>NC_049202.1:10375474-11065474 GCF_013347855.1 Anguilla anguilla | reverse complement strand
AAATGTTCAATCGATGGTAACCTCTGAAATGAATTAATACTATAGATAGTGATGGTAGGTGGGCTCAACATTAATTGTACAGCTATGGCATGCCAATTTTAAAACCCCATTATTTATGACTGTCACAATGCAATGATTCATGCTATGTCTGAAAATAAACCAGACATCTGGAAATGCATCACCAGTGCATAATAAAGTGATACACATAAGCTTACCTTTTCTATACTTTACATTCTAATAGAATTAAAAAACTCTTCCCATTTTCACAATTTCACAAAAACGCAAAATGCAAATTCCAGGCAAATGCAGAACTGCACAGGCTCCTATTACAATGTATAACCTCATATCTGAGCTTTCCCTCCAGAACTCATTTCAGTGATTCTTCACCCACATGAGTGACTGTTGTCATCAGAAATATGAATGATCCTTTTCTTATGTCAATTGCCAGTGCTTTACCTGTGTGTTGGCAAGAAAAAATACTGAACGTAATTCTCAACTGCAAACCTAACGGTTCATCTGGGCTCTTTTGTTTTCATTTTTAAAAAATCTAAATCAAGATGATCTGCGATGCACCGGCAGAAAATGGCGCAATAAACCCACGGAGCCTGAGTGTCTGCGGCCACCAGCTGCCTGGAAATAGAGGTGCTTCGTACGTGGTTAAATAACCATTAGGCAATGTGGCCGTACCGTCCTTCCCGTGATCAGAAGGTGAATCTCCATGGCAACAAAGCTGAGCATTACTTGCGGTTGCAGAGGGGGTGGCCCCATTGCCCTCTCCGTAGATCCAAGGACATTCATTAAGCTGTGAGGTCACGGGACGTGAAGTGAAGAGGTAACCCGGAGAAGTGAAGCACAAGGACTGCGGCTACACAGTCGACTCAGTTTACAGGTACAATAGCATGCGCAATGCAAAAGGTATGCCATTTTCTGGAGGAGTACACTGTATATTTCCAACATTTCAACACCTCTCACCAGCTCAAAGTCATATAGCCTATATTTTTTATTTTATTATTTCAACTTGATTGTAGCTGATAGTGTGTGCGACAAAAGCAAAGAAGTTTTGCTTGAGGTGGAGTTCAAATGCCGACATGTCGAGTAATTTGACCCCTAGCTTGAAAAGGTGAAAAAAGTGTAGTTGAAATGCATACTTTAACACAAATAAAACACCATTACAAGCACACCCTGGGATTATTGCAGTTGAGGAAACTATCCCAAAGTCCGCAGGGCCTGTAAACAAACATGAATAACAAACAATGAATAAATGGAATTTTTTTCAGTGCAAGTTCCCTTTAAATAATGGCTACAATAGTTACTTGGTTCACAGGCATTTAAGGGAAGGATTAATTAACTTTTCATAGGCTATTCCACATTCTGCTCCATTAGGAGGCTTCAATTAATGGAAGTTTCAGCAGTTCAACACCTCTCATTAATGTAATCTGTGACCTCAAGAAAACAACAAGCTAAAGGATGAACTCTAAATTGCCTCTCCCATTATAGTGCGTTTAATGGAGTCTTCAGCACCAACTGCCCTGAGTCTGTCACACGGAACAGGAAACTCAGCATCCTCCAAATAACACAGCAGAGGCAGAATCAAGATCATCTGCGGGCAAATCAGCTCTCCAATTTTCTCCCAGATAATGATACGTCTTTTTGTTATCTTGGAAACCAGCGCGTATTTCAACTTTTCTATTCTCACGAACAATTATGAATAACTGCACAAAAAAAGCGTTTGGAAAATGGCATTTCAAAAGCAAAGGAAGGATGACTAGCTCGAATGATCCAGATGTCTTCATTCTTCAGGATGACTGACATATCCATGGTTACTTTTAAGAATAATTTTCACAGGCTTAAACTCATATGTTGACAAAGCAGAAATATTCTCAAATTTTGTTTTTTCTTTGCATAAATTTACTTTGGTGCCAACAAATTAGGCCTGTCATGAGGTGCACTATACCCATCCATAGAAATTCAATAGGTGCTGGGATCGATCTTCAAATAGTTAATCAGTCACCAGTCATGCACCACAAAGACGTACTCACTGGATTTCAGCTATTCATATAAATATGAAAACAGCAACAATGGTCCGAACAGCGGGTAAGACCGAGTTACTAATGGAACAGCTACCCGACGAAGTGAAATTAGAGAAAGCGGCAGGTATGGGGGTGGGGTGGGGGGGGGACGCAGCCGATTTCAGACGAGAACCCAAAGAACTTAGTCACGGCCGCGACTGTCTGGAGCTCACCTGAGACAGAGCTCTGGGCGTCTGATGAAACGCATTAGTTAAGCCTTCTGAGCTGACAGCAGCCCACCACCGCTGGCACTATGAACAAATGGCCATGACTCTTTGCTCTTGGCCTCAGACGTGCAGGACAAACAATGTCTGCTCTCCCTCCCTCGCTCGCTCGCCTCCGCACAGCATTTGTCAGCTTAGAACAATGGCGATACTTTTTAATTCAGTTTCAATTTTTTAAAAAAAGTACAACTCGGTTTAAAACTAATTCTTTTATGGTGCGTGAGAGGTTCTGTGAATTTAAATGCCACAGCAATGCATTTAGGACATAAAGTGGAGACGCAAAGGCTGTTCAGTGTAGACAACACTTAATCAGAAAAGGGTAGACCACATTTTGCACTGTTTAATACAGCTCATCAGAGGCAAAACACCCATTTGCAACACTGAGTTTACAGAGCCAGAACAAACTAAAAGTACTTACAGTACAAGGTCAAAAAACACTCCCCTGTCACAGTGCCGGCGACAGTTCATCCACAGGTTCAAACACATAGGAAACTTGGAAACTGATAAATGGACTTGGAATCAGACAAATGACCACAGCAATTATTCTGATGCATTTCTCACTGTTCAAACCACATGGAACCTCCAATATTGTTTCCCATAACAAATGTATGCAGCAAAATGTATAAAACATCTAACAAAACATTTAACGGTGGTTTGTGAGGTTTTGTTGAGCTTAAACAGACAGTACATATACAAGTGTTTTTCAGTATTATTAGTTTTAGCATATTTTAAAATACCGTAAGGATATTAAGGCTATTTTATACATGCATTTGTTCTCAACAACCTGCTAGCTTTATAATGCACACTGTCAAGGAATTCAGTCTTCGGTGACCCAAATTCTTAAGCAATAAAAAAAAAAGCTTCAAAGTAACTGCAAGGCAGCTTGCACAGCAATGTAATGCGTCCAGAGGCTGCACATATGAGCAGATTAATTTCCTAGCATTTATTCTCAAATATAATTCTAAAAATCAAGTTTATTATGCCAGTACTTCTTCCCTTCTCAGTTCTCAGGCAGCGTAAGCTTTCCCTCCCAAAGTCCCATGTAGCATTGCTGATGCCGGAAGCCACGCCATTTTCACTGAGCGTAGGCTGCATGGCCATAGGAAATCAAAAAATTCGATTCAACGTAATGTTTTGAAGAATAAATAGGGTAACACACACCCGAACAGCCTCTTGAGGCATAATGTCCCTGTACAAGCGCCAATCGAGTCACTTGAAGTGAGCCCCTGATACGTGTACTATTGTAATGCCAACAGGCTACAATAGTAAACGTATCAATATATCTAATAGCTAATAAATTGATAACGTACACTAAAACTGAAATAATGCAGAAAGAAAATCCATAAAGTGAACCATCGCTCTGAGATGACTAAAATGCAAACTGTCTAATGGATTGGCATTACTGAGGTGAAAATTAATTTGAGTCTACATTAACATCCCAGTACAAATTATTTTCCTATTCTAAAGTACAGTAATGTCAGTCTTGGCATGACACAAACTTCAGTGGTGCTACCAACAGCCAAATACACTGCTACAGATCATAAATACATAAAAGAGCAAATACACAGTTACTGATCACTAATACACAAAATAAATGATTATAAACCCTTAATTTTATTGTATTTATGTCAATTATGGGACACCGATTCATTGTCAGTTCTTTTCCAGAAATCCTACACATTTCCATTATCCATGAACTATATACTGTAGTAGGGTAAGACCTAATCAAACATTTTGCAAAAATGGACAAGATGGAATAAGAATCAAAGCAAATAAAATACAATATATACAAAAGGATAGAAACGTAAAAATTAAAAATTAAGAGTGAACGAAAAACCATTCTTAAATCTGAAAATGTCTGTATTGCTTGATTTCTTTCATCTTCTTTAAAAAAAAATCAATTTATATAGTTACAGTAGAGCAGTACTGATCGGCATGATGACTAGCCTCCCTCAGTTCTTCGCTGTTCTTGTCCTCAGCCTTCTCTTTATAATGAGATGATCACTTTCTTTCTCATCTTGATCCAGTCCAATGATCTGTAAACAGATAGTACAGATTAGACCACAGCACATGTACGAGAGAACTCTCATAACCTGCCCAAATTGATTCAGCATTACAATAACTACACAAAATCCCAGTCACATGCATTTCCTAAAGTTTTTTCGTCCCTATCCTCTTTCCTTTGGTCTCCTGCAAACTGTTGATAAATGCATATCAGTCAACACTCACCGGATGAGAGGGTATGTCAAGCGGGGAGGATATTTCTGTTTTGTAGAGCTTTCTTTTCGACTTCTTTGGTTTAAAATTCATACTCGTGTTGCCCTCTGGTTCAGGGGATTTAGCGCTGACAAATCCAATTATCTTTTTAGCTGCAAAGGAAAAACAAATATTCTGCCACTTTGCAAAGAAAAAAACAAACACAATGTCCCACTGAGGCAATTGTGATGAGGCAGCACGTTTTAAAGAGCGAGCTTCCTGAAGCCGCACCAATTGGGACGCCCACTGAGCCCTGCTCACCTTTGCTCCCGAGTA
Organism: Anguilla anguilla; assembly: GCF_013347855.1. Classification (NCBI taxonomy): domain Eukaryota; kingdom Metazoa; phylum Chordata; class Actinopteri; order Anguilliformes; family Anguillidae; genus Anguilla; species Anguilla anguilla. Next base: position 11,060,649 of record NC_049202.1, on the reverse strand, counting down.
GGGTCGGCGAGCTCTGGATGAAGTCTCCGATTTTCTGCAGGGTTCCGTCTTTCTTGCTCTTGAGGCTGGACTGGGACTGGTCCTGCCTCAGACGGTCGGTGCGCTTACCCAGCGTGCCTGGAGACTGCCGAAACACCCCCGAGAAGGCCAACAGGGGGGTCGTCAGTGCTGCTTTCAATGTTTAAAAGGTGACACTTCGACATTCTCGTCCCTAACCAACAGGATACGTTTCTCAGGTAGCTACCGTCAGGCTGTACTGTGAATGAGTGCAGTGAGTAAAGCAAAGCCAACTGCCGCCTCCTAAGCATCCAATCCCGTTTCACCAAACTGCTGACACAGCAGAAGTGTCAGTGTCAGAATCTAAAGCCGACAGCGAAACGGACAGCCCCCCTCGCCCCAGAGAACACAAGTCTATGCAGTTGTGTGAAAGACAACGTGGGCGTGGTTATAACACATGACGATATGCATACGAACAGGCGTGCACGAGCGAGAGTGAGCGCGCGCACGCACGCGATGAGAAAGGTATGAGCAGCAACGGGAGTGAAGCCCACCTCCTCATACACCGCAGGAAACCTGGATCTGGTGTTCTTCCTGTTTTCACTCTCCACGGAACCCTGAAACAAAGACACACCACACCCGAGACTGTAAACCTGCAGTCACGGTTCTGCAAAGATGCCGTACTACTACACTACTTACCAACGCCAAAAAAAAACCAAAAAACATTTCTATGGGATGAAAGGACACAGACGGGTGACTGAATGAATAAATGACAAATTAGCGCTTCGATCAACAGAGCCGTAAAGTGGGTTTCATGCTGCAATTACCGCAAAAGCACCACGGATCAGCATAAAAACAAGACCGCTGATTGGCTGTAAATAGTTACGATGATTTCACAGATAATGTTCTTTATATTTTTAAAAATAAATTGTATCATGCTGCTTGTGTGCGTGTCAAGAATCAACCGCGAATTAGCCAGTGTGAGAAGCTGAAAACAGACCATACTGTACGACCACGACCGTGTTCTGATGGGCACAGGGCAGAACAAGGACTTCATTTCCACTGAGCCTAATGGAACTTCCACCTCGCCATGATCACTGCTCCTCTGGGACGACAGCAGGTAAAGACCTTGAATGACCGAGGCTGGAGTGTAGCTCAACCTTTTAGCCGTTCATCTGGGATTTGTCTGAGAAGAGACTATACCACACGATTCGGAGCTTTTCTCCTAAAATCAAGCATGTAAGCCATCTCTCTTTTTTTTTGGGTCGTCAAGAATCCAGGACAAATTTTTGAGACGGTTTCAAAGCTCAGATTTTTTTTTTTAAAGTTCCATTTTTGCTGGACTATAAATGAAAATGAAATGCATGAAAAAAGCACAGATTGAGCCCAAAATCCACTTCTGAGTGGATTCTAAGAGAGTTCAACAGAATCAACAGATCCACCAGTCTCTGGAGTGTCAGCAAATGTTGCTATGTAATAAACATGTTATGTTTTTGGTGTGGTTTCCAGTGAAAATAAAGTCCCAAAGGTGGCACAGGGAGAGAGAACATGTGGAGGTGGAGTTAGTGCTCAAAGCGCTTCGCGGCTCTCGTGGGGAAGGCTGATTGGATGAACAGCTAAACGGGTAAAGAGCTAAATTTACTGAAGAGGCACAGCAGATGATTGGAGGAGAATGGTGGACCACCGGATGAAGGATGGAGAACATTCATTCTAAAGCAGGGAGTACCTGGGCAGTATGTCTTTGCGCTGCTTTCATTTTAGCCTTATTTTTCCAGCAGCCTGAAAGCATATCTCCCTTTAAAAGAGAGGAGCAGGTTAAAGAAGGTAAAGGCATAGGAATTTTGCCTTTGTCACTTTTGCATGTAATTCTGGGACAAAATTCCATTAGGCGGCGGTCAGATTATAATTTAAAGTTGGCATTTAAGTCGTCCTTTGCATCTTGCCATTGAGAAAATAAATATGCCTTTCAGTTATTTCAGGATTTAGCATTTATGTCTCGTCATGTTTTTCATAATGCCATTTTTAAACGAAAACACACCGCATAAAACTTTGTCATTTTGTCTTTGCTTAAACACACAGGTGGATTTAAGTAAAACACTTTATATAATGTTATTTTTCTTGGCAGGAGTGGGTCGTACCTTCTCCATTTCAGCACTCTTCCTCTTCCTCCCGCTCCGGGTGATTTTGACGGTCACGGCTGAGTCCTCTCCCTGCTGCTTCACGCTCACCTTGTTGGGCTGGAGCGGGGTGAACTGGATCTCCAGCTCGGGCTTGGGGAAGCGGCTGGGTCTGCCGTTCTCCGTGGAGAGGTCAGAGGAGTCCAGCACTGACACCTGCAGGAGCAGAGGGGTATTGCAGGAGAGACATCTCCAAGGCAAGCCTTCACTGAGCCAGCGCCAGTGCTCTCTAACCAGGCCAGTGATTCATTTGACTGCTTACCTCGTTTTCTTCAGAGCTCTGCAAGCTGCAGTCACTTCTCGCGTCGCTTTTCGCTTTAACACTGACATCTTGTGGTTTCTTAAATGGAACCTTGTCTATTTGAGTTCCACTTCCACGCTCTTCCGTCTGTATGACACAGAAATAAAAGTAAGTGTGGTGACATTTATACAGGCTGGATAATTATTTTTATCTTGTGTTTCAGGACAGAATACTGTATATTTAGTATGAAACATGAAACTAGCAATTGTTTCCTTGTGTTAAAAAAAGAGAAGGCTCTCACCACAGTTGATAATCTGTTATTTTTAGGACAAGTATTGGCTTTTTCTGATAAGGCTTTCAGTTGTTTCCTCAGTTCCAATATTTCAGATTCCTTCTTTGACAGAATGCACTGCATGTCAGGAACATTTTCTTTTATATTCTGAAAAAATATTTTTTAAATGTCAAAAATTATTTTTAAAATGAAACACAAACACATATTAAGCTGAATAACACAAGTTTTTAAAAGGTTAAAACGGTACATAAAATAAGTCGATGTACATCACCCTATTTTTAGTAGTGTACTGTGTACTGATTTATGTGTGGTTAAAGGAACATGAAATACAACATAAAAAGGTAATCTGGTTGGGGAAAAGGTTGAACGGAAGAAAACAATTGGAACATTAACACATCATTGCATTTCATTAAAATGAAAAGCTGGTGGTTCCTGGCAAGATGGTCCTGTCCACTTCAAACCACTATACCGACTACAGAGTTCCTTATGACCACACTAGTTAACTTTATGTACTACAGCCCTCACACCTGAAACAATTAGCATTTTAAACTCAGTCTACACTGACCTCTTGTGGCACAGAATTAGAATTGCTCTGGAGTTCCTTCAGCTTTTGGTCTTTCTCAAGATTGCTCGATGCGAGTTTCCGCATTTGAATTTCTAGAGCTGCAACCAAAGTGTCTCTCTCTTTTCTCCATTTCCCAAGGTCATCATCTTTCTCAGAGAGCTGCTTTGACAGGGACTCCTGTGAAAGATCAAATGCAGATAAATAAATAAACACAGGTTGTCTGGTGTTTTTTGGGTCTGTTTGTGTCTGCACCCACATTCCAAATAAATACCCTGAAAAGTTGCCAATACCAGACAACACAACAGTAGAATACATTTGTACATAATAAATAAAATCTCATGAGCTGCAACACTATATTCAATGCATGACGACACAACCGCGGAACCTCACCACTTCTGCCTGCAGTTTGGTATGTCGCGAGCGATCATCGGCGAACTTCTTCATATCCTGGTTCCTCCTCTCCTCCGCCTCTTTCACCTGACGTATTAGGAGCATCTTCTCTTCCAGCCACTTCTTCTTGTCACTTTGGTACTTCTCAGTAGAGAGCTGCATTATAAAGAAATATAACAATATAAGCATAGAATCTGAATTTGGGTTTGAAGACCGTTACTAGCTATTAAATGTCACTGTCTAGGCTAACGGCTTGCACAAAAACAGAGATCAAATTTAGGCAAGGTGTACGCTAACAAACTAGCACTGTGTGTGATTGTGTAAATGCATAGCAAGCTATGTAAGCATTCGGCTGATTCAGCCACTTAGTTAGCCCTGTCCTGCAAGCCTTTATAGCCCTTTACTAGCTTTACAATTTCAACAGAACATAGCTGAACATGGTTAAGAATTGGCAGCAAGCATTAGCAGAGCCCACATCTCACTCCTCACCTTCAAGTTCTCTTCTGCTTTCTCAATGTCTTCTTTTGCATGTTTACATTCACCAGAATGACATCCTTCCAGAGCTGGAGCAATTCTGCGGCCTTCATCATTCTGGAGGAACCTTCCTTTCAAGGTCTTAACTTCTGAAAAGCAATAACACATATATATTCATGAAGAAAATACAACATAGAAACCTGCAGGTAGGAGGCAGTATTCCACAAATATTCTCCAGTCATAGATGTAAACAAACCTTCGTTCAGAGATTCAATCTCATCCATTTTGACCTCAAGAACCTGATCCTGTTTCGCCTGAGTTTCTTCTTGCTCCATCAGTGCAAGGCGCATTCCTTCAATAACCTGATCTTTGGCCTGAAGATCTACAAATAAACAAAAAAGCATATGTCAAATTAGAAACAGAAAGCCGGGCTATAATTATTTTTGAAATCGTATCACAACAGGAATTCAAGAAAGAGTGCACTCGTTGGTACACAGTAAAGCCGATTCTGGCTGGAACACGGGAGAGCTGATCACTCCTAAATCAGTTTTCTGCAGATCACCCTTCAGCATCCATTCATAGCATATATACTGCAGATCAATACCAGTGCAAGCCTTCTGGTAACGCTGGAGATTTTCATCAGTCTTGGCATTGCTGGTCTGTTCCTGAATGAACGAAACGGGCAGACAGAGAGAATGACACAGGGTTAAGAGCAATGGCAGTAAAAAGGCAGGATGATAACAAAAAGAATAATGATATTAAAATAAACTTTATTTGGATAGCACCTTTCGTAAAGAAAAAAGTTAAAGCACTTTACAACAATCCTACCAACAAAAATAAAAATCAACACTAGCAGTAACAATGGGATAAAAAGACATTAAAATGCACATACATACACATCCAAAACACGGAAACACATACATGCATCAACAAAATTCAGCAAAAAGCCAATTTAAAAAAAAGTGAGTTTTCAGATGGGACTTCACCAATGACATAGAGCTTGACACCAATGACATAGAGCTTGCTGACCAAATTTCAATAAAGTAGAACACTTACAGTCTTTAACTGTTGAATATGCTGGTCCTTACTGTGCAGGTCACTCAGCATTTGATTTCTCAGCCTTTCAGAGTCACTGAGTTTTTGCCTTAGCGATTTCCCCTCCTCACGCATGAAAGAAATCTGTATGGTGACAGGAAGTAAAGCACCTTGACCGTTTCTTAGAGTACATGCATATACGTGCACACGAGGATCTTTAAAAAAAAGGGAAAATCATTTATTAAAAAGCAGTTACAAGTAGATGAAGGGCACTGACCTCTTTTTGCACTTGTTGTATTTGTTTTTTAGAATCGGCCAGCTTCTCCTTCATGTCGGAAGCATCTTCTTCTTTTCTCTGCAAATCGAGACTCAGAGCCCTGATTTTTTCCGAGCTGCTGGTCACTTCCTCCTTTAACCTGAGAATGGAACGAAAAGGCACATAGTTCATCATACAAAGAAACGCTACAAGGACATCCTGAAGGGGCAATCCACCAACAAAGAGAAATAGAGAAATATAGACTTCTGTATCACAGGCTCGCGAGAGAAAATAACGTTTCCTACACGAGGGGTGGATAACTACACATGATGAGAGACCGCAGAGACAACTCGCCTGGAGAGCTCCTGCGCCTTCTTCTCCAGCTCGGCGTCCTTCAGCGCAATGGCCTCCTCGGCGGTCTTCAGGAGCTCCCTGCGTCGCTCGGCCTCCTTCCTCCTGGCCTCCTGCGCGGACGCGGTCTCGACGTCCTCGAGCTTCCTCCGGGCTTCCTCCAGGCTCCTCCGCAGGGCCTCCGCCTCGCCGTCCCTCTCCGCCAGCCGCCTCTCCAGCTCGGCCGCCGTGGCGGAAGCGGCCTCCGACGCCTGCGTCCGAGCCCGAGCGGCGGCCGCCTGCTCCCTGAGGCCCGCGGCCGCGGCCGCGGCCTCCAGCTCGGCGTGACGACTCCTCAGCTCCTCGGCGGCCTGCCTCTCGGTCTGGAAGCGCTCCAGGTCGGAGCGCGTTTTCTCCCCCAGATCGGCCATTTCCCGCCTCAGCTGCTCGCATAGCTCCTGGTGCTCCGCTGCCTGCTGTCTGCAGCGGCTGGCCTCCACCTCCAGGTCCCGAATCTGCTGGTTCTTCTGGGAGGACTCCATCACCACGTTCTCGCACTCTTTGTGAAGGGCGTCCATCGTCTGGTGAAAATGGCCGCCGTCCCGCCGCACCAGCACGGCTTTGCTCTTTTCCAGCTCCTGCCTGAGCTGCGTGGCATCTTGGGTCAAGGATTCGATCAGCTTAGTCTTCTCCCTGGAGTCACCGTTGTGATTCACCAGGAGAGATTTTGCGGATTTCAACTCCTCCGAGACGGCCTCCATCTTCCCTTTCTGCCCCTGGGCTTCGCTCTCCATCTCGGTGATCTTCCTGGCCATCTTCTCGCAGTCTTCCTGGAGGACACTCGCCCGAGCAGTCAGCGTCTCCCTTTCCTTGACAAGCTCCGCCTTCTCCCGTCTCTCCGTCTCCAAGGACAACATGGCGGCTTCATAGGCGCATGTCTGTTGCTTCAGATCTTCGATTAACTTGCTGACTTTTCCCTCCAAGGAAATGGATTCCTGTTTCAGTTCTTCCAGTTGTTCATCCTTAAGCTTAATTTCATTCTGAAAATCCCTCTTTGCGCATTCTAGCTGTTGCTGCAGTGCCTCTTGCTGTTTGTTGATCGACATAATGTCCAATTCCGTTTTATTACATTCTTCCTGGAATTTGTTCTTGTCATCCATGGTAGAGAAGTTCTCTTCATATGTTCCTTGGAAGAGAAGAAAAAGTCATGAATAAGAAACCATCTCTGTGTACAATAATTCAACAATTAAACACTAAGGTTGAGACTAAACTAAAGAATTATTTGCATTTCTCTGGAAAAGTTGCCCATACACCTTGGTTAAATTTTGGCCTTACGCCCCATTGTGTACTTAAACCTGTCCTCACTTAAACTATTTTTCTGAGAAAAGGACAAACATAGCCTACTGAAAAAAGAAACAGCCTTTGGTCTGATCTTAAAATATAAATATATGCAAACTCAGTTTCCTCTGAACTGATTTACAGCTTTTGAATAAACATACTAAACAGAGTTCTAAAAATAAATACTACTGTACAGTATTGTTGAACAGCTATCATTACATTCCCAATAGTTTTTTTCCGTAAGTCAGTGGTGAACAGTGCCATTTATAAGAGCACTGATTTATTGCATTATGTGATATTACATGACACTTGTTTCAATGAATACTAACGCAACAAATAGTTTGATGCTGAAGCACTTATGAGACCTTTATGCCACTGATGCATTTCAGTTCATGAGGAGTTGAACAAGCCGGAAGGATGATACTGCATTAGATTCAAAGAGCAATGCTCTGCCTTTCCACTTGAAATTGCTCAAGAGGTTATTTGCCCCTTTCATTTCCACTCTGCTGACACCACTTATGAATATGTAAATGACATGCAAAGCAAATTAAACATGTGGGTTTATACAAAAAGAGCACAAACCCCAACCAGCACTTTAATAGCATGAATGGGAACTCAGGGGAAGTACGCATCTGTGTGCAAAGCAAACACAGCAAAACAAAGAAAGCATTTTTTTTATTCGAGACAAATATAAAAACAGTCATTTAAAAAAAAATTTAAAACCTTTTTTTTTTATTCCCCCCCAAAAGTCAGCAGCAAAACACACATGAAAGTGCAAAGGCTACTTCCTCATAACTGACAGCCTTTTTTTCAACCGAACGTATCTGCGTCCTTTCTGAGCGTTCCCTCTCGCTCCCACGGACTGGGGGAGGCCCTTTCCACCGCTTTGCGTGGAAGCTGTACCTTTCTTGGAGGGGGGCTGCTTGCCGACGTCGTCCTGGAGGTCTATGGAGCGCTTCCGACCCTCTCTCTGCAGACTGCTGCTGCTGAGCGAACACTTGCACTTCTCCCTCAGGCTGAGGATTTCCTCCTTGACGGCATCAATCAGGGCCCTCTGATTACAAAAAAATATCAACAGAAGGGCAAATGATTCCACTAATTTAAATCAAGGCTACAAAAACGGTCAGTGTTTCGACTATTTAACACACTAGTACATGGGTGCATGTCAATCTATGGCAGCTGCACCTTAAGCACAGAATAACTATGTAATAACTTCTACAGTCCTTGATGATATTACAAGGCCACAGGTTTATCTCCATGTGACGTGCAGATTTATGCGTGTATTTCAATGTAATTGTAATAAATGGCAGGGGAATTCTTTCAGCTGGACAGCTTTGACAGAGTCCCCCAGACCATGGCTTCGTATAAAGTCAAATAACTGATAAAATAGACCAACAACACATCTGTCAAGAACACATCGGTCATGGACAAATCAACTGAGGGGACAGACCATTTTGGTGTACAGATTTTATTTGTTCTTCTAGGAAAATCCATTACAACTTATTTGAAAGCTTTCCTTGCCAATACAAAGCACCTCACTGCCATGAATTACCTGCAACATATCACACCCATGTTCAACTAAAAATAAAGAATGTTTCTGTGAACTAGCTCACCAGTTTCTTAAAGCGGTCTGCAGTTTTGGTCCCAAGCAAGAGATAGATAGATAGAGAGAGAGCTGTTCATACTTACATCATTTGCGGCAGTTTCAACATGCTGGTCCATGGCGGTTTGCAACTTGAAGATCATGTCGTCCTTTTCCTGACAGATTTCCATAAGTTCCTGGAACTTCTGTGTCTGGGACTCGAAATTCTACAGGAGAGAAAGGACAAAGAAATAAGCACGCACCACGAAAGAAAATCTTCACAAACTTCGTCCAAGGGGCTGAGTAAAGACAGCGGATAATAGACCGAGCCCTTACCTTTTTTGCTTCACCGAGTTGTTCGTTTAATTGCTGCGTTTGGCTGCGCGAGCCATCCACTTCTGTAACACAAAAGGAGGGAGTCAGGACTGAGATCATTTCAAACTCAAAATCATCCCTGAGCATCTACACACAGGCGGAGAGAGAGAGAGAGGAGGGCCTCAGAAACGTACCCCTGGATTTGACAGTGAGGAGTTGCTGGGTCTTGAGGAGCTCCTCAGACAGCTCGGAGACCTGCTTCTCCAGGCTGGCGAGGTTCTCGCGGGGATCGGGCAAGCCCACCAGACACGTCTGAGCGGCCTCCGCGTCTTTCTTGATCTTATCCAGGTCATCTTGCATGGAATCAATAATCCCATCAAAGAGCTCCACTTTATCCTAAAAAATAAAAACTCCAACTTAATTGAGAAGAACATGCAGTGCCTTCGATTAAAAATAGAAGAAAAAAAGAAATCTCCCTAGTTTCCTTTAACCTTTTTATTTGGATGCGCAGCGCATTATGCATTAAACTGGCACTCTTTCATCCTACAAATTATTAGTTTTTGGCAGCTGAAGTGCAGTGTAGTTGCTTAATTCTGATGAGTTTCACCCAGTGGTTATATAAAGGTAATATAAATATGGACAGTGCAGTGTATTTTTGCCACACAAAGAAAACGCACAAACAAACACAACGGCAGCTTCATGCAGATTGTGCAGGTGAGAAAAAAAAGCCCAGAAGGGCTTGTAGTACTCGCATAAAAAAACTAAATACTACATTGCATATTTGGCGGTTGTCCTAATTGTTTGCTTTATCAAGAACCAGAAAAAAAACACTGTTGAATAAAGCAATTCTAAAGAACCACTGAATGGGAGCCTAGGCTTTTCAAGATCTATAAAAGATTACAGCTTCAAAAGTGTGACAAGCAAGCAAAAGATCTGAAGTACTTTATTTGAAGAGCAACAAGATGCCTGTCCAGAGGCATTTGTGAATTTTTTTTTTTTTTTTTCAGCTTTATTTGACAGATCAGTGTAGAGCGATGAAGAATTAGGAGGAGAGAGAGGGAGAGACACGCAACAAAGGTCGGTGGTCAGACTCGAACCACTGACGTCACGGCTCGCAATGAGCATATGGAAAGCGCTCTACGGGCTACGCCACACGAGACACCCGAGGTGACTCGGGAGCATTTGAAGGAAACATTAAAGATCAAAGTAATAAGGTGGATCACATGATCCGCTTTAAACTTTTATAAAGAGAATTGTGAGAGTATAAGAGTGAAACTAAATTATCCACAGTAAATAGAAGTATTTCTTAAGTTAAAGTGTAGACCTCTCAGGATCTGTAGAGCCAAATGATCAACTGAATGACTCATCGTTTCCCCCCTTTAATGTGATTCTGCTAATCATTGTAGAACCGTACCTTAGTCTGTTCGGTAGCGTCGCTCAGAGGCACATCATGAGCAGAATTTTTGCTCACTAAATTCTTCAGTATTTCCAAACGTCTCTCTGCTCTCTCCTCAATTATTTCTTTCTCTTTGGCAAGACGTTCACTGGAGAAAAAGATGAAAGTTCAGCTCACACTGGTCATTATTAAGTACACCGATTTCATTGTACGTCAATAGAAACAGCACCCATTGTTTCACCTGTAATCATCTTCCATTTGTGAGAACAGCTGCATGAACTCCTTGGTGACCTCCTCCCGAACGCGAGACTCCAAGGTCAACTTCTCATGCTCTTCCGCGCGTAGCTTCTGCTTTAGCTCCTCTATCAGTAAAAGCTGGCTCTGAAATGTACACAAGGAAATAAAGAAAACAATGACCATAACTCATAGTTAATATGCAGATTTGCTACCAACACAATATACAGAAGGAGCTGAAAATGGTCTGCATTTTGAACAATTCTATAAATGATAAAATGAACAGCTAAATCCAAACTCAGCAAATAGCAAATCAAAAAATAGTATTGCTGGAGTCTATGGAATAAATTCTTTGCAATCCCCTACCTGATATGAATCCTTATCGATTTCAATGTCCTCTTCATCTCCTTCTCCTGCTTCCTGAATGGTCTCCTCCATGACACTGTCAACACAGCTGTCCTCTTCTCCTTCCTCGTCCTCCTCCTCCTCCTCCTCGTAATCGCCGTCGTCGTTTTCCTGTACGTCCTCCAGGCTGGTCTCCCAGCCCACCAGGGAGCTCTTGCGCTTGGTCCACAGGTTCTTGCGGTCGGCGTTGTTGATGATGAAGGACACGTCTCGACTGGACTTCTTGGGGACGACGGGGAGGGGCTTCGTGTTGAGGACCACCACCTGCGGGGTCGAGGGTACAGAATGGCCTCGACTGCTGAGCCCGTTCCAAACGATGGCTCGCAGGGTCTTCTGACGGGTCGGTACTCACCTTCTGAGCCACCGCGGAGAATTTGAGCACGTTCAGGGTCTCGTCGTACATCGAGGCGCACTGGTTGATGTTGACGATCATGCAGGCCTTTCCTCGGCCACAGAAGAAGCCCTGTAGGTAGTGGGTCAGCTTGCTCTCTCTGAAGGGCACGTGCTGCTGCAGCCTGGAACCATAGTAAACCATACAGCAATTTAATCTCAACTGTTCACATATCAATGCCAAAAGCACCAGGCACATAAATATGTTAAAATGTCCCAATGAGAGCAAATGGAGTGCCACAATAAGAATAAAATCTGAATTTCCATTATGCCATTGAAATATGCATCTTGAGACTGCATCTTGTTCATTAACTTATTCATTCAATTTTATTTGTGTACTGCTTTTTTTTTTTTTTTTTTTTTTACAGAGAACTGTCACAAAGACGCTTTACAGAGTAGCAAACGCCTTTGTGACAGTTGTTGACATCTTGCCGATCATTATTGTAAAATATAGCATTTAACACATTTTTCATTGATAAACACCAATTATAATAATTTTGCACCGGCGACACAAAACCAACACTCACTTGGATTGTTGGTTGTGTCTCAATGCATTAATGCATTTCCCGAGAATGAGCAGCGAGGTATTGATGTTGCCGGCTTCTTTCAAGCGGTCTCCTCTGTTCTGCGTCTTTGCGCATCTCTCCGATCCGGCCAGATCGCACAGGGATAACCTGCGCGTGCAGAGAAAAATAAATCATCGATATCAAACCATCGCGGGGGAGAGAAGCGACGAAGAGACCACACTTACTCGCTGATCGTGTGGACACGAGGTATTCCGACATCTTCAATCCGCACGATCCGAATGGAAAAGATGCTATGGCTGAAAATAAACAAACGTTTATTAATGACATGATTACAATGATTTAAGATGGCAAAAACTTCGCGGAAACCACTTCCTATTTATTTAAAGTCAAATCAGTTTTACACTGAATAAAAACTAACAAAAATTAAAAAAAATGATCATACCTTCTGCTTGACAAGTTATTGAGCTTTGTACAGGAGAAGCTTTGGTTTCTCTTTCCAACTTTAACCACTTTGTATGCTTCATGCACATCGTTCACTTGAACCCACTTCAGATCTGAAGAAATCGATAAAAAAAAAGCATGCCTGACATTTCGCAATTAATACTCTGAAATAACTAAATTCAGCTACTTATATTTGACATGTTCTGACACGGACGGGATGCATTTCTGGAAACCGCACCTTTCACAAAGGAATTTCCCTTTACGTCTTGAGACAGTCGGAGCACATTTCTCTTCAGCGAGCCGTTTGATATCGGTTCAAGCAGGTCGTGGATATTTTCATTGTAGATTTCGCAAAACGAAACCCAGACAGAGTATTTTGTGTGACTGTCCACATCCAAATTGAAACAATCTGCACCAGTCAGTCCATCCAACTCACTCATAGTAGAGCCTTAAATAAGATGACATTGTCATAATTATTAGCAAGACAAATATTTCTGGTTTACAGCAAAGACCAAAAAAATATGAATTAATATGAATTCATAAATATCAATGCATTTTGGCCACAATGCTACTGCAATTGATAAGGTAGTACTAGATTCTAACACTTTAACAAGGTTACAAATCAATCCACAGGGTAAAAAGGTAGACTACTTATTTTCAGAAAACATCTCATGTCACATTTAAAAGAGAAGGAACTTTATCAAAGATTCTTGCCTTCCAGTATAGTCGTCCTGCCAGTGGAACTCAACTGGCTGGTAATGCTTCTCTGAGAATCACTCTGAGAAAGGGAAATAAACTTGAATACATTCTATTGAATTTCATCATTATAATTTTACAACAGTACATCAAACTTACGCGTGCAAAGAGATTACTAAACTGTACCTCCTTTAACAATCGCATGATGTTTCTCTTATTTGTAACCTCCTCGTCCTGCTGATCTTTAGTTAATCTAGTGTACTCTCGACAACGGTGAGGCTTGATGTTCATGTGCTTATAAGTTCGGTCTTCAATGCTGTTGAAGATGATGTCCAAAGATCTTGGCAGGATCCCACTTTCATTCTCAGAGCCTGAATAAATACGCATATTACACAAGAGGGATTTTGATAGATGATAATTAAAATCAGGATATTTGCAAAGGCATTACGCACAGCACTTATTTACAAAGAGAATCAGACCTAGAAAAGTGAATGTCTTCCCAGCATTGGTAACTCCGTACGTGAACACCAGAGAATTTCCTCCCTCAAGAACATCTTTGACGAGATGCTTCACTGTTCCGTCAAAAATGTCTCTCTGAGTCGCTCCTGGGCCATAAACCTAAGAATGAAATAAAGTGGGTGAGACATTAAACTGACAGCTACACATTTGCAGAAATTGCAGTACATTAAAACACATTCAACCCACCTGTGAGAACTGAAATCTCTGAGCTGTCTGAGGAATTGACTTATCACTGAGCCTCGCTGACAGAGATGATCTCGGAGCCTTGAGCAAAACAACGTCTGGAGGTTCGAGTGTGACACACTCCTAATTATGCATGGAGAACAAAAAAAAAAAAAAAAGACGGCGGATAAGTCTCAGTTCTGAAGGAAAGTCTGGCCAGAATGTCTGGCCAGAACATCATTTAAAGAAGGAACCCAGACCAAGCAAGAATCAAGATATTGCACTCGTATTAATTCCACATTGTTTTAATGCCATTTCACTGCCCCCTGAGAAAGAACACCACTACCCTAATTGTTTAGAAGTGTTTTCCAGAGCCTTAATGGGCAGCATTAAGATTCTATAGAAATTAATTCAATAGCGTTCACAAACATGGCCTAAGGTAAAGATAACACAGTTTAAAAGATGAACATTTCAATGCCTTAACGTATTCTTTAATACACAGGCTAAGCATTTTATTCAAAGCTCTGGGTAACTACATGCAGATATGCCAAGGTTAAATTCTGACAGCAGCCCGTGCAACCTTCAGTGGCCAACATTACTGATCCAGGCACAAATTTGAGTTCCAATCCCCTATTCCAGTATAGAATAGTAAGCATGACTCAAAAACACCCCTAAATATAATCATGTATCCCTGTTGACACAGCCATTCCAATGAGAAACACTGCTTTTGAAAACTACGTTTGCAAAAAGGCTTTGTATCTTGTGAACATCTGCAACAGTATAAATCCCGTTATTTACCTGAGATTCACCATTATCACTCTCAGCTGACGTAAATGGTCTTATCCGTAGGTACACCTGTAGATGTTCCTTCACCAATACAGATGAATCCTATGATGGTCATTTGCAAGACAAAATAACATGAAGCTTAAGTGCTCATTGGTGACATGACAAAACAATATTTATTATACAGAAGTACTACTGAAACCACATAAAATGAATAATGGCCTCAAGTCATTCTGTCACTATAAATTAAGCTTATTACATAAGGCCCTGGGGCTACGAATGCCATCATAACTGCGCATATTTTGGCAAGCCTGAAAAGATGGCAAAATGGCAAGGGTGTAACAAATGTCTCAAAAATTTTCAGCAAGTTTTACATTATGTGCTACATAGTATCAGCATGTGCAACAAACTAGAGTAATGGGAATTTAGTTCAGAATGGTAGCGCCCATCCGCGTCGCATGACCATATGGTGGCACCTGCCACCGCGACATAGATTCAAGTTGACAACAGATTACTAAACTGATAGCAGGGAAACGGCTAGCTACACCAAGAACAGGCACTCAAACCAGTTAATCACTAAGTAGCTTAGAAATCACATCGACAATCGACAACTAGCTAAAATTACCGGTCACCTTACCTGTGCCAAAGCAGAGGGTATGGCGGAAAATTCTGCAAATAAGTCTTTCTTCAAATCATCTACAGTTACGGCCTCCACTCTCTCTATTTTGCTATTAAAGCAAGATTCCATCATCCTGAGAATAAGACAGAAAACACATTTCCACATACAACATTACTCGTGATCTAGAACAAGAACATAAAAGATACTTAGAAAGAAAAATTACATGCAAACTTTAGCTTTCCAAGTTACTGTTTTAATCTCAGCTAAGGTCACTTACTCTCAAGCAAAACAGGCGAACATTGACGTTACATTTTTCAGATTGGATAAGATTTGTTGTTTGTATACTGCAATTCTGGAGAGATAATCACAACTGTTCAAATCACCGAATGTAGATTGCTAGCTAAAGCTAGCCACCGTTAATGCTAGTATCATGTATGCAAGGTTTCAGTCACACAGTGTTATCAGCCAGAGAAAAATAAATATAAACTGTGTAATGTGTTACAGTAGCCAGTTAGCTAGAAAGTAGCATTTTAATGGGTAACACCCTTTGATTTCGCTGATTCAGAGAGAAACATAGACACGTCAACGGGAAGTTACAAAGACTAGCTAGCTAATGTTAACTTTTAGAGCGGCTAGCTAATCCTAGCTTTATGTTATTCGTTGAATAGCTAACGTTAACTATGTAGCTATTTGTACAAAGTATGATTAGCTATAAAGTTCCAACATTTAGCTAAATGCCGTTCAACCTAAATGTCAAATAGAAATACTGCTATATATCAGCTAACTTACGTGACAGAAGACAATTTGTTATTCCAAAAACATTTATCCCACAGAAATATATCCCCTTTTCTGCGCAAACTGTCGCGGTCTTATTTTTAAACTTGACCAATCGGGAGCTTCCTCGCGTTCCGCAATGGCTCATGGAACCGGAAGCCTGTTTAGACCATTTGACTACAATTCCCATTGTACATCGCAGTCTAGTAGTGACAACACAGTTAGGCCAACAACCACATGTCCAACATGGCTGCGTTCATAGATTTAAACATCAGCTATACTGCAGATAAGAAAAGACTTCAGAACATTATTGAAACCGCCGCCCATCGTGAGTATCGCTGTCAATACGTGCAGTTATATCCCAAATATCACAGCGCCAGAAATTAAATAAAACTAATGTCGATTATTGGTCAGCTCTTCTAATACATACTGCTTGTCCCAGTTGCTAGCAATAGGATTGCTTGCTAACTGCAGTTTAGAATGCTCAGTTATATCCAGTTTACAAGATTCATGAAAGTACATTTAATTTTATTTTTTTATTTTTTTGTATAGTAAGAAAGAATAATAGAAATAATAATAGTCATAATAAATGCAATTAGCTATATTTAACTTTATGCCTGTTTAATTCTATTTAGCTGCTTAGAGCACCAGTTCTCCTGTTTACATCTTAACAGGCTGCTGCTTGTTGATTAGATACTGCTATGAAATAAAGCAATCCAACGTATCTAACAGAAGCAGAATATTGCCAAGGAAGCCTTCTGCATTTAAATTATTACATGTGTTTATATCATTTAATAAAATATGCGGTCTTGATCATATATTGTATTACACTCTGAATTATTTGTGTTTTAGTTGGATATTCCACAGTTGCTATCAATCACGTGGTTGACTTTCAACAAAAGAAACAGGTATGTGTCCAGTTTCCAGCCATATTAAGAAGACTACTGTATAACGTTTAGAAAGAGGCCAAGGAATTAAAGTAATTTAATGGATTGGGTGTTAAGTGTTTGGTTGGGCCAGGGGTGAGTAGTTATATGCCCTTGTGCACATATGCTAGAGTTCAATGATACATTTGCCATCACAGTTCAATGAGTGTTTTTATGATTACAGGAAGTTGGAAAACCGAAATGTGTTTCTGAACTGTTTGATCAATTCCCAATTGTGCAGGTAATGGTTTGTTGTCATTGCATAAGTAATACATTTAACAGTTTCAATCCATATCTTAATATGTCTTATGCTTCTTTGTCATTTAGGGTAAATCCAGGCCAATTAAAGTTCTGAACCGGTTGACCTTGATGGTTTCTGAAGCATCTCACTTTGTAAGTAAACCAAGATTTCAATGCAACTTGTCCGTTGAAAAGTTGATTCTGGTATTTACTAATCAGTGTGACGTTTTTTCCAGAGGACAACCAATGAGTTCAAGTTGTATGACATAGTTGCTGTGTTCCCCAAAACGGAGAAGTTGTTTCATGTGAGTTAAACTTTGCTCTTCAAGAGAGGGTGTTTCACTTCAGGAAACATGTCATTTTATCTGTGAAATGACCTTGAACCACATGTTTGTCTCCACATTTTTCAACAGGCAGCCTGCATGTCCTTTGATGTTGACATCATCTGTATTGCTGTGACAGAAAAGCAACCCTTTTACTTCAAACGACCTCCAGTAAATGGTGTAAGAACATGAATAGATTTTACATTTAAGTTCAAATTGTGAAAATCATATTAGAGCAGCGTGGAGACAGTGTTTTGGTGTAATGTGTGATTTTTATTGAATGTGTTTGCTTTGTTCTTGTATATCATTGCAAGTGGTTGTAAGGGATGTGCAATGCACTTAAAATTCTATGTAATGTGAGATAGAATGCCCCACAAGGAACAACTCCAAGTACATATTTTTATTTTTTTAAATAAGTACAACATTGACAAAAGTTTTTTTAGTTCACTCAGGAGTTGATTTTTCTCTAAATGCTGTACTTGTCGAACTGCAATGTATGCATAAGAACATGGTGGATTCTTGATGCTCAAATAAAAGCATGTCCATATGTGTTTCATAGGCAATTGACAGAGGAGTGTTCTTTGAGATCAGTTATGTGGCTGCTATTAAAGATTCCACCATGAGAAGATACACCATCTCAAATGCACTCAGTCTAATGGAGACATGCAAAGGAAAGGTAATCAGTCCTGCAGGTTAATTTCACTTTTATGTCCATTCCATATTTTTGACAATGCTTTAATACCAGTTTTTCCTCTTTAACAGAATGTTATTGTATCCAGTGGGGCAGAAAAGGTGAGATCTGATGCCTTAAAATTTTCTCCAACAAGACTTTACACAACATTGTCTTGTATACCCAGAAAATCAAGTATTTTAATAGTATGCAACATTCCTTTTGTCTTCTGGTATTTCACTCATGTCAAAATTAGAGTCTAGAGAATTTCATTGTCTTCTTAAATATGAAGAGACTCATAGACGTTATTGCATTTTTCTGCCTAAAACGTGCCATTGAAGTTCTTGTTTTCTCATCAAAGTGACAATGTTTATGCTCGTTTCTTCAGCCCCTTGAGTTAAGAGGACCATATGACATCGCTAATCTGTATCCTTCTTGGTGTGCTTTTGTGTTTGAAATTCATTCCTGTTCCTCAGTAGTTTGATCTGTAAATATAAGGTTTGCTTACATACTGTACACATTAATATTCTAATTTCAGTCTATTATTGTTTTTGAAAAATCATATTGTGTAAAATGCTTTAAATAGCTACTCCAGAATAACATATGAGTGTATAGGCCAGTGTTCCAAATTTGAAGCTATTGAACACATGGGGTAGTTAAACAAGTTGGGTATGATATTATTAACTTTTCCTGAAATAGAATAATCATATTAATGTAAACAGGGGCAGAGTTATTTTCATGTTGGACTAGTTAAAATAAAAGATTTAATGTATGTAGAGCTATCACAAAATAGTCTGGGACATGATGTTGTTCAGTGTTGTTATTCAATGTGTATTATAACTGGGATAATACTAATAATAATGGTTATGGTTAGCAATGAAAGTAGATGATTTTGAATGGAGGTGGCAGCATTTGATATTTGAGTGTAGCTGTTCAAGTTTAATGAAAAAAAAATTAATATTATCTAACATCATGAAAAATATTTGCAGTTGTATGGTGTTGATGAACGTGAAAAGTCCCAGGTTTGCCGTTACTGTGATCCTGAATTAAGAATTCAGGGGACTACTGTTCGGTCTGTCTGAAGGAGACGCCAAAGCTGCAGTTTCTACCAACTGTCGAGCTGTCCTTTTGCATGGAGGTACAGTAAGCCTTTTTTTATATGAATGTTGGCTATATGATTCTATGATTTGTGCTATGGTTCTGAGTTGGCATAAGTTACGTACATTAACATTAATGATGGTGCACTTTCTCTCGCTGGTCTTGGAATGTTGTTAGCCAGGTCTGGCACTGTTGTCCACATAATTTGGGTGAATGCAATTAAGTTCTACAAAGTTCTCAGTCTTGTCTTCAGCAAGTGAAACGCATGTTCAATTGGATTCAGGATGTGTGATTGACTTGGCTATGTTTTAGTCTAAAATTGTAAATATGAAACAAGTTGTTTCTGCCATATCTAGTACCAAGTGATTAACTAAGGAAAAAAAGTTGCATGTATAAAATGTGGTTGAGCGCATGGAATGTTTTAGATGCAGCTAGTGACTATGGTCAAGCTAACGTACTGCAATGTCATTACAGAAACCAGAAAGACAGCTCTTGGAATTATCCACACTGTGAAAAAGACCCAGCCCACTACAGAAGGGCAGGAGGAAGAGGAGGCCCCAGCTTCAAAAAGAATGAAAACAGAAGCCATGTAGCCTGTCATTGAGTGGATGAATGTCTGCGATTAGGGTTTGCTTCAGTCCAGTCATAAAGCTGTTTGTCATTAACCTTTGGTTTAATGTTCACATGACTTCTTAGGATTTTTTCTGAATAAATGCAGTCTTTCTGGTGGAATAAAGCCACACTCAATTAAAAAATTTGAAAATGTGAACAGCTGTGTAATTGGATTGAATCAGACCCAGACTCTAATTAAGTTCTATTTAGCACATTTTAAATGATTTGTTTTCCCAGTGACTTTGAATTGTGTAAATTGACTTTACTTGTACATAGATTGTCCTCTTGCTATTTTGAGTTTATAATCACAAATACACGATTGGAAATATACATGCAACTTTTGAATGATAGCGTAACTGAAGTATGCAGTGGTTTAATTTAATTTTTATTTTTGAAAACAGTCAAATATACTTATTAAAACTCTGAGGCTGTTAGATATTTTACAATTGGAAGAAAAAGTTGAAAAAATGTACATATAAAATTCACATCAAGTAAAAAAGATACAATAAATTCAGTAAGTGCATTCAAACTTAATGCTCTTTCTTATGGAAGATATCACACAAAAATCTATTTTAAACACACCTGGCTGGCACATGTCACCTTTCTTGTTTAGAGATACCTTTGGCATGTGCATGTGACATTTAAAATAACAGTTAAATCCTGCAATGTCTGTATATAAAAGTAATTTGATTTCAGCCAAGCATACTACTGTTTTTTTTAAATTATCGCATGAAACACCAAACAAAAACAAATCATCAATAGAAATGCTAACAAGTGTCAAATGAAATTGTTAAGCATTCCCTTCCTGATATCTCTTAGCACTGCCATAATGTTTACCTCTCTCTCGAGTAACACAACCACAGCATGTGCTTTATGTTTCTACATAAAAATGAAATTTTTCCTCTTTTTTTGCAAGAAGTGCAGTATTTTTCAGTGGAGATGGTGTGGTATTCCTTTCTCAACATTCATTTCCAAGCATTAAACCTGGGACCACAATATGGCTTTTGTGACTCTTAGTATATTTTCTATCAGTAGGTTCACATTTTCCATGTTAACATGTTTTGCAATGTCTTTCTCTCTGAATCCTAACAAAAACTAACATTACATTCCCCTTTCCTCGCTTTGAAGGAACACAGCCCCTAAATGGGGTTCTGAATCTTAATTGTAAATCAAGGTCGTTCATCATTCCTTCCCTGCAGTCTACCAAAACTGGTAACTTAACACATCACCTTTACCCCATTACTTCAATGGACACAACTATGACAGAAAGTCATTTTCCACTTTTTCCATAAAATGAAGGTCTGACAAATTGCTACACAACTTCACATGTGTGAATATTGTGTTGACATACTCTTAAGCTCTCTGTCATCCACTCGAGTAGATGTCCAATAAAAAAAGCTTTGGAGCACAACGTTTACAGGAGCACATTTTGTTCCTGAAATGGCATACCTCCTGACAATACATTTTAAAATATTTGTAATTGGACTAATTCTCTTCCTTGAAGTTACAAAGAATGGTTTTAGCCCCGTTCTGCCACTGTAGAACGTTCTCCATTGGAGTCTTTCCCTCCTGCGTCAGAAAAAAAACCAACAATATTGTAAACACTGATTTTACCTTCACTCGTGCAATTCACAGTTCACAATTATGTATTTTTACTACCTCTGTCATTATTTTACTGCCTCTAGGTGGCACTGTGCTCACCAGGTAGAGCAGGGATGTCCAACTCCAGGGCAGCAGAGTCTGCAGGTATTTGTGGTTTCCTTTCAATAAGCAGCCAATTAAGGCCCCGAGAACAAGGTGTGTGGTCTCTTTAGTCAGTCAATGAGTCAAATTAATTAAACACTGAAAGCCAATCAGTCACTGCGGCCCGCCTGGAGTTTGACACCGCTGAACTAGAGGCTCTGTACGACATTAACACTTAAGGGTGAGTGAGAAAAGAATCCAAATTTTTCATCATGCGTAAAAAAAAAAAAGACCCTTGGCTTGTTATCATTAGTGTAATCTATATGCAAGTGACTGTGAAGATTATGATGAGTTTCAAAAGTAGCATGCGCATTGTGTGAAATGAGATGGCAAGATCAGACTTACGAAATTCTTCAGATTCATGTTTGCTCCAGAGATCAGCAGTAGTTGGATCAGTTTGAATCGGTTTGTTCTTACAGCTTCGTGCATAGGCGTATCCCCCTCCTGAGTGGACAGAGAGATAATTCCAGAATTGTACACCAGTGTTTTCTCAGTCAGATTGTTCGTCTAAGCAAACGTTTTAAAAACTGCTGTCAGAGGTGTTTGAATAGCTTACTTACCACATCTTTGGAGTTAATGTCCGCGCCACAGTGGATGAGATGCTCGGCGCATTCAAAGTGCCCAGTCCTCACCGCCACGTGTAAGGGGGTGCTGCGCAACTGCAGGACACCAAACACAAAATTTAATTTTATTACACAACTGCACTACGGGCCAAACAAAGAATTTAATTTGTTCTGTCACAGCGCAGCATGACTGGCTCATAGAGCAGTGCGCTCCCCTCCTACCTTGTCCCTGGCACTGAGGTTGGCGTTGTGGTTTAGCAGTAGCTCCAGCACCGGCAGACTTCCTCCCCGACATGCCCAGTGTACGGCTGTTGAATCCAGCTGTGAGCGAAGAGTGGGCCGGGGGTGGGGAAGAAAGATTAGAGACTTGTGGCAGGGAAAATAAGAGTATATAACCTTATCCTATCCAAATCAATCTGATACCATTGTGTTTTGGAATTTGGAATATTGCCTTAATTCCTTTTATTCCGAATGAGCCATTGAGGACATTGTGCTATTATGATTCATTTAAACGAATATTCAGACTAACAATATATTTTTCCCATAATGCACCTTGTCTTTGCTCTCAGTGGAAGCCCCGGCCTCCAGGAGTTTCTGCACGATCTCCACGTGGCCCTGGGAGCAGGCTTTGTGCAGCGCCGTGCGATTAAACTGCGTGAGGAAAAAGGGAAAAGGTCAGGCGTTCAAATCATACGTTTCAGGGGTTTCCATTTCAGCCGCTGTGTGATGGGGGGCCGGTAAGTCGGTCAGGTGCTCACGTTGTCGGTGACGTTGAGATCTCCACCGTTCTCCAGGTACTTCTCAACCACCGGCAGTTTGTTGTCCGCAGCCGCGCTCAGGAATGTCAGCTCATCCACTACATCAGGCTGAAAACGCCAAAAAGGACGATTTATGCATCTCGTAACATTTCAGGTCTCCCACTGTTAACTGGCAATCTCTTCCCTTTCTGTCTTGAATGAAACTTTTTTATATATAAAGGAGGGGTTTCGCTCAGTAAGATCCACATGCTGGTTTTGCCGTGATTGATCCACAAGTGTTTGGCAGGGAAACGATCCTTACCACGACCTCTGGGATAGGTACAGTCTGCTGAACTGGCACCCTCTTCACTCTCTTCCTCTTCTTCAGCTGCAAAATGTTGTAGAGGTCTTCCACAGTCTCAAGTTTCAGACGGCCAGCTTTGTCGACCTGCAAAAAGCCAGGAACATACAAAAACGACTGTAATGTCAATGAACTATTTTAACATACAAGCTGTGATATATGAGAGTGCAAGTTTAATTTTTACCCCTTTGTGATAGCTATGTTGGTTTATTTAGCCTTGTCCGTCTCCTCAACTGAGGTTGTCTTATATACAGTAGAGTTAATTAAAATCAACTGCAAACAATCCATGTGTAGCATTACCACAAAACATTTAGGCAATTGTAAGTTGAACAACATTTAGATTTTATTTCTATTTGAAACAAAAAAGTAAAGTGTAAACTGGGGCTAAAGAAGATGATGAAAAAAATGCCTAATGCTTAAAATGACTATCAGTGTCGTCTTAGGCTTTGCTACGGCTAAATGTAGTAAGGTGTATTGAATTGACCCCATTTTTTAGATTCCGTGAAGTAAGCTGAGACAGAGACTGAAACGGAGCTCACGTTTAATGTTCTGGGGGTGACCTCATGGTCGCAGACCGAGGTGGGCCGCAGTCCTGTGTGCGATCTCAGATCGTCCTGCTTCTCCTGGGTGACGGCCGTCTCGTACTCCCCCTCCGGAGACTGCTCTGGAAAGCACTGTCCATGCTCCTTGTGCTCACATTTCTTGCCGGTAACCTTCAACGCAACAGAAAAAGCAATCTTATGCCTCTGTGAGGGATGGTGCTATTCTATTCCCTAGACATCAGAGCTGTGTTCTGACTAGCTATCTCTCAGTTATAGGCAGAGGGAGCACCATTAACTAGAGAGCATCTGACATTACTTTTATTGTGGCAGTATAAAGATTTAGGAACTGGAATTGTAACCCACAGTTTGCAGGTTCGATTCCCAGGTAGGACACTGCTGTTGTGCTCTCCAACGAATTTACTTAACCTAAATTGCTTCAGTGTATATTCAGTTGTATAAATGGATACTATGCAAAACGTTATGGATAGTCTGGATAAGAGCGTCCACTAAATACTGGTACAGCAATGTAATAATCTGCTGTATATTGATAGGTGAATGTGTATGTATATATGTAAGTGCTGATTGAGGATGATTTGTTAGTGATGTGGTGATTATTTTATGAATGCTCTTTGTTAAAAAGTCCTTTTTGTCTGCCGTTTGTTTGTTTAGTTCACAGGACTACCAGCATTTGTCTCCTAGTGCTTCCTCGAACTGGGAATAAGTTCACAATGCTGTAATGTTATGTTGAATAACACTCAGAAATACAGCACCACCTCTGTTTTGAGTTTGCCTCCCTGGTGAATATCAGTGATTACTAACAGTACTGCCCTAGTGACATAATACAGTGTCATTTGAGGAAAAATGTAGGGAATATCCATTAAAATAAAATTGCTTTTATGAAACTCGATTTCACATCTCACTGTCCTGAACTTTGAACCTATAAATCTAAGCAAATATATGCTATCAAAACATACAATAACAATTTTTCAGCATAAATATGTTAATCCTAATTGACCATACCTCACATTCAAACTACGTTTACATTTCATGGCCATTAGGACAAATACTGTTAAGCAAAATGCATGAGATCAAGCCACGTTTCGTTATGAATACTTAAAGCAGTAATACCTAAGTTTGTCAATGTGAATTCATAAAAATCACAGGACAAGAAGTCTACTGAATTAGGAAACCTACCAGCTCTTCAACACTTAGCATCCCCATGTCTGTATTGTGTAGTAGTCCACTGAAGAGGTTCAAGTCCCAAACTGTGACCAGTGTCAATACTGCTCTGTTAATGGCCTGATCCTGCATCACTTATATGTGTTTGGGGCGGCAAAAAAAAGGAGGTCACGTTTCAACCTGGGTGGATGGCCCACCCCCAAATGTGGCGCAAGGTGCCCTGACACATTTGGCAGGCATGTAGCCTTGCATGATCTGATGTCACCAGGTTTTACCAAAGAAAAAAAAAAACGTAGAGTGGCGAGATGCCTTTTGAACATTCGTCGTCCCGGCAGCGCCAGGCATTCTGCTGAAACCGGACGCTCACTGAAAGCACCAGGCTGCCGCGCATAATGACTGCAGAGTCCAGCAATGCAGGACCCCCGCCCCCCGTCCATGCCTCACGTTTACCAGAAACAGCTGACACTCAGCATTGATGTGCAGGATACCGCTCAGCATAGCTCCGGGATAAAACAGGACGCAGTGACACGGGAGGCTTACCTCATCCTCGCGCAACTATTTATAAATGAAAAGCACTGCCTACAGTAAATTTCGATTCATTACCATCATTGGTCGGTTGTTTCTCCTCAGTAAGCTAATCCCTTCGAATGGTAATGACCATGTTTACTGGTTACTTCTTCTAATGTTTCTGTTTTCACATTCAGTCCTTTGGTGGTAATTAAAAAATGATTGCCTTGAACTGGTTTTAACAGCGCCAGTAATAAATCAAATAATGATACTATTTCGTCACATCAGCATGTGTCAGCTGCCATTTTGAACAAGTTCAGACTTTTGCTCATAAAAACTGTAGATAAGGAAATCCATTATGAGTGGGCCTAAGGGGTCAGAATTTTTAAGTGACATGATATATTAAGACCTTAAATTTGTGTCTCGCCTTGACACTGAAGATATTACTATACTACAGTACAGATACACAATTCCAAGTGCTTAGATTTTGCACAAATCTTTCTGGGACAGATACCTGTTCATCCACATTGTTAACTAAACATATATATAGTAAAATAAAATATTTTTCTTTGAGTGAATGTATTAGCATAAAATAAAAATATTTTCCCATTTTTTGAACATTCAGTATAACTCCTTTTCTATGCAGTCTAGTGTATACAGCCTTCTTACAGTCTGTATAATGTTGGAGGGCACTTTATATATATATGTTTCCACGAACAGAGTTGGTTACCACTGATATATACAGTACAGTCCAAAAGTATTAAACCACAAGGATGAGTTTCACTTCAAAAATAATTTTAGATGACTTTCCTCAAAATAGTCTCATTCGGCTTAAATTACAATTAAACTAATTATTGGAAGTCTATGAAATCATTTTGTAAAGTGGAAGGTGGAGGGGTGGGAGGGTGGTGGATGTGACTGAAATCTTATTTGCCTTAAGTTTTTCTTTTAGACAACATGTAGCTGAACAGCTTTGGCCGGTAGTTTAAGTAAAGCAGGCACTAAAGTGTTCAGTATCTAGCCTTGATTCAAGGCTTTTGATTGCCTTTGGAGGCTGAGACCAGAGTTGTGTCAATGAGAAAAAAGAAAAGAAAAAAAAGGCAGTGACAAAATCCAAACAAGGGGCTTACCAGCGGCCATACCACCATGCACCCTGCTCCTGCTGAATGGCTCAAGCTCAGCAAGGGTGGGCTTGGTTAGTACTTGGATTGTAGACCACCTGGAAAAAACTAAGTTGCTCAGGGAAGTGGTGTAGGTGGGCCAGCAGGGGGCAATCTTCCCTCTGATCAAATAAACCCCAATGCCCCAGTGCAGTGACAGGGCTGTTGGAGATGCCGTCTTTCAGATGAAACGTTAAACCAAGGTCCTGTCTAACAGTGGTCATTAAAGAGTTCCCCTGTGTCGTGGCTAAATTCCCATTCTGACTCCCTCAAATACTCTGAATATATAAATTCAATTCCCGAATATATAAATACAATTTCTGAATATATAAATGTAACTCTGAATATATAAATTCAATTCCCGAATATATAAATAGAATACTGTATGTGTTTGCTTGTATGTGTGTACTATCCTGATGAAAAAATAAATTGAAATATTAGCAGCATCCAAACATCGGCTCGGAGGCGTCAGTTGGCACTACTGGTATCCACACAGACGAGGGCTTGCTGGGATCGAGGCTTTAAAAGGCGCCATATAGACCTAATATAGTCACCCCAATAACCTTAGTCAATGGCTGCGCAGGGGGCCAGAGCCGCGAGCAGAGGTTCATGGGTGATTTAGTGGCGCAGGCCTCCAGCTGCCCTCACGTGGTGGCAAATAGTTCAGATGGTAGAAAAACAAATAACCATGTCACCGAAAAGCTCAGGGTTGACCCAGACAGCTGCAGCCCCCTTTGTAATGCATCTACATGGGCGAGGCACGCGGATCTCGCCTTAAACTTTCACGACTCCGTTTGCCGCACGTCAGCTGAGAGCTTAGCGTCTTAGCTTGCGCTTGGGGGCAAATGTGCCTTCTCCACTCTCCAGAAAGAGCTGAGGGAATTGCTGACTCTTTTTGGAATTTTCTAATGCTTGTGCCCCCACCCCATTTCAGTGAATCAATTTGCCTGGTTGTTCCAAGCTTCCTTTTTCATATCTGCAATTGGGCACTGCACTGCATGCACTACTCAGACAACTCAGAGATTTATATGGCTTTGTGAGTAAAAAATGGGAAACAATGGGGAAATGCAGAGCAGTGACTATGGGAAAAAGTGGATTCAATTCAAATATCCACAGCATGGAATGGATCCTTGCACACACTTAAAAATAACCCATAAGCCCCCGATCCCAGGTTGGGAGGGGCAATGACAGAGGGGATGAAAGAGGCTGTGTGGTGAGACCGCGGTGGGTGTAAGAAATGTAGGAATTTATTCACCAAAATCTGCTCCACCCCCACCTGCAGAGCCCAGGAATAGCTGCACGTGTTAAAATATCATGATGTCATCAGCCTGTTATGACCCCTCCCCAGGCTCAGGGGAGCAGTGAGGAGGTATAACAGCTTCCTGAAAATCTCAACGACACAAACGTTGGCACTTATTGCTCTGTGTGCATGTGCATGGTAGGTGTGTGTACAAATATGTGTGCTTATATGGATATGAGTGTGTATGTTTGATATATTTGTGTCAATTTGTATGTGTGTGTGTGATGTGTGTGTGTGCATGTGTGATATGTATGTTTGTGTGTGTGTGTGTTTGTGTGTGTGTGTGTGTGTGTGTGTGTGTGTGAGGGAGGGGGGGTGGGGGTGGCTTTTGTTGATAGTTAAAAATAGACTAATAAACACTCATTAACCTAACAGGAAGTTTTCAAAATTTGACGTGACGTTAAACTTTTTATCGTCACCGTCATTAAACAAGGATGAACAGAAAAAGAGTTTTGCATCACAGTAGGCCCCATTCAACAAAACAGGAAACATAAATTAGTCACTTTGGCTTCTATTAGCTATTAGGCACTGCAGTCTGAGCTTGGATAGTATCCTTAAAATACAACTCCACTGCAAAGACCTCTGACAAGTGATACAGATAGGCCAATATAAACAAAAAAACTCAGGACCTTCACATTGGGAACTAGTCATGACTGTTTGTAGGGTTATTTAGACACTGAGCAGTGGTACACTCTTTCTGCATGCCTGAAGAAACCTTAACCCACTGATAGACCCTGGTGTATGTGCTCACAAGCAAAATGGGCGGTCTGTGTTTTTGTTTGGTGTTCATTTGATTTTCTCCACCAATATTCTTACAAAATATACAGGTAGTGCTTGTTGGTGAATAATAGAGAATGTTCCATTTGTTTTTGCAGAAATTATTTAAATGAAAACGAAGGGAAAAAACTAATTATCATACGAAAGATGTTAACATTTCTTTTGGTATGTGGTTCCTGATAAAAATAAAATTTCAACAATTAGTGAGAGAGAGAGCTCTGCATTATTCTAACAGAATCACATGAACAATTTCACAGTCTATAAATGT
The DNA here is from genome assembly GCF_013347855.1 of Anguilla anguilla. Lineage (NCBI taxonomy): Eukaryota > Metazoa > Chordata > Actinopteri > Anguilliformes > Anguillidae > Anguilla > Anguilla anguilla. The sequence goes on along the minus strand of NC_049202.1, from coordinate 11,031,705 downwards.
ACATAAACACTAAACCTTTGCTCCACAACAGAAGCAACAACAGAGCAGTAAAGCAACAACTGTGTAGTAAGTACAGAGTAATGATGCACAGCACATACCACTACCAGTCTACAATAAAGTGTTATTTGATACCTCATTTGCTACAATAAAATTCCACTGTAGGAAGGAAAGTTACCTACCATGACAAAACTGATCGCATCTTCATCATCAGACTGGGAGTCCCAATCGTATAAGTCAGTCTCAGGAGAAGCCATGTCAGACCTGAGACACAAAGCAAGGGCAAATGTGCAAACCACCGAGTTCATTTATAAGTAATCTGACAGCTCTTTGCTGTGATGGGTTTGAGAGATATGGCATTAGTGTCATGCAAGTCTTCCTTAAGTGTTTCAATGGTTCCTCAAGGAAAATCCAAAAACTGTACTTAATGTTTACCTTTGAATCTCTGAACGCAACAAATGGTACATTAAATAGTCCAGATCAGTTATTTCTTGCAGAAAAAAATACGAATGTGCTTTCTTTACCTCTGCAGTTCCATGCTGGACCCTTGGCTCATGGTTGGCTTGGAACAGTGTTCAGGGTAATGACTGCTCTTTGGAAACGATGTCCCTCTGAATGGTCAGCAAGGTTGTGCTCCAGAGTGTGAACCCTGTGTGTGCTCATTATGGACAATCTGAGACTTCGATTGTGGCAAGGTTCAGTGTCAGATTCCTTTCTCCCACCCAACAATTTTCAGTGTCAGGACTTTTTTTGGCTTGACATGAGTTGCTGGTGAGGGGATGGCCAGTTGCCCTCTTTGGCCAGGCTGGTATTAATATGGCTACATGCCTAAGAGGAACCAAGTGCAACTGAAGTAGATTTAGCAAGAAATCTTTGTAAGATACAAACTTTATATTCATAATCATTGCAAAATAAAGTCATAGAATCTAAATAAAGTATGCATTGACAGCTTAAGCTCTACAGGTCATGTAAAAACACAGTGTAACTGTAATACCAGTATTATGTAGTAATTGTGCATTTTGTTACGCATTCTTTATGAAAGTGTGGATAATATAAATATAAGCATGGAAAATATAATGGACTCATGGAATTGTGATTAGTAGTGACCATAGTGTCCAGGCTGATTGTATTAAGGCTGTTATTATCAAATCCAATGTATTGATGCTATCTGTTCAGAAAATCCCTCTTTTTTCTATCCAATTTCCTGGATTATGGTTTTATATTTAAATTGTAAGTGAATGACTAGATAAATAATGGTCTGAACATTTCTGTAGGGACATGTTAATCACTGGAACAGCCTCTGTGATGTGTGCATACTAAGTATATGAATGATCACTGAACTGCAGTGCGAGCTATACTTTATGTCAGAGATGTTGAAATATATCTGTCCATTACAATACTAAATAATGAAGATTTAAGGCATATTAATATTTGCCTTTGTGCCTCTTGGTTTTGCCTTTTTTATAGCTTTCTTATGTAAACTGTAATCAAGAAATTATTTGGCAATGTTTTTGTAAAGTAGTTGACCCTTAAAATTCCTTCGTCATGGTAAAAGCCAGTGTCTTCTTCCTATACACTTGGATGGACCTTTGACATTGGAATTGCAGGGCGGTCCAGGCAAATGGTGAAGCATGTGCACTCTCAGCTGTCACCCTGTAGTTATATCTGACTTTCAGCTGTTTGTGAAGTTCTGTCTGAACACCCGGCCCACCCGCATTTAACACACTCCCAGGGTGATGCTAGAGCCTTTATGGGTCTGAAGGGCAATGCCGTGGCTATCAAACAACCCCAGGGCGCTCTTGTGCTCGCAACAATTCATGCTGGGCTATTAATTGAATGCATTTTATCATTTACTTTCATTTAAACGCAATTTCAGTTAAACACAATTTCATTTAAACTAAATTATGCAGTAATTAAACTTGATGTGTTTAACAAAATTACCATTGGAGAAATTATGACTTTGAACTGTTATTGTTATTGCAGCCACACATTTGTGTTCAGTATTAGGCTGACTTATGATGCTTTCATGTAATTACTTCATTATTTCTCGACCAATGGGCATTAACCCATTTTTTAAATATTTTGTAGGACAATTATTTTCATCATTCTTCATCAAAATAATTGCCTAGACAAGAAATATCACACACACACACACACAAAATGGACCATGATTCAGTTATGAAGAAAACATCCTTTACCTGAAACCTGATAATGGTGCTTTAACAATAAGAATAATGTCTCTTAGTTCAAATGATTGACAAAAGGTGGTAAACCTGACAAAATCCTTGGTCTCCTTTCTGGAAGACTGTACACCTAAACTCTTAATTGTCATGACTAGCACATAGTAGGTACATGATATAGAAAGTAACATTTAAAAATGTGCAAATGTACAAGTCCAGATTTTACTGATCCCTACCACTGAATGTTTATTTTGAGGGAAAATCTGTATTCACCTGAGTTCCATGAACTTTTATACACCTGAATTCATGGACTATATCAAACGAGCACTGTGCTGGATCGAGTCTAATACCCTCGTGATAACAGCTCCTGTATGCTACTGTACAAATCGTACCTGTGTCATCAATAAGAAATGATATACCAAGACTCATTGGCCTGTTTTTCATGTTATGTTAGACTGGAATCAAAATGAGTTCCCCTGCCGGTGTGACCTATGTGAGAAGCTTCTTTTTTGCCAAGTATGAACTGCAGTTTGGAAGTCACAGTTGCTAATATCTTTTGACCCCAAACAAGTAATATGTTCATCATCCAGAACCTCCACTGAACTTCACATTTTTGAACTGCTCTCTTTGGTTTGGAAAACAGCAGCCACCACCCACCCCTACTTTTTCACTCATTAGGGACCAACAGTTGCATCGTGCTCTCATGTTAATTCTATGGTATGCTGAACATCACTGTAAGCGATACAGCATATTAGAGCTGCGCTAATGCTAACGCCGATCAGAGGTCCTCTCTCACTGATGACACCCAGTAAACTGGGGGCACCTGGAAAGTAGATAAGGGGCACAGATTCAGCGGCGGCCCAAGGGATCCTGGCCAACTCAATCTCAGCCTACCCCTGGCAGAATGACATTAATTATTCCCCGCTGCTGCAGACTCCCTGTCATGGATGACTAATGAGATACTGCTGCCCAGGCTAGCCTACGTCTGTGGCAAGTGCCGTTACCAGCCTAGCCACTTGGGAGCACAGAACTCCAACTGTTTCTGCAACAAACAAAAAAAACTGGCTGCAGTCTGTTTTTTGTTTGGAATACAATTAAAGTTTTCCACTCAAAGAAAGGTTTGTTTGTATCCGCAGGGGTAAAAACAATGACCGACTAATGTGTTTTTCAAAAAATTGCTTTTTCTTTCCATCTATGAAATCTGTTCAACTGCGCTTTCAATCAGCACTTATAATGAGTCTGCCATCTGTTCTGATGTCATTATTTGGACTAAGGTGTTGGGATGGGAATTTTAAGCCAGGGGTTGATTTTATAGGAATTCTCCAACCGACGACCAAGTAGTAACAGCATATCCCATTGCCATGGGATATGCTGCATTGGACACCAAGTGGACACAATTCCAGCCCTGAATTTCAGACTCTTACAATAGGCCTAGACGGCAACCTTAAAACTGCCTTACAGCCTGCACCAGAGAAGATTTAGTGTTTATACCTTGAAGATTACATCCAATATATTCACTTTTTAATTTAACTCAAAATGCTTTATTTTTACTGTAGGATTGATTTTCCCAGGATTTATTCTTTTTCTTCAGATTTAAGAATAAACAATGCAGTAAAATATTGTCAATTACGATGAGGTTAATGCAAACATTTCTCTTTTTACTTATTGGAAAATAAATGTCATGTAAATAGAAATTCAATAATAAGTTTGACTTTTGGAAATTTCTTTTTAAGAAAATAAATACATTTATTTTATTTGGACTTTGATGCACAAGACTTTCATAGCACAAGAAAAAAAAGAAAAAAAAGTTTTATAAGAGAAATTAAAAGAGAAAGGATTATCCAGGATTAGTCATTATTTAGTGGCACTTTGTGCATATTTTTGAGAAGGTACATGTTTATTGTTGTATTACAATAGAAGACGGAAATCAAGCAAACTTTGAGCAGGAATCCGCACAAGGTTCATTTTAAATTCGATCCTGAGGCACAGTATGTACTTATTAAATAGCATTAAAGGTGCAAGACACTTTTAAGGTAGTGATTAGCTTTTTGGAATTTGTATACCGTCCTTTTAAAAACCGTCTGTTCAGTGTAGATTGTGTATTCATTTTATGTTCATTACTGCAAAATAACAAGCTTCCCTTTTAACTGTACTGTATCATTGACACATTGACTTCAGATGGGTCTGCCCAACTTCTGGGGGTATACTTTTCCAAAAAAGCAATGTCAGGCACTTCTTCTGTTTAACTTTTTGGAAACTAAAATGAGAAATTAGCAGCACACAACACTGCTCCTCTCCTGAGTTGGGCCAGACTACTGAAGTACTGATGCTTTGATCCAGGGCAGGCTAAGCACAGCCTCAGCCATGTGCCTGTCAAAAAATATCTGACAGAGAGATAGGATCAGTGTGATTTATTAAAAACAGAACCATCAGGTGCAAAAAAAAAAATGCAAACAATGTTTCACTATTGTCTGTTTGCCATTAATACACAGTGGAGCGACCTCATTCAGCTGATAGGATTTGACATTTATGTGAGGAAAATTGAGTTTGTATTTCCATTGCTAGTAAGTCTGAATGAAAGAAACTCAATGATTGACCCAGCACATATGGGCAGACAACACTTCCAATGGCAGCTTTTTGCATTTATTTCTGAGAACAAAAACATTTAATGGCTATTTTTTCAAATACTCAAAGTATAGTGAATGTTGCATATATAGGAGAAAGGACAGAGAGTGGATTATTGTATGATTCATGTACATAATATAATCACAATATTGAAAAAATGCTCAGTATGAATAGCAATACTGTTTACTGTGTCACGTGCATAATATGACTCATGCATAATATAATATATGTACAATATTTCTTTAATTTCATTATCAGAACTGTATTTTAAAACCTGCATGTTAGTGTGCCTAATTGTGTTGTTGTGTCAAGGCCATGCTTTTTTTCTTGTTTTTTTCTTTTCTGTATTCATTGCCAGAGCCTTGATGCATAGATACTGCAGACAATAATATTTTATGAGTTTTCTTATATCCATACCGTGCCCATATCCACACAGGTCCACAGAAATGAAAAAGAGAGACAAACCAGCACAATCAGAGACAAGCATATCAATCATGTCTGGCTGCAGATATTAATTTGTATTTTTTTTTTAAGACAAAAGTGCTATCAACCTTGAGACTTTTTTTACCAACAAGCTTGTGTGTTCTGATGCTGCTAAAATCTGGGTTTCACACAGATGATACACATTGCTGCCAAAAGCAATGTGCTCATCAGGCAGAGTGTTTTTAATACAGACACAGTGGCTATGAATGTCTGCTTTTATCTCCACATGCAGTTTATTTATAGACTTTTCTAGAAGTGTTACATCAGACACGCATGCCTACCATGTAATGTTGTTGATGTACAATTACTGCTCATTTTGTTTCTTTAAAATGATTCTATATTGCAGTATATAATTGCAGTAATGGTCATAAATCAAGTGAGTTATGTCAGGATTATGTTTTACTGTAGGCTGTTGTTGATAACAACCAGCCTTGTGTTTTGTTTAGATTCAGACGATACTCTATTTGCTCCATTGTAATGACGCTGAAGATATAAATAGTTCCTATGCTGGAGAAATGAAAAAACCAATGCTGATGTAGCTTCAATGATGCACAGCATTTGCAAATAAGCAATTTGCATAGTAAAAAGCATAATACAGTAATCCGTTGGGATGAAACAGAAGGAAACTTGGCAAAATGTCAGCAACAGCAGTTGTAAGAACATATTCCTGAAAAACTGAATTTGAAACTTTTCTCTTTAAAAGAAAAATGTGTATGTGTGTATTTGTGTGTGTTTGTTTTTGTGTGTGAAAGTTTGGTACTGAACAGTTAATATTGCATTCTGAACCTTAGCATTCTATTTTAAGGTGTTTTCCTTTTTCATACAGTTGACACTCCAGGCCTGGACTGCCTATCCCTGTACCTGGAGATCAACCGTCCTGTAGATTTTCACTTCAATCCTAACAAAGCGCACCCCATTCAACAACTAGAGATATCATGGAACTGTAAATATATAGAATGGGGTGTGCCAAATTAGTGTTGAAATGAAAACCTACAGGACAGTTGATCTCCAGGAACAGGACTGGGCAGCCTTGCTCAAGGTTGTTATAATTTACTGTGAGGACCCCAAGACACAGACTATTGGATACCTTAAGGATCACACAAAGGAAAGGTAGATGGTAATATCAATATCAATGAAGTTACCCAAAGTAGAGTAAATTAAAATCTTGTTAAATGTGGAATAGAGACAATATTTGCAAGAATTTGTTAACCCAAAATACATGGAGAGATTTATGACTTTCAGAGTTCAACATTAATAGTATTTTGAGAGGGATTGGAGTATTTCAATTTTATTTTAGCAATTTCTCCAAGTGTACAATAAGAAAGTATACATATAATACAATTGCAGGAAAAGGTGGCTTAACTGCAGGAAAAAGTGGCTTAATATAATTAGATATTAAACAGCCATTTAATGAGATTCAGTACGTAAATGTGGAGGAATGGAGACTGACTCATTCGATTACTATGATATTTTTGATGAATGAATGCGTTAACTGGGTATTACCACTGTGGTAAGACACTGTCCAAAGGGTAGCACAGGTTCAACCTGGGTAGGTTGGTTTCATTTATTTAAACCACATTTTTTAACGTTTAGATTAATAGCGCGTGGGCCCTTTAAGAAAAGTTACTTAGATAATAAGTCATAGAGCCACGCTGACTAGTTGATGTAGTAAATGGATTACGAAATAATTTTAACGATATTCCTTTCGAAGGCATTGAGATTACAATGTAAATATTTTCATGCCCACTGAACTGCTTACTCAGCCAAAGCTTTGCTTGAACAAATAATCATCAGATACCATTGCATTTGTGCATATCCAATGTAGTTCATAAACACCACACTTTCTCCAAAGCCTGGTGTTATCACACACAGTTACTGGAGTAGTTGGTAATTGAAGGCTGCGCCCTAGTTTGTGTCCAATCAGAGTGTATCTGCCGGGGAATGAATAAAGCAGCAATGCGTAAACAAGCGCTGGAAACTCCTCCGCCCCTTCCTTCTATCATCTTTACAGAAGCTAGTTCCGTATTCTGTACTACTTTGCCACACATCATCCACTCGCCGTTACCAGCATAAGGTTACCAAATCGTGAATTTACATCTAATTCTCACGACCATGGCTCCGTGAGAACTGGAAGGTAGGCGAAGGGATGCGGTTTTATTACAAGTAGCCGCCGAGCAGCAGATGCGATTGCGTATCATTTTCACAAGGTACTAGTAAAGTTTGGCGTGGGATGGGAATGGTATCGTGTGTCATATATATCAAGTTGCTAGGCATGTGTCCGACCTTGTTCTATTCGATAGCGTGTAGCTATAGATACGGTGTATGAACTAGCTAGTCCTCGGTGAAATGCACTGGCTCGCTCCCCAGTCCTTTCGGAAAGTAATACTTTTGCGTATCGACAACTTGCGTTATAAGGCATTTGAAACGAATGTGATTGTAATGTCTCACAGTAACTAGCCGTATTCATACGTTTATCGTCCAGTAAACCTGTTTTAAGGGAGGTGACGCAAATTGTGACGCTTCTGACTTCCTGGTGATGATGAGGGACAGATACAGTACAGTCACTTAGGGCTAGCGAGCACGCTTTAGATTTACTTGCTGCGTATTGAGGATTTTTCTAGCAATCTAATCCTCGGCCGTTCTGTGACGTTTTTCCATTTCGATGCATCTCCATGTTTGTGAGCTGGATTGTTATTTCCTTTCGGTAGATCGTCACACTTTTGGTAGTATATATTGATCATTTGCATTTTAAAAGAACGGTTTCTTGGTTGAGACGCTGTAGCAGCTGTCCCGTAGTTAGTAGCCTATAACCAATACTGGGCCAAAATAAAATGCTACTGTAGCACTTAGGCGTGTTGCAACAGCCAGCCAATGTCAAAATGTAGCCAGTTAGGTTGCTTTGACCGGGCACCTGCGCATGTACATTGCACAGAAACTTGGATCTGGGTGGAAAGTCGACTGCGTTTTAAAATATTGACATGCTCTTCCGCGGAAGATGCATTTAACGAGTAATTAATACGTGCCGACAGTCGATTGTGTGAAAGTGTCCTAAAGTTCTAACTCTTAAAGTCACAAAACCCCAGTATGTAAGCGTGTGTGTTCAGGGATAGCGGGGGAGGGGCAGGAAAAGGGGGCGGGGTTGATCACTAACACAACATGCACCTGTAATATGCGAATTGCGATGCACATAGTTGGCTATATCCCATATGTATATACTGAATTTCACAAAATGACATCAACTAAGAAACAAGGACGACTCCTAAAATTAGATTATCTGCCTATTACTTCTCAGAGTAAATTAAATAGGAATAATATAGAATATACTGCATATTGAAATATTAAGAATAAGGCCTACTAACTATTTTCGGATTCATATTTCAGCAGTCCTTGCTTTCAAATTTATAGTGTTATGTTATGATTTAGCATTTTTAAAAGTCATATGAGTGCAACCTTCTAATAAGCCCTGCATGTTACTCTAGGTTACATATTTGAATTTGGGAGGAATCATCTAATAATTATGTGTTTTCTCTTTGGCAGTTCCTTGTGACCATCCGTGTTAGAAGTTAAAATGAAGTACCCTCTGTGCTGCATGGACGTGAATGCGTTTTCCACGAGGTGAAGACAGGCTTGAAATGAAGCGGACGCAAGGGGAAGCCAAGAAGCGCGGGGCTGTGCAGACGCTTCTGTGAACCCAGTCCCACGCCCCCCCACACACACCCCCCTCCCCCCCTCCCTCCCCCCACACGCCCACCGTCACCCCATTCCTCCGTTCCGCCTGCCCTTCCCCTCCCCATCTTCCCCTCTTCTGCCGTGGCTGAAAATGGCTGCACAGAGGAAGCACCTGGTCAAAGATTTTAACCATTTCATCACCTGCTATGTGTGCAAGGGATACCTGATCAAGCCTACCACAGTGACAGAGTGCCTCCATACTTGTGAGTACCTCGCCCCTCTGGCTTGCTACCTGTCCGAGATCTGTCAATCAAATTATTAAGCCACACGTCGATCAGACAGACAACACCTGTAATGGTCAATAAAAAAATACCCGACGGGCATCCCTTTCCCATAATCAACTTGTACTGTAATTCAGTGGATATATGGGGTTTCCTAAAAATCGAAGCCAGGTGGTTAGAGCATCCCAGTCTTCTAAGATACCTCATTTCAGGATCACTTACAAACTTTGTCAACTCTTATTTTGACAGGGGCATCTGACACTTCAGGTTGTATCCCTGTACTCTTATACCATGCAGTCTCCTTTAAAAATATTAAATATTCCTTTCTGCCATTCCTAATTAGCATATATTTTCCTTTATTTTAAAGAAACCAGTGCCTGTTTATTAATTTGTCACAGAGTACATATTGATTTTTCCAACAATTTCCTATCAAAGTTCAAATATTATGTTGAGGCACATTGCTCAGAAAATGCAACACACTAAGCATCTGTCCTTAGAAGGCTGTTCTGAGAGACAAACTGAGGTCTTGTCTTCTTTAACCCTTTAAGGTGTAAAATCACAAACATGTGATTAGAATGTTCTTAACTGAACATTCTAATACTGTTGTAAGTATGACTACTGGTAATTGAAATAAATGTAGTTATGGAACACTGACTTAGAATTTTGGAGAAAAACATTCCAAAAAAAAACACACTCTTCAAAGAGTTAAATGTTTAGAGCTTGACAGCTGTTGGTAGCAGAGCTTTCCGGCCTAAATTTTTCCTGAGGTTTCCTGTCATCAGTACTCACAGAAAACATGAATCAAATGGAAATCCTGCGTTTATTTGGAACGGGCCTCTGCTTTCAAGCGTGCACTCCCATGAGCATTAAGTGCTCGCGGATATCATAGGAGATTGCCACTGTGCACGAGTGGAACATCGGTTGCCGTGCCCCTTTTTAAATACGGTCTTCGCCGCTGCGTCGTCGCCCCGGCCGTTTATTTTTATTTGAATGACATGCTTGATGTAATGGCATGGCAGATGTGAACACTCACTCGCAGGGCAGGCAGATCTTCAGTTGTCAGGGTGAGCACAGTCATCTGTGAGTTCAGTAACCATGACAACAAATATCTCCTTCTGAATATGTTGTGTTCAATTCATTCATATATATATATATATATATATATATAGCATATGGTATATGTTGCATATATTACGTACATGAAAAACCTGCTTCTCAGTAATAACTTTGCATGTTGCCGTAATACCATTTTATTATGCTGTTATATTTAGTATCAATGGTAGCAAGTTCAGATTAACTATTTAAATACAGTCATTACTCAGCAGCGTGTGTTTTCCATGCTTAGTAAGTGCTGAACTGAAAGAGTCTGCAGTATATTAGCCTTACAGGAGGCTTTTAAGGGAATTTTGTAAACTAGCAAGGCAAGGTCTGTCTGATTGTGGGAAATATACTGATTAGTAAATTGCTTTGTGTGTAATTAAGACATCAACCATCTACCGTCTGAAACCTGTCTGCCTGAAAGGGAACCTGTTTTTCATTCTTGATTTTAAGCCAGTGTTTCAGCCTATAAGGAAATTAGCAAGAGCTACTACAGTTGCTGCTGCCGGTAGAGAGCTATGCATTGCATATCCCAACTTGTTGTATAGATATAGTACAATTTATATAGCTCCCAAGCTAATTTTCGTGTTATGCGAGATGCTGCTTGTTGAAGGTAAGTGCATACTGGCGTTAAGACAGAGGAGAAGTGTAGGGAAGTAAATCAGTGATGACCCTTGGTGTGGGATCCCCCTGTAGGCCCCGATCCATTGATTGTAACTGTAGACCTCAGATTCATTTAATGAAGTCTTCTTGTATCGCAGCTGTTAATGAGAAGTAGCTGTGGGACTCCTGCATGAGCTGTCACGAATGGCATGCATTGAGAAATAGAATCTACATGGAAATACAGAGCGGAAGGTTGTACATCACAACTGATAATGTATAGTATTAGGCGGATTGCTCACTGCAATGATAAGTCATTTATGCACTTTTCATTGGGTATTTTTTGTATTAGCAGTGTGCATACATTAAGTTACAAAGGGAATTAGTTGTTTTGCTTTACTGATCATGCCACCGTTTTTGCCTTGCTTTTTTTTTTCTTTCCTGTGGTGATGCGTGTCAGGGTGTTCTCTATTCCGGAATTCCATCAGTGGAATCCTTAAGCACAGCTGAACCACATCCCAGCAGCCTCTCCATCACCTGACACTACATATCATGCTTTATGTGTGCTCATGTGTGGGGGGTCAGCGTGTCAGCCTGTGTTAAGGGCGGAACGCATCAGATCGTTTGTGGGGGGTGAACATGTAAGGTCATGTTTCGGAGCTGAAACACGTCACGGTATGTGCGTGCGTGTGTGTGCGTGTCTGTGTGTGTGCGCGTGCATGCGTGCCTCATCCTTTGCAGGACCTGTAGGTATGTGAATCCATCAATATACGGCCTCCCAGTGCGTGACATGTCAAGCACAATGCTTCCTGCTGTTCCTCCTACCCCCCGAATGTTGACTCCACCCCCTTGCTGTGACCGAGCGTTAAGATTGGAGCGTTAAGCTGTCAATCCACAGCTTCTCTCCTTTCACAACAGAGTGAAATGTGAAGTAGTAACTGAACCGCTCAGTGCCTGTTATGGCTTAAGACACGTGTTTGTATGGGAATCAGCGTTTGTCACTCAGGATCCAGAGATTTCAATGCAGAATTATATTGCTCAAGAAGCCCGCCTTCACAATTTTAATTTCAGTTAATGCGTTCTGCCATCATTGGCTGTATATTTGTAAGAATTCACAAATGTATGCTCTGGTTTTTAGACCTACATTTTTCAGAGCATATTATTTGTTTGTTGAATATTTCAGGCACCATTGTTTGTCGTGGGTTATATTTTGATCAGAGGCTATTTTCCTGAGACTTAGTGGACTGCTGGCTTTGACAGCAGTTCTCTGAGGGTTTCTGTGTGCTGGGTTGTATTGTGTAGGTCAGTCTACTCTATACTACATATCTGTACGTGCCACGCATGCTTGAAAGTGGTGATAGCTGGAGGCAGAGACCTTGCCCTATATTTCCCTCCTCATAATGGGCCATCTCAGATATTGTTGACCTTGAAGGTTGCTGCATGTTGTTGTGACATCATATCCTGTCATAATATAGTCCTGCACGGTGACGGTTCACATCAAATGTTGCAAATATTAACTGGGTATTGTATTTATAACAGCAAGACAACTTCGCAGATTTTATTATTTTTTTGTGTGTGGTGATATTGCCAGTAATATTATGAAACAAATGAATGAAGCAAACCTTATATTTATGGTTGGAGTCTTCTGTCATACAATGCTTGCTGTCCTCAGACTGGGAACTAACTTTAGTAGGGGGCTTATTTAGTAATGGAGTGCAGTGCAGTTAACAGGCAGTTTGCAGTCTGAGGAGCTACTAAATGTCAAGCCAGCTGTCACCTCAGCGGAATTGAAATGGGTTTTGACGGGAGGGAGAAAAAAGGTCAGGTGGTCCGAGTGCGGTCAGAGGTTTGTGATGCGTCGGCCGGGGGTTCTCGCGTCTGCGTGTTGGCGACCGCGGCGGTGGGCGGCGGGAATGCGATGCCGCGCTCTGTGGCGTGGCCTGACCCCGCTCTCCCGGGCCCCATCAGTGCTGACCCCCCCCCCCCCCCCAAAGCCCTACTGGAACCGTCACAGGGGGTTGTTTCAAAATCCCCTGCAGTGCTGCCTGCCTGCCTGCAAAGCTTTTTCATCTGACAATCTTTGGGATTTTGCCCATCAGATCATAATGAAACTGCAGTGCATCAGGCATAATGTACTGCGTGGTGCAACTTTTCAGCTGCGCAGATGAATTCCGTAATCGAGATAAAAATAAATGGTGTGTAATATGTGCAGAAATTAGCTTTTTTTTGTTCTAGCACACCGCTTTGAAGAGTGAATAAAAGAGGGATAGAGATAGTATGACGGAGAGAAGGAAAAGGCATTAATATCCTAACCGAATCACATTTATTTCTGTTACCAGTCAGAGAACTGAATAAGGTGTGTGTATTCATCACCTAAGTCACATCTTCCTGTTTGGGCAAATAACGGTAAAGTCTGAATATGAAATAAAGCCGGGTGATTTTAGAAAATAAGTGAATAATTTCTGAGCAAAGCCTTTTTTCTTATATGCTTGCTGGAAATGTTCGCACTGACTCAGGCGAATATATGGAACAGATTTAATGAAGCGAACAGTGTTGTCATCAAAAAACTGTAAAAGAAATTCAGGCACATATATTTCTGATAATGATATTAGGCATTTGTTCTTTTTTGGCTCTCATAAAGTCTTACATTTAAAAAAAAAAAAAAAATTATAATTAGATTTATATATCACAATTTTGTATGGGATTCATTTTCAAGAGCGGGGCCTATAAATTGTCTCTGAGTTGGAGTGCTGGGCTAGGATTAGTGTTTCCTTTTGGCTCGTGATGGATAATGTTTAGGCAGAGGGAACATGATCATGGATTAAAAGTCCTGCTCTGAATACAGTCTCTGGACATGCATGCCTTTTGCCAACTTAAAATCATGCTTTGTCTTGTGTCACGAGAGCATTATGTTTGGTCAGTGATTTTGGTTGCAAAAAATTAATACATTTTCTTCTCTTCTTTCCCCGCCAGTTTGTAAAAGCTGCATCGTCCAACACTTTGAAGACAGCAACGACTGTCCCAAATGCGGAATCCAAGTCCATGAAACAAACCCTCTAGAAATGTTGCGGTAAGACGTCTGATGAATTTTGGCCCTTGCGGAGGGGCAAGGGTGAAGTTAACCAGAGTTACTTACCTTCAGCATTGGCCATCCACCGGATTGATCTTTGAGGATGTGGTTCTGTTGAAGCAAGACCTTTTGGGGATAATGGGACACACAGAGCTCTGTGAAGTGACACAGCTAACAGAGCAGCCTGTGACATTTTGTTGGTTGTTTGAGAGAAATGCTCTATTTTTTCAGCATGCAATTTGCAGGTCAGAAAGGAGAGAAAATGAACAGGCAGCCTTTTAGTTTATAGGATTTATAGGTCTCTGTCTTCAAAATGCTCTGGTTAAGTTTGGTACCATAGAATTCTGCTGTTCTACTAGGCCACCACTTTAATCCACTGAACGTGTTGTAGAGTACTCCGTACTCCATCTTGGCGAAAATGGTAATCACTGAAATGTGTGCATATGTAAATATTTATTTTAGTGGAGATTCATCACATCTACAATTGACTGCTGACTGATTTAAAACGTGCTGTGGGATTTGAATGTTTCGACGTTTCATATTTTTATTTCTGCCTTTATTGCAATCCATTTAGCTTTGTAAGTGGAACTCATATCTTATTAAAAATTGAAGAATGTTTCAAATTAATAGCGTGACTCCAGCAATAGATAAGGCTCTGGCCTTTGTACCGCTGGACCGGTGCTGATATGGGGCCTGACAAATCAAGGTTTATGGCATCGATGTCAGTTGTCTGCTTGATTTGTGGGGGAGTCAGTGCTGCAGACATGAAGCTGGGGTGGAGATTTCCTGTCAGCAGCTGAGCTGCATGCTTCAGCCAAGTTCTCTCTTTGAGCCCCCCCGCCCCCCAACCCCCGCCCCCCCCCCCCACAATCTCCACCTATCCAGTCCTAACGTCTCTCCAGCTCACATGAGCAGTGACTCTCCACCGGTGACTTTAAATATCCAGGGTGGTGCTGAGTGTTTAGCCTGCACAGTACTCTAAGGTGACGTTTATTGTATCGGGAATGTACAGTGTAGGGAGAGATAAACATGAATGGCAGTGGCTCAGCAAAAAATGAATCTCTGTGCCCAGTGTCAGCAACATACTGTGTACAGTAAAGGGTAGATCTAATCTCTTCACACTTCCCACTTGGAAACTGGTCACGCAGAAAATCAAAAAGCATGTCATATGACTTTGGATCTACAGTAGCTTGTAAGGCTACGTCACAGACATTTTGCTTCTACAGAGTTGTTATCTTGTGGTGTCAGATTTTGAAAAAGGTATCTCAAGATCACATGAGTTTATTCCACATTATTTGTGAATCTCCACATGTGTCATTATTAGAAGGCAGAGTGTAAAAATGTTCCACGTGCCATCAGTTACAGTCACATTTAGCTTATTTTCTCGCCTTATTTGTTGGTTCATTTATTTATATGTCTCTAAAATTGTCAGAGACAATCTCTTATCTTTGGGTTTGTAGTTCCTGTTCCTGAATTTCCTGTGTAGTTCCTGTGTCCAGTCCTTTGCAAAGCCATGTTGACCCCTGTTCTTTTGTAGGTTGGATAACACCTTGGAAGAAATCATTTTCAAGCTTGTGCCTGGACTTAGAGAAAGTAAGCAGCTCAGATTATGTATATTTTTATTGATTATTATATACAAATAATTGTGAATCTTTTAAGGCTATAATATAAAAGCGTTCTAATGATTAAAAGGCTCGCATATGTCCGTGCATTCATGTATATCTAGCAATATGGGCTTTCATGGATTTATAAATAATGTTATTTTAAAACTTAATTTCACTGACCTTCATGTAGTTAATGCAGATAGTAATGAAGTTCATTGTCTTCATTAAATTACAAGAGGACACCATTGGCTTCTGTAATCCCATCATTCTCCTTGTACTCTGCATAGTACAGAAGTTGCAATTTCCAGTGTCTGTGAACACGAGTTGTATAATATTCTCATAATGAAGTGAGCTTTCTTCCAGAGTGGCAGTTAACCAGCATTACGCATTCAGAAAATGCCAGTCCTAATTGACAGTTACAAAATCATTGAGAAAATCTACATGATTATGATCAAAATATCGGAGGTGGCATATGTTATACCCTTGGGTGCACATGAGTTTAAATTAACAAGGTGTGCTCTGTACAAAATGACCTTGGCTACATTAAGGACTGTGTCTCAGAGAGAGAATGAGGGTGTATTTATGTGAAAATCATTCCCAGAATCTGTCTTAAGAATTGCTACGTGATGGCAGGTACAGGGCTTGGTTAGTCTGCCAGGAACCCGCGGTTGATGCAGAGCAACCTCATGCTGAAGTGAATCATTGCCTTTGAATCATCCTCTGCATATATTATCACTACATTCGTTCAAAAGACTCTTTTTGAACATGTCACCTGTAATTCAGAAAATGTAAAAGTAAAATCAAATCATTGATTTGTTCAGTAAAGTTATTCAGTAAAAAGCAATTAGAAAACAATAAATACACTGATTTAATTTCAAGTTTCACCATGTGTTATGTTGGTTTGTGCTGTATTACTCAAAACTGTGAATGTAAATCTGATTAGATCACACACACATACACATGACGCATAGATACATGAACAGTTTCTGATTGAGCAGCTCTCCCAATTTTGTGACCTTGATTTATTTTTTTTATATAACTACGTCCATGTCAATATCTCCGTGTTTTGTTTTTGTTTGACTAGAGGAGGAACAACAGGAGATCGAGTTCTGGAAGAAGAACAAGTCAAAAGACAATGGTGAAGGTAAACTGCAATTGTACAATGTCACACTATCACAAACCACTTCTCTAAACATGCACAGCCTGTCATCCAAATATGACGTAATTTTGAGAAACATGAAGGGGAGGACCATACCCATAGAACAATGACTGCCTCTTCCATGAATTGTGTTCTTGGGTATTCAGACCACTGTGTCCTTGACAGTGTCCTTATTCAATGTAAGTGAAGAGCGACCTCCATGAATCAACAGGGCTTTTCTGGGTCTTTGTCAACGTGACATGCTTCACCCACTGAGCTCTCTGTCTATGTGTGTCATCATTTATATATTAATGGTGAGATCACAGCAGTGCTTTGTGGCCAGTGCATGGGCCACTTTTAGACACCACCAAACCCTCTCTGGAAATGACATCACATCCAGTCACTTTCTCTTCTGGTCACTAGTTTTGGTAAATGGTAAATGGACTGCATTTATATAGCGCTTTTATCCAAAGCGCTTTACAATTGATGCCTCTCATTTGCCAGAGCAGTTAGGGGTTTAGGGGTTAGGTGTCTTGCTCAAGGACACTTCGACATGCCCAGGGCGGGGTTTGAACCGGCAACCCTCCGACTGCCAGACAATCGGTCTTACCTCCTGAGCTATGCCGCCCCTATGTCGTTTTGTTTTCGTCAAGCCGTTTCATGCACATTTTGAAGTTTTGTCTGGGAAAATCTGAATGGAAACACCAAATAAATGTATTTTTAAAATCCCAAACATCGGGATAAAAGTGTTTACACTCACTGCAAGTCGATTTGAGGTTATTTAATAAAGAGGGTATTTGATAAATAGCGATGGGAGTGGCATTTGCAAATAAAAGTTGAATGTAGTTTTGGGCATCCTTAAGTTTTGCACCAAAAACTCCATAAAATTTGTGTGCACCACGACCTCTCTGAACTTTTTTACACGGCTTTGTGCCCATGTGTACGGCACCTATCATGGTCGGACGGCCGTTGCGTCTGACATTAAAATAATGGCACTTGCATTTCCATGTCATCTGGAAATAAGAAATATGGCTGGGGGTAGCTTGCAGGAAAGAGTTTTTATTACTTCCCCGTTGGCAAGCATTTCTTGAAAACTGGGGTGTTTTTGACGACGTAATCTTGTAAAATCCACACGCAGATTATTTATTCATTGAAAAGGAGTTTATGAACGAACCTGATTCACATTTTTGGATTGTCGAATTTTCAATAATTTACAGTTTGTGTAAAATTTGAATGGGAACGTAGCTACTTTTTCAGCTTCTGTAGGGTCTGTAGGGTCTCCGTTCTCTCCTAGCACTCAGGGCTGTACAGTTCAAAACGGACCCTCCTGTTTTCGCCAGGGAAAGGGGGGGTAGACAGCGGCATTTCCCTCTGCCCAATAAGCCGGGTATACAGCCTCTCCTCAGCTGTCACTGACCAGCCCCGCTCGACGGTAATCGCCTGTCAGGATCTTTATGGACGCGGGGGTTGTCGGTGGCGGGGAGAGATGGAAGGCGGAGGTGCAAATGAACCGCGTTTCAGGTGAAAAGGGATGAAAAGCTCCTTGGCGGGAAGCGCGATAAGGCAGGAGACAAAAGCAGCGCGGCGGCCTCTCCCTTCTGACTCACGGGGCTCTCTGTGGGCGATGCCGTAGGTGGCGGTTGAGTCACGATAGGCGGCGGAGGGAGAGAACGCGCGCCGCCATTCGATAATGGAGGGGCTCCCGGAGAGGGGAGGGCTGATTTAATCAGCGGGAATCCGTCTGAACGGAGACGGCCGCGGCGGCGTCGCCCCGGCTGCTCGCCGTGATTGATCGACCGGCCCGGTGGACGGCATCCCAAACTCTCACGCAATCCCATTCCCGTCTCCTAATGAAGAAAAATGCATTTTTTGGAATGGTACCGAGGTATTTTATTAAGATTATGGCAGCGGGGCACACATTTTGGGTACAGGCCATTTCTGAAATTAACTTTTATATCCTTCATTTGGAGGTCATGCGCAATTCTCATATGAAAAATACATTTTTTAGAAAAGATCCTCACAGGTCTAGATGTTAAGTGTATATTAGCTGTGCATTTACGTGGGGTTTGTGCCTGAAGATTTATCAGGATTACTATACCTGTGCAAAGCACGGATTTTGTTTAACAATGTTTAAAAATATGTGAAAGTGAACACTAGTTTTTCCAGTCTCCTTGGCACTTGCTCCCCCTCCCCACTAAAAGGACCACAATGGAAATACTCCTTTGGCTTTATTGTGTTTAGTGTGTGGGACATCTCTGGTCAGTGGGTTCACCTGTATTTAAAATAGAATAGTAGAATTCCAATCAATCAATCAGTCAGTCAGTCTTAAGACAGTATCTCAGGCTAAACTGCCCATATCCCTGATCTGCATGTGATTAGCTGGTCCAAGTTCTCGGCCAATGGCATTGCCTTTGAGATGGAACACCTGGCCACATCTGGCCTTAAACGGCTGGAACGTGAGCTGCACGGAAAGGAGAAAAGTTAATCTGCCGCATCTAAATGCCACACGAGTTAATGGTCTGACATTCTCAAGATGAATGATCATTTGATGTGACACCAATTGGAAATGATTACAAATAAAGCAAAAAAACGGATCCTTTCATTGTTAGAACTATTTCTGCTGTATTGGAGTTCACATGTTTCTTAAGACTTTAACACTCCTTGACTACTGGGAGAAAGTTCCTGTAACCTGTCAGTTGCAAAGTTTATACTCTTAATTTTATCTAATAAATTCCTGACGACATCATTGTCTTTTATAAATACCTCCAGGTATTTTAAGCCCTATTTGTTGTATAGGGCTCAAAATACCTGGAGGCCTAGCAAATTTATACATAAACCCCATTGTCCTGTATCTGGGAAGTTAAAGAAGGTTTTCAGTGTGTACACGTTTCCATGTTCCATTGTTACATTCTGCCAGGTTCAAGGATTAAGCCTTGCTGTGTGCCACAAGTGTAGTTCTGATGTGCTGTTGAGGGATGTTGAACAGGAGATTGCGTGGGCTTGTTTTGGGAAGGTTTAGTGAGCATTCTTGCTATTTCCTTTAAGTCATTGACATGCAGGAGTTTACGAGACAAATCATGTGTGTGTGACCATAAAAAGGCAGAAGCTCCAGTCTTAGATGGTTGTGTTTTCATTCTATCTCAGCTTTCAGTATATTGCAGGAAATGTTTGATGGTAAAACAAAACTATTATCAGTATTTGTAACTCATAATACCCCAATAGAATAAATGGACGACTAAACCGTACCAACTGAAACCCGTAGGTTTGGTCACTGGCATCGCCCGGGGAGTGGTGGCGTGTCGTGTGGCGTTTTGCTTGTGGGAAGTGCAATGCTAGCATTGTGTTCTGACAGAGGATGGCCCCAGATCCAAGAAGCCCAGGATGGATGATGAAGATGAGGAAGGTGGAGACCAGGACTACCACAGGAGCGACCCCCAGATAGCCATCTGTCTGGACTGCCTCCGTAACAACGGGCAGATGGGGGAGAACATAGTGAAGGTCAGCCTTGACCTCTCCTTCTCCCTCCCCTCTTCCATTTCTCTGCTTCCATCTTTTCTTCTTCTCAGCCCGTTTCACTTCCCTTCATCTTTTCACCTCTCTCGACTCCTTTCCTTTCTCTTTTTTATTTCAAAACATTTCTGCTTTAATTTTATCAATCATCATCATCATCATCATCATCATAGTATTATTATTATTATTATTATTATTATTATCATCAGTACTAACTAAATGGTGAGAGTATATCCAGGGAATGTTTTTATTTGTGTAATCAGAAATTATTCCAGCTGGAAGCAAAGGTGTGAATTAAATGATGAGTGAATTGCACAGAAATACATTTCTATCCCCCCCCTCTTATTTATTTTCCCTTACCATTTTGTCGCCTTCTCTCTTCCCTCCTCTCCCCCTGGCCTTCAGCTCTCCCCCTTTCTCTCCCATCTTCCCTCTGTTTCTCATCCCACTTCACTCCCTCTTTCATCCACACATCCCTGCCCTCATCTCTTCAAGTGGATGGAACCTCAGAAACACTGCTGGCTTAATGCGTCTTTCTTTCCTTATGTACAATAAAGCTAATGTTCCAGCTTTCAAGTGAGGAAAAAACATATGGCGTTAAGTATTTATTTTGCAGAACTCCTACTGTGTAAAGAGGGATATTCAAGTAGACGCTCACCGCTGTCAGCTGGATTTAATGCATTTCTACACCAATTTGCTGCTCATTTCCATTAATACATGGCCACCTTGTTATAAACCCTGTAGCTGGGATCCATAATTAGGAAACTCTATAGTTTCCCTTGTATTCACAAAAGGTTCTAATGGTTTATAATGGAGTGGCCACGCTCACCATGTTTTGCCTCTTTACAAAAGGTCACACGGTGTCAGAGGAGTACAGTGCATTCTTGGTAAAACCATGAAAGCATGCTGGAAATCCCAAGGTGAAAGAACCTTACATTAATGCAAATGAGCGGTGCATATAAGAGAGTCTGAACTGATGTAATCCTGTTTTAATACCCACTTCCAGGGCTTAATGAAGAAATTTATACGCTGCTCGACTCGGGTGACCGTCGGAACCATCAAGAAGTTTCTTAGTTTGAAGTTAAAGCTTCCAAGTTCTTACGAGGTGAGCTAGAAATGGATTCAACCTGCAAAATGGATGTAACCTTTGCATCCCTTATAATATTACACATTAAGAAAGCTGTTGAAGTTGTGCTTTTGTGAACCAATTCTCTTTGTTGGCTTTCTCCTTTGTATACAGCCTCTGTGTTCTATAGTCCTTGCCGTGTTGCCTGTCAGTCCCAGGTCAATGCTGAGTTTTTGCACCTTTTGGTCCATTTTAGCTTTGAAATCACATGTTGAGTGAACAGCATTTAGAGCCATTTCAGATCTTACCAAAGGAAGGTGTGTAGATGGATGATGGATGAATGGTGATAGATAGATAGATGGATGGATGGCTAGATAGATAGATAGATAGGAAGAAAGGCTTAAACTCTTATGAATCGGGAGTGCCTTTTCCTCCCTTGAGATATGGCTAGTCTTTGGCTGTGACTGGCTGCCTCCGTTAGTGGGCATGTGCCGGTTCAGCCGTGACAAGCCCTCACTGTTCTGCTCCATCCCCCCCCGAGGCCTCCCCCGCAGTCACAGTCAGCAGCTGCTTGTCTCTCTCCACAGCTGGATGTTCTATGCAATGGGGAAATCATGGGGAAGGACCACACCATGGAATTCATCTACATGACCAGGTGGAGACTTCGGGGTGAAAACGTAAGCTGCCGAGGGTTGTTCACCATCCCTGACCTGCTCTCCGCTCAAACGGACTCTGTCGCCGAACACCGGAGCTACTCTCTCTGTGTCTCTGACTCTCTGTCTCTCTCAGTCCCTCTCAGTCTCTCTCTCTCCCTCACTCACACAAGACTCATCACTTGCTTCAAGATGATTACCCCTATTAGCCTCCGTAATGTGATGGAAGCTATCACCTGTAATAGGACCCCTGAAGCAGGTTAGGCTTGGGAGAAACCTCATTTTCGGCCACCTGTATTACCTGTTGAGTCATCGATTAAGACCTTGCATTAGCTTTAAGGCAATGTTGGGCAGTTAGATCACAAGACGTGTGTTTGAGTTTCCTTGAATGAAGGAAGACAAAACGATGAAAAAATTACATTTTCAAGGAAGCTGTTTCAGGAATAGGTGCCCGAGGGGTCCGTTAATACTTAGGCCTGGACTGGCTTTTTGGTTTAAGCCATAGTGCACTTCTGTGTGAGGGCTTCTTTGAAGGCCTTCTCCATAGTTTCTCCCTCCTCCATTTCAGAGCTGTAGCTCAGCCGGCTGTGAAATTGTCTGCCATTTGTGAGCCAATGAAAAATGGATGAACTGTTTTTTAGTTTTTTGTTTTTTTTTGCCAGATCATCTTTCTGTAAGAAAACAGAAAGCAACCTAGGACACACCCTGGGCTTCCCAACCTTATGGAAAATCAAATATTCCTTACTCGCCCTCTCTTCCTTGGGCCACAACAAAACAGAAAGCAATGGTATCTGTGACCATAGGCTGAGAGGAACAAAGCACAAATCACTTTTTTTTTTGGTGATTCTCTTAATACCCTGTGGCAACTGGATTAGTCATGCTAGCTGAAGTCATACAATTGGAAAATTGTCAGTGTCTGAACTTATCTTGTCCATTAATCAAACAAACTGCTTTTATAAGTCACAGGAATCTTCTCGTATGCCTTATGTGTCTAAATACTACATTTGGATAATGTTTAATTAATGCTAGTGTGTTTCAAACAATATCCATTGCCGTTGACAACATCTCCCTATGTGACATTTCGCATGTGCCGCTTTTCAGTGCGAGAAAACGTGGCTCTCATTTTTACTTCTCTCTCGTTGTGATATTGGTGGCTTTCACAAAAGCTGATTGTTGCCATTGTGACATTTTATCAGCGACGGTGGAAGTGTTGAAATGCAATCAGCGAGCTGAATGAGAATGGCGAACTCTGTGACTGGAAAACCGGAGTGTCATTGATATGCCTTTATAGTCAGAGAAAGCAGAGCTGCAGAGCCTTTCCCAGGTTATAATGTGCTGTTTTGTGGCGTATTCTTTCTTTCTGTTTGTGCGCCCAGCTGTTTGAAACTCCAGAAAGCGTAATTGCGATTGACTCCACACCGAATAATTCTGGTAAAGCGCAGTCAGCTTTCAGGGGATCAAGAGAAATTGAACACAGTAAACAAAACTCTCAAACAGATCCACTTCCTCATTTTATTTATTTATTTTTGCCTCACCCAGAATAGGTCTGCCTTGTTGTTTCTATTTCCAGAGGACAACCTTGGTTAAACCACTGACTTATTATTATTTTTTTTTTACACACCTGTAACGCCACACTTGACCTCGAGAGCCCTCTCAGTGGGATGCCTTGTCGCTAATTCAGGCGAAACGACCGTCCCCTTAAAACGACCCGGTCCGGTTTTCACAGCAAGGGGGTCAGAGGTCGCGCCAAGAGAGCGCGCGGTGTCGACCCTGAAGAGACAGGCACGGAGAACTCTGAGGACCCCGGACAGCTGTCACGACAGGGGAGGTCGTCTTCAAAAACGCAGTCACCTGACCGTCCCCCCGTTCCCCCCACAGGAGGGAGCAGGCCCTCCTCAGTGACTGGCCCGGCTAGCCGAAAAGCGGCCCTTGTCCTTGTTTGCCCTGCGCCGCGGCTGGATCCTCTGCATGGGAATTACTTCATCCCTTTCTGAGCACATTGTGTCAGGCGCTTGTGCATTATTTCATTCACTCTGAGTGGCGGTTGGGTCTGATCAGCTCAGCACTAAATGTCTTCATCCTCCGGCAGAGAAATAGCTTTCGGTATTTTATTTTTTTGACGGGCACTTTGGATGACAAAAACATGCTGCTGTGAAAATATTTTCAAAAATATTTATATTCTTTTTTTTATTGAATGTCCCTTGTAGTGTTGGTTTCAGTTTAGTAGAATATATGGTTCTTGAGATTAAGACCAGAGATTTTTGGACAGGAGACAAAAATGAATTGCTAGGCCTTAGGAGGATAAGTACTTCCTTTGGAGGATGTGTAGTTTGTATTTTGCCGTAATGGCAATGACAAAAAGCTTCACCGTGCACATTTCGCATAATGCTTGGCAAGGTGAAAAGAAACAAAATGAACAACCTTGACCAAAATCAAATCCATTTTAAAGCAGGGCATTGGGTAACTGTACCCAACACATCGCAGTACAATATTCAGTACTCATGGTAGAACATAGATCTGTGTGGGATCGCCTTTGAAAAGTCTTTTTTCCCAAGTGATGTGGGTCACGGCAAGATGGCTTCTCGAACTGATGATACACTCCCAGAAGAAATGGCATAACCCGAGCTGCTGCATGATCTTGCGCCTTGTCACGACTTCTGTGTAAATATCCTGTCATTGGCTGCTAAAAATAGGGGGCTGCTTGGCCCAGGACTGCCTTTGAATGCAGGCTGTGAGCCTTTCAACCTGAGCGAAACCACAGGTGCTCTTTTCCCTCTCCCTGTGTTCACATCTGCCGATGAGTCACTCACTTTCACTGCTGCTTCTTGGACCTGGAAGCCATTCCGTTTCTTACGTGAGCCGTGCGCTGTTGAAGAAGGAGTACTTCCGAATTACCTGTGGATCTTTTAGCCTTTGGTTACACCTTTCTGTTGTGAAACATGCTTACATACAGTGCCGTGCATAAGTGTTTGGACAGTTACACTGTTTTTTCTGCTTTTGCACTGTACTCCAGCACTTTGGATTTGAAATTAAAAAATGAATATGAGGGCTAAAGTGTAGAATTTGAGGGCATTCACATCTATATCGGATGAACCATGTAGGCCGTTTTATACACAGTCGTAATGTAACACGTAAACTAAACGAGAGAGGAAAAATGAAACACATAATGTATCCTTCTTCGACATACCTGCACTGATCAAATGTCCATGCACATTCCAATATAATTCACTAGCAAGAAATGTGGTGCATATATTATTTAACTTAATCTGTGGTGCAAGAGCTGATTTGTTAATGATTATCTTTCCAAAGTTGTGAAAATTGTCGTCTGGCCTGCAAATTAGCTAAGAGAGTCAGGAGGCAGACTTTTCGGAAATCTACGGTTGTTTAATTGGATGAATCACACCGTGCTTGCATTCTACTTCACAGCTCCGCTAATGCTAGCAGGTTGGGGAAAAAAACTGAGTTTTTGAAATGCTGTTAATAAAAGTGTATAAACAAAAGGTCAAACAGAGTCACATCATGAACAATAAGCACTGGATATTGTAACTGCCTCAAGTACAAAATGTGAACTTTCGAGGCTTTGGGGAAGCATAGCTGCTTAATTACTGTGGTGAAAAGCACAGGTATAACCACGATAATGAGAATGATCTCATCCTCACAGATGGTAGTAGATCTGCATGATGTAACGGTGTAAACTTAATGGTCCTGAGTTGGATGTGAGTCGTGTCTTCCATCCATTTTCAAGCTTCTGAAAATTCTTGACTGTTAGGGGTAACTTGCTTAGTTTGTTCTGTTCTATGTTGCTGTTACAAACACCCTTCATACAGTATTTAAGGCTTTAGCTTAAAGAGACTACAAGGCATTACAGATACTGAGGAATATAAAAGAGCAGAAGACTGACGCCAGAATCATCTGAAGTCAAGGGCAATGCAGCTTTCATTTGACATTTCAATGAAACCCTCAGTGTTTCACAGTAAGTTTCGCAGAAAGGATGGTACATTTTTTACTTGGAATTGAACTCGGAAAGTGTAACCAAATCTGATTAATGCAGCAAATGTGTTTGTATGCTGAGATTGGTTGATGCAGTACAGGTGCGGTTTTTTGTCTTCACAGGCTTATCCCATGGTGCTGGAGTATCGGCCACGGATCGACTTTGGTTAAATGTGGAGAGGCCCAGGCAGAACGTACCTGCTGTAACTCCAACCCATCGACAGATCGCACAATGAATGGACCTGCCTGGTATAGGGTGGAACAAACTCTTTCTTCCAGTTCTCTTCAGATCCACGTCCGCATGCAGTCACAACTCCCTTTTGGCCTTATCTTCATTTTTATTTGTGTTCTTTAGTAGTCATGCATTTCTTCTCTCTCTCTCACTGTCTGTCTTTCAGTTTCTTTCTGTCTTTCTCTATCTCTCTCTCTCTCTCTCTGACTTTCAGTTTCTCTCTCTCTCTCTCTCTCTCTGCCATCCCACACACACACAGTAGTTGTCTGAGGACATCCTTTCAGCAGTGACAGTTCTTTTTAAGTGTGGTGACTGCATCCTGTGAGTTCACAACATCCCTTGCTGATCCAAAGGGAGAGAGACTTCCATCTCACAAAACAGGTTGACGCTGGGTTGACACATCACCTTCGGCTGAGTTTTTTTTCCCGTAGTGTGATCCACACTGCAGAAACTGGGGACGGAGGACTCCGAAGGTAACGACTCAGAATCTGTCCTTGTTTGTTAGGGATATTGTTGAGTTTGTAGTGCTTCAGATCCTTGAGATTAATTTCTTTCACAACTTGTGAGAGTATGATAGATTTGGTTCCTCATGAAATTGACTCTTAATGGTACAGTAGTGCGCAAGGTTTAATGATTGCACTCTTAACCACTACTTTAATCACTTTTCCTGTAAGATATTTTATAATGACGACAAGTGCAGGTGTTCTGCAGCCATACGTTGCATAAAACCTGCATGAGAATTGAGACTATGTTTCAGATTAACGGTAAAAGGGTATTTTAAAGGTATAAAACTGGGAATACAGAAGACACGTGTTTCTGTAATTATATCTACGTCCAAAGGAAAATGCGCATTTATTATTACCAATAGAAAAACTCTGACTCACCCCAATCACTGGAACAGTGAACAGTCCTACCCAAGGAAAAGGGACCAGTAACATTAGACCTGTACAGGCTGAACAAAATCAAGACTGAATCAATCAATGTTCATTTAAACACTTTGTGGTAGAATCTAATAACAATCTCTTAGTGGAGGCCTTTCCCAGCATGCCTCTGAAGTGCAATGCTGCACGTGATTGGATGATTGAGCAGTGCCACGGGCTTTACTTGCAGCTTCATCCCCCTCTACTGCCCCATCTGTTAGACACTGTAGATAACTGAAAAAGTATTGCACCAATTGCACACATAGCATGTCATTGGTACGTTTTGCCTCAAAAGAAGGGTAAGAGGAGCTTGGTGGGACATGGGTGACCAGTTGTGTCTGTTTGTAACACCTCTTTTGTACATGATTTAATTTTTATATGTTATTGTAGTCATACTCAATGCAATGGAAGTCAAGTAAGCAACACTGAAGTAAGTTTGTTTTTTAAGAAAAAGAAAAAAAAAACCAAAACAAAAAAAACAAAAAAAACAAGGAAGCTGTCCCAAATGTTGGCAATGGCTAATTCCCTGTACATGTACGTTTACCCAACTGGGACTTAAAGGTTTACTTGTAGGTGCTGGAGATTTGTACAGACTTTCTGTTTGGTTCTGCTCTTGTGACGATCCAGCTAGCCCCTCCTCGAGCTCAAAGTGCCGTATTGACGCTGGTGCCATGGCTGGCCCCTCTCTGACTCACAGTGGTTCCCCTCAGTACCTCTCAGCCCCGTCTGTTTAGCGTGATGGCGAAGGATCAACGGACGCCGCAACGCTCGCGCGGTATTTTTATTCTGCCCAATGCCGCGTGAGTCATCCAGCTCGGCCTCTTCCGCGAGACGTGTTTTAGTCATGGCATGACCGGGAAGAGGCCCGTCTTCCTTTTCCGATTGGCGGCGTAGGGGAGGGGCGGAGTTACCGGAGGGCTCGCGTCCGCCGCCGAATGCACCTCCGGCAGAAAAAAATGCCTCCCAGGTAAACCTGCCACGCCACAAAGTCGTGGCTCCGACCGTCTCAGACCGTTGCCTAAATACAGAAACTCTGCACTGATGGTAATTATGCATTTCTGATGGCTTGACTCACTCTCTGGCAAGGACGAGCGAGAGCGTTCTAGAGAGCAGCTCTGCCCTGCTCCCCGGCCAGACTGCAATATGATTACCCAGGCGGCTTCTCCTGACAATCTCTTGAACTGGTAATAGCTTTTTTGGCACTAGGCGGAGGAATATTGATGGGTTTTAGTCAGATGGATCTGAATGTGAAACTCTTTGTTTCGTGGACAGTGTGTACGCCTTGGCATCTGAGAACGTAGACTGTGAGGGTGACCTACATTTGCGTGGATTTCATCAGATGCCTGTTATTAATTAACCTCATCTCTCTCTTGAAAGCGTTTTTTTAAAGCGATACCCCTGTTTTCTTCCCCCCGCTGTGATTGTGTAGCTGCGAAAGGGTTCGCTATTTTATTTTAAATATATTCATATCAGTGCATAATTATAATGACTGTAAAATATGCCCAGTGAACTATGGGTAAATACATTATTTAAGATTTATAGATGAATCCGAGATCATAAGTAAGTTGATTTTTAAAGTGGCTACGTATGAAGGGAATTTGCAGGGTAAGGTGCAGCAGAGAGTTATGTTTACCTGCGGGATCAGGATTTTGCAGAGCCGTTGCCATGCTTCTGTGGCTGTCCTTAATTAAAGGCACAGAATTAGGACGCGTTTTTTCATCGTGTTTTCTTTCAGCGGGGGGACAAACAGACACCATGTTAATCTCGAATCACCACCTTAAAATGCTCCAGCATTCTGTGGTAGGACAAAGATTATAAGGAAGAGAGCAGAAAGAGCCAGTGATTGAGGGCAGGTTAAAAAAAAGAGTCCTTTCTGAAGGCTGCATTTGCTTACAAATGCTGTTTCCATTTTAGAATTTTATCTGAACTACTTGATCCATTCGTGGGGAGGACAAATATATTTCTCATCTTCCATGTGCCGACTCTGGACTTCGGCTGAACGTTTGAAAGCAAATACACAGGTCCTTTGCTAAGTGTGAGCGCATGCACGTCGACAATGACTGCGGCCCAAATGCACCTGCGGCAATGGTTCAGTTGACGGCAATTTCAGGGGGATGTAATGAACTGGCTTGTACAGACGTCTTTACAAATCTCCAGTCCTACAGCTGTCCACGTGCTACTTAGAAAGTGCATCTTCATTTCGCATTACTCTTGTCACTCATTCCTTTCCAACCGAGCCTAAGAAACTGTATGTCAGCTTCTTACAGTCTTTCCACACTTGTACTTTTACTTGTTTAAGGTGTCTTTGAATAGTGTTTATAAAAACTACTCTGAAACCCCATGGTGGTTTAATTGTTAGCTGAGGAAAAAAAAATGTTTAGACTGAATAATCCTTGAAATGTCCTTGTGCTGCGTTAAACAATATGATGTATTTTTGTAAAGAGAAGCACTTGTAGATATTTTATCTTTAAATTAAACCGTACGTGTATGTTTTTCAAACATAAATGCTGCTTAGAATAATCTATTCTATTTTTCAATGTAAATGTGCCTGAACTGCATTCCTATAGAGATTAGAAATGTATATATGCAAGAGTTGTTCTATATGTGACTTGACATTATTAAAAAAGGAGGAAAAGCCTCATTCGATGTTTCTTGTGTAAGTGTGTGGAATGCTCATGATATGATATCAGCGCATATGGAGGTGATGGACATTACCCTAATCTCATATGGAATACTGCTGTGAACATCATAAACGTATCGCATTTGCTGCACGCAGTGTCTGTTAATAAACCTCAGAAATGGCTGGTCAGGGTTACCTCATGGACTAAGTGCTAAATGTAGCCACACTGCCAACTGTGACTCATTGTTCACATGGTATTATTTTACGCTAACATTGCTAGAAAAGCATTTTTACGAAGCGTGAATTGGGTCTCTTTCGAATTTCCTATTTAATGTTGTCTCTACAGGAAGTGGACTGCTGTTTTTTGTAATATATCCATCTAAAAGCTGTTTAATACAAAGTGGTGTATTTCTTAATGTGCTGGGGTTATGCTGACATCAAGTCTTAACATGTCCTTTCTGTTATGCATAACATGACAAAATATGATAAAGAACAGGCAGGACAAAGATAAATTAAGAATTATGTATGGGACAAAGTACATTGTCCACCATTTGATGCTATCTGTCTGTTCACCCTAGCTCAGGTCTGTCACCGTGCTATAAAGCCATGACGCAGTCCATGTTAATGACCCACAGATCTTTGATACAAGCATGAAGAAGTGTATTTCTAGAAAAATCTTTTTAAACATGCAGGAAAGCGCATCTTTACACAAGACGTGTGCAAAAGCATGAAATGCTGTTCGAATACTGCTCTCCAGCTCATAGCAACTACTCTCTTCTCAATGATGCCATAAGCTTGCTGATTTTTTTCTTCTTTTTACAAGGGGTGTTTTTTTTTTGCCAAGTACTTTACTGGCAATTAGTCAGGAAATTAGAGATGCTTCATTGTTCTTCTCATGCTAATTGGTTTCTAGATATGGAAATTATTTGATTGGATATCAAACTTTGTTATAGAAGTAATGGGAGACACATTTCATGACTATATTTTGTGTAATTTCCCATAGGAAATGGAACTATGCACAATAGTTTTATTTTTTCTGTTCCGAGTTCAAAAGTTATTGGTCAAATCGAGCTTGTCCAATTTTTGATGGTATAAATTTATATCATTATTATTTGCTATTTTTAAAGTTCTGTTGGAAGTCTCAAGATAAACTGGATGAACATGAACATCCACTAATCTTCTTGTGCAAGTACATACACATCAGTCACATCAGTCTTAATTATTAATTGTTATTAAATAATTATGATTATATTTAAGGTAAAGTAATTTTGGGTAAAATGGAATGGAATGGTAAAAAGGAACAACAAAAGCAAACATTTAGCTTATCCTTGAATTCAATCGTGATATATAACCAATGTATGATCCTGTCGGCCTCTGGGTACTAAAACTATTAACTTCATTTTGATTAGGTTTCACTGCTGTCAAACTGTACTGCTGTTGTCCAGAAAATGCTCCATTTGAATAGCCCCATGTCCCAGGAACAAGCATTCTCTGGCTTTTGTTCTACCTGTCTGTCAGCAACTGATACAAGCAGACAAATTCCTCCTACCTGTGATGAGTGATCATCCCACAAAGGTTTTACAGTTCTGCCAAGCTGCCCAGTACTTTCATTCTCTTTTAAAGAGTGTCTATTGTCATATATGTCCGACAAAATGTAAGCAGGTGATTGTAAGAACACTGTTATTCACCATACTATGGAGCATTCTTTTACAACCACACAGAAACACACAAAACACATTTTGCTGAAAAATGTTGCTTGCAAAATTCCATTGTAGTAACTTGAGTGTAGTTCATCCAATGAAGTGAAATAGCTGTTATTCATGTGTTTATTGATGAATGTTACCTTGTTCCAACACTACAATGTGCATTATATTTCTTACTGGATGGAATAATGTGGACATTCATCATCTGGCTGTCTGCTTTTGCTGAGATTAGATTTCTCAACTGGTCACATGACTACAACAAAGTAAATGCATGCCTTGCATTTAAAGATCCTATCATATAGGTCATTTAAAATGCAAGGCATCACTGTAAACTTGCGCAGTTTGATTACTGGAGGTTTGATTATACTTGGCTTCATAGCTCTTTCTCATCAGGCTGCTTGCTATGAGCAGAACAGGAAGCACATTAATGATTATGGCATGGTGTTAAAGAAGGTCAGTGTTTTCTAACTTGCACCAAGATGTTGATTTAATTTTTAAGAGAAGCTCGACTGAAAGGCTAAGTTGGTTTCTCTTCAGTTTACCTCAAATGATGACCTTGTCCTTGGTCACTTCTTTCTGTATTTTGTTCATTTTTATTTTAATGTGTCTCTTGCCTCATCCAAACCAGTGTGTTTTTTTCATCCAGTAGTTTAATAATTGGGCATTTTATTTGTTTATTTGTTCTTTTGCCCCGTGCACTTCATTTTATTTCTGTTTCGATGTAAATGATAGTTTCATGATGTTGTGGGCAAAAGAAATGGAATGTGAAATTGATGCACTGGTATTCTGTATTGTAAAAAAAAAAAGTTTGACATTTCAAATGAAATCCTGAGGTGGTGGCACATCTAAAATTTAATGATGCCTGTCCTTCTGAAACAACCCATTTATGCGTCTGCGCTACGCCGACAAAAAAAAAAAACTTCTGCCTGTTCAGACAGTCCGGACCGGGGCACTGGAGCCTACAGCAGCCCACATATTTCCAGCATGATTTCACCGGCAGTCGGTACTGCCAAGGGTACTGTTTCTTAGACACTAAAACTGGTCCGCACTTCGAATGCTTCGGCCCCTCCTTTTGGCAGCGGGAGCGCTGCAGGAATGTGCTGCGGGAGCGGCGGGTCTTCCTGGGGAACGTTAGCGACCGCGTCTGCAGCTGTCCTCGCCCGGCGTTCGTGTCTTGAGTGACACTTCCCAAGGTCGCGTTTTGGCGAGGCCAAGCGCCTCTAGGCTCTCTCCGCGCCGCCGGGCGTCGGTTTTCGGTAGCGCCGTAAGCCCTCTGAAGACGTTAACGCTCTTGTCGGTGGTGCCGTCGGAGCACTTCGCCAAACTAAATGGTTGGTTAGGCTGAAATATGGTCTCCTGGTTTCCATTCCAGGCCTTAGCCAAGTGGTAACATTTTTTTCCACGGACCACTTCTGTCTGGATGGGTGGTTTCATTATCGAGCGCCTGTAATTACAGCCGAAAGGTTTGCTGTCCTTAGCTAAATTCAAACTTCTTCTGGGCAGTGGTAAACCAGGGTAAAATTTGGGTAAGTGTTTAATTAAATGGTGTCCATCTTAGTTCCCAGCAGTCTGCCTTATGTTTGGCCTCTCCCCCACTGAAATAAAGCATTACGTTTGAAATAATGTATTTGATGCCAGAGATTTATGGCTCAGAGAGTGTATAATAATGTATAATAAAATGATTTCTTGAAAATATGAGTATTTGATTCAGTTTTAGATGAATGCTTGCACCCCAGGTTGATGCGACTGTCTAGCCAAGGTGGGAATGGGGGGAGGAAGTGCATGTCAGTGACTGTAGGATGGGATTGGGTCCTATCCCAGATTGGTCTAGACTTGCTTCCAGCTCTTGAAGGGAACAAAAAAGATTATTCTCTCATACATCCCACCTGCTGTGGGCCCAATCGGAGAAGATTTCCTTTAGAGAATATCTCAGGCGAAGCCAAGCAGGTTTTGTTGAAAAAAATAATAACTCTGGGCTATAACTATTAATTTCATACTCTTGGAAGATATTTGTCTTGATTAGACTTATAATTATGCCAATCTCACTCGCATATCTGTTATTAATTATTGTCTTCATTTTCTCTCTCTCAACTTTGTTCTCATATTGATCTGCTTGAAAGCAGTTGGCTCAATGAAACAGTTTTTCATGATTACTTGAGCACATTTCTCCAAAAAACTGAATCATGTTTGCCAAAATTACACATTTGTTTTGAAAAATGCCCCAAGACACCTGTAAAAATGGAATACATGTAAAAAAAAAAAAAAAATAATAATAAATCGAGTAGCATGACTTCAAAAATCAATAACAGCATCACTTGTTAAATCACAGAAAGTTCTTTCATTATATAGTGGCTCCATATACAACTAACATTTGTTGCTAACATTTGAATGATACCGAAAATACAGAGAGCAAAATAAATATGATTTTAAAAGCTGTATTTCTGTGAAACCAAAGCAAGATTGAAAGGGCAAAACAAATACAAAATAAATTGTCATCAGCACTTTTACTTGATTCTTGTCAGTCAGGCCACATATTGTGAACATCACATCAGATGTTTTCAGAACACAGTGGCCCATCCGCCCTTGACCATCTTTGGCTGTACCTGCCAGACCACCAGCGTTCATTGCATTACAGAGGGCATCTAGTCTGTGAGCGACAGCCATATACCGTCTACCTCCATGAAGATAAGAATTCCACAATGGGATTGAGAAATGGGGGACAAATTGCATCATGGGTAGGATGCGAATCATCTCGTGACCTGGGGTGATGGAACGCAATGTTGTCCGAAACGATTAGGAAGTCTGACATATCAGACCTCATCTGCCCTTTCTCAGGCGGTGGCACAATTTTCTGGTACAGTGCATCGAGGAATGTGATTAGATGCTCTGTGTTGCGTGGCTAATGATGGAACATGGTTACATTGGCCTCCCTTTGGCCTGGAACATCTACAGTGGCTCTCTGACCGACGGTGAATGATGGAAAGCTGTGATTGTTGACCGAATCGATAAGTGTGATGTGGATTTCATCTGAAACATCTGCCTTTTTGTCTTCTCCTTTCAGCTGCTTTCTCATCCAGATCCATCTTCCTCTATTGGGTTCCTCTTCCTCTCCTTTGCACTTGTCCTGGATCTCTAACTTGCTCCATTCTTGCAAACACCAGCTCAGACAGAAGACATTCACAATTACAGAAGCAGTTTTGTTTGGCATGATTTACTTCCCTTGATTGTTGTGCTGTGTGGAATTGTGTTTACTGTTTTGCAAAGAAATGTGCTTAGCATTTGCATTCTATGTGAAAGCGATGAAAAATTAATGACTGACTATAAGGTTTTTGCAAAAAAGCATATTGTTGTTCACATTTAGGTTATGGTCATGATTAAGTAGACTGCTGCTTTGTTCACCATGAATTTGCAACTGTAATAACTGTAAATGTAAAAAAAATTACATTTAACTGTTTTCTGTGTTCTGAGTGATGGTCTGTCTCAAGAGAGAGTATGCCTGTATATTTCATACAGATAATAACACTGAAGAATTTAGAACTTAGAAAGGCGGCATTGAAGAAAAAAATATTTTGGCACTGTAAAAATGGAAACTGGAAACTGGAATTATTGCATGTCTTATTTGCTTAGCTCTTGAACCTGTAACCAAGGTCACCAGCTCACTTCCCTTAATAATGCCCTACAGTGCCATCCCATAATGTTTCAGGCAGCAAGGCCTATACCTAAATTTCACTTAGAAGCGATTGACAGCCATCAACTGGTGAACCAAAAGAATCTTTGGGAACTCTGTAATTTCACAAGTCTCAGAAATAAAATAGTCATGAAAAATAATATGAGTGACATTGACTTCCAATTAAGACATAAAATGGAAGGTTTATAAATATGAATTAAAGCATGCATTATTTACTATGATTTACATAAGTAATGGGGTTGATATTAATGGTGACTGAAAGGGTTTTTCTTCTGGCAATCTGTGCGATTACCTGTAATTTTACTGTGAGTGAGTGGGTGAGTGGGTGGGTGGGTGGGTGGGTGAGTGAGTGAGTGGGTGGGTGGGTGGGTGGGTGAGTGAGTGAGTGGGTGGGTGGGTGGGTGGGTGGGTGAGTGCGTGAGTGTACATTTTGAGGTATAGTAGACTTGAAGAGATTTAACCTCTGAAAGCTGCAATAGGATAAACCACAATATTCCAAGAAGCTTTCTGGCCATTGTAATTTGTGGGTGAGAGAATAATTCCTTACAATGTTTACCTCTGTACGCTGCCTGCAGGTTCCTGAGTAAAGCTGAATTTCAGTGGGTTGCATCAGGTTTGTCAGCTGGATTTTCGCGACCGCTGTGATCTGGCTTCAGCAGATCAGTCGCGTCTCTTGTGAGGTAAAAAGGAGGGGGGGGGGGGGATGTGGGTTTCACAGTGAAAGACATCTTTGTGCAGCAAAACTCTGGCAGCAAGGCCAAGACCTAGTCTACAGAAGAAAGCATTGCAGATTTTAAAATGCAAATGACACAGACAAACTTGTAAATAAACAAATATCGGAAGCCTGATAACCAGGCTTCCTTTAGCCCTTTACTCATGTTGACTTCCTAAATATATATTTTGTAAAGTGTGGAATAACTTTATTCATTGAGGGTGCTAACTGTATTAGTTGCTTGAAATGATGTCGAAACAACGATCTCGCCTGACTACTGTTGTAAGCAGAGAAGTGCAATAGGCCCTGCATGTGAACCCCCCAAGTTATATGGTGCAACAGGGGAAGAGAACGATCTTAAATCATTTCTACGGCGGTAGTTCATACTTCAAGTTGGTGAAATCAGGCTGGCTGATCATGTTCGCCATAGGAACACTCACTGTCAGGGAATGAAATACTGGAGTTGTTTACAAACCCTCTGACCCAGAAAGGTAATGTCACAGTTCTTTCGAAATGTCATCTTGACCTATATCAGAGGCTTAAAAATTGCATTCATATTACTAAGAATGGAAAGATTGCACGTGTGTGAGAAAAGTCCCAACTTCCATTGTACTTCTGGTCGGTAGTCATTTGCCATCTGAAAGATTTTCTATGCTAGCATGTTCCCGGTGCAATTCAAGACCCACCAATGCAGAGCATTTTGTGCTTCCACACCGAAGGAGACCCCTCTGACTTCAGGAGGGCTTTTTTTAGTCTTCCATATGCCCCGTGCCCCAGTGCTGCTCAGATCAATCACACATTCAGTGGCTGTGGACAGCTTTAAATCTCTCTGAATGACTTTTTACTGCTACGCCGCACCTTTGACTGATTGCTATCATGGCTGCTTGTTTGTTTCTATACTGCATTGTGTGTGCGTGTGTATGTGTATTGTATTTCCATGTGTGTCTGTGTGTGTGTGCTGTATGTACTGAATATATGTTTCTGTACGTGTAAGTGTTTGTTTGTATGAGAGACAGAAATGGAGACTGAGTGTACATCTGGGGGAGAGAGAGAGAGAGAGAGAGAGAGAGAGAGAGAGAGGGGGAGAGGGGGAGAGGGTGAGAGGGAGACTAAGCACAATAAACCTGTAAGCTTTTTTTTGGCTAAAATGTGGAGGGAATTTTTTTCACCTTGCTATGCAGTGCAAGGCAGACTTTCCTAGCTGTCTATAATTTCTAAAAATTCACCACACTTCTAAAACCTCCTGTTCCCTTACCACAAGGCACCACCGAGCATTTATCTACATGCAACAGACACTGTGGGAATGCCCAAAATTACCAGGCATGTTTTTTTTTTTTTTTAAACATGAGCTAATTCCCATCGACTGCCATAAAAAGATAAGGATCACTGTGGACTGACAGATCCTCCAGGGAGCGGCCCCTTTAAACCAGTGCACTTGCTCTCTATTGTATAGAAATTATGCATGAGAAAGAAAAATGCCTGAAGAAGGAAGGCGTTGGTTTTCTGACACTCAGACCTACAGTATAAGCCAAAGAGGTCCAATTTATAGCTGTTTCAGCTGCTCTCAGCACCATCTCAGCAAAGGAATAGAAAGGGTTTGCGTCAAGCTCTACCACACACACACACATGCACACACACACACACACACACAGAGTCTGGCCACGTTCAAGTTGGGTGGAGAAGTCCTTCAAAGATTTTTTCATGTAGCTCAGCGGAAAGCAAACAAACTGTCAAAAGTGAGATGCTGCTTGTATATTCGTGTGTTTCTTTAAGCCCTTCAAAGAATGTTTGAGTGCCAAGATCTTATGTTGCTTTAGAAACATTCTGTTACAGTTGAACATGAATGTAACTTCACGCTTTCAAATTGGGATCCTCTGATTACACACAATGTGACATCACAACATGAAATAAAATATACTGTGATTTTCAAGCCATTGATTAATGTAATCTGGCCCCATTTTGGATTACTCCCAGGAGTCTATGTTCAGTCTTGTTGAGTTGTCAGTCACTCTGTTTAATATTCTATGAGCACAGCGATTGGGCTGCAGCATTGACAAGAGAACCTACTGTTAATTTGTGGTATATGCTGTGTCACCTTTCAAATTTAGCTGCGAATAAGCAAAGCCAAGCAAGCTAATTTGGTCAGATATATAACTCATTAGTAATCCCTGACATCAGCACAGACAGCAAGGCTAAATTTAGAATCCAACATCATATGGTCACAGAATGTCGTTCATGTTGGTGCGGTTAGTGCTCACAGAAATGACATCACAGACAAAGACTTCTCTTCCAAGAAACCGCAGTTAGGGCTGTGGGCGATTTCAGCCAAGATCAGCAAATCATCATAGGGAAAGGAAGCCAGCAGCCGGGCTTGTGACAGCTCAGCGGGCAGAGTACGAGGGCTGTATTCGAATCAGCCTCCCGGCTACTGCGTCCTCAAAGTATGTACTGTCTACTGAGCATACTGTGTATTTGTTTAATGCCTAATACGCAATGGGCAGTATGCGAAAAAAAAATCCTCCGTACTTTGTTTTTATCGACTGTACTCTGGACGTGCCATAAGACATTCCACCATTGCGTGGCCATGTTCTTGATTTGTTGTTATTGTTTTTGAAGGAAGCTTTTGAAGCGAAGCTACACGTTATATATGGGACCAAATTGGTCGTTTGCTTGCTTAAAAGTATGCTCCCATGAAAATACTCAGAGGAACCCTGGAAATAAGTATACCTTAAATTTCACCAACTTAACAACTTTGTCATCCAGTGCACTCATCCAGCATACTCAACAACTATATCTGTCACTAAATGGAACCCACAGCCCAGAGAGATGTGCCTGCAGAAGGCAAACATACTGTATCTTTCGAAGGAAAACTCTAGCGTTGGGGCACAGCTGTGCCAGGTGGTCAGTGCCAGGTTTGTTGGCGGGTTCCAGGTAAGGCAGCCCATGAGATGGAGATTTGTTCTGTGGACTGGAATAGGGACAACTGCAACCCACCCCCCAGTGTTAATGAACCGAGAAATTGTGTGAATGTGGCTTTTTACAATTGCAGGTGTTGTCAGCCCTAACACAACCCCCAACCCCCCCCTCACCCCAACCTAAAATTATAGATGGAAAAAGGAAAAGGGCGGAGTATGCAAAAGGACAGAGAATACTGAAGGGAGAGAGAGAGAGAGAGAGAAGCACAGAGAGAGACAGAGAAAGACTCCCGGCCATGTGTTCACAGAGTGTCACTCATTATTCTGTATCTATGACATGCCTAATCTGCTTTGGGGTCACCGTGAGGTGTGAAATTCCCCCCAGGGTGTGGAAGCGATGGCAGGTCATCATTAGAGGAGAGCATGTCAGATCTCTGGGTGCGTTCGGCCATCCTAATGAGCGGACGTGTCTTTGGAAGTACGAGGTGCGCGATAACGTGAGAGAGCACACGCAATGCTTGAAAGAGCACGCATGCTCCACACGGCTGCACGCCACTCCGCTGGTCTCTCATCTGTTTAACTCCGTGTGCTACAGGTCCGCTTCTAATGTGCTGCATCGCTGAGTTGTAACGTATGCGGGGAACCATTTACAGCAGATTTCAAAACGTACTCGGAAAAGGTGCTTCGACATTCCTAGTTTAGACTGTCTTCTTGAAGAATACTAAAAATAAATTAAGTTTTTTGTGGTTTTGCATCGTGGTCAGATCGCAATTAAACTATTCATCAGTTCCTGTGTTTAAATTTGCCTGATTGTAGATGCAGGTGCAGCTCTTGCATAGCTGATTATGTGAGGCTCCAGCACGATGGCTGATGAAAATGGTATTTGCAGGATGAAGGAGGTGTATGAGTTTGCATTTTTATTGGTAATGATATCTGCCTGTAACAGCCAATATTCTTCAAAAGGCAATTCCAGTGCAATGCAGAGAAAGGGCATTTTGTCCATCTGCTATTACTGATCCTGTTTGTGGTTAGCTTAATAGAGTATGCTGAGTCCTGTATTAGCTTGGAATTTTGAGCTTAGGGACGGACCATACCAAGAGAGAAAAAAGACTTCACATAAAGTCATACTTTTTTACAGGCAGTGTTATTGAAAGTCAGAAGGGTGTACCAATGAGTTGTGTGTTTATGTACAGCATGTGCGTGTGTGTGTGTGTGTGTATGTGCGTGCATGTGTGTGTATGTGTGCGTGTGTGTATGTGTGTGCAAGTGTGCATCTGTGTGTGTGTGTGCAAATGTGCATGTGTGTTTGTGCATGTAGGACGGAGTGTAGCACAGTGGGTAAGGAACTGGGCTTGTAACCGAAAGGTCGCAGGTTCGATTCCCGGGTAAGGACACTGCCGTTGTACCCTTGAGCAAGGTACTTAACCTGCATTGCTTCAGTATATATCCAGCTGTATAAATGGATACAATGTAAAATGCTATGTAAAAAGTTGTGTAAGTCGCTCTGGATAAGAGCGTCTGCTAAATGCCTCTAATGTAATGTAATGCATGCACTTCTTGCAGTACACACACATATTTTCAGTGACAGGTATCTCATCTTGATCATTGCAAAAGAGAAGCTAGCGGCTAATACTAGCATGGGGCTTTGTAATGTGAATCTAATATTGCCCTCTGTTTTTTTAAATGTACTTTAGAGGGACCCGTGGGATATAAGCTTTTGGTTGCTAGGATATTACCTGAATTCCAAGGTTACAATGAGCCATGTGGTTATCTTTCTTTATTTTCAATCATCTGCACTGTCCTCTAATTAAATTTTAATAATCCAAACAGCCAAGGGATCGGTTTGCCTGTGAAAGATATGTTGAACAATATAATGCAGCCTTTATATCAGGAAACAGAGATAACTTTCTCACTCCCAGAACACAAAAGTACCTGCCTGCTCGCCTTCCTCCCATTTTGATTCACCAGTTGTAACATGTTTCCTCTGTACCACCCACACCTACAGACATTCGTACTATACATTTGCCCACGAGCCAATGATTATTTTCAACACGACCAGCCACAGGGGGGGCTAAAGTCCAATGGTGGAGAGGCGCAATTTGTAGCGATGACAGATGGTAACCTGGAGACGCTTGGTGGAGAGCCAGGTGGGTGCTGATGCAGCGGCAATGAAAGGAACTCAAGACGACTCGAGCCCATCCTGCTCCAGCGGGCTGAAGCCGGCGGTTTCCTGCCCTTACGAATTCACGTTCGCTGACAGCTGAAGACGGACAGGAGAGAGCGGCGTCTGGTCCGGAGGGCTCGGTCAGCTCTCGCTGTTGAGTTACATTTGCAGAGGAAAAGCGCTATATTGAATATCTCATTTTGACTGAATCCTTTCCACAAAGTGCGAAGCTGGCAGATCCTGGGACAGGTGTGATGACACCGCGGGAGGCGGCTGCACATATCCGCTCCGCCTGCCTCGTGACACGCAGCTGCGGCGCGTGGGGGGTCTGAGAGGGAGGCGGTGAACTGCAGTCCCCTCTCAGCCCCACAGGTCCGACTGACAGGTGAAAACGAAACCCTCCGAACCTACAGAGGCTGCAAAGGGCACAGACAAACGAAAACACGTCCTGTGTTGTAAACAGAGACCGCAACGGTAGTTGTTCTCTCTGTAGTGCTGTGATGCAGTACCTTGACTCAAAAAATGAGCAAAACTCAAATCAAACCAACAATTGACATTCTGATTTGTTTTATTCGTTGTCAGCTGCAGCCAAGTGTCATGGCCGGTCGTGCCTGGACTCACACTTGTGTTCTTTAAGCAGCCGAATTCTTGCGAAGAACACTGAGGGAATTGAGCAAATAAGCATCCTTGTGTGGCTATAAGATGGCTGGTAGATCTGATCAGCGCTTCTTTGGCAGTGCGGGTGTTATTTATAGACTGAGGGGGAAAAAAAGCCAGGGTGAATGTGAAAGTGGAGGCTTTTCCTTTATTAGATTAGAGTGCTCATTTGGAATGTGGCGAACAATAGCTTGCCGGAGAGACGCGGATGCCATGGGAGAGCAGGCTGAAGTGCGAAGCCTATTCTAACTGTCACGGGATCCGAGGTTATATCGTCCTTGCTGTGGAACAGCAAAGGCAGGCTCCTTTTTCGAGCGTGGAGTCTGCGTGGACGCTAACGATCCGGGCAGAGCCCCCTCAGACGTCAGTCCCAAAGCCGCGCCAGGACCGTTCCTGTCCCAGCCCCCGTGCCCACCATGTTCTGTCACACACCGCACCCGGTCCCAGATCCAGTCAGCTCTATCCTATTCTCTCTCATCTATCCCGTCTACTCTATTTAAACACATCGCGTCCCCTGCCCTAGCTCCTGTCTCCATTCCCGCCCTGTCCTGTCTCCACCCACCACCTATACTGACTCCACCCAGCTCTGTCAAGTCTCCGCCCCCCGCCTTATCCTTTCTCCACAGCACAGTCACATGCTATACTGACTCCACCCCCATCCAGTCCCAGCTCTTCTCGAGTGTGTCCTGGTGACCTCATTCATCTCCTCAGCAGATCCCTTTGGGTTCGTCATCCACACAGCCATCCAAAATTAGACCACTGCAGGTGCAGTAGTGTCATGTGAACCTTACACTGTGAAAAAAAACACTGGAGGATAACATTTCTACTTGATTTTTGTTTCAGTCATTAATCCAATGAAATGATCACCTTGGCTATTAAAGCCTTAATAT
Organism: Anguilla anguilla; assembly: GCF_013347855.1. Classification (NCBI taxonomy): domain Eukaryota; kingdom Metazoa; phylum Chordata; class Actinopteri; order Anguilliformes; family Anguillidae; genus Anguilla; species Anguilla anguilla. Next base: position 10,989,240 of record NC_049202.1, on the reverse strand, counting down.
CAAAGATGAATTGTTTGTGTAACTGCACAGGTTTATATTAAATGTATGAAACTAAAACTAAAACTAAACTCAATCTGGCTAATTAGGGTATGGTAAATCACAAAACAAGCTAAATTAAATAGCGATGTTTAATATGCTATCTTTTGCTTGCTATAAGGGATATAGCTATATGTCATATCTGGTAACTGTAGGAATAGAATTGAAGTATGAATGTATATTTGTGGTTATGACTTCACTGAAATGGGGTAATGCTTTAAACTGACCTTGACACAATGAAACAGCTAGAACAGAGAAGCATGCTTCAGTACGTCAGTACTGTCTGCAATGGCTGCAAAATGTAGTTTGAGATAGAGGGAACTTTTCAAAAGAAATGGTTGTTCTAATTGGGTTTATTCATTTTTGCAGTCAACCATCAATGGCGATTTCCTCTCCCCCTGTCTCACTATTTGGTGATGGAGGTGGGGTAGATTGACATTGTCTAAAAAATGTTGAACAGGGAGGGTAGGGCAGGGGGTTTATCATGTGAGGGGAGGGAGGTGCGAGTTTATCATGTGCTAGTGAAGGGGGGGGGATTTGGATCTCAGATTTCAAGGGGTCACAACATGTGTGTTAATAAAATTATAATATAGTTGACCTCCAAAATGGAGGGGTGGGGGGGATGGGGGGGTTGAGGGTGGTGGTGGTGGGCAAAAAATATACATTTACATGTACAGTAGATTTTTATAAAAATTAAAAAAAATACAATTATAAAGCTGGCACGTTTTTTTTTACTTTCAGGGAAACGGATTAGATCTGCATGTTGTGAAGTCACATGCAGTGACACACGTGCGACCCCATTAGAACACACTTCACAAGGTCAGTCAGCTCACACCTGCCCAAAGCTTGTTGACAGACACATGGTGGAAGCTTACCGCAATTCCTCCAATGCCCCAAAGAACACTGAGGTCTCTTCAACCTATTAAAGCCTAGGATGCACTAATTTAACCTGAGCGTTATTTGCATGCACTGGTGAAAACAGGAAAAATATTTCCCAGAATATGTCCGCAGTCAAAAGCAAAACGAATAAATCCTCCATCATTAAAACATTAATAGATTGTTTCAGGCACAAGATGGTAATCGTTAAAAGCGTGGCAATCTAAGACCATAAACTTATCAGCTTGTACAACTCCCTGTTAACATGTCTAGATAGGCTTTATGTCATGGTGACAGCCAGAGTACATTTTCGGGGGGCCGTACCCACCAGTCTCTGGTACAAGTGTCATCCGAGCTGTGCTCTTCCTGGCCAGCGTCTGTGTCCCAGTGTCGGACACCGACACCCATATTACTTTCGGGAATTTTTTGTGTGTGTGACTTAGGGCATTCCGACAGGTGACCCGATATGGGCAGAGTGAGCTGTATGGAGTCTTGTCAGGTTGGTAGTTGTAAGTGATCACGTATGTGTATCGGAAAGTGAGTACAGAACAGTGGATGTGATTCACATTTATTATCATTTAATTTTAAGCAGGTGGGAGAGGGGGGTGGCTTGCTCGGTACTGGTCAACCTCTGAAGCAAAGAAGGGCTGCTGGTGGTCAAGCCCTTTTAAAAATAACAGATGTATTCGTGATCACATTTAATTATCACTATCATATTAATGTAAGTGGCACACTCTCTTATGCCTGGTGACTTAATATCAATCAGAGAACGCAAACGGAAAATACAGATAGAAAATAATCCAGAATACCATAATTCATGTACACAAATGTATGTGTCATTATTTTCAAAACCTTCGTTTAATACTGAAATACTTAGGAATAAATAAAGTTTTAAAAGTTCAATTTGTTTTGCTCCGAATTATCCAACAAGCTTTCTATTTTATCTTAGTTGTGCATTGATAATGGCAAGACAGACTTAATTCAAATGATATTCATTCATGTTTCTTTTTGTTTGTATACTGGTTATGTTTTAATTTGAATACAAATTATCTACTATAAAAATATTCCTCGTGCATAATTTGTTCAACTGTGAAGTAATTTAAGTCTTTATTGTAACATTGGTTGGTTATTAATGTTCTTTGTAAGGATTTGTTTTACTGTTTACTGATTACTGATTTACTGATTTGCGAACTGCAGTATTCCTTTCATACAGCCTTTGTGACAAACGAGAATGTCTACCTATATTCTGTGGCTTTATTTATAGGACAACTTTCATTTAAGTATCTCTAAGTACCAGACATGAACGAGGCAACTCACAGTCCACCGCTATTATTCATTCATATTATTTTTCTGTACTGAGGTGCGAACACACACGTCAAATACAAATAATCCACGGCACATCATAAACACACATGTCCACTTTTAGTGCAGAGTATGCCTGTTTACAACTCGTAAATACCGCACACTCTGTTTTATGTGAGCGGCCTGAGGGTCGCGCAGAGCCACCACAACATGTCCATAATAGGTTACGGCCATATTGCGTTTCAGACAAAACGGCAGGCCACGGCACCTTGTCGCCTGATATTTCCGTAACTGGTTTCCTGGCTGTGGAATGAAGTGTGGCGCACGGTGGGAGATTCTGCCCCTGAAAGCCAACGCCAGTCACTGAACTGGACTATGGGAGGTGAAGAGAAGCGTGGCAAAGCCCAGCAGACACAGTCTGAACCACCTCACAGAGTTGTGAGAAAACAAAACCAGTCTATAACATAGGCCACACGTCATAATAGCGCAGGCTGGAAGAAGATAAGTAATCAGTTCAAGCCGTTATTCTCAACAGTCCCATCTCCACCGCCGAACAATAAATTGACCCAATATTGAAAACGAGTGAAGCAGAAGAACATAACACAGCTCACGTATTAATTACACTGCTTTTGGTGCCTCCAACTGTTTCTCTATTCCATTTGTGTAAATGCTCAACCATTTAGTTTCACTGGGAAACTAAAGCGAACCACTTTCACATATGGATACAACTTCTAAGGTGAACGGTTGTTTTCTATAAATTAAATTTTGTATCATCATTCTATGGTACATATATACTGAAATAGTGTACATATGGAATATACTTAACAGCATATCTATATACACATGCACACACACACACACACTTTTGCTATATATTATAGTATTAAGGCAAGTTTATGGATCCTGGTTTTTAAATCAATATAAACATGATGGTCCTTATAAAAAGATCTTTACCACCATCTACTGGTTCAACATAAAAGTATGAATATTGCTGAAATCTGTCTCCTGCACTCACCCATAAGGAGCTATGGAGCTATGTTTCAAATGTTACTTTATCATCAGTGTAGTATCGACAGCTTTCTCATTGTTAAAAATTTAGTTTTGACACGGTTATGTTGAAACAATTTTTTATTGTTTTAGACACCTACATTTCATATATATTTTTACTGCCTATAGCACATTTGAACATTTGAAAACAGAGTAGATGACATATCTGTTCATCAATTACTGTTTTTTAGAATTAAAAAAAAAAACTGCAGATACATGTACTCGCACATCAAATGGAGTAAAAATCTAAGTTGTCAATATCCAAATGGAGAAAAATGTATTTGGACTATGTTTAGCAAAGTTTATGTACTAGGTAAAATACAAAGATATATAACCCAAAATTGGTCTTCACCATATATTGCCAATACCACAAGGTATTTGCATAGTTCTTGAATGTTTACAGAACATACATGGCTGAAGCTAAACATCTAATGGCACTGCCTTCTGATTGTGATCCCACTACATAGATGCTTTTCACTGGCCAGAAAAATTAAATTAAATTAAATTAAATAAAAAAATAAAAATAAAAAACAAGCTTACAAATGCCTTTTTCTGTATATTATTCCAGATATACTCTGGCAGGAAGTGTGGATGGAAAATGTGTGTGTATTGCCACCTTGTGGAAGGAGGAAAAACTACTTTGCCTCCAAACAATGGAATCATAACAGATTATGTAATCTATTCCCCACAGTACTCTACTCCTCAAGTCACTGACCAGAGTTCAGTAAAATCAGTGTTCTGTATATATAATAAAATGAGAGTCCATCTTATGTCTACATGTGTGTTTTAGTATGGCAATGATTTCAGTGTGATTATGGAGTTTTAAAAACTTTCTTCTATTTTTATGTTTTTTTATTTATTTATGTCTAATCCCTTGCTCGTTTAAAATGATACGATATAATATCAAAGAAAGAACATTAAAAAAATGTGTTTTATGAAATAATATGAATAAAAATATGATATGAGGAAATAGGCCTCCAAGTATTTTGTGAGACAGATTCCACCTTGAAAATTTTAAGTCACAATGATCATTCTAAATATTAGCCAGACAAGCCAACCTTTTGAACCGGGCAGCAGCTGGATGAAAAAAGTAGATTCATGTGGGCGGCAGGCCATTCTTTGTTATCAATCAAAAATGAACTCATGTAGCCAGTGTAATGGGGGCTGTGTCCCAGATGCTGTAGGTGTGGCTATATTGGTGACAGAAGAAAGAAGGATGTGCTGGATGATTGTAAAGAGGAAAGCAGATGAGATCCTGCCACGGGGAGCTCTGTGTTTTCTTCATGAGCTTTCTCTTGTGACAGGTATGCAGGGACGTGAAACATTCCTGCCCCTAGAATTCTGACAGGACAATTGCTCTGACTTCCAAGGATTCAAGTCTGGAACGGTTAGAAGCCAATTTTTCCCCTAAAGATTCTTTATCCATTACTTGTCTTCCTGAAAGTTGATTTAGAGGTACATTTGACACAGAAAGTGCATACTTGTTCTTGAATATACCAATTTTGGTTCCACGATAGAAAAATGATTACAAACATTCACCCATATCCGAGATTCACCCAAAAATGCAACGTTTAATGTTCTTTCTTTTTCGTAAACGTAGCCAGTCATCGAGCGCAGTGTGCATTAAATAGTGTTTAGTTTATGAAAGATGTTGAAATAATTATTGGTGTCTTATCATCATGACCAATTAACATTGTTAATGATATTATTAAATTAAACTCACACCACGGAGCATTTTAAAATATGTACCGATTTAAACAGCCAAAAAAAAAAAAAAACTACAATTCTGCGGGGTAACGCGAATGCACTTGTTGACTCCAGCAGTAGGTAGTTTCTTTTGAGTGACCATTTTTATTTTAATGTTGTTGATATCCTTACTTTTTCTTCCTAAATATATTTATCAACAACAACTGCTGGTTAAACATCAAACTAATGCTAATATAATTCGTTATGCAAATCACTACCATGCTCTAAAACACTCCCATTTAGCTCTGAGATGGCTAATGATATTCCAGAAAGCTTGGAAGCAAGACGGTGAGCGTTTACTAAATCTGGAACCGTTTAATTGCGCTAAATACGCAGTGCAACCACTCGTTGCGTAGAGACTGCCGCCGTCTCCAAGCTCGTTTCTATGAACCTCCTTTAAACATGGCGCCAGTATTTAGCTGTGCTGTCGTCGATGTGGACGAAAAAATGGTGTATTATTGCATAAACTAGCGGTTAGTTTTTACCGAATAATGTAAATATTTGCCGTATTTATTGTTTTCTGTTTTCCTGGACTCTGCACCCAGCTTGCCTGACAGCAGCATCAGTTTCTACTGGCTGGGACAATCTTCGAAATCTCACCTGCTCTGTATGACGAAAACGCTTCTGGTAATGAGCATCCGGAACACGAACGCTTATTAACGATATCTACAGTGGCCAGTGAAGTGTAAGACTGAAGGTGTGTGTTATCGACAGGACGAGGATTATGCGCAACTCGCACATTTACTTCGTTGAAAAGCATGTCCCACGAGATCGCAACTCAAGCAAGACATGCGATTGAAGAGAATCAACTAAATATGAATGAAAGAAATGTGTCGGTTTCTACAGAAGAAAGGGAGAGAGAGAGGCTTCCTCCAATTCTCAATCAGCCACCATCTGTAAGTATATAAAAGTTAGAAAGTTTGGAACTAATTATAGTAATCTACATCTCGTTCACGACTTGTTGACTCTGTGTAGTCTGGTGGATGTGTAGGCTGTAGTTCACATTTTAAGAAAATGAGATACTATCCTCCGCGTTGCAGTTAGTCAATAATATTGACTATATTGAATATATTCTGTATCACTTTAAATTTACGACCCGTATCAATGTAGATTGTACATATTTACAGCAAAAGCTGTTGTTTATTATAATAAATGTAACATTTTCTCTGCTTGTCAATATTATGCTTTTAAATACCTTCGTTGTTGATGTTACATTGCCTTCTTGAACCGCCACTCACTAATTATACATCAGTGTATTTATTTATTGATTGATTGATTGATCATATAAATTTTTGAAATGATGAATTACCTTGTGCACACGGATTCAGAAGGAAATATGCCCATTTAAATTTTAGGCTATATCATATGCTGCCTTGTCTCTTCACGAACTATGCTTAGTTGCACAGACTGAGGTGATGCCATATATAGCAGTTCAGTTTGCGTATTCTTTTTCATAAACGTGCTGCAATAATGCACCCTATAGGCAAATACCAGCATATTGGAAATCTTTAAGAATAAACTTTATTATTTTTTAATCGCATCTGCTGCCAGTTTAACTGTTGCTATTTTTTTAGTGTCAGTTAAAGTTTAGACATAGGGTGGGACCTTTTGGACCAATGCTTGCCTCTCTCATTACGTTATGCAAGAGTCTGTTTAAGCCTTTTCAGTACAGCTAATACTGTGCTTGAATGACCAGTTATGTTGCCTACTTTTTCAATAAACCAAAGACTTGCTTTATAAAGTTTAAAAGGTAAAAAGGCAATGGTATCAAAATCGTTAAGGATCTTTTTTTTTTTTTTTTTTGGAAACGAAGGCATATTATAATAAAAAGAAATGAAGAAAAGGAATACAGTACTCATCATTTTTTAGGCTTTAAGTAATGTCTGGTAATGTCATATTTTAGTTGGATACATTTCTCCCTTTGCTAGACTAACGTAAGCGTAAATCTCCAGTATACTGCATCTCGCGTTATGTTCATCCTTAATCAGAATATCAAAGTCGATTATATTTTTAAGAATGAAAGAAACATTTTTGCATGACGTATCTCAAACCTTGTGTGAAACATGTAATTGACCATTCCAGTAGCCTACTCCTTGTTCCACAGTATGCATATAAACACTCGAGCAAATAACTTTTTCACTGACTACTAAAGGCGTTTATATTTTGGGGGGTCCGATTAATTGAGTAATGATACCGTTTTATCCAGCGGTAGGGATTTTTAAAAGAAACTGTGAAATTCGGACGAGAAGGCCTTCAAGAACACTGGCTATAATAGCCTATGCGGCACCTGTTGCTCATTATATATGGTAGTAACACAGCAGCACGACCTATGCTGCGGTACACAGTACTGAACAGGGCAGCATGACCCCGTGACACTGAATGCGGCACTGAACACAGAAAGGCCTGTGATGCTAGGAACAGTACTAACTACAGCCTGGTATATGACAGCGTTGTATTGAACAGTGAACACTTATTTAAGGAAACTTCCATGTATTACAAATATATATGGTGATGCTTCCATTTTCCTGTTTGATTATGATGAAGGTGTTTTCCCTCTTTTAAAACTTGTTTTTAACTTTCGTATAAAAAACCACAGTGTTTTAAATTCTGAAAGTGGTGGGTTTAGTTTGTTACTCTTCACCTGCAGAACCATAGGGGCTCCATTTCAACTGATTAATGAAGGTTTAGAAAATATCCCATCAAGTTGTTTTTTTTTTTTTATCTAATTGAAACTAAACATTACAGCGCTATATTTATCCATTCTAAAGTATTACACCAGCTCAAATGTGCCCGAGGACCAGAGTTTGTTTTGTCTGACTTAAAACCCCCAAGAATAATGTTTCTGTAACCCAAGAGATTGAATTATGCCTTCCCATGAGGCACAGATTCAAAAGGCCAAACATGGTGTTAATTTTTAGACCAGGCAGAGCTTAATTTTTATCTAGTGCATATGTAGCTTTCATTTTCTGTTGAATTATTTTCTATGTATATATTTTTTTTGCGTGATTTGTGATTGTAATTTCATACAATGTTTTAATATAGCACAGAAGCAGTGACATGGTGAACTTTGAATTTCTTCCTCAGTAAGACATAAAAATTGGAATATAACATGTGAAATTACTACTCGGGTATGAGTCAGGTGATATTATATGCATATTACAGTCATCCCTTTGTTGTTTGCATAGAATGGGAACGGTAACAGGGAAAAGAGCCAGGAGAATAGGATCATCTCTCTGTGGTTTTGGGAAATAAATGAATCCCCATGCTTTAAAATCATCTGCTTGGCATGTGCTTCCATGTATTTTTCCAATATGGTTTTAACGCTTTCATCCTGTCAAGATGTCTGAGCCTGCTGGGGACTGTGTAATACTGTTTTCAGGAGGCTGACCCTTAATCCACTTAATTGTGCCTATTTAAATGGGGGGTAAAAAAATCAGTGGTAGTCAGGGCTTTTTGCCATTGATATGGAAAGCAACTCACACAGTTGCTCATCGTACCCCCCTTTCTCATACTGTGCTGGCCTAATTCGGCCTATTTATTTTTAGGTTAGGTACAACACCCAAGTTTTCTCATAAAAGTGCCAATTTTTGTCTGTCATTAGTCATTATTTACTGTTTTTTTGTGTGAATTGTCCCTGAAGTATAATGTCATCTTCCTTACCGATCTGCTTTGCTTTTAAAAAGTTCTCTATTATCCATTTGAAATGGTGAGTTCAGCATTTTGAACCTGTTTCAAAAACGGGTGGAGCTATTATTATTTACCAGTGACCAAATGACCTCAAGGAATCATGGTATTTTTTTATGGAGAACAAAATCTTGTGATTGGCTCACATAGAAGTCAGCGCTTTAGAGGACATGGCATAGTATTTCCATCCATGATGTGGTTTATAAAACCTGTAGGGTTGTAAACATCGGATTTCATCACGATAGGATACAATTTCAGTTCTTGAGGCAAAGGTTAGATTTGGCAAGGTTTGCTACGATATAATCCAAAAAGATCCAGTATAGATGATGTGGTTGAGTTGGGAACTTAAACAATGATGTTGCTGGAGAACAAACTGCCATAAGATTATCAACATTTAAAGAAATATTTTGCTATGATTCACAATGATACAGAAATATTTTGCTATGATTCACAATGATACAGATTTTTTCACGTTGCATTGGTTGGATAGAATCGTTGCCCTTTGTACCGATACAACGATCCGGATTGATGTATCATTACACCCCTAGAAGCCTCACTCTCCCATCATTGGCTGTCAGTTTCTAACATTGAACAAACCTGTATTACACTATTTATGGAGAAGATAAGACAGATATGAACACATTCACATTAAAATAGTGATTACTAGAGAATCTGTGGCTCACTTGACCCGATGCGGTCACTTTCCCATGTGGACTCGTATTGAAAAATCCTATCTGTTTCAGCAGCGTGTAAAGGGTGAATGGTGTTTCTCCGACAGGGATTGGACCGTGGTGCGAAGCAGCACTTTCCCTCCTTCAGCAGTTTCATCTCCACCGTGAACTCAAAACGAGCGTCCGAGGGACCGGGCTTCTCTACGCAGTGCCTGCTTCCGGCTGTAAGACATGGTGAGATATTTACAGTACCATGCCTCCCACATAGCATTTATTTATCATTCATTTATTCATTTTTTTAATGATATTAGAGTACATTAGGAAATTAGATTAGATTTAATGTATTTTATTATTTTTTAAGAATGTTAGCAGGTACAGTATAACCTGCAACCTGTATCATTTTTGTTAAATTAACATTTGCATTTTGTTCACTCTGTGGCTTATGTCATGCGTTCTTGTTCACTCTGGGCCTTGTTTGCTCTGTATATTCAGCATTTTGTACCATTCTAAATGATGTGTTGTCAAAAATCAATGTATCGTGGGGCTGGAAAATTTTGGGCGGGTGATTTTGCATCTGCATTTCTGGAACCAATTTGAAAGAATACATTATTAAAAGCATTACCTCTCATAATACGTGCTCTTGACAGACTAGCTACTTAAATTGACATGTTATGTTTGGCTGCAACAGCAAAGTTAAAGTGTGTTTGCCATTTCCTTGGTTTCCAGTAAAACTATTAGAATGAAAATAATTATAATTTGTCGGATCATTTACTCCAAAGTATTCAAACCTGTGGCTCTGCTTTTTTAATGCAGTGTCTGTCAGTCCTTGCGAAATAGCCCTACTGCTGTAGCATGTTATTTTGTGGTAGGGCCATTCTGTGGGTGTTTTCCTCATCTGTAACTCCTGTACTCTCATCTCATGGACATGGAGCCTGACTCGATGCTCCAAGCTGCTTGACATCATTTAAGGAAATGTTTTGTATTTGCGAGTACTTATGCAACATATCCGGTTAATTTCAGCTCAAAATCAAAATAAAAAGACTTTGAGTATTTGCCATAAATATATTATTGGATGGTATGCCAAACTGCCGTCTGTGGGACCATGGCTGCAGTGGTTTTCTCGATCTATAAAATGGCTCTTTGGGAATATGGGACAAAAACTTTTGTGTTTTGTGTACAACATTGTGTGCCGCAATTCTTGAGTATTTAGATTCAGTTTAATTTATATTGCTTAAAGATACTTAATTCCTATTAATGTTATTTTTGTGAAATTTGAATTTAATTAATTGTATTTCAATGATAATGGCATTCTTATTCGTATAGCCTATAACCATATATATGGCTGGTCTATATGCAAGGTTGCTGTTGGATTTGTTGAATTGCACTCTGACCCTTAATAAAATAAAAAATAGCAATATGGTGCACAAAAAAGCTGTCCAATCCATCTAGTTTATACCGTAAAACAGTGTGTTTGGCATTGTTCTGTGAATAAAACCTGTGAATGAAATTTGCAGTGTCCTTTTGTTAGGTACATTTTTAAATTAATTTCAAAGTGATGCGTTTAAGCTGCTTTGAATTAATGAATCATACTTCAAGCAGATGTTTTTGCTTTATTTTTCACTGAGATCAAAGTTGCTGCATACAGCCTTAAACAATGGCTTAGACAGATGAAGGCTGCAGCCGTTTTTGTTCGCTTTCATTCATGGTGAACATCATGTACGAAAAGCAGCTTAGGTGCGCCTAGAATGCAAGCTGACCAAATGTCACGTCACAGTGTTCTTGTTGTGTATCAGAAGAACCAAAACATGTAAGCATTAATGATGCTGCTGTTTGTGTTCTTAATTGTGAGGTGTGGAATCTTTTTCGTAATGCCTTTGTTTATAATTGTACCTACAGTAGGACTCCACTCCTTGCTCAAGGGTACAACCGTAGTGTCCTTCATGGGAACAAAACCTGTCCAATAATGTTCATTAAGTATTTTATTTCTGCCTACGTACCCTGAATGAACAAACTTGCTCTGCTTTGTGACCGGTCTCCTGTGGGTTTTTGAACTGTAGACCCTCACTATCCAGACACCAAAACAAGACATACTTACTCAGCTGGAGACTAAGGTTTCCCAAAAAGTAGGGTGCAGTACTATCTTAGTTAGGGAACATTTTATATATACTCGTAGTTATGAGCACTATGTGTAGGTAAGGATTTTTTCTTCTTGATTAAATAGGTTCCATTTTCCATATTGTGGTTCAAAAAGGGCTATGCTCTTTTGCAAGATACATTTTTAAATAGTCGATACTGGTTGTACACTATGTTGAATCACCCTTGATGTGTTTGACCTGACATAACAGTGGCTTATTTGTTTATCAGACATAATTTTTTATTATTTTTTATTATGCGTTACATAATTTGCGGAAAGTATCGTTCGCATAGTGTCAGTTGACTTCAAGAGTGACTTTGAAAATATTGTAACATTTGTGGTTCACCAGAACAATGGACAGAAGGGAGAGGGCATACAATTACTTAAATTACAGTGATTTTTCCTCTCCTGACAGCCTTAAGATCCTTGCCGACTGGGAACTTAGCCAAAAATTTGCAAGAACAGCACTATTAGCTCAAAGGACCTTTACATTATAGCATGTAGACCTGTAACTAGTTTGGCCTTTTCTCCCAGCACGTACACTGGAGTCCTTCAAACCCCTAGTGGTGTGAGCAGTCTCGGAGGAGAAAAGTTCAGCAGATTAAAATAAAAGGAAGAATGCTTTTGCGCAGCAGGGGGGTCTCGATCGGCTGCCTTGAATAGGCGCCTGATTCCATGCAACGATGCACTTGGTTAAAGATTTTCCGTCCTGTTGCTGTTAACCCAAGGCTTGGCTACACCATTTGAAAATCTGTGACTGCAGCTTATCCATTAAAAAAAAGAAGTAGATCCCTTAAGCGGATCCTTGGTAAATGACTTTGTATAAGTGAGGCTGATTTGTTTGTAAAGTTGTTTAAGAAAGTAATGATAAAAATGTGGGCTTTTCATTAAACCATTATTCATAATTTATTACAGCATCACCAGTAAGTTCATTTGGTTAACTGTACTTGTTGCTAATGGTTACTACTCCGAAACTTTCACCCTTACTTGAAGCATTCATTTTTTTGGCTCCCTCCTTTTTGGCTATTCTTTTGAACCAGAGGTTGCAGGAAATGGTAGTGTTTGTTTTTTGTTTGATATGGGAATGAGCCTGTCATTCACCAAAAAATGTCATTGTTTCTCCTGTTTGTGTTTTCTTTTTGGGGGGGGGGGGTCTCATCACTCTACAGTGAGGGATCTGCCCCCCATCTGCGCTGATGCCCGGCAGAAGCAGCGTATATCCATCCACACCCTCCCCCCGGAGGTGAAGGCTCCCTTCCCCACTGACCCCGTGATCCCCCTGCGCACCAAAACCGTCAAAGAGTTTCAGTGAGTAAAGACCCCTTCAGCCAGACTCAACCTTCCTTATCAATAATTAATAATCAGCATGGCAGTACGACACATCACAGGCATCATAGACTGAACTGTTTGTACAGAACCTGGATCTCGTGTTGTCTTATGTTTTTCAGGGAGGACATTGAAAACGCAATGGCTTCAGGTCATTGGAAAGCCGTCCATGAATTCTACCTGACCACGTTTGACTCCTTTCTGGAGTTGAATGGCGCCTTCAAGGTCTGAAGATGTCACATCTCTTTTTCAATGTCTGAAGGTGTATTCTTCATGTTGATCTTATGTCTATTGGCCCCTGTTACTCAAATCACGGTCCTTGATGGGAGGGACCACTGCCCTCCTTTTACCTGGGAGTCAGGTGTGAAGACTATCTGGCCAATCAGTAGCACTATTTGTTCAGGTACCTCGCTGGGAGAAAGGAAAACCAGGGCTGGATTTAGATTTAAGGGCCAGATTTGAGAACAAGGATCTGAAAAAGGATCACCAGTTTACAGTTTCTCTGACATTATTTATTCAGTCATTATTTATTGGAGTACCCATTTGCGAAATATATTGTATATGTGCCCTATCAGTGTTGAATCTTGAATCAATACCAGTGAATGAATCATTATCAATTTAGTCAGTCCATCAATAAAACCGCACACTGTATATTTTGTGGTTTCACCCTGCTCCCAAAGTGAATTTTGAATCTGAAAGGAATGGTAGCCACTACTGTGGAATTGCTGGCAATGATATTGATACACCAAATGCACTTTTTAGAGTGATGAACATAAAGCCTTTTTCTTTATTTCAGAAAGAAGCAAATGCACCATTCAACACAATCGAGGATTCAGGAATAAACACCAAATTTGTCAATGCTGTCTATGATGCCTTACTCTATACAGTACGTAACATTGACATAGATTCATGTTATTTCTGAGCCTGAGTCAGGTTTGTGGAAAATATTATGTATGTTCAAGTTTATTAAGTAGTTTTTCTAAAACAGAGTGCAGCTGATTTGTGGATTTTGCTGGTGCTGTTTTCATGGTTGAGTGTTAACCCAGTCTTTGTATTCATTTCTAATGTTCATTTTGCAGCCTCCAGACATCCAGAAATCAGTGCTGAGGGGAATCATTAACAGTTTATTAAGGGAATGGAAAGGGTGAGTAGCATGTGCAGTAATAATGAATGTGCAATAGGTGATCGAGAAGTTATCAGCGTTTGAGCTTTTTCATCTTTAGAAGGAGAAATATGTCTGTTCTGAATTTTGGCTTCATAGTCCTTGGCCTTTTGTTATGTTATGATTCTAAATTTTCCAAGCACATAACGGGTAAATGTCAAAAGATGTAATGAATTTGTCCTCTGACCACGTACCAGAGGCGTAACCATGGTGCTCGGTCATGTTCCAGTTGCCGCAGTCATCACTGGAGCGCATTATCCAGCTTAATCAGTACAATGGGGGGTTAATCTGTCATTAGGAACTGTATTGACAATCATTTTGAGCGTTTTGCTCTGAAAAGCAGAATTGTCCCCTGTTATTATCTCCTGTTATTTATAGCTCTGAAATAGCCTCTCAGTCAGCCTGAATGGCAGTCCTCCTGAAGTTTATCTTCACGTGTGTCTTTATTTTAAATGTCAAGAGTGGGGATATGTCTGTTCTTTCCTCTGACTTTGGTTGGTCGTTAATGTGAAAAGAACTGCACGGAAAGGGTTTCACCCCCATAACATGAAGTGTTGACTTGTGCTTATGTTCCAGACCTCGGACCAAAGATGACCTGAGGGCATATTTTGTACTCGTTCAGGTAATCTGAGACTATTCACAGACTCTGCGATGGTGGCCTTTTAGCGGCTTAATGATTAAAACTGTGCTATAAATAGCAAACCGCCAGCATTGTGCAACTGCGATTCGCCCAATATTTTTCCAGTAACGGCAGTCATTTCCTCGTGCGATAACGCTAATACGCGTGCGCACACTACACAGCCTTCCATAACACTGAGCTGCGTTAGGAGTCTGAGCGCGCTTCGTACGCACATCGTCACATCTGTGGTTTAACACCGGGTGATATACAGGCAGCTGGCTCGGTTACCGGCTAAAATAAAAAAAGGCAGGAAACTGCCGATCTCCTCCCTCGCCATATGCTCCATTGACTCCAGTCATATCCCAGTCAAGCGCTAGGTCTAAGAGCGCATAATGAGAGCGAAGTGTTTATTTTACACATGACCACCGCAGTGCGCTTGGCTCCGTTTTGTCCCAGCGTAGACAGAGTCACAAGGCTACTTCACCGTCTGGGAGGGAGCAGTGAAAGTAAATGCTCCCCTGCACCAGAATGGAATCATGTGGCTAATTGCCGCCAATTACAGAGATCAAATCTGTTTTAGATTTTCGTTTCACGTCCGTAGCTTCGGTTGAAATTTGCATTAAAGTATCGAGCCGTTTCTACACCCTGCGGCCTTTTTCCCTTCCCTGCTCGTTTGTGTGCTTTGCCTTTATACCGTTCCTCTCGTATATTTGAGGCCTGTAATTTTTAAATCTAAAATTAGTAGTATGGTGATATCCATGTTAGGGCTGCTGATGAGGTTGGCGATCCACATTTTCTCAGAGGAAGGTTTCACATGGAAAAGGAAGACGTGGTCGTTGGGCTGATCCGCCTGGCGTTGATGTCAGACGAGTGAGTCAGCCCCTGGTTATTATGGGCTGTCTTCCCCTAGAGAGAACTGGATGAGGTCATTTTGGAGTGGAAATGTCGGTTTCCTTCAAATAATGCCATATTTTAGTAAACGGCGGGATTTCATCACCGTTCACAATTGAAAAGTATGTATTTCTTTTAAAAGCTGTGCTGAAATGCTTTCTTCTTTGTTGCAGAACCCTCAGTATACGAGTACAGCCACTTACGTGATCTTTGCGCACTTGCTGAGGCAAATCGCAGGCCTGGCTGAAGCAGACCACCATTTCCTGGTGCACTGGTTTAAAAAGTGAGCCTTGTTTTTCTACCGTCGGTTAGCAGAAGCATTCCATTTTATCATACATACTCATATACTCTTATACTCATATATCCATGGAAAATTGGCCTGAAACAATCTTTTCTTTGTGTCCATTTCTATAACATGGACTTGTTTAAAATGACTGTATTTAGTATGTATTATTTATTATAGTGCAAAAAATAGGTATTAATTTATACACAAAGCAATATCCTGTTTTGAAAAATATGTAAACAACCTTTATAGACAACTTTTGGGGTATAAAATCTCTTGCTGTCTGAAATAGGCATAGAAATGGTTTGCTGCAGTCCTGATGATCATCACCCTCGCAATGCCACAATTTTAGTTTTGTTAAATTAATGAAATAAATAATGGTGCATGCCTTCTTTGTTTTTAATATTTATTGCCCATTGATCTGCACCTAATTAATAGTTAGGTCTTGATCTTCTCATTTACATGTTCTTGAGATTAATTTACTTTAATATTGAATTAACATTGCTGATAACTGATAATTACAGTGTCAGTTAAATGTAAGCAGTTAGAAGCAAAAAAAATAATAATTTCACTGTATTGGTAGCCACTTTACTACCAGTACAGTGTCCTCATGGTTTACACAAACAACAGCAGGACTGACCGGTTTAGCAGTGAATTGTGAGTCAATAGGATACTGACTTTTGCAGGCATTTATTTGCTGCCCACTTTACAATGACCCAATCAGGTTCTGCTGCTACCCTATTCAGAAGGCTGTGGCTTTATGTAGACTCTTATCTGTTGCAGTTACTCAAATAATGACATCACTCTCGGGAAGCCGAACACCCCAAAGTTTAAACAGCTCTATCAAAATTAATATGACATCTTAGTGCTTTGTATTCATCCATCCATCCATTATCTATACCCGCTTATCCTGGGCAGGGTCGCGGGGGCGGGGGGGGGGGGGGGGGGGGGGGGGGGGGGGGTGCTGGAGGCTATCCCAGCATGCATTGGGTGAGAGGCAGGATTACACCCTGGATGGGCCGCCAATTTATCGCAGGGCATGCTTTGTATTTAAAAAGAAAAAAAAGAAACTTTGGTCTTTATTTAGCGAATGAGCAGAACGGAGCGTATGCCCTGCTGATCTATCAGTGTGGTCCTCCTCCTCCTCTCACCCGCAGGCTGTCTCAGAGGAGGTTCAAGCAGCTGGTGGAGCGTCTGCTGCAGTTCATCTCCACCCGCCTGTTCCCAGCCCGGCCCGAGGAGCTGCCCCCCATGGCCAAGTGCTCCTGGTGGATCCCCTCAGCCGCCCGAGTCCTCGCCCTCCTCAGTGAGTGACTCTACCCAGGGGGGACCCACCCATTTTGACAGAGGGAGTTTAGAGGAGCATGTAGTGTCTGCAACTTTCTTAATCTTTTTAAGTTAAAGTAAATAAATAAATATATACACACACAAAAGCGCATGTATGCATTTATAATACGAATATAGTCAATTCTATTTGTGTTTTTAGGGGGGAAACTCGTGTACTTGCATTTGTCTGGATGGAGACCTTCAACTTGTCATTGAGTCATTGAGTCATTGTCATTGAGTACATATGCCAGTGCAAGTCCACGGCAGTCATTTGTACATTCCTGTTTTTAGTACTGCATTTATCTTTCACCAGATGCAGCCAACAGCCTTTCTACTCCGCCCATCATCTCTTTCACGGATTTCTACAACCACACCCTGGACCACATAGACATCATGGAAGACTATCACACCTGGCAGACCCACGGAAATTCAAACAGGTGTGAGAAAAGCATCGCACACAACACATTGCTGTCTACAGATCTTCACTATCATTTGTAGGGGCATGGTCCTGTGAAACAAATATGCATTATATTATTATTGTACTGTTAATTGCAACCCAAAGTGCTTCACAACAGAAATAAACACACAATCATATGAGTGTGTGACTGTGTTATCAATGATGATGTTATTAGGCTATTATTATTATTATTATTATTATTATTAACAACAATAATAATACATTCATATTAAAGTAAAGTTGCATTTAGCACCTTCATTAGGTCATGAATGAGACTTATAGCTCCTCGTAATGTTCTGTGTAACGTGTGCAGAAAATACAGACATGCAGAGTCACACCTTTCTGGTCTAGATTTTGCATCCATCCTCTGTGGATGTTCTGCGTCGCTGAAACTAGACCACCTTTTTAACCGAGCCATCTTCAGTACCCCAAGCTCCAGAGAGAGCCCACAAAAAACAAATCACTCTTATCTTTATTGGGACGCTTGCGACGGAGAATTTTCAGAGAAACCACGACCTGTCGCGGTCATGCTGTAGCCTCTTGACAGTTGGATTTTTTCCAACTGTCTATCTTTATCGATGTTCTCTTCACAATCAGCTGTTGCTGACATATCGCTGGCACCGTTGCCATAGGAATGAATGGACACGCCCCTGAGGCACCGCCTCTGACAAATAGCTAACCACGTTTGGAAGTGGCACTTTTTGTCCACGTCCTGTAAGACCGGTCCTTTACCCCTGTTTATTTAGCCCTGTACACAAAGTCTGAAATGGGCATGCATTATTGCTATATTTGTGCAAAGAATGCATTCAATATTTTAATTGGATTCATTTGTTGTATTCATTGACTAATGGTGAAATCAAGACATTGTATTATTCTGCAAAATACTCCATATGTCTTTATCAGAAGTATGCCACTACTGCAAGCAGAGTTTCCTAATCAGAGTGTCTGCCCTGGGCGGTTGACTGTGGAATGGTGAGACTGTCGCTCAGTCACTGGGGCAGCAGGCAGTAAAGAACAGCGTGTGACTGGCTTTTCTGTTTAAAAAAGTAAAGGGCAATGAAAGGGCTCATTGTGAGGGTACAGGCGGTAATGGCGCATTCCCCGGGGGTGTGGAGCTGGCCTCCCGCTCGCGCGCGGCTCCGCCCTGTCCCGCCTTTCACGCGGTCCCGGTGTCTGTCCCCTGCCGCCCCCGCAGGTTCTCTTTCTGCCAGTTCCCCTTCATCCTGTCGGCGGCGGTGAAGAAGGCCGTCATCCAGAGGGACTCGGAGCAGCAAATGATCAGGATGGCCAGGGTGAGGCGCTGTTTTGCACGCCTTCTCCCCGGGGTCCCCTCCCTGCTTCCGGGGTCTGCCGCCCACACTTCGGTTCGCTGAGTATCACAAGCCAAAGAGAGGGTTGCACACAGTCTTACAAGTAGGCAGTGAACCAACAAGGCAACAGAAGGTTGGCTTACTCGGTCCATTTAGCCCACACTTTGATCCAGGGCAATTTACACAGATTGCATTTTTACATACAATCACTTTATAAAGCTGGATATTTTTACTGGAGCAATTCCAGTTAAGTACCTTGCTCAAGGGGATGGTAACAGTGCCACAGCTGGGATTTGAACCCACAACCTTTGAGTTCTTAGCCAAGATTCCTAACCTCCGTAACTACACTGCTGCTCTATGTATTATTTAGTGTAGACACGTAGCCCACACAATTAGAATATTCTAGAGTTTTCATATCTTATGAAACACCCACAAGATGAATTCAGAAAAGACTCATTATGAGGTCTGTTTGATCTTGGAGGAGCTCTCTGAGAACCGTCTTTTTGTGAATGTGTGAAAGATCTTATTGTGTAATTCGGCGTGGGAGCACTCATGTGATCTGGCCCGTTGCAGCAAAGCCTGGTGGACAAAGTGTCACGCAGACAAAGGGTGGACATGAGCCTTCTGTTTCTCAACATCAGAGTCCGGCGGCCGCAGCTGGTCAGTGACTCACTGGATGAGGTAATGACACATGCTGGACAAAATTAAACCTGCAAAAGTCTGTTCTCAACTGTAGACAACAATCTGGGCCTTAAAAATGTTGCACTATTTGGTTGAATTTAACAAAAAAAAGAATAGTCATCAACATTTTATTGTACACGAATAATGAATATTGTATAGTCAGCATAATACAGTTTTGTGTTTTTTCAGTTTAATTTAGTTTTAAGTGTCTAAAAAGTCAGAGTATTATGTGTCTAAAAGCAGTTCGACGCAGCCTTTTCCAGTGGTAAAATAACTGAATAACATTTCCTTTCAACAGTACTTATAGCCCAGCCCATCTGAGAATCAGTTCTGGAAAGTTCTTTCTATGGCTTAATATGGAAAAATGGCTCGGCTGCAACTTTTTTCTTTTTTCCTTTTTCCTACAGCTCACAAGAAAGCGAGTGGACTTGAAAAAGAAGCTGAAAGTGACATTTGTGGGGGAAGCTGGTTTAGACATGGGCGGTCTCACAAAGGAGTGGTTTCTTCTCCTGATTCGACAGATTTTTCACACAGACTACGGTAAAGACAGAAGAAATTAACAAGAGACTGTGTGGCTAATTGACATTTATTGCATTGGGGGCAGTTGCATTGCAGTGCAATCAAATGAATTAGGCCCTGTACACTAAAAAATACAGAAATCATAGGGGAGATATTTTCATTTTGAACTGTGTTTCGTCCCTATTTTCGTCTTGATTCCTCGGTTTGAATCTCCAGTGACAGTTGTGAGGCTCTGATTTGTGTTACATTTGCCAAAACGTCCTCCGTCGGTTTGTGAGAGCACAGCCCAACGCAGGCATTCAGCCACTGTTTCTTTTCAACTCCATCTTCTCCTTCTTTCCCCCGTGGGGAATACTGTTTCCCACGGTTAGGCTCATGGGCATATGTCTACACCTACTGGGACTAAATTAAAATGTTGACACAGCCACTAGTCTAAACCTCTAACATGCCTACTGTTCATGTGAAGACTTAATAGTGCGATGTTAGATTGTTCAGTGAGTGAACGCTTTCATTTGGCCTACACCAACTCCACAGGGGGAAAAAAGGTCGGGAGAGATTGTGTGTATTATGGCGTGTTTTTAATATTGTTTCACTGTAGGAGCTGCTTCTCTGGGAATCTGTATAAAACGGACATGATTTGTGTGTACTTTGCAGGCATGTTTACATACTTGAAGGATTCCCACTGCCATTGGTTCAGCAGCTGGAAGTGTGACAACTACTCCGAGTTCCGATTGGTTGGAACCGTATCCTTTGGTGCTCTGCAGTGGCTGTGAAATGCGTCACGGAACAGCAGCATGAACTCTTCACGCCAGGATGAAGCAAAAAAAAACAAAAAAAAGAAAACACAGCCCATATGCTGAAGGAACGCGGCAAGAATCACACACAATAATATTTTCATACCATAAAGATGTCCAGGTTTCATACACAGCACATATATTGAAAATTAATGGGCATTATACCAGTGACATATTTCATGGATGAAACAGTAATCCTTTACATGGGTTTTTGCCCTCAATGTGGAACTTGTAGCTTAGCTTCAGACTCTTTCCATAATGAAACTGAGGTATCGTTTCCACAGAAAAGCTGCCACTCACCGCCAGAAACTCCATGAAAGGATTTCAAACAGAAATTGCGCAGTTGCCAGGCTTAATAACGTCATGATCAAATGGATGAACAGCAGCTTTTGGCTAAAGCTGTGTTACACAGGGGATTCACAATAGGCGAATTCTGGGCCAATAACAATAACTGACTTTTGTCTGGCCATGTTAGCCAATACCATCCTGTTTTACATTATAGCACAAATGCAAGCTGCAATCAAGTTTCCACATTCATGGAATAAGCGGAGACAGACATCAGCTTATGAAGGGAAACAAACAAGCTATTTCAACGTAATTATTTAGTATTAATTTATTGATAATTAATATTTAAAAATGTATTCATTATTATTAAATAATTAGAGATGACTACTCTTGAGTACTACTGAGCAAGTATGCTGGTAATAGTTCATTAAAATAAATAAATATTCATATTAGACATGTTGGAGCTTGTAAAGCACTGTTTGCAGTGCACCAAAAAGGCTGCAATGACATCAGTACCAAGGCAACCTGCTCAGAACACATACATCAGAACGAAGCTGAGAGACTCATCTGAGCCAATGTTCCAATCAACAGGTACATGTTCCATTCCACGCTCAAGTGCTAGAGACCCGAGAATCAGCTGTACATTGCAGTTTAATTGGTGGTTGTCAGGTAGTGTTTATGTGAAGGTCTCACCTGAAGCTTACCACAGCCGAAGCATATGCTCAAAAACGGTGAAGTGATAAAGTGCTTGTCTCTGTGTTGTCCTTTTGTATTCTAAAAACAATCACGTTTCTGGTATGTCTGGACATGCTGATAAATTCACTGTGGGTGACAGTTGCTACACATTACATTTTATGTGATTCTGCTCTGCTGTTCTTCCAGGAGTGATGTCAAGAGATACAGTGGCAGGCAGCAGAGTTGTGTCCTGTTGTTAGTTCTTTAATGGCCTCCTGGGGTCACTGCAGCTTGGTCCATCCGTCTGCCAGATCCCCCATCTACCAATTAGTGGATGTTGCAGAATAGCTGAGTAATGTGTACTCTCAGTGCTGCAGAGTAATGTGTATTATCAGTGTTGTAGAGTAATGTGTACTCTGTGCTGTAGAGTAATGTGTACTATCAGTGCTGTAGAGTAATGTGTAATCTCGCTCTCCTTTGCAGTCCTCTGCACATCGGATAGATTATTATGGAAAATGCTTTTTTTTTCTACCTGGT
Source organism: Anguilla anguilla (assembly GCF_013347855.1). Classification (NCBI taxonomy): domain Eukaryota; kingdom Metazoa; phylum Chordata; class Actinopteri; order Anguilliformes; family Anguillidae; genus Anguilla; species Anguilla anguilla. The sequence continues at coordinate 10,966,879 of NC_049202.1, read as the reverse complement.
TTTAGAGAATCTTTCAATGTTTCTGCCTGTGAGGAGCAGCAAAATGCTCAGGGTTTACTTTCTGTTTATTTCATCACTTGGAACGTCATGGAATTTTCCTGCTGGCTTCTGCAGTTCTGTTGGAAGATCTTGCTTAGAGCTGTGTGCTTCAAACAGAACAGACTCCCTATTGAACAGTAGTTGCATTAGGAAAGCACGTGGAGGAGCTCTTTTAGGTTATGGAAAATGATTGCACATAAACTACCATACACCTGCTGTGCGGAAAACACATTTCTTTTCTGTTTCCGAATTGCTCTTAAAATAAAAATAAAAAACTGTTGTTAGCTGAACTGGTTATAATGCAAGTTGAAGTTGACTTTATGAAAGAAAGCAGGCATTAGAAACTGAATATAATACCAAGATATGGCCAACTAAGGCTGGGTAAGTTATAAATATTAAACAAAATCCAGCACAATTTACCAAGATCTTCAGGTCAGGCAGAGATATGGACGTTTGTTGAGAAAGAGGCTTCAGAGGGAACATTGTAATGCAGTTATATTAGAACCTCACTCCCTGCTCATAGTACTTGACTCTGTGTGTCAGCTCATGGGCCTTGCAGTGTACAACAGCATCACACTGGACATCCGCTTCCCTCCATGCTGCTACAAGAAGCTGCTGTCCCCGCCCATTGTGCCATGTGACCAAAACACTCCTGTCGGCATGGCGACCCTCACCTTGGATGATTTGCACCAAACCATGCCGGTACGTATGCTTGCTAACATTTTCAGAGCTGTAGTTTTGTAACAAAAATGAAGGGCCTTTTATTTTATTACATATTATACACTCAGCTGGGGTACCGTTATGCAACATCAAATAGTCGTTGAAAGATATGGAGTTGTGGACAATGCAGAACAATTCTTGATGTATATGTGCCTTATTCAGTGAATAACCTCGGGTGTGGAGGTAGCACAGATTTAGCACTATTGCACTTTAAGATTTTTTGCGACTCCAGCATGACTCTGCAAGTGAGCAAATTGAATTATTCATTCGCATTCTCTCGCTACTGCGGGCAGGATGAAGTGCATTAGGTCGGCATCATTATTGGCCCAGGGCCTTCCTGAGGTCCTGTCACGCCACTGCTCTGCCAGCGGTGTGAAATTCTCATGTGTTTTCATCTCTGTTCAATGTGCGGATGTATCATAGCTGCAATTACCCGAACGTCGGAACGCCCGATTCAAGCCATCTCTGTTTGAAAGGTGTAATTTTCCACACGTAGCAATGACAGATTCTAAAATTACAGCAAATGAAATACAGTGTTAATATTTCTTTGACACCCGATCGAGAATTTTATTTAAAAATATGTGCTGCATGAGCTTAAATAAGGCTTAAATAAGACTTATATTTTGGAATCAGCATGGTAGTATGCATTTATTTCTGTGGCTACTTATTTGCTTATGAATCTTGCAATGCAAATGTTGTCAGATAATGGTGAGCATTGTTTTTTTTGTTGTTGTTTTTTGGGGTTTTTTTTAAACTCATAACAATACCAAAAAGACATTGTAGGCAGTATTATTTATTTTTAGTGTTATTTATTTATTAGTCATTAAAGCAGTATTCCTTTTTGTATCATTCTCTGAAAGAAAACAAAATCACATCTGTATTAAATTATCATTAAAATCATAAATCTGTTTTGAGTATTGCAATGAATGAAAGTTTTGTTTGCTTAGATTACATTTTGGTTTAGGTTAGGTCCATTTGAGTTTTATCAGAAATGCCTGAGATCATGCCGTAATGCGCCATTACATTTGTCTGCCAGCAGAGGGCTCTTAAGCTTAGCTTTTTTCTATGTTTACATGACTGAGAACGCCTGTAAATTACACTATGCTTACGCTATAACATTATATAATTTAGAAATAAATAGTAACCAGTGTTAACCAAAACATTTTCACTAAAAAATTCATGTTTGTGAAAGTGTTAAAAGAGCACCCTAAGAATCTCTTTCCACTGAAGCCGAGAAGCTCCATTTTTGGAGCAGCTGGCTTCCTTCATGACTTGCTGTGGTTGTTGTTCATTTCCTAACTGAAACATTCTAGAGAGTAAGATGGTGCCAGACAGACAGAGGAGTTTCTTTGGTGTCCTAAAACTGTCCAAAAAGCATCTGTGCTCAGGAATCATGCCCTTTTTTTAATTTCACTAAATGTTCTGAACTTAGGTCAAAATAGATTATCAAAATATATCCATCTATCTATGGAATGGTCACATATACGAACCTTTTTGTACATAATGTCATTGCCTTTTTTAGGTATTGAATAATCAATTTAACAATCTACATGTTTTTAAAGGTTTTTAACAAAGATGTTGTTATGCAGGGATAATTTATTTTTACCCTTAGTCTTGGTCAGCTTGCTAGTTGTTAAACATTTATTAGTTTGGAATGGATTTTATAGTCACCAATCCATTCATTTGTTCTTGGACTCGACGCTTTTAAAGTTGCCTTTTAAGCCAATTTATTAGTTCTGGTGTTGTGTCCAAGTCTGGGCTTCACCCTGTAAGGAGGGCATTGAAGCTCTTTAAAAAGTATTACAACAAAGAGGACAAAAAGTTGGGTTTCAAGTATCGAACATTTTAGTTTATAAAGTTATTCTTCTTGGGTGTAGATTGACATTTTATATTCATTCACTGTTATTATTTTCAATGAAGCTCTTCCAAATTGAGTTCCATCAATTTACAGTACAGTAGATGAACTGTAGACTGCAGGCAAAATACAAATCCTAAATGGCTTGTTTTTGTCATGAAATGTAGCGTGTTTCATATGTTGATTTATGGATTCACGCTAAGATTAATGAAAATGACATGTTGAGTATTTCACACGATCGCTGTGAAGCACATAGTTTTAGTTTTGTTGGGTTTGTGCCAGATTCTGGGGAAACTGACAGTGTTTGAATTACGCAAACTTTTGTCCTTGTAGGATCTTGCTCGTGGGCTTGGAGAACTTCTCAGCTATGAGGGAAATGTGGAAGAAGACTTCTGTTTAACTTTCCAGGTAGTGATAATTCATTATCCTTATTTGTACTTGGATGTACATTTTATAGCAGGGATTTAAGGTCTCATTCTATGTGTGTGAATCCTTTTCTCTAATTTGTGATTGCTTATGGTCCCATGGCTGTGTCATCAGCACCTGTACGGCATGAACACTAGCATACACTCCCCTACCAATGCTCTCTCTGTTAGCCAATGAAAAATGTCCAAATTGCAATCAACAAAACATACTACAGGGGTGTTATGCTATAACACCCCTATCTGTATACCCTGTCCCTAAAGCTGGGAATTACTTGTTAATAGTTCATTATTTGTTAATTAATTTTCGCTGCCACGAAAGGAGTAAGACAATGGAGATTTTTTTCAGGTTTCCCAGGAAGAACTTGGGACCATCAAGTCCTACAACCTCAAACCAGGAGGCGATAAGATCCAAGTCACCAAGCAGAACAGAAAGGGTGGGTCAACCGTAGACTGGTTCACAGGGGGAAAAAATTTGAAAAGACTGTCTCTGCATGTGGGACACGTCCTCCGCGCTGGCTAATTTATTCAATGCCCTGTGCGTTTGCAGAATACGTCCAGCTGTACGTTGACTTCCTGCTGAATAAATCCATTTACAAGCAGTTTGCTTCCTTCTACTATGGGTTCCACAGCGTTTGTGCTTCAAATGCACTGATGGTGAGTCTCGTGTTTTTTACTAAAATAAGAGCTCCCAATGTACTGAGTGATCCCCATTCATTATATAAGCAATTTATAAATATTTTAGTATGTTGGCACTGAGGAACCACATACGTTTTTGGGTACAGTGAAGGCAGTTGTAAAGTCTAGGGAGTGTTTATTTCATGATTTCTCGGTGGCTATGTGAACACGGTGTCACACACACTGATGATAAGTACCAGCGAATCAGCACTAGTGGATATCAGGCAGTCATGAGTAGCAGCCATTTGGCTGCAGGCTTGTAATAAGTTCCAGATGAGGCACTCAACTGGCACGCCCACAGTGGATGGGAGGGGTGTGTGTGTGTGTGTGTGTGTGTGCGCGCGCGCTTGTATGTGTGTGTGTGTGTGTGTGTGTGTGTGCGCGGCTCTGTGTCTTTGTCCTTTGTGCTTTGTGTGTGTGTGTGTGTATGTGTGTCTAAATACTGTTCCAATGCCGAACTTCGTAAACAAGCTCACTAGCCGTCCCCTTCTAGCCTTCCCACCACCTCACACTCACACACACACACACACACACACACCCTGCCGATTCTGTAGACCGAGCCTTTGTTTAATCAGACTGCCTTTGTCCGCGTCTCCATGCAGTTACTAGGCTTTTAAACAGGGAGAGGGGAATCTCTGAGAGGCCTATAGGAAGAATATGTTCAACCGCTGTGAAATAGCGAGTTCTGGACCCTTCCAGAATTTAAATCAGCCGGCTCACGAAAGGCCCACAAAAGTCCTGTGTGCTTGCAGAGCTTGGCAGGACGCTGGCGATCTGAACGGCTCTGAGCATGGAAGCATCTTTCCGGCCTGTTTTTTCCGACCGGCTTTTGTTTCATCAACTGTAGCCCTCAGCCTCAGTCAAGGCCGCACAATGGTGATTGATAGGCAAACAGGCGCGCCGAAAATTCTGCTGCTGCTGCTTTGCCGCCTGAGGCATTTCTGAGATCGTTGCATGACACTCGCTTCTCAGACCGCGGAAACAGCCCTGCGGTTAATAGTGTTTATTCAGCAATAACTGATGGGGTGGGGACGTGCCGCGTTGAGTCCCTAGCTGAATTCCTCGTGCACCTGGGGGTGAATTCTCACGAGCACCTGCAGGGGCCCAGCACAGTCAGTTAGTTCTCGCAATTCTGTTTCGGTAATTGGAGCAGAATGTCTTGGAATGTTGCTGAGGTTTTTTAAAAAGAATGCTGAAAGTAGTTCAGTTTTATATTTAGCCTTGTGCTGTCTTTTGTTTGGCACAAATATGCATGATACTATATAGTCACTGTCAAAGTGTGCATACCTTTCCTTGCCCAATGACTGACGGTAAATCTCCATTGGTTCTGGGTAGTGGTAACATCTTAACATTTTTATACCATGCGTAATTATATGAAGCTATTTTCCCTCATTAGTAAGACTATAATGTGCCATTGTTGAAGAATTGGTCCCGCTTCAGTCTGAACCTTCTAGAACAATTTGGAGTTCTGGCAGTGTGGAGAAGGCACAACGCCCACAGGGGTTGTCTTGTTGAAAGGTTAAATTTAACTTCTTCAGTTTGGTTAGTTTGAGCACGTACAATGACACTTCCAGAGGAAGAGGGAGTTAAAATATATTTCAGATGACAACAGAGAAGTTATTTATTTTCCTCAGAAATGTAATTTATGTTGGAAATTTCACATACGATCTGTGATTTCTCGTAAAACAATCACTGTATATGATATGTCATTTTTCAGATGTGCAGGTTATGGTGCACAGCAGTTACAGAGTGCAGAGTGAGTTTTGTTCTTGCCTGGTTGCTAAGGAAATTAAGTGCAGATAAAAAAAATGCTCTTGCACTTGGCTTTCCAAAGCACTGGACATTTCCATTTTAGGCTTGAACTTGAGCAAAGCGAAAGGGGGGTTTGCATGTGCCTTTTCAGAGCGGTGTCAGATTAGCCTGATCTAGGGAAAGGGGCCACCGAGACAGAAAGAAGAAAGCAGAGGCTCATATATTTGACATAGTTGCCCCTGACCCCTCAAACCCCCACCCCACCCCCCACCCCCACCCCCGCATTTGCCTCCTGTCCGGCGTGTTTAAGCAACGCCCCACCCTCCTTCACGTCGTTATGCAACGCGTCTACTTCTCGCTGCTTATGTAACCAGCTGTGAGGCGGTGAAAACTCACCGCGGAGCGGAGGGAGAGACTGATGGGCGTAAACCGATCTGTCATCCTTGCGCAATGACGCAATATCTCTTTGAACGCGCTCATTAGATTGACCACAGAAGTTGATTGTTCCTGTGTCCAAACTAGGTCAGAGTATTTATACGCATCTGTACCAATCACAACGGAGCGCTAATTGAATCGAGATAAGACAAGTGGACTGTGATAAGTGCGTCGCCTGTTCCAAACGCCAGCGACAGACCTTTCCAAGGACGAAGGCCAGGACAGTGCTCCTATAACCCAGCTGTGACGTGGAATAGCAGCAATTCAGTGTTACATATTAACATTATTACAGCTTCTGCATTTGGCTGAAATTGGTATTTCTCAATATGGAGCTCACTTTTTCATAACTGTTCATACAGTTGACGCAAAAGCAGTTTATGTGAACCGAACTGTGACTGACTATGAATGATTTTCCATTGATTTGACACAAAATGCATGCAATGACCACAGCTTTCAAAATTCTTGAATTCTCACTCAAACTCAACTACCAGCAAAACAACTGTATGTACTGTATGTACAGCCCATTTAGCTATTTTTAGATACTGTTTTCAAAACTGTTAAATTTATATTCATATAAAATTCAAATGGACAGCAGTTTCCTACGTCACAAATACCGTATGGAAATGTTAAAATCCTATAAAGTAGATATTATGGTTTTGAAGACAAATGATTTTAAAAAACTGTTGATTGAAGTTATGTAACTGAGACAAACCACTTCTGATTCCCGACTCGTTGAAGACCGACCCTGGTGTTTTCAATTTCATTACCATCTACTGTACACAGAAAAATAAAACATTTGGCTCATGTTTGCAGTGTTTTGTTAGTTTTGGTGTTTTGCCAAGCTGCATGTTGGTGCAGAGAACTGTGTGAAGTGTTTGGAAAAATGAACTCAGTATTGAGAAATGCTTGTAACCAATTGGGAAAATAAAAAATAAAAAGGCACTTATTTGCAAGTTGTATGGCCTATGGAACATTCTGGAGACAGAACACAATCCTGTGGAGTAAAAAATGTAAAAAGTAAAGTCTTTTTTTTTCGATTTAAAAAAGTGATTAGAAAAAAAATAGATAAGGTTCCTAGCCGAAACATCAAGCTATCTGTGCGGTCATGCTGTAATGATATCATAAATTCTGTGTACAGAAATCAAATCAAAGCCCTTTGCGGATTAATTTGGAACTCATCCAGCTTTTTCCCTAATCATTTTCCCTCGTGTTGCGGATTAGATGGTGTGTGTGTGTACGTGCGTGTCTGTGCGTGCATGTGTGTGTACTTGCATATCTGTGTGTATTTGTGTGTGCTTCCGTGTCTCTGCTTCTGTGCGTGTGTATGAGTGCTTGCGCATCTGTGTGTGCGTGTGTGTGTGTATTCGTGAGTGCTTGCACGTCTGTGCGTGCGTGTGTGTGTGTGTGTGTATTTGTGTGGAGCACGGTCTGCAGTAATAGGTGTGGGTGTTCTGTGCTGCAGCTGTGTGTGGGTGTGTGCGGAGCATGGTCTGCAGTAATAGCGGGAGGTGCGGATGTTCTGTGCTGCAGCTGTGTGTGCGTGTGTGCGGAGCACGGTCTGCAGTAATAGCCAGAGGTGCGGCTGTTCTGTGCTGCAGCTGTGTGTGCGTGTGTGCGGAGCACGGTCTGCAGTAATAGCTGGAGGTGCGGGCTTTCTGTGCTGCAGCTGCTGAGGCCGGAGGAGGTGGAGATCCTGGTGTGTGGCAGCCCAGAGCTGGACATGGCGGCCCTGCAGAAGGCAGCTCAGTACGAGGGCTACAGCAAGACCGACCCCACCATCCGGTACACCTCCCTCGCTCGCTCGCTCGCCCTTCCTGCTGTTGGGTCCAGCCATCAACATCTTTTATGGCCGCTCTTGTTTGCTTGCCTGAACTGGGGTACCCTGGGAAATATAAATGACCTGCATTCCTTTTATTATTTTTGTTTAGTATCACCATTCATATGTTTATCAGACAAATAATTTAGAATAGTTTATTTTACACTTAAAAGGAATTGCTTTTCATGGAATTAAGTAAACATTGATGTTATTAATATCCCCATTCATTGCTTTGGTTTGTAAATGGCAAGTTCAAGTTTATTGAACAGCTACATAAACACTGCTGATGGATGCCCATGCCCTAGTCCACTGACAGTTTGCAACAATTTAACTGATTCCTTAGAAATACGTGTCATATTCGATTGGGACATTCTTCAACAGCTGGACTCTGACAGCTGGAATTGTTTTTTTTTTGTTGTAATAAATAAATAGGCAGCTTTCAGTCTGGTCTTTTAATGTGTTTTTTCTACTGTGCCACGCAGTCTCCCCTGAAAGTGTGATGTAACAGGCAGGTGCCTTCCCTCTCTCTCTCCAGCTGTTTCTGGGATGTTGTTCTGGGCTTCCCCTTGGAGATGCAGAAGAAGCTCCTCCATTTCACCACGGGAAGTGACCGGGTCCCCGTGGGCGGGATGGCCGACCTCAACTTCAAAATCGCCAAGATTGATGTCTCCACCGAATGGTAACATCGGCACACATTCCCTCGGTCCACCAGTATGCTTTGCAAAATGAAGTAGATCTAAAGAACCACAAGCAATTGTGTTATATTATTGATTGCTTGTTATCTGTTCATGGGATTTGAAATGATTTGTATGATTGGTTGAGCAGTGTTAGCTTCAGTGATAGCCTCGGTCACCAAGAGCAGTGGTAGCCTTTCCTTAATTATGTATTTTTTTCAGTATATTAGGTGAAGTGCACAGAGTTCTTTACTCAAAACCTCAAAATTCTTCTGTGCTGTAGCACCCCAGTGACACGTTTGCCCAGCTTTGATCTAGCATATGGGTGTTAGATTTCTCTAAAGACACGGATGCCATTATAAGCTGTGGAGAGCACGGGAACACCTGTGAATTATTCAGGGACTACTATAATTTCTCCTTTCTTTGACCCGCCGTCTTTTCCAGGTTGCCTGTGTCTCACACGTGTTTCAACCAGATATGCCTGCCTCCGTACAAGAGCAAGAAGGAGCTGAAGCAGAAGTTAACTATTGCCATTTCAAATGCTGAAGGATTTGGTCTGGAGTGAGCTGACTGCAGAGGTTTTACCTGTAGTGTAATTCTAGATCCCCCCCCTTTCTGGTATCGTAGAGATTTCTGTCTTATTGTAGTATTATTGAAGGCTACATTGGGGTGCAGAGTGTTACTACGTTTTAAAAGTATAAATAAATATGTCTGGTTTCCTGTGAAGGTTGTCCAGTTGTAACAAATCGATTTGAGACGTGTGGTGCTGCTGTCTTCCATCCTTAAAGTCAGCAGACCCTAGAATTGAATTTTGCTGTTCTGTGACAAAAAGTGTTGAACAGGAACAAGAGTTTATATTTCAACTATGACTCGGAATCTGCCAGTTTTATGTTTAGGTAAGCATAAGAAAATTCCAGCATATCAGTAACAGCTATAGCACAGTATAGTGCCTTCTTTTATCTTTCCTTGGTGTTGACAGGAATGTCAAGTAGACCTGTGGAAACAGATGCCTGAATGTATGTAGAACTGGTTTGGATCCGTAATTATACAAGTTGGCCATATGTCACAGTGTCATATGTCAAAAATATGACTGTCAAAAGGTGTGAATGGTTAAAATGTTTGTACCCAACTGTCCTGGAACAAGCAGTGCTGGTACTTGTCTGACGAGATCTCTCAACGATCTTGAGAAGAAAGTTCTAAATTATCCTAATCAGTGCTTCATTCTGTCTTCTGATTTAGTCAGAATAAGAAATTAGACAAACGGCTTATGCTGAGATTTCAAGACTTTAAGTATTTATGGAACATTTTCTCACTTCTTAATTGTGATTCCTGAACCGTGTGTGTGTGACTCTTAATGTTGTAGCCTTGGTGTTTTGTGTAAAAGCTGGATGTAGAATGTTTATGAAGCATTAATTTAAGTTTCGCATTTTGTCATTACAGTCTAATGTGATGGTTATCAGTGGTTCCAAGATGCTGTAAATCTGTCTGTGTTTGGTGACCTGACCTGACCCCTTCGTGTTTTCTCACCATGTGGAAACATCAGTGTTTAAATGTACATTTAAAACTGTCAGTGTTTAAATGTAAACACGGGAAGTACTCTGATTCATAAAGCACACTGATAATGAGACCAATCGTGCAGATGCCAGCAGCTGGATATTTTTGCTACTTGGATCGCTGACTTGCCCTTGTAAACACAACTGACGAGTCATTGCTTGTTAAAGGAGTACAGGTTTGACTGGAATTCAGAAATTATATTTGGTTCGTCCACAACTGTGTGGTACTGTACACTTTTCATACAGAGCGTTCAGTTATGTAGGCCTGACTGAATTTGGCAATCACTCATATTTAAAGGCAGGGCAGCAACTGAGAGTGGTTTCGAACTGCATTGTTTTATAATATTTGTGGGTGAGGGAATTCGAATGCAATGTCTTTATTTATTTTAATTAAACATGTTTTTGTCCCCATTGATGTGTCATCTGTTTTTTGTTGGATTTTTTTTCCACGCCTGTACTGCTCTTCCACCACTGAGTTTCTGTCAGTTGTAATTACATTTTATTAATGGTGTTCCAGTTAAATGAACAAGGTCTACTGTAATTCAAAAAACAGGTCTCATTAAAACTCTGATATTTTCTGTTAATTCAATGCAATTTTATTGTTCTTGACCCAGTCATTGCTCCTGTACTTTAGTATTGAACTGAACGAGCAGCTTCAGCTGGGATTTTTGATCAGCCCCCCTTTGAACCCCCCCCCCCCCCCCCCCCACCACCACTTTTTTTTTTTGAGTATCACAAAGGTAAAATTAGACTGTGCCTGTTTGCAATGACTCACAGTCTCTGGGCAGCACAGACAGTAAGTCTTGAAATGTCACGCAGATGAGCAGACATCCACAGTCTGGCAACAACCTCAGGCTAAACACTCCTCCAATTATGAAATTATGTAATGGCATAAGACAAAATACAGTTACCATCAACGGGCAATTCCTGCAGAACGCAAATCATATATATTTTTCTGTCAAAATAATTGGACATACACTACGTGGCCTAAGTATGTGGACACTTGACATCCAACATCTCATCCAAAATTATTGGCATTAATATGGAGTTGGTCCCCCCTTTGCTGTTATAACAACCTCCACTCTTCTGGGAAGATGTTGCTAGATGTTAGAGCATTGCTGCAGGGATTTGCTTCCATTCAGCCAGAAGAGCATTAGTGAGGTTGGGTACTGATTAGGCAATTAGGCCTGGCTGCAGTTGGTTTTCCAGTTGATCCCAAAGGTGTTGGATGGGGTTCTAGTCAGGGTCAGGCCAGCCAAGTTATTCCTCTCCGTTCTCGAAAAAACCATTTCAACATGGACTGCATTGTCATGCTAAAACAGGAAAGGACCGTCCCCAAACTGTTGGGGGAGCACAGAATCACCTACTGTACAATGTGACTGTATGCTGCAGCATAAAGATCTGCCTTCAGTGGAACTAAGGGGCCTAGCCCTAACCATGAACCATGAATAGCCCCAGACCAAGGAGTGTCCAGATACTTTTGGTCATATAGTACACCTTAAGTACGTGTCATCTTACATATATGTGGAATTTTCATCTCTGTAGATAAGTTATTTTTACGACGAAATAAGTCATTTGTTACAGTTTACTGAAAATTGAGTGTTGTCATTAGGGATTACTGATAAGCATTGAGTTGTGGCTGTGGAAGTTGCAGTGAGGGAGGAGTAGCTGCTCATTTGATTTTATCATTTGTGGGATTTTTACAAAGTGTAATGTGTTCGCTGTCATGGACCATACATTGCTGGTCACTATAACTGTTCTGCAATCATTTTGCATGGCTACAAGTTTGTTCATTAGCCTGATCAAGTTTGGTCAAGCTAAATAATGAGGGCTTGGCAAAAACTGTAGGCACCCTTTCCTCACGTCCTTTGAATTTAACTTCTGTGCACATGTTTGTTTACATGAAAGCTGACACACTTTCCACATCTCCTTGACAAATAGGATTGGAATATCATTCGCACATTGTAAACAGACTGTGAACTGTAAGCATGTGATATAATGATTGAGATGTACACTAAAATTAACATGAAACCCGGTCTGACTGTAGAGAGCCAAGTATGTACTGAGTGAACCACTGTCATATGACTCATTTGGAATATGGAATGAATTTAAAGGACTGAAATAGAATTCACATTTGAGCAACTAGGAGACCAGCTCTGCTTGATGTACCACCCCTACTGGGTTCATTAAAAACAGCCACATTTTGATCATGTTTTTGTGGAGCAGTTCTCAGTGTGAGGCGCATAGCTAGACCGAGCACCAAAAGGCTCACAAGGAAGGCAGCAGACATTTCCTTGTTAATGTGCTGTACTTAGGCAACAATATCTTTAATATAGAGCACCTTGGTGTTGTCTTAAAGTGCAGAAATTTTCACAGAAATCAGCAATGGTGCTTCACTGCTGTGGGAACTGGGGTGCACAGATTAGGAATGGGTGGCGTATATGTAAGAGTGTTACCAGGATCCTTTGGGAAACTTTTCAGCTGTCTGTTTCATTGGATCTTGTCTATGCTTCTGTAGACCTTATCTTGTGAAAAATCATATCTTCACAGTCCCTTTTCTCACTTGTTCAGTGCAAATCTCTTTGGAAAAAAAACTATGTCAAACATTTTATTCACTTCTGTGATATTGATATTGAGTCTTTTTTTGCATTGTAGAGAAATCTGTAAGAAATTTAAGTGTAAGTATACAACAAACAGGTGCAATAAACCTGCCAATATCATGGTAGTCACCAGGTTCAATAAGTCTTGCACAATGGCTGGAGAGACACCAAAGCTTTCCCATGGAAACAGCCCTTGAACCAAGTCAAGATTTTAAGCATATGGAGGTGGAGAGCTCAGGTTGCCATAACAGAGACACAAGTCAGAGCTGTTGACATACACAATTTGCTAGTTCTCTCTGTGTACCTTGGCTGCATGTTCAGCAACAAAGCCTGAACGATCAGTCATTAGTCCAGGGGCCTCATTTATAAAAATGTTCTTAGATTTATACTTGAACTTAGTCTTAAGATCATTTCCGATGATTTGCTTATGTTCGATTCATAAAAGATACTGAGCATAAAAAACCTTGCTTACGCAGGTTCTAAGACGCCCATTTGTAACTTACGCACCTATGATCTATAAATCTCAAATTAACTTAAAATTGACAGCCTGAACTTGCCTTAGAATCAGCGATTTCCCCTTATATAATGCTTGTACAAATGAGGGTTTAGTCAGGAATAACCATGGACCAAAAGAGAAAAGCAAACTTTTTGGAAGACGAGATCACGGCGATGGTAGAGGAGATTGAAGACAGGCAACACGTATTATTCGGTGGACTAAATAGTGGGTTGACAAACAAAGCCAAACAGGTAGCTTGGTAGTGTGTTGCCACTGCAGTGAACAAATTGTTCATAAAGCTAATGCAAAGTTTACCACAGGCTTGGACGCATATGCCTCCCAAACTGCAATACCCCTACATAGGCAGCAGGAACATCACTTGCGTCAAGTCTAGACTTTGCGTAGAGATAAGATAATTTCCATGTCAAAGGTTTTATAAATAACTACTTATAAGTCATAATTAAGATCAAAATTGATTGTAAGTCCATTTTATAAATGAGACCCCAGGACCCTTAATAAACATCCAAACACAATGTCTACTCTTTATTTGTTGACTATCACAGATCTGACTCTGGATATAACCAACATAATGTATTTTTAAATGGACATAAATGGACTGCATTTATATAGCACTTTTATCCAAAGCGCTTTACAATTGATGCCTCTCATTCGCCAGAGCAGTTAGGGGTTAGGTGTCTTGCTCAAGGACACTTCGACACGTCCAGGGCGGGGTTTGAATCGGCAACCCTCCGACTGCCAGACAATCTGTCTTACCTCCTGAGCTATGTCGCCCCTTTGAATTTGTCATTCAAACAGTTAAGAGGTACATGCCATTCAAAATATTCTCGTTCTGTGAGGCACTGCAAGGTGAGGTCTGTGCATTGCATGCTTCTTTAAGACTAATTATAAGTAGTAGATAGTAACCTGCAGCCAAGCCAAGCACTTTCACTGAGCATAGATGAGCACAGACGACAGGGCAAATGGGGACAACTAAATCCCATAAGAGGATTTGAGGCACCACGGGAGTTTGGCCGACCTTGACTTAAACTGCCAATGGTGATCTCCAGCTCACTATTTTGGCACCATTTGTACAGCAGGGACACCATGTGCATAGAGGTGCAAATCCATGGACATATTTACCCTTCTGAGAATGTTTTACTAGTGTCAGACCGATATTTTATTGGTGTCCGACTGAACTGTGGCTCCTGTTCTGGAAATGGATATCATAATCAGGGTTCACAAAGCCACTCGCTTGACCTTGGTGTCCAAGGTCTTTTGCGATTCCCTAGGCATTATTTTATGAAAAGCTGGATTTCTGCTTTCATTAGGGGATCAACTGAAATGCTACGCTGAAGAATGAAAGAAGCATTGTGCATCAGTGTTTTGGGTGTATCTTTATGTGACATGGAGCCAGGATCTTTGCAACGTTCAAGGATTACTTTTGCATACCATTGCTAGCCTCCACAGTATGGTTCTCCCAGAAATAGGTCAAATCAAAGCCAGGGTTCTACTGCTTCCAGTTTCTTTTGAGCTTGGATATCCATTAATGAATTATTCAGCATGCATTATTTCAATGCTCTGACGTGACAAGTGACACACATGTAAACAACCACAAATTGAATAAAGTTTCCCACCATTCTATGAACAAACGTCTGTTGAAATATCTGGGCCAAAATTAGTTTCGTTCTTCAGTATCTTCACTCGTGTTTTTTCCTCACTTGAAATGCCATGCATTTCATAGCATTCTGAGGGGTTGGTGGGAAAAGTACAGTGCCCTCTCACATGCCTTCTGTGAAAGCTATCTTATGAGGCTCATGGCCTAGCTTGTGCTGTATGTTGGTCACACATTCCTGACAGGGTATCTTGCAAGCCACGTCATGGAGGGGAGATAGCTTCTGAAGTGTTACCAGCAGGATCACATGGAGGTAAAAGTTGCCAAATTTGATAGTAGATGTTCTTGATGAAACCACCTTATGACATGATGTTCCCCATTTAAAGGGTTATATCTGCTCTAGGTTATATGCTTGGCAATGTAATTCTACCTGAAATCTTTGTAAACAGTTGTCAGTGTGGTGCCTTCTGAACAGAGATTGCTTTGATTCAGGGAGAGGGAAGCCAAGAGTCAGATCAGAAGCTGATGACAATGTCACTGGTCATGGTCAAGTCACTGTAACCTTTTATACAATAGGTGCATTCTTTTACATATAAAATAACAGCAACCACAGTTAACTTAATACATGATGGAAATGTAGTTGCCGCTCACTATGTCATTAGACCTTTAATTATCCGGGATGGTCAGTTGAGAACAAATTCTCATTTACAGTGATGACCTGACATTGAGAAAACAACAACAACAAACTATAATAAATTCAAAGACAATATTACTTACATGAAATACACTACTGTGATAGAGCCAGTGTTAATGAAACATTCAGTGGAGGATAATTTAGCAGATAAAGTGCAGGGTAAGCAGGTAACAGACTTTTCATTATAAAATACATTTGCAGACTTCAGATAAAATGGACTTTACAGTCTCTTTAATAGCAGGTATGGAGATGAGTGCATCCATTTGTTGTGTTCTTGTAATTTATTCCAAGCTGTAGCTGCAGAGTACTTGAATGAAGAGTGGCTTTTGTTTGACAGAACTTTGGGGGGGGGGATATATCTGAGTATAAACTGGGGGGCTGATTGGTGTAGGAAATCTGTCAAATAGGGTTGGGTGAGACCCAGGATGGTTTTGTAAATGAATGTGTACCAGCGTGTAGTCATCTGTTATGAAAGGAGGACAGACCTGACCTGGCATGAAGGTCACAATGCTGCATGCGAAAATGGGCCCCAAGAGCAATTTGAAGCCAAATTGAAGCCATTTGCAATTTACCAGGCATTTGAGTCGTATTGGTAACATAGCGATTCTTCAGAATTCAGAAGTCTGTCTGAGTGCTTGGTCTGTGGATGAGGCACATGTTCAAGCACTCTCACAAAATTATGGGAAAGAAACCAAGTTTCCCATGCACACAGTCCATTGGCTTGGTTTAAAGATGGATTATGGTCAAGCGAAGAGGACAGATCTTGTTATTGTCTGTGTACCCTGGCTGTACACCTTGCAACAAACAAGGAACATTCAGTGGCCAGTCATGATGCCCATCACTACACCTCAAACACATCATGCACTCTGTATGTATGTGAGTTCATGGTGACTGAAAGTAACTTCCATACAAGAAAACACATTTGTGATTGAATTATCCTGATGTTTCAGAATAAATTGCATGCAGCTGTTGATGGATATTGTACTGAGAGCATAATAATGAAGTACACAAAGAGTGTTTTGTAAACTGTTTCACGATTACAGACAAGTGTGTCTGACTTATTGTGATCATTGTAATCTAAGACAACTTTAAAAAGTTGTTCCATGTCACCTTCCGCATCAGGACATTGGTAAGTGAGCATTTACCACAGGCCTTATGATCCATTTATACTCTTAACCAGTGTGATGTGTTTGTTTCATTGGAGGAATTTATTTCTGCATATTTTTGCCACTGTGGTTTCCACACCCAGTTTGTGCTGGTGTGAGTTCTATAGAAAAGAAACAACTGTAGCTTTTTCTGTTAAACCACAGGAACACATCAATAACAGAAATGTGAAAATGACTTCCTCTGTCAATATGTAGGATCATGAGAAACATAGGGGAAAAAATCAATTTTCTCCAAAAAGAAATTTTTCATCAAAAATGTCTCCTCCAGCATTCCCAGCTCCACCTACACTCCAAAGATTGCGAAGCTCATGTATGGAAGAAAATAAGATTCAAATGGATTTTAAAACCAGATTGTAAAACCAGATTATAACAGATTTAAAATGAATATTTCACAATATTAATTGTGAATTCAATACATTTTAATTTATTCACTTTGAATTTTATAGTTTTGAATTCACATCTTAAAAATTTAGCTTCCCACAATTCAAAACTTATACAACCAGGCTCCCAATTTTTTAAGTTTAGTCTGTAGAAGTTCAGTTTCAAAATGATTACAGAAAATCCTTGACACTTAAAAAATGACACTGTAGAGAGAGTCTTTGTTGTATTTTTTTAAGTCTACCAGTTACATATGATAAATCTTTCCCCAGTTCATGTGGGCATTTTAACTTTGGGCATTTAATGATTCTAGAGGCTATTCGCTTATGGTTGAGGCATGTAAACATATATTATTATCCTTGCAACACTGCACCGTCTGCATTTTAATTTACAGCCAGATGGCACAGTCGTCTCCCTAACAATACAAATTTTCTACATCTCTGAGTGTTCTGGGGGCTTGGCACCAGCTACACTTAAAGGCCCAATTATACTGCTTATCATTTGTTTAAATCTTATCTTTTGTTGTGTAAATAGAACAGGTTGATAACACTGTTGTGCTTTTTCTAAAGCTCAGTCTATCTCAGTAAACAGCCAGTTTGTCCTGACTGGTCCACCCACAGAAGTCACCAGGCAGCCTAGCATTGCCTGTGCATTGGCCTGGCTCAGTCCATCTCATCCAGCCTGGCTTTTAGGATACATGCTCAGCCTGTACCCTGGCCCTCCATGGGGAAAGAGCTGGCTGACTCAAACTAAATATACAGGGACAAGACAGTTATATTCCTAACAAATGCAAGACACAGTTTTTTTCACAATTAAGCAAGTCAGCAGCCTGGCTTAGAGGGAATTAAAATAAATTGTAGTTGTTTGTTTGTTTGTTTTGTGTGAAGGCAAAAAACCCAAATTGATATATTTGGCACACTGCAATCTAGTACCTGTTATTCCCTGGGGCTGTAGTGCAAAATGTAGACATGTAAATCGCAGAGGGAGTGACCATTCAGTTTGAGAATTACCCCATCATAAATGTGCGTGATCAACTGCCAAGACTATGAGAGCAAAGGCATTTGTATACTATGGCACATTGGGGTTTGTCCTTCGCTGAGGGCAACAGGCGAATCGATTCTTTTAAGGAGTAGTTTCAGTAATAATGTATAATGCAGAAGTACCACTTCAAACGGACGGTCAACAGATAAACAATCAATTCCTGCGGGTACTTGGTCACCCTCTGAGTAGCTAGAGAGATTTATTGTCTACTGCAGTCCTAGTAGCACTTACTGGATGGCTCATATGTCACTAGAATAATCTAAATGACCTCAGAATCAAGAACTATAGAAGAACAAGGAAGTAAGGCATCGCTTCTGTTTTTGAATATTTTGCGGTGCAATGAACAACTCATCTGTGATTGTTGAAACCTTTAAGCACGATTTTACATTCAATTAAGAATATATGTATGTCACATAAAGTGAGTACAAAGTTACATGTGGGGCAAAAATTGATTGCATTTCATTCATAAATTAATTTGCACATGAATTTATTAGTTCTTTTCTTTGCATTTGGCAACAATTCAGACACCATATACAGGGAACTCCATGATTTTCGGGACAAAGACATATTTCTTCAAGCGCTTGTGGCAGTCATACATGCCTAAGCCATAAGCCCTTCATTGTGGTGAGAATTATTCACAGTCATTAACTATAGAGCCCTTCCGTGGCTGAGATGTTTTAATAGGTTGTACATGTTAAATGGGAATGTAAAGATGAACCACTAATAATCCCAGAGAAAATGAAGGAGGAACCTATGAAGGAGAAACCTATGTCAGTACATGTGTTATGTTCAGCTACCCCACGTAAGGCAATAGCTAACGTGTATCCGGTTGTGCATGCATGCTTGTGCACATGTTCGTTCACAGTTCAGATTCAGCAGGTCAGTTGAAGCCGGAAGTCAAAATTTATCATCCCCCAATACACAGTAATATTCTTGCTCATCCACTTCCTCTGTGAAACCAGTAATCGGATGTAGAGCGGTTTAATCTTTAAAACCACTCTCAGACAGAGGGCGGTGACTATTTATAGACATCCATCACCTCAGCCATGTCTGGATTTGACAGACCCAGCAATATAAATGTGCTCCATGAGAAGGAATACATTGTATCAACACATATCTATTAACAGACTCCCCTCATGAGAAAGCTGCAAATTATGCCACAACTCTCATCCCAGAAGCAGCTGCACTGCTCTGTATGTCTCTTGATCTTTTCATATCAGATCATGGTCAATGTGGCATTGGCAAGTAGTTGTCCTAATTCATTGACCACAAGTCTTCATAGGTAACGCACATCTCATTTACAGTCAAACACCTGCACTGAAAAACAAATTACAAAATTACATTTGTGTACAAAATTACGCAAATTGCTAAATTAAATATTGTAAATTATAAATTGCAGCCTGCAACTGATAGGAAAAAGCAGCGTATCTTGTTGCTACAGGCAACTTTGGTCATAGTGTGGAGTGTTTGATCAAATCTGAAAAGTTAAACTTTAATAGATATATGTGTCCAACAGGGGTTGTATTTTACATTATCAGAGATAAATGTGCTCTCTCAGAATTTATTTATGAGTGTGTGCACTGTCTCCTCAATGTATGTTTCCCTGCATTGAGGAAGTTGTCAGTACATCATGATGTAAGAATGCCATAGTGATACAGGCTCTTTAACCAGCTGGTACAAATGAAGACTGACAGAGGAATGGCCCTCTGGGAGATGGCTCCCTTTGTTGTTTAATGGGACTTCATTTGAATAACTGCAGTATTTGTGTGAAGAGAGCCACTCTTACGCACATGTATGCACATGCAGGAGGAAATGTTGCATGCCATTTATAAGCATACATACAGCACAATCATAAAATTGAAGTCTTTATGAGTGTTTTCCATATACTGCAAGTGTGATTTACTGCACTGAGCGACAGTGCTAGTGAAAACAAGGGCTCATTTTACACTTTCTATATGAATGATATGCATTTTATTGCATTCAGCAGAAGCGCTGTGTGTGAGAACAGGTATTGACTTGTGCTGAGGGAAGTGACATAATTTTATATGGTGCTAAACATAATACTCAAAAAGTAAACCATGTCACAGTATTTTCCACCGGATGCAAATGAATAGTATGTGTAGAAAGCCAAATGCAGAGAGTCAATGGACACTGGAACCTGGTTGTGCTTATTTGTTTATTAATCGTTTATTATTTTTTTAACGCTTTATTTATTTATGAAAGTAATACTTGATAGCAAAGATTCATACTAAGTCTTCTCTCTTGGAATGAGTTGTGCAGGTTCTTATAAACAATACACCATCGTGCCAGAAAATATGCCATCATGCACTTTGGTTCTCTACTTGTGCTGAATGGTTCAAGCTAAGCAGAATGCTAAAACAAAGTTGTTGCTGAAAGTGGTGTGTCTGTTTATTCTAGTCATGTAGAGTACTTGGAAAACCTGTGTCACGTAATTATTTCAAGTGTGTTGACCTTTAAGATGCCAGTAACATTCGTGCAGATACTTAAAAATGTACAATTTTTAAATAAACATCATTTACACTGATTTTTTAAAGTATGTAAAGTATTTCACATAGCCTACTTATTCAACCCAGGTCTGGTACTAGGCAAAATTCCCATTGGAGATGTTCAGAAATATCCCACCAAATCTAAATATAGCGGTTTCAGTAAATACCTTAATCTATTATTAATTAAAAGATTAATACCTTCAACCCCACCAACCGAGTTCACTTTTGGCAGTCAAGGCCAGCTTGGGTCTTGCGACGTGTTTACTCTTATATACTGTGGAGCATACGGAAAGGGTCCAGCAAGAAGCCTGCAGTAAATCATTTAACGCATTGGTGAGCTTCTGTATCATTTTACTGTCTTGAAAAACTATACCCCACCAGCTGCAAAACAAATTATTACATTACATTGACAAAATGCGATTGACTCTAGTCTGTCAAGGGCGAGTAAAGCTGTTGAGCTGAACTTAAATAATTAAGTGAGCTTTTGGATAAAACAACGTTCAGCTCAGTGATTCCTTTTTTATGTTCTTTATCGTTATTTAGTGCTGGGACGCTTGCAGTGGATGCATTTAAGCTAACATGGGTGTGTTTTAAATCATTCGGGAATGGGGACATTCTTTAAATGGAAGTTTGCTCAATAGCTTACCGAGCAATATCTGTCATTCTGCATTCATCAGCTGCTCCAAGGTCATTTCAGCCGCAGCTGCAGTCACATCCAATAAACCAGAGCTGCTCGGTGAAGCAGAAACAAAGGGCTCTGGCATTACCCTCTTCTCTTTATCTGCTCTGAAGACCTTAAAGCCTGGCTGCTTGGATTCTGCCGCTCTACTCCACCACATATTGGCCAAGGCACCACTCGAACTCTTAAGATTGAGACAAAAAAGTTTGATATGATTAATCTTATAAATATTCATGAATGGGTGTGGCCAAGGCCAACACCATAGCAGGGAATGTCTCCTTGGGCATGCTTCTTCATGGGTATTTCTGACCTGTTACATGGCATCAGAACAGCTGTTAACAACTGGAGCCTCATGTGGTCAGGAAGTACTAAGGCAGAAGGAACACAGAAGCTGAACAGCTGACTGGTTTTAGGACCCTGTACCTTCTCTGTGTTCAGGAGAACATTGTGCTCTGGCCTAGTTGTCCGGGCCTGCTGCACCCATGGCTAGGGTTACAAAGAGAGACTAAATTCTGCCTCAAACTTAAATGCAAGAATTAATTTTTAACAGACACAGTTCTTGCTAACTTCAGTGTCAACCAAACTGAATTAAGAGATGTTTTTGCACTGAAAAGGTAACTTAAAGTCAAAGCGAAGGCAAAATGTTTACTGAGTCTAGGCAAATATTTATATTTTAGACCACCATTTTAGTACATCTTTTCAATGCAGTTTTGAAGTAACCTTGTGCATGCACTTTAGACTGTAATGATACCTCTCAACTGGTGATGACTGTCCGGCACAGCCAACACATCTTTGCAGAAATCTTTTCTTATTATCAGAAATGCATGCTTACTCTATATTCTGTGTTGACCTGTGTTGCTATGTCATCCACAGAGTAGTGCTTTGGATCAGACTTTAGTTTCCTCACTTGCAAGTGTCTGTGAAATAGGCACAGACACATCACAAAGGCACAAATGCTCCACACTGTTTGGAAGTGAGAAGCATACCTAATGATATAAAAATGAAATTCTACGTCAAATGGAGATTTAGCATATGAGAATGTGTTTACTTCCATGACACCACCTTCTTAAATAGCTTCTGTAACGTCTGTAAAGTGACCTTAAAATGCCCATTGTGGGCTAGAACAACCACTGCTTTGAATGCAGCTCTGGGCTGAGTGAATAAAACTGGCCTGGTTACTGTTGCCCAATTGCTTGGCCATTTAGAGCAGACAGGGTTTGACCGTCTGCCAAGCCAGCTCCGAGAAAGGTGGGATTGTCCGGCCTTGACACAGCGAATCATGTGGAAATAAGGGTCGGTTTTAAATCATCTCTCATTGTGTTTTAATTTCCTGGCAATCATTGTTTCACTGCATGGCAAAGAATAGACGCAGGGAGAGAGGGCTGCTGGGAGCTTTTTTTATGTCTCAGTGGACCTGTGATTTTTTTTTTTTTTTTTTTTTTACCTCACACTGAATCATTCCTGGGGAGCTGGTGATAAATCTGACAAAAAATGCAATACCATGTACTTTCAGGCTAACCTGTGAAACAAGTTGTCAAACTGCAGAGATGAAATTTTATTGCTTTAAACCAGCTTGCTTCATTTCCTACCATATCAAACAGCTTGAGCGCAAGAAGTAAGAATATAACCAATACAAAATTTTGGCTCAGCTATTTATTTTAAGCACATTATAATGACTAGGGGGTTGAAAGCCTTACATAAGGACCTTATGCAAGGATTTTTAATCAAAGGTATTAAGTACTCACTACATTATTTTCTTAGCTAGCTAACTTTGCAGATCCCCAACGATATCACAGTTCTGTCCTGACCTAAATGTAACCAAACATGTTTTAAAGTATTATTTTAATTTTTTTCTCATACACTGAAATATTACATAAATAGTAACCAGCTTATGACATCACCTGATGCAGAAGATAGCTTAAGTTCAGGTCATAACTGCCCCTTGGCCTCACCCCTCATGAAGTTTGCCAATTCCTGGACCCTGACACTGAGCCCTGTATAGGGTTCAAGGAAACCACAAACTGATGCGTCACCAGCGTGCTTGTGAGCATAGCACAGGAGAGATATCCGTTTTTACGCTTTAATGCAGCTTATTGAAAGCCACTATTTCTAAGTAATTATAAATCATTGTCAAAAAAAGGCTTCATATTAACTGTACAACTGCATAAAGCCACTGCACTGTGGTGAAGCAGATAAGGGCTTGAATACTAACTTCGGTTGGCCTGGTTTGGCCTTGCTTCTACTGGCCTAGTTACTTTGGAATGTTCAAAGTCCATCAGAAATAGCAAACTCACATGCATTTAACTTAGTGGACACTCTGTTTTGTGTTCGTTTGGGGGTATTATAGTCATTAAATAAATAATATAAACCTGACACAAAAAATGAGATTCACATTTTCTTTGAGATTCAAATTTTACAAACAAAATAACTGGTTCACAAATACTGCATATTTTTTCACTGACAAACAAATCTCTCCTGAATAGACAAATACAGTTATTTCATAAATTTAAATAGCTAGTTGACAAATATGTTTTTGCACTCACACACAAATCTATTGACTGATTCATTAAATACAGACCTCGCTAAAGTTATGTCACTAGGATTGTATTCAATAAATACAGTCAATAGATTCGCTTGTGAGTGGAAACATTTTTGTCAACCAATTATTTTTATTTGTGAGGCAATTGTTTCGTTTGTAAGATACAAAATTTTGTGAATCCCTTTTTTTCTTTAAGGTTCATATTATTTATTTAATGATGTATGAGACAATAATACCCTCATTGTATCGGCATTTTGAACAAAGATCACGGTCTGAAGATGAAGCTTGTGTCCCTTGATTTTTTCATCACCAGAAAATCCAGGGAGGCTTCAGTGTGACTTTGGAGAAGCATGCCTGCGTGCACAGCTGAGCTTTGAAAGTGACTTTGCAATTTCCGCACCTCTTGAGAGAGTGCAAGGCCTTGACCAAGTTAAAATAGCATCCCTGATCCCTAATCTAAAAGAGAGCTTCCCTTTGCTCGGACACTGATATGAATCCACAGTGCTGAGAGTCTGCCGTGCATACTGTACTGAATCATCCCATCGCTTGGAGCTGTTAAAGGAGCACCAGTGTATTAAACGTCCTCCTTTGGCTTTGGCACTCTTGGTGTTACACCACAGCAAGCTGTTGCATTTCTTGATTTGATCAGGATTTCACACAGCAATGATGTGAGTGCACTCTGAGATAGGCTTCCAATATGTCACACTTTGGTATCGTGAGTCACGATTCGTGTTCTGTACAGCCCAAGGGTTCATTTATGTGGGAACACAAAGTTCACATGAGTAATTTTTATACACTGCACAGTGAAACTTAATCCTGGAGCAAGGCTTCCTTCGCAGCCAATATAGCCAACTGCCTTCAAACTAGTGCCACTGCCTATGATTTACAGTCATAGATGTAGCCAAGTGGGCCCCCCAAAATAGCAGTGTGATTTACATTAAAATATTCAATTTAATGATTTAATCAAAATTTTTAGACATAGTGACTTAAAAGTACATGTTGCACGGTAACAAAACCTCCTAATACCTAGAGAAATATGTGAAAGCTGTTCGCAAAAAGCCCAGGCCCCCAGAAAAAGCATATAGCTGGTACACTATATAATGAAATATAAATTGAAATTGCATAGCAGTCATATAGGCATTGAGCAGAGACTCATATTCAGAGCACCCTTCCCACAAGCCTCTCGGGATCTTGACCGCAGGTCTAATGAATTTGCTTTTAATCACAGTAGCCGAGCAGCACTGGACTGGAGTGCATTGTCCTCATTTTCCCTGCATGTTATGTTAGACAGGAAACACTCCTCAGCTGCTGCAGTGTGGGAGTCGAGCACATACGAGCACAGCACTATTCTGGTTCCTCGACGTTGGAGCCGAGCCACAGCAGTGAAACGGTCTTATATTTATAGACGACGTGCCTTTGGGTGCTTCTAATCTCTCGCAGCGTCCTCTTTCATCCGCTCCGCATTCACACGTCGATTTTCCAGCAAGCCTCCGACAGAGTAACAAGGCGAGCGGATTATCCATTAGGTCACCGTGGATTTAAATCACCGTCGTATGACAAAAGAGTGCGCCTGCGGTCGCTAACAGTTGGCCTGCCATTGCACAGGACGTTTGCTAAAATTAGTAAAAATTAGTTTGTCTCATTTAGCCCATTTTTAAAAATATAATTCAATCTTACAGGTGGGAGACTGTTTCACAACAAAATGCAGACAGATGATATATGGCAGTCCCTCCTACTCTATAGGCCTACAGTAACTGCCTCCATTCCCCCTCAGAAGATATGGGTACTGTGCCGCAGGGCAAACTGGGTCACGGCTCACACACACCTGCGGTGTTCACTGGGCAGGCTGACGTTAGCCCTTGTGATGTGGTGTGAGGAAGCCCTCAGCGCAATTAATACCCATAGGAGAATAGGCATTCAGATTGCATGAATCACCGGAGACAGTTCGGGTTGAGTCATTTAGTCAACGTATGTCGTTGGGGTCCTTCTAAGCAGTGCAAAAGCCTTCGCCCTATTCAGATACCAAAGGCACTTAAACTTTATCCAGAGTAATTGTGCTTTTCTCTTTTTTTATAGTCTATTTTTGATTTGTATTTTTCTCAGGAGGCTTGTATATCGTGGGTAGCAGTTTTACAGTTGTCCTGCTTTCCTTCAGAGCCTGCAGTACTGCACGTTCACATAACAGAGCAGACTTGTGCTTGTTTATGAATGCTCCTTTTTTATTCCTTTTCGGCTTTTGGCTTTGGACTTGCACATTTAAAATAATATGTGCTTAGGGTTCTGGAACGTTAAAAGCCTGTTCCCCAGAGCTGCTGTATAATTACGTATTTTATTTATTGTACATATGATGGTAAATGAACCAAAATTTCATTTGGAAACAGTAGGGGTAGGAAAGACTAACTTCATTTGGCAGGAATCAGGCTGCTTTTTCATTCGGAAAAGTGGTGTTTAGCAGTAATCCCCAAGCAGCAGGGACTGAACTCAATTTCATTTAGTTTTTTTATACACAACTCTTCATTTATGCGTATAAAAACCAAAAATAATAAATAAAAAATTTTTTTTATATGGAAGTGTTAAGTTTTGTTGTAGCCTACATGGTAGGCTACATTTGTCATGGTTACATTTTCAGTCAATGTAACTGTATACTGTGTTCAGCCCTTCTGGACTCTTGCAATTTACCAGAAGTACAGTAAGTAGTCATTTTGAAAAAGAACTGCCACTTAATGTAGAATTACAGCACTGCCACTGTATATGTATTTGACTAGCCCACCTTGCTCAGAATTCAACAATGTCTCACAAGAAATGAGAATCGCACTCTTTGATATGTCCTAGGATTTGTAACAGTGTGAGTTTCATTTGACATTATGTAATTTAGCTGCTATGCCAGGCAGCTGAATTATGTTCCAAGAATAGCTTTAGTTTGCAAGCGGGAGACACTTGCAGCTTTAAATACGAAGGGACACAGTCTAGTTTATGTCCTTGGTCCAGGGGTAACTACTGTACAACTCCAGAAGCCAGCACATGCAGTACTTGAGATGCGTTGTGTGCAAAAGCGGCTTTAAAGAATAGGTATTGCATAAAAACATTAATAAGGCCATTTAATATCAGAACACTAATAATAATGCTGAAAGAAATACATGCGATATGCAGGCTGATATTGTTCTTTAAACTATATCAATTCGCAGTTGAGTAGTAAGTCATATTTTCGACTAAAAAAATTAAGGTGGCACAGGGACATATTCACTAGTGATATAGACAGCTGCACAGCCTACCACACTGCTTACTAGCCCAGTAGCTGGCTAATTTGTTAGCTATTACATTGCAAGCACTGTTGCTTCCATAAATTACATGAAGGTTTCTGTCAACAGTCATGTCCAGTCACAAAATGTACAATGTCAATATTAGAGCCAGATCCAGTTGTTACACACAGCTGAAGTGATTCCGGTGCGGTCAAGCCTGCCGGAATTAAACATGACATTTTATTTAACCTTTATTTATACAGGGTAGGTTGACTGAGCGCACGTGCTCTTTTGCAGCAACGCCATGTTAATTCCTCCATAACTCCCCCGCCCTATGCACCCAAGTAGCCTGACCTAAGCATGTGACACAGCAGTGAACAGTAGTAGGTGGCCAGAATCATTTCAGTTGCCATAGACCCTTTAAGTGTTGACATGAAAAGGTGAAGCAAATGGGGAAAAGAGGCGTCTCCCCTGTTGGACAAATAACCTCCATCCTGTCAGCATGCGGCTGGTTTAGCATTAGCACTAGCACTGCCATTATAATTAACCATAAACTTGGCTTTAGTAGGGTCCATGTCATTTTCACTTGAATTATTTCTGTTTTACTTGTATAAATATTGGGCCACCAAGAAATAATGAAGTCAAGTCTAGGAAGAAAAACACAGTTTGATCTCTCCCCATGCAACCAGTGATAATGAGAGCAGCTATCTACATTTTCAATGTCTGAAAATATCATTTTTATCTTTCTGTTACTGTCTATGATAATAATCCATAATCGAGTGTAGTGACATCTGTGACTTTGAGTTAAAAGCTCAACATCTGCCAACGCTGCCCAAGGTTAAAAAAGATTACTGAATGCCAAATCTGAATTCACTGAGGCTGTCAACAGTTATAATTCCTCATACAATTACAGAAGAATTGCCGAAGGTGGAACAATTTCTCATCAACCAACAATCAAATAACAATACACAGCTGGCCATTTGCCAGAAAATCCAGCTGATGAAAACTTTTTGATGATTATCAACATATCTTCCAAACAGCTCTGAAAGTAGGGAATCTTTACTTGAAATGTGGGGTGAACAAAGTGCATGATAATGGCTGGAATTTTAATCAGCACATTGTTTGCCAATGTGTCAAGTCTAATCAGGCACCCGTGGTTACAATTCTTTCAGAACAACTGGCAAAATTATAGTAGAATTGTATCAAACTAACTTAAATGGCAGAATTTTTTTTTGTTATGAATCTTGTGGATTTATTAGAGTGGATTTATTAGAGTGTTCATAGAGAGTTCATTATTTTAAAATGTTGTTTTCAACAGTCCTGATGAGGTCTCCAAATAGCCATGGTAGACTTGTTGAAAAAGGAACCTGTTTTCAAGTGTCTTGTGAAAGAATCAGACTTGTCCGGGTATCGGCCACAGCCTATGAAGGGGACTGTGGGTAATTTGTGTGGGCCAAATATATGGCTAACTGTTACTGCTTCTAATGTTAAAAGATACTGCACCCTCTGATCTCTGTAACATTGATAGATTTACAGTATTTTTATTCATGGCTATGTAAAACACATGGTGCCAGATGTACGCTTCCTTAAAGACTAATGCAGTACATGCTGAAATATACTTCCTAGTGCCTTGGGAAAAAATTATGAGAGCATTGCGTTAATTATAAGGCTACATATCACACATGATACATGACCACATGAGGGACCCTCTGGTCCCCCCTTTGGTGCTAGAACAGCCTCCCCTCTTCTGGGAAGGCTTTTCGCTAGATTTTGGAACATGGCTGCAGGGATTCGCCACAAGAGCATTAGTGAGGTCGGGCACTGATGTTGGGCCTGACTCGCAGTCAGCGTTCCGATTCATCCCAAAGGTGTTCGATGGGGTCGAGGTCAGGGCTCTGTGCAGACCAGTCAAGTTCTACCACACCAAACTTGACAAATCATTTCTTTATGGAACTTGCTTTGTGCACGGGGGCACTGTCATGCTGAAACAGGAGTGCTTCCCCGAACTGTTGCCAAAAGGTTGGAAGCACACAATTCTTTAGAATGTCATTGTATGCTGCAGCATTAATATTTCCCTTCACTAAAACTAAGGGACTTAGTCAAAACCATGACACACAGCCCCAGACCATTATTCTTCCTCCACCAAATTTTACTGTTGGCTCTGTTCATTTTGGCAGGCAGCATTTTCCTGGCATTCACCAAACCCAGATTTGTCCACCAGACTGCCAGATAGTGAAGCGTGATTCATCACTCCAGAGAACACGTTTCCACTGCTCGAGAGTCCAATGGCCGTGTGCTTTACACCACTCCAGTCAACGATTGCTATTGCTCGGCCATTGAAACCCATCTCATGAAGCTCCCAACGAGCAGTTCTTGTGCTCGTGTTGCTTCCAGAGGCAGTCTGGAACTCGATAGTGAGTGTTGCAACTGAGGACAGACAATTTTCTAGGCGTTATGTGCTTCAGCACTGAGCAGTCCTTTTCTGTGAGCTTGTGTGGCCTATCACTTCACGGCTGATCTGTTGTTGCTCATAGACATTTCCACTTCACAATAACAGCACTTGCAGCTGACTGGGGCAGCTCTGGCAGGGCAGAAAATCAACAGACTGACTTGTTAGAAAGATGGCATCCTATGATGTGCCACATTGAAAGTCACTGAGCTCATCAATATGACTTATTCTGCTGCCAATGTTTGTCTATGGAGATTGCATGATCACCAAGCTATAAAATAAACAGTTGCAATGAGGATTCAGTTCAGTAGCCCATCTCAAAAACTTATGAAATTAATTGGACATTGCATCTCAGCTGAGCAGCCAATTAAATTCTTGCAAAGACTAATACTTGCTCTGGCATTTTTGCCTTCCTGTTTTCTTGCAGGAAATGACTTTGGGGACTATTTTACAGGCAGCAATTTGTACATACAGGAAACCAGAGCAATGGGTCATCCCTTACAACAGACTTCCCAGAAAATGTAAACAAAACTCTTTGAACCATAATAGGGCTGCGTTTGTTCCATGAAATGCAACATTTTTTAGGACTGGTGTGAGTTATCTGCTTGTTATTTTATTTTGAACTGAGTTCAAATGTTAATTTGTCTTCAGTTGTACTTTTTATTTTAATTTTTTAAGTCATTGTGATTCCTGTAATACCTATTGTGTAGGCATACAGGCCATTGTTTTGTCTATATCAGTCTTACCAAAAAAAAACTACATGGAATAATACCAGGTCCTTTGTTTGACCGCATAACAGGCTGCATGATAATAAATAAGAAGTCTGAAGGATATTCAGTTCATACAACGTTCATGCACTTGCCAGACAAAGAATGCTCATTGACACTATAAATCTTTTGAAAAGTTCAAAGATACTTTCTGCAGTAACATCATGGTCCGGAGATCTGCGTCAGCTTTAAATACACCTCCAATGGATGGGACCCTCTTTGAATTTCTCTTTCTCTTTCCTCTTTGACTTTCACACAGACACATTTACTTGTTGGTTTTAATAGCATGCAAACTCACATCTCTCGCACCAGCCACACATTTCAAATCTTGGACTTGGTCTCTGGTCAGCACATCTCTGGAGATGAGCTTGTGTTCCATGTGGTGATCAGGCAGGGTCAGCTCACAATAAGTCAGACTGACCCTGAAGACCAATACCATGAATGCTCTTGCGGTAGATTACTGTGACATTTAAAGCAGTCCTGGGGTTTGCTGGATATGCATCGCACACTTTTTTTCAACCATTCCTGTGCTTCATCAGTCCGACAGGTTCGGTTTTTTTTAGCCAACCTATAAATGTCTCTGTCTATGGGGCGACATAGCTCAGGAGGTAAGACCGATTGTCTGGCAGTCGGAGGGTTGCCGGTTCAAACCCCGCCCTGGGCGTGTCGAAGTGTCCTTGTGCAAGACACCTAACCCCTACCTGCTCTGGTGAATGAGAGGCATCAATTGTAAAGCGCTTTGGATAAAAGCGCTATATAAATGCAGTCCATTTATGTCTCGCTAGACCACTTTCCTGTTTTTTGGGGATTTTCTTAAGCAGTGAAAAGGATGCTGCCTCGCTTTTTGTTGAGAGTAACGTGTGAACTTGACAGCAGCTTTATTTTGGGCATGGCCACTTACTGTCCACAATTTAAAGGTGCTGCAGAGCTCAGTCACAAGACCGTCTTGTATACTGTAAACGCCAGCCCGCGTGCGACACTGCTGTTAATGAAGCCCTTATTTCGGTCCAGAGCCTCCCCAAAAGCCTCCAGGTCTGCGACTGCTACTTGCTTTTAACAAGGCAACACTGTATGAGCTGAGAGACCTGCGTCATGCTGTTCCAGAAAAAAGGACCTGTGTTTGGACACCTAATTTCCATCTATGACAGTCATAAAATAATGCTAACAATGTATTTTACACCTATATACAATATGAACATTTTTTCCATGCTAGAAATTTCTGATAAAGTGTTAAGAAACAGGAGCCATTCATAATGAAATCATAAAGTTTTATTTCTGAAAGGAACACAAAATGAAATCAACCATTCTTCCACACAGAAACTTTACCTTGCAGTAGAAAAATATCTGGCGGTCAGACACCGTGTTTATGTTTAGAACTTTAACATTCGCCAACATACTCAAAAGCTCACAAGACATTTACCATTTGCAGAAGTCTTTCAAGTCCAGGGCATTTGCTCTTTAAGACAAACCTCCTTTTGTTTTTCCTTTAGAAGGATGGAAAAACAAATATGAAAAGGCAAAGGCTCCATTTAAAACTTTTCCTTTAAACTGTCATCCAGTGGAAGTAATTCACTTTTTCTTACTTACTCAAACTTTTCAAAATGAACATTCCCAGTTCCTTCACAATCTCTTCTCCATGTCAAAACAGAGAGAACACACAAGCCACGGGTTCAAGAAATGCAATATGGAGAAACCAGCCGATACAAAATATAGCAGCAAACGGGTTAAAGTTGGTGAAAAGTGCATTGCTTGTGTTTGTATTGGAAGCTTTACAACATGGATGTGTTTATGCGCAAAAGGGACATTTTATTTATTATCATTTACCATAATTCAACAATAACAACTAAATATCAATGTTCCTGGGGCATCACAAAACATGCTTTATCCAATCATCCCTATCTGAAAGTTGTTAATTGACAGGTACCATGAATTAAAGACACCTTCAATATGAAGGACTTCATGTTGTACCAATTAGCTAACTTTCACATTCTGAGATTCTAAAGGCAATTTCCATTCAGTGCAAAATCATCCTCACTGCTTTCATTACAGTGACATTCACACGGCTTTGCTACATCAAGCAAACGAACGCCGCAACGGGCGGTGATCAATACTGTGATCGAACACCGGGAATTTTCAAAAGCTCATGTTTCAAAACATGCGCTTTACATAGATGTTTAGCTAAGGGGAAAAGGCACTTTTCCACATTAAAAAAAAAAATCACTTTTTGACCCTTTCAGATAAAACTTTAGAATGTACAAAGCTGTACCTCTCTGATAAAGACATTTTATATAAAGTGACCGAGAGAGACTTCCGAATGCGTGCTCGCGTTCTCATTTCAGGAAGCTTTAACTGTTTAAGCATTTTCAGAAACACTATTGCTTTGTGTACAGGCAAACTGCAGATCAGACACAAATACAAAGGTAGACTTCTATCTTACAACATCACATACTCTACCACATCTCAAGATTCATGAAAATGCTTTAGTTCACAGCAAATAAGATTTGGAAATATTTTACGATCTTCATTTCTGTCTTTGTATGTTCTAAGTAACTCTACATATATTGCCTGTTCTAATTTTGCATTTCAGTAGAATCAGAATACACTTTAACCTTGAGCAAATCAGGCAATCTGATAGTGTCACAATGATTAAGCTTGCTTGCTACTCAAACATATTTGGGGTTTAGCTGGGTTAGGTTCACAACTAAGTCGAGCACATATAAATTTGCGAGTGTGCTCTGTTGACTTCAGTAGCATCACATTAAACACCAAATCATATAAAAATGAGGCTAAACCATTTGAGTCCCCTCATTTTTTGATTAGCAAAACAAAGATGTGGCCAGTTCCTTTAAAGGGACCAGAATGCTCTGATATTGCAAGCGTCTATGGTTCGAGACATATGGAAATGTCCCTGTGTTCCCATAGGTCCATTTCAAACAGATGTGGACATCTTTTTAAAATAAGGAATCACATATGACACATTATAAGGGGCACTAGGATTCCAAGATGTATATCTACACTGTTGGTTTCTCTTCATGCACAGAGAAAGATGTCAGAGCTTGTATCTCTTGAAGACTCATCAACAGTGTTGTGTGAAATCACCAGTAGGGGGCGGTGTTTTCAATGTGGCCCCAGCTTTGCCACTCTGGGAAGAATCCGCTTGAGGTCCTTGGGCTTCCAAACTGGTCAAACTCCATCTCTGGCAGTTTCATCTGGTTCTTGTACTCAGGTGCTTTTGTCTGGACCACAGGCTGTCCTTGGTCACCGTCATAATCAGCATGGACCAACCTGTAATTCTTCTCATCGTTGTTGTCCCAGTATGTCTGATCCTGGGTCTTGTAGTACAAGCAGAATTCAACCTGCTCATCGGGAGGCACAAAACTAGGCAGATCGATAGCAAAAGAGAATGTGTCTGTGTCCGGGCAGCCGTATACGTTGTTCATGAAGGTGCAAGGAACGTCCGTGTAACTTTTCCAGGAGTCGAAGGATACCCGGATGTGGACAGACTTCTCAAAGCTAACATTTCGGACTTTCACTGTGCCAGCGAGTGACCTCTCTTGAAGCGTGCAGTTCTCCAGACACACCAAGTTCTTCTTGAGCCGGTTCCGAAAGTCCAGGTAGTCGGCGGCGGGCTGAGGGAAGTCCAGCATCAGGTTCTTGTCCTTGTTCATTTTGAGGGTGACGGCACCATCCTCAAGGTCGCCCAGATCGAATTGCAGCTCGGAGAGAGGGTCCTCCTCGAAGTTGGAGAAGACGTGGATCGCAGTGAGCGACATGCCTTTGGAATCGGCAAACACCACTCGCTTTTTCCCTTTGGCCTTGGGGCTCTCCCAGCCCAGGCTGGCGGCCTCCACCTCCTGCTTGGAGATGATGCAGGGCCTCAGAGGCTTGTACCCGTTGACCAGGTTCCTCGCTCGGCAGTCCTCGTAAGAGCTGAGGAAGCTCCGCAGGGGAGGCGAGTGGGCCAAGCAGATCCTCATGGCAACGTCTACAGGCATGATTGGGCCCGGCATTGGTGTGGGGTTCAAGATATGCAGTACCCTAAAATGGGAACACAAGCGATTATACTTGTGCCATGCCAATGAAAATTAATGTTATAACTTTGAGACAGATGTGAGAAACAAGTAAAAGAACATGAATAAGTACAGCTGATTTCAGAGTGTTATCTCATTAGGACATGCTATATGACGATGACAATACAGATGGCATTTCAAGTTCATACTAAGATACTATGATAATATGAAGCTATTGTACTTAATAAAGGAGAATATGTTTAAGAACAATTCATCAGTTATTCCATATCATTTTCACGGAATTTAAATAAGGTGCTGAGTCACAATGTTGAGTGAATGTTGTCTCATATATTGCAGGGCTTTGAAATTATTTTCTTTTTTTATGTATCAAAAATAATCCAGTAAGATGGTGATATTTTTAAAAAAATATGCATAAGATCTATAACTGTGTCATGCATTACAACACAGGTTAGCTATATTTTGCCTACAATTAGTTTGAAATAAAACAATTTAGTAAATCATCTACCTTGAATAACTAGGAACGTGTAATAACTCGTTATTTATCTAGTAGCAACTGAAAGTGTCTAAAAATAACTAATCATGCATTTTGCAGATTAATGACTGTTCTTTCAAACTTTATATCTTAATTAAAATGCACACTCACAGCCTTCAATAGATTTGTGGAAATTAATGGCTAGCAAACGAAGAGAAATAAAATCGGAACCGTTCTACCTAAGTTCAATTTTTTTTTACCCGTACAAACGAACACATTACTTCTGATGTGTAAAAATTATATATTTTCATATTAATCTAAAAACCTAACGTCATCGAGTGACTAAATACTGTGATATTACCAAACTGGCGTCTCTGACGCACTTTTTATCTTACCTGGTGCAGTTCATCGGAAAGTGCTAAAACTCCGGTGCATGAAGACGCTGCAGCTGAATCAACGGTTGGTGGCTCCGAAGTGCTATTTTTCGTTTAAAAAATTACCGCTTTATTATTAACTAGAGCAGCTTCTGCTTTCAGTCGGTCTGTTCGCACGCCCCCTCCACGGCCGCTGAACTTCACTGGCACTGTATTCTGAGCTTTCAACCGAGATATCAAACTGATTTGCATACTTCTCACGTGAAACCAGCAAATAGCCAATGGCAGAACGGAGAAAGTGTGCGCTAGAGCAATCAGCAAGCAGGACTGTGCTGATCACGACCCGCTTTGTACGAAAAAAATCTGACGTCGACGGACCAAGGAAGGAGGCGTTAGGACGTCTGACACACTATCACGCTGATAGTCATGGTGTATAGATTGGCCGGTCGGTTACTTCTTTGTTTGCAATATATGTATGCCATGGATGCATCCACCCATTGAGCACTGCTTTCTTCTGCATTGTTATCAATTAAGCAAGTAGGAATTGCAGCTGCAGTTGTGAAATAGATTCATAGATGCTGGTACTGTTCATGGCGAACAGTAAGTGTGTGTGTGTGTGTGTGAGAGAGAGCGCGCGCGTCTGTCTGTCATGCGCCTATGCGTGTTCCTGTGCGCTTTTAAAAAAAGTTTACATGTTATTCATGTTCCGACATCTGGAGGAGTTATTAAAAGAAAACATTGTTATATGCCACAGCGGATATTACATTTGG
Organism: Anguilla anguilla; assembly: GCF_013347855.1. Taxonomy (NCBI): domain Eukaryota; kingdom Metazoa; phylum Chordata; class Actinopteri; order Anguilliformes; family Anguillidae; genus Anguilla; species Anguilla anguilla. The sequence goes on along the minus strand of NC_049202.1, from coordinate 10,931,121 downwards.
TGGAGTAATGACAACCGTTTCAGACATTTGCTAAATTTCCGTACAATTGTATGTGAAAATGTACTTTCAAATGATTAGATTGTCAACTGTGGCCAGGTAAGGAAGAGAAAACAATAATCCAAACATGAGCACAAACAATTCCTGAAAGCCTGTGACATTTAAAAATATATAAGCTTCAGTATTGAGTGCTATTGTACCTGCTCTGGAAAACTATTTCTCAAGCTAAGGGGGTTAATTTATTTATTTTTCTCTGTCGCAGGCGAGGGATTCTTTATTTATATCGATAATTACCCTGTACTGTCTGTAGAGTGTTTACCTTGGTGCACATGGTGTGTTAGCTATAACAAGCATTACCCCCACTGAGGTCAGTGGTGGCACTGAAGTCACAGGAGGCCAGCAAGAGCACTGTGTGAGTGCCAAACGCCATGTCAGATTTCACATGCCGTGGAAGATATCGTTTGGAAAATGTTTTATGAACTGCTCATTTGATTCGATACCTTTTAGATTACTTCTACTGTGCCAAGTCCAAGTCATGCACTTGCGTGCTAATATCAGTCGTGAAATGGACAGCTCAGGTTCAATTTCTTAAAAAAAAAAAACGCTCAAGTATCCTTTTCTCTTTGCTGTTGTGTTCACAGTCATTTCTGTCCTTTTTTACTTTTAGCATATCAGAGAAAATAATGAATCTAAATCTTTCAGAATTGTGCTCTGGAAAGATAAGATTTGTTAAAATTACCAGCCCTGCTAAGGTGTTTATCAAAATAATAAACAGTATTCAGGTCACATGTTAATCATTACATTTTAACTTTCTAACTATTTAAAAAAATAAATATTTACCTTTGAAGCCAAACACTCTCTTAGGAACTTATTAAACAATGTGTCTATTATGCTGTTGATTAAAGTCAATTTACCTGTACAGTTTTGCACATATACAAAGGGGCGACATAGCTCAGGAGGGCAGAGTGGTTGTCCGGCAGTCGGAGGGTTGCCGGTTCGATCCCCCGCCCTGGGCATGTCAAAGTGTCCCTGAGCAAGACACCTAACACCTAATTGCTCCCAAATGAGTTGATTGGTACCTTGCATGGCAGCCTTTCATCATTTGGCGTGTGTGTGAATGGGTGAATGAGAGGCATCAATTGTAAAGTGCTTAGGATAAAAGCGCTATATAAATGCAGTCCATTTACCATTTATATGCAACTGGGATGAAGAAAAGAAAATAACTTAACCCGACTTCTATGTCTAGGAGGCTTTAGGTCCAGACTACTGTTGCACATATGCTGTGAGCAGGGTGCACCACTGTCCTGACACTGGAACTAAATTTCACATCATGATGTCTCAGGCTCAGAGCAACATGGAGGTCACTGTGCCAGCAACGGTCATATTTACGGGGCTAGAACACTTCCGTCGACGGATTGGTGACAAGACAACAAAAAAAAGTGAATTTGTGAATTTGTAATGCATTGGCTTTGAAGATGTAAATGATTACAAGTTGTTTGATATTTTCACCCAGATTTCTGGCAGATGAGCTCATGGCAGTGCCTCCCAACTGCACTGGAGTGAGTAGGCAGCTATGCCAGCAGTGGGTGGAGAGAAATACTGTAGCTGTAGCTCTCGGCAGTAAAACAGGAATGGGGGGAAGGAGAAGTTGTAGCTGTAGAATTTTAACGCCCTCAAAGTCTGGGAATGCTTCTAAGGACATGACTACAGGTCTACTGGGATTATCGGTTAAACCGAATGTGATTTCATTCCACTCCCACAGTGTAAACAGTGCTTCTGATTTTTCAAAAAATGCTTTGTATTTTACAAATAATTCCTTTCAGTGTAGGCAGTGCTGCTGCGGAAAAAAAATAAATGTAAAGAATTGCAATTATATATTGTTCTATTTTATATACAATATATTTTGTAAATAAATTTAAAAAAACTTTTTTTAAATCATTTTTTTGTTGTGATACTGGTGGTTTGGCATGATAATCTATGTCCTGAAATGCTCACCAATTGATTAAATAAATGTAGAAAGCATATGAGCTTCACTGCTCTTAAACCGAGTTTCCTTTATCCCCCAGTAGCCAGTTGACAGAGTTCCAGACACGTACACTCACCGCTGTTGAATGCACTGAGAGCTGGCAGTCAGGAGAGGAGAACTCAAGTGCTGATTGGTCAAGCTGAGCATACTTCCCAGCAGGAAGTGCACTGACAGTCTGCATGCCTGTGTCACCAGATAAATGAAACATACTTCCCTTTAACCTAAGGCCTGTCTCTATGGCAATAATATGCAGTTAAACCTGTGAATAAGTTTTTCATTCTGTGAAATTTTAGGTGTAAATGGCTGTGGGGAAATGTGCAGCTGCAACAGGTGGTGCTGCCCGGAGCAGGAATGTAACTCCATTCAAGTTTGGCACAATTGAACTACTTTCATGTTTTGTGTACAATTTCATAATACAGTAACATAATAACTTATATTATATTACATCATAATAAGTAGGAAAAAATGAACGGACAATATCACATTGTGTAATACAGAAGATACATGTCTGTAAATGAATGTTTTTTAAGAGTAATAACTCACATATTCTTGAAGATTAAGTATATTCAAACAAGTTGGTTGCATAGATATAGCAGTCATAAGGATATTGTGAATGTTTTTCATTCGAAAATGTGTTTAATAGTATTTATTAATCTTTAAAGTTGTTTTCAGCATCTTATCATGCAAAATCTTTCTCGGGGGGGTCAATGCTGCCAAATGTTATAAACAATTTCCTTAGTGTGAAAGAACAATGTAAGGCGGATACAGCCTATATTGGCTTTGGTTCAGATATGTAATTTGAAGAGACTCAACCATCTCCATGTAACCTAAGGTAACTCCAGTTAACTCACAAAGTTGGTTTTAAAATGATTATCCAAATAGACTCTTGTTCCTTTGAATCAAGAATATTGTGTGAAATGTCCTAAAAGCCAATACAGAGCTGATGCCATAATATCAATGTGTTTCCTATTGTCATATCCTTGCAGTTTTAACTTCTTTTGATATTTTGGTGGTAAAATGTGCTTGATAGATCAGCTTTTAATAAAGACATTCAATGCGCAAATAGTTACACATGCAAGCACAAACACACATGCAAGCAAACACACAGTCTGTACATTTCTGTTAACACATGATCCAGGTCTGCGTCATGTATTTAACGGTATTAAAGAATGCCTGATTTGTCCAGTGTATTTTTAATGAGTTGTTGTGACATGGGCCAGAACATATGGAGCAAGTTGGCGCCTGCAGTGAGAATTCCACTCTGCTTAACTTGGCAGCTAGCCTGCCTGCGAGCGAGACCAACAAATATGGAAGTTTCAACCTTGAGATGAGTGGAAAGTTCCCAAAAGCATTTTGGATGTTGTAGTTCGCAAACAACAACAATTTAGTGTGTGATGAAAAACATCCCCTAAAATGACAAACTGTGTATTGTATGTACGTAGGAAGTTAAGTTAACTTTCAGAAATGAGTACAACCTTTGCACACCAAGCATTTGTAAACGTAGTTTGCTAACCTTTCAGTCACTAGACCTTTGTCCGACTACTACACAGTGTACACTGGATATAAAAACTATAGATAAAGAATTATGTTCCACCCATGAGTAAATAATTAAGCATGTGAATATAAATTAAATATTATAAGAGGCCACATTACTAAAGATGTGCACAAAGGTATTATAGTCAGTGTACAATTAGTATCAAATGCTTTGAAAGTGCTGTCTATATAGATTACATGTTGCCCAAATGACAATAATTGTCAATATGTCCAGTAATTATAAAGAAATGTGTACCTCAAGACTATTTTCTCAAAATTGTCTTAGAGATTGGAGTAATGAGCAACTGAAAAATGCATATCATTATGTAGATTACAGTCTGGAGAACTCACAACTAAACAGCAATTTAAAGTACAATTAAAGAAGATAACATTTCAAATCTACATGCCATAATTGAAACAGTCCATGCAAATATGTGCTAAAAACAGTTCAGAATATACCAACTCCAAGTACAATTTCACCTTTGACTACTTCAAAAATGAAATCAAACATAATCAAGATGATAAACATCATAAAATATAAGGACTGAAGTTAATGCCGTACATACACACCCTTTTGGCAAGCTTTGACCGCACTGTAAGTACAAACATGCATATGTTTGTTGCATTTTTCACAATAGGCACCTGTGGCTATAAAACCATGTTATAAATACAAACCCATAGGTAGCAGGAAACCTTTCCAGCTGTTAGTTGACTGAACATGCAATATATACAGGGGAAATGAGCCCAAGAGATTGCCATGAATGTTGGGACTGAAAGGAATTTCTTTTTTTATTTCACTGAGCTTAGACAGAAGTTTCTGGCAGGTCATCTGCTCTGCTACTGCACGGACGGATTGCATGATCAGAATCATGATGCAAAGGGGATACTGTTGGAACCTTTTTTTAAACAAGCTGCCTCTCAAAATATCCATTGAGGTTCTCCTCATTGGTGCGCTTTGGACTGAAAACAAGGGGGTGTGTACAAGGTGAAACTGACCATGACCAATCGTAGCCTTTCCTAGGTGGCATACAATAACTTTAGGGATGGCACGGTTGGGCACCACATACTCGCGCCAAACTGTGGTAGACCTGACATTGGCAAGCTGTGTTGGCGGGAAATGCGGTCAAAATTGCGTTGTGAAGGGACAGCTACAAAAATAGACTCACCTTAGAAATAAAATAGAAATGTGCCACGGAGAACAAGGTTACAGTGATAAGCTCCAAAACTGCAGTTTACCTTGGTATTTGTAGTTTTCATTAACATTTTGTACTGCAAAAAAAAATTAGCTACATGCCAGTGTCATATGTATATGTCTAAAATATACAATTAGGAAAAAATGAAAGTCTAATTAAACTTTTAATAATAAGTCATCTATATTTATTAAATAAATATAAATTGATTTATGTTGAGCAATTATTTTGAAGTAGCTCTACATAAATAAAGCAATACTTTATTTAATAAATATAGTTGACTGATGAAAAGCATAAAACAAAGTAATATTTCTAATTGTTACGAGGAGAAATATTTTCTCACTGAATTAATAGTCATACACGTCTTTACCGCCACCTGGTGTCCCAATAATCCTAACACAATTCTCAGACTATTTCCGCAACTTTTATATGTCATTAGACACTGTGCCAATTCTTCGAGCACTTCCATTGACTTTTTGTTAGTATTGATAAAAAAATTGCATTGCTCGTGATGATGATCAACATAAGTTTAATTTTCTGTATTCCATATTATTATGAATTCCTTAAAATGTTGCGTGCAGCTTTGGAGACGCCTGGATTTTTCAGATAGGCAGCTCATGACGTTCAGAAGAGCATAAAGGGACAATGCCGACCAGCATCATGTGATTAGCGAAAATACACGAGTATGTCCGATGTCTCAAAACACCGCCTCTCCTCGCTCGCAGATGGACAAGCTTTGCAGCAAAATAACCACGTGATATGAAACATATCACAATCCATCACACGGACGCTCAGGTAGGGCCTCAGATGGCTACTGCTGTTTGTGGCGAATTTGCAGTCGGTACATGATATACAGTTTTGACAAATCGTATAATGTCGTTTGCAATCTATAAATCTCTATGCACGTAATAAGTGCATAATTAAATGTTTTAGAGATTAGGTCGAATAAATAGCTGTATCTGATGTGCAGACTGGTTAACAAGCTCTCTATTTAAGGTGCTAACCATTTACATGGGGCCGTGTCGGTAGTTGTAGCCAGTTAGCTAGCCGTGCCAGGTAGGTTGCCCAGACGTCATCAGAGTAGAATTTTCGCCATGGTTTTTAAAGATCGGAGGTAAATCTGGAGACATTATTTCCTGGGCCAATTGCCACGGCTCTTGGTGTCCACTTAGCGCTCAAGATAGAAAATAGATTAAGTCCGCTGATGTCCGCCCGAAGATGCTCGGGGGTCTCGGGTGTGGGTGGAGGCGCCGTGTCTCCAGGAATTGAAGTAACCGGGGCAGGGGAGCCGACGAGGGAACTCTTCGAGGCCTGCAGGAACGGCGATTTGGAGCGAGTGAAGAAGCTGATCACCCCGGAGAATGTAAACAGCAGAGACACGGCTGGGAGGAAATCGACTCCTCTGCATTTCGCTGCAGGTAAGGCCTCTTGGTAAACAACCATTGCACTAGCGGCGGACATACAGTAACGTTTCTGTGTTAGATTGCTGTCTTGCTAACAGTAACAGTATAGTCTTTACATACCTACTGGAACGGGGTTAGCAAATAAACGAATTGTATTCATAGCATTATCTTGGTAGCAAGAGGGAGTACCCGAACAAAACTGGTAGTAAAATAGGAAGCGTTCTCTATGGCAATTTAGGGTAGGGGGATAATCCTAACAACTGTTTGCTAAATTAGCCAGATATCTTGTGGTCTTTCTAAAGATAGCTAATTGGACTAGCTATGTGTCATGACTTCCTGTTGCATGTGAAAGCACTGTGACCACCCGACTATGCTCTGCCAGGCATGTCACGGTGATAGGTGTGTTGTACTTCTCAGGCTTTGGCCGTAGGGATGTGGTGGACTACCTGCTGCAGAACGGGGCGAACGTGCATGCCCGGGATGACGGAGGGCTCATCTCCCTGCACAACGCCTGTTCATTCGGCCACGCTGAGGTGGTAAACCTGCTCCTCCACCACGGGGCTGACGCCAACTCCAGGGACAACTGGAACTACACTCCGCTTCACGAAGCTGCCATCAAGGGCAAGATCGACGTCTGCATAGGTGAATTGTCTCTCTAAGTGGGCTAAAAGTGTTGGTATTTGTGTAACCTCGTTCAAAGATTCAGCGTTGTACAGCCATAACGCCTTTTCCCCACAGCTGCTAGAAATTAATCAGTGCTTATCTTAGACTCGTCACTTAAATTGTATTAAAGCTTAAAAAACGGATATCTGTGCAGTTTGAAAAGTTGATGTGGTGGAACGGCAAATTACATTTCAGCTACCGCAAATCTGCGTATCTGGGTTTTTGGCATCAATGTTTCTCTGGGACATTGGATTGAGTCAGTCTGTTTTAATTCCTCGTGTAGTGCTGCTGCAGCATGGGGCCGAGCCAACAATCCGAAACACAGACGGAAGAACCGCTCTGGACCTGGCTGAGCCCGCCACAAAATCTGTGCTGACGGGTGAGTCAAGCAGCTGTTGGCTAAATAGGCATTTCTTTATTTTGGATGGTTCACGATGCGTTGTTACAATAATTGATTTTGAATGTTATTATCAATGCATGTAATATGTGAATGTATTTCCTCACACAGGTGAATACAGAAAAGATGACCTCCTTGAGAGTGCAAGGTACACCAAATCCTAAGTTCTGCAACTGTGTGAAGGGTACATCCAGTGGTGTTGAAACAACAGGCTGTTCACGTGTTTACTAACAGACTTGGTCACTTAAAGAGTCCCTTAACGATTCACTGTCCGGCTGACTGAGTAGCTCTAGCATTAATGAGAATGGCTTGCTGCAAAAAATATGAAATATGACGTACATAGTGTTTACAGAAGGTGAAGGGTGCTCAGTCAATTCTCGAGCACCCTGCTGTCCTCATCTACTGAGTTTTTTTAACAGTGGTACTTTATTACATAGTATGCAGGCTTATCGGGTTATGGGTACATCCTGTTGAATAGCTTCAGTGGCCTGATTACTGGTGGTTAAAATGTGGATAATTTATGTTTGATTGTAATTAACTTTGGCATTTGGTGTAACCTTTAAAAAAATACCGATAACAAACTTTTAAGGTATTGAAAATGCAATTGAAAGTGGCATGCTACAGTCATTAATTCTGTGTTTAGTCAAAGCAATTAGCTGTGTTTGAAAGCAAAATAATATTTTAAAGTAGTTTGCATCTCATTACTGGAGACTCTTTCAACCCTCACGTTTACTTTTCAAAAATGGTGCTGACAGGAGTAATTATTCCACTCCATTTTTAAATGTAAGTGCAGAAACATAATGCTTAATTTAGACGGACAATGCTGAGAGTATGAATATCAGTACTGGGAATGCTCCATTCTTCTAATGCTTATTTTCTCATTTCAGGAGTGGGAATGAAGAAAAATTGATGGCCCTTCTTACGCCCCTAAATGTTAACTGTCACGCCAGTGATGGAAGGAAGGTAATTGCCTAAATAAGCTCAATCATACAGTAGTTAAGATATTAGCTCAGCTTGCGTGTAGCTATCTCTTAAATAAATGTGTATGCTAACTTTATCGCAGCATTATAGCCGCAGTGTGTTTAAGTTGTCCCTGCTAGTTGCTATGGGGTTTGCTCACATCAAATATTTAATGTTGGAAAATCTGATATAGGCTTGCTGTGTCTTAGTAAACATTTGTATGTCTGCAACTTGTTTGTGATTTAAACTGTGCCCTGAAGTGGCATTGCGCTGAATGTTGTACTGACCAAAAGCAAGCTCTTCATCATTATTGTTTATTTGCTTGGTTGATACCCACATCACAGGCAGCTTACAGTTATTGTTTTACGCATCATCCATTTATTTTTTTTAAACTAAGCAATTCAAGTGCTACACTGACACTAACGCCTACAAGACCAGAGCCCCACCGCAACCTTCTCGGTGCTGGATTTAGTGGGACAGATAAGCGTGTAGTTTGAGGAAGGGCTGCGGCGAGCCTGTATTTGTGTGGAACGTCAGTCTGTCGTCTCCCCCGTGTTTTTCAGTCCACCCCGCTGCATCTGGCCGCCGGCTACAACCGGGTGAAGACGGTGCAGCTGCTGCTGCAGCATGGAGCCGACGTGCACGCCAAAGACAAAGGGTGAGAGAGAGAGGGAGATAAAGAGAGAGATAGAGAGAGAGAGAGGAGGAGAGAGAGAGAGAGGCCCTCTGTGCTGTGCTTGTGCTCGTCCTGTTCTCCTTTACCGCTCCCCCTTTCACCCTCCCGCCCGTAACGCCCTGCTTTCCTTTCAGTGACCTGGTGCCCCTGCACAACGCCTGCTCCTACGGACATTACGAAGTGACCGAGTTACTCGTGAAGGTGTGTTGTTATCTTTCTATGCTCAAGACTGCTAGGTCTGCACAAATGTGTTATTTGCCAGAGCCACCAGATTGTTAAACAATGCCGCTGTTCAGATTAGTATTTCATTTGCTTTTAATGATTAACACTGATTATTATACTTTTTGGTGGCATATGCTGTGTTTAACAGAATTTGATTTATTATTCCAAGGAGCAAGAAATCCCAAGTCCTATCTCTGTCTTACCAAGTATAGTATCTCTCTCTCTCTCTCTCTCAGCATGGAGCCTGCGTCAACGCCATGGACCTGTGGCAGTTCACCCCGCTGCACGAGGCCTCCTCCAAGAACCGGGTGGAGGTGTGCTCCCTGTTGCTCAGCTACGGCGCCGACCCCACCTTCCTCAACTGCCACAACAAGAGCGCCATCGACCTGGCGCCCACCGCGCCGCTGAAGGAGCGCCTGGCATGTGAGCGCCGTCCCCCCGGAGGCCCCGCTTCGGCGACAGGCCCGCAGCCGCCGCTGCCGCCGCCAAGGGCCGCCCTCACTCCTCCTCACCCTCCGCTCTCTCTTTCACAGACGAGTTCAGGGGCCACGCCCTGCTGCAGGCCGCGAGAGAGGCGGACCTCGCGCGCATGAAGAAGCACCTCTCCCTGGAGACCATCAGCTTCAGGCACCCGCACACCCACGAGACCGCACTGGTAACCTGTCGCCCTGCGTATCTACTGCGGCTCATGGGTGTTGGTTTCAAGATGGATCTGTAAACTGTATATTTGTAAACGTGTTTTAAAAAAATTATGTTTTTTGGATATTTTCATATTGAGTATAAATATGAAATATGCCATTGTCAGCATTCAGTCCATTTGCTTGTAATTTCTGGAGTAGGATGACTCATTTCAGAAATTTCTGAGCTTATTTTTAAAATTTATTTACTTTCTATGACTTCTTGATAGAAAAATACGGACTGTCCATGCATACCGATTAAATGGTTCCCTCTCACAAAATGAACGGTTGTACAGGCTAAAGGCGTAAAGATTCCTGTTTGAGCTTCTGTGCACTGCGGGATGCTGTCACTTGGTTAAATTGGATTTTTGTGTGGGCTGCTTCCCCGTTCTCTCTGCAGCACTGCGCGGCCACGTCTCCTTACCCTAAGAGGAAACAAGTGTGCGAGTTACTGCTGAGGAAAGGAGCCAATGTGAACGAGAAGACCAAAGAGTACGTAGCGCCACGCTAGCCAGAACACAGCTGTGAAAAGAGTTCATACGTTTTACCTTCGGCTCGTGTTTTTCATTAAGCGGCGCATGCGAAAATTTTTGCTACATTTTCTCTCGATTTTTCAGCTTCTTGACGCCCCTGCACCTGGCTTCCGAGAAGTCCCACAACAACGTCATCGAAGTGCTGGTGAAGCACGAGGCCAAAGTAAGTGCAGTCCAAACGGAGGGGTGGTTTGGGGCCTCACATCTGTAACCTCACATCTGTTTGTTTCCGAGCCTTTCTCCTTCTGCGGCACTTCCCAAATTTATAGGATCTCATAGCACACCGCTCTCAAAAGCAAGCGACGTAGTGACGTGTCAACAGTAGGCCCAAATGTTCTTTCCGGGTTCTAATAGAACCATATCTATTTTACTGACATTTATTTTGGCTTTTGTGAATAGGATTTGTTCATTTTTCTTCATTGAATTCTTGAATTCATTGTTCAAGTTTTAAAAATCTTTTGAAATTTATTTGAACTAAAACGATTTTTCACACCGCACGCCTGGCCTCACCTGATGGCGCAGCGGTTGGGCAACGCTGCTGTAGAGCGAGTGTCTGAGTGTCCCTCGCCTCGTCCCCCGCAGGTGAACGCCCTGGACAACCTGGGCCAGACGGCCCTGCACCGGGCGGCCCACTGCGGCCACCTCCAGACCTGCCGGCTCCTCCTGAGCTCGGGCTGCGACCCCCTCATCACGTCCCTGCAGGGCTTCTCCCCCTCGCAGCTGGGCAACGAGAGCGTCCAGGAGATCCTGCAGCGTAAGGAGCGCGTAGCGCTGTGCTACTCATTTAGTCCCAAAATTACATTCGGTATTATGTAAAGTAGGCCCCCTTCAGCAATGTAAGGAAACTTTAAAATGAAAGATCTTTATTTCCCCCCCCGCACATAAGATACAGGGTGTCAGACGGGGTGTGACGGCTGTTAATGCTTGAAAGCACTTCTCTGGCCCTCGCCGGCTCTGATTGCCGACGACGCGCATGTTTTATTCATGGCAGAGGGAGCGTTCGCCAGGAACTCGGACACCGATCGGCAGCTGCTGGAGGCCTCGAAATCTGGAGACTTGGACATCGTCAAGGTAATCAGGAGGAGGGACGCGGCTCCGCGGCTCTCGGCGTTACTCTGCATAATTAATCCGACCCCCGCGCGCATTCTGAAGGGCCAGATTAGCCCGCGAGTCCTTCCGTCGCGCCGCGCGAATGCGAGGATGAGCCGCACTACAGGAGCCGAGACGCGGAGTGGGCTCGCTGATTGAAGTGTTGAGTCTGTCGACCGTTCGCCCGGTGTCTCTTGTTTCAGCGGCTGTGCACGCTCCAGAACGTCAACTGCAGGGATGTGGAGGGGCGACAGTCCACCCCCCTGCATTTCGCGGCGGGGTACAACCGCGTGGCGGTGGTGGAGTTCCTGCTTCAGCACGGCGCGGACGTCCACGCTAAGGACAAAGGGTGAGGCTCCACCCCCCTCCCCCCACCCCCCGTATCCAGTTGGACACACAGCTGGGCTTTGCTCAGACGTTCACTGAAGCTTATTTATAAAGAAGAACTGACTGACATAAAGCTGTCATAGTAATATGAAGGCTTGGATTCCATGAAAAATGGAAAGATATTGTTCTTGTGTTATTGTATTGTTTTTCCTCCACAAACGTTGTTCAGCGGGTCAATTGGCGATTGCTGAACTTGTCAAAACATTTTGTGAAAGGGGAAAAATGATGCAAGATGAAAAAACCGTTTTGTTAAAGTAAACGTTAAGCCAACCCCTCCGCCCCCACAGCGGCCTGGTCCCCTTGCACAACGCCTGCTCCTACGGTCACTACGAGGTGGCGGAGCTGCTGGTCATTCACGGCGCCGTGGTCAACGTGGCGGACCTGTGGAAGTTCACCCCCCTGCACGAGGCCGCCGCCAAGGGGAAATACGAGATCTGCAAACTGCTGCTGCAGGTACGGCGGTCATGCCCTCCGGAAGCGCCTGGTGTGGGTTTAGTCCAGGTAGTGCTGACGGCTGAGGGCTTTGTAACTCCAGATCCTGGGCCTGGATCAATACTGTCTGTAAGAGTATTTCCCCCCCGAGAGATTCACTATGGACACTGCATTGTGTTCATTATTATTATATAAATTGCATAGCTTTGTACAAAATTGCTTTAGCCCCCATGTGATTCAATGAACTACAAAGTTGGCTGGGTGGACCGGGCACCTGCTAGGCTAACTAAGTGAAGCCGTTAGCTCGCAGTAGCAGCCGGTGAGGGCATCGCTTCACCATTTTTTCGCCCGCAGCACGGCGCCGACCCGACCAAAAAGAACCGGGACGGGAACACCCCGCTGGACCTGGTGAAGGACGGGGACACGGACATCCAGGACCTGCTGAGGGGCGACGCGGCGCTGCTGGACGCCGCCAAAAAGGGCTGCCTGGCCCGCGTCAAGAAGCTGTGCCGGCCCGACAACGTCAACTGCAGGGACACGCAGGGCCGTCACTCCACCCCGCTGCACCTGGCAGGTCAGCGCGCCCCGCCGCCCGCGGTTACCACGGCGATTCGCGCTGGTCGCCCAACCCGGCCTGCAGCTTTCTTAAAGGGCCCCTCGGTCATTCTTTGAGAAAATACTACCAAAAGGGAAATGTTAGCTTAAAGAAAAACAACCTTAAGTATGAATTCAGGCATGCAATGCCATATACTGGGTCAGTGATTGTCCAACTAAACTTCACCTGGGGCTTATATCCACCAAGGTCTCTATATAAGATTATCTATCAATGAATATGAGTGATACACATAAGCTGAAGTGTTTATTCACAACAGTCCAAACTTAACCGGTGCTTAAATTGATTGCTAAGCACGCTACAGTGCAATGTATAAGGCCAGACAGAGTGCATTCTTTCATTTTATGTTGATTAAAAAGATGCAGAACTGATTGTCGTTTAACGCGCTGTCCCTTCCCGTGTCCCAGCCGGCTATAACAACCTGGAGGTGGCGGAGTACCTGCTGCAGCACGGAGCGGAGGTCAACTCGCAGGACAAGGGGGGCCTCATCCCCCTGCACAACGCCGCCTCGTACGGGGTGAGTCCCCGTAACCCCGGGAAACGCTTCCTGGGTCACGGTCGCTACGGTAACTCCAGATACCCCGATGTGATTAGGGAGAGCAGGTTCGGAAGCTTCAGAGAGTCGTCGGTTGGGAAGACGAGCTCCGGCTCGCGTGGCGAGGGAAGGGTTAAGGATGGAGATGGAAGGAGAAGCGCGAGGACGGTAGATTGCCGCGTTCGTTTCGTGCGTCCCCCGAGGGCCCTTGAGCGGCGAGCGGGCAATCACGACCGCGGCCTTTCAGAGCCGCCCGCCGCTCCCGAAGCGGCCGATTGCGCTTCGCGCAGGACGCACGTCTCCGCCGCTCGCCTCGCGCCGCTCGTTCAGATTGCGGAGGGCCGGCGCGCGATGCTCCGCGGGGGCGGGGATTTTTACGTGGCCGGAATTTCGAGAAGGAGGGCCGGCTCTCCACGTTAGGAAGGTAGGTATTCGGGCTCCTTTCCTCTCTCCAGTCGCAGTGCTGTTTAACCCTTTCCCTTCCCGGTCACCCTGGGCGATGTGGAAAGCGTGTCTTTGGCGTGTTTTCACCTGCTGCTGTGCTTTTGACGGGCCTTTGCACATGGCACCATCGTGAATGCTTGCTGGCCGTTGGAGATGGGTGGGGGTGGTGGGGGGGGGGGGGGGTGAGCTTGGGAGCAGGGGAAAGGGTTAGTTGGGGTGGGGGGTGGGGGGTGGGGGGAGGTGGGGAAAGAAGCGTCTGGTGACTCTTGAGAAAGGAGCAGCCAACCGAGAGCAAGCGGCGTGCGTGTGTCTCGTTTCCAGCATGTGGACGTGGCGGCTTTGCTCATCAAGTACGACGCATGCGTGAACGCCACCGATAAGTGGGCGTTCACCCCGCTGCACGAGGCCGCCCAGAAGGGAAGGACCCAGCTGTGCGCCCTTCTGCTGGCGCACGGGGCCGACCCCACCCTCCGAAACCAGGAGGGCCAGTCGCCGCTGGACCTAGTGACGGTATCCATGTCCTCTCGGTGTTCTCACAGCCCCCCTCCTCCCCCCACCCCCCACCCCCCAGTCACTGTTCACCCCCTCCGCCGGATCAGGGGACGGCCTGTTCCCCACCCCCACCCCCACTCCCGCTCACAGCCAGCCGTATCAGTCCCATCGCGCGGGTGGCGGATGCATTAAACCGCTCGGCTCACGCCGCCCACGCACTGCGGCTGCGGGCGCGCTTAGCATTCAGGCTGCTGTGGATGCACTGGAACACCGCGGTCAGACTGCAGGCTGTGTCTCTGATAATACCAGTGTGTCAATAATACCAAAGAAATTATGCGCCTGCAGTTCAGTTAAGGTAATATGTTAATGGATTTACGTCTCTAAACACATTACTTTTCAGATTTTTAAGTTGACATTGTTTTCTCTGTTAAACAAATATTATGCTAATATGCTACCAATTTTACCATTATAGTAATAGTATTGCTTTAAGGTAGTTAATTGTGATTTTATCCTGTTAAAATGCTGTATGCTTGCATTCAGGTATTGAGGTAACTCCAGAGCTCTTCTCTGTGGGTGTAGCCGATGTGGTTTAATGCATCTCTGTGCCCGTTTCACGCCTCCATTCTGCTCGACATCAGCAGCCTCCGGACTGTCACATCCAGCTGAATGCGGCTTATGGCCTTTAGATGAATGCAGGGGGGATGCTGGGAATTGTAGTCCTCTAGGCCTGCTGTGGAGGTTTTTCCGCTGCTTGACGTCATGTTGCACCAGCGCATGCCAGACGCGCCCGGCTGCGTTCGGGCGTGAGGGTTTCGCACGGCATCCCGGGCGACCCCGGAGCCGGTGCATGTGACCGTCCTCCCGTCTCCGCGGAGCTCGGGTTTCCACGGCGCCGGAGGTGACGTGTCGCCTTTCTCTCCCTGCGTCTTCCAGGCCGACGACGTCCGCGCCTTGCTGACCGCGGCCATGCCCCCCTCCGCGCTGCCCTCCTGCTACAAGCCGCAGGTCATCAGCGTCTCCGCCTCCACGGGCGTGGCCCCCTCCGCCCTTTCGGCCGGCCCCGCCCCCCTGCCCTCCTCCAGCGCCATCGACAGCCAGGCGGGGGGCTTTCCGGAGCTCCTCCCCCTCCTCGCACCGTCTGGGGCCGAGGGGCCAGTCGACAAGAAAGAAGAGGGTGAGTTTCCCTCGACGCTCACTGTCACACTCCTTTTTAACCTTATGAAGAGGAGGTTTTTAGGAATGTGTTTTTCAAAGTTCTATGCCAGTGTTCTAGAACTGTAGTCAGTTACAAGTAGTGATTGTTACATCAGCAGTAGGAGGTTCAGTTAAGAACATTCTAATTCCATATTTGTGATCTTACACCATGAGGAGCTCACTTCAGGACCCCTGCTAGTTTTCATAACCACCTCAGTCAAACAGCCTTTCCAAAATGTGTTCAGGCTTGAAATACGGATGTCTGAAATGCTGCTTCCTGTCTTGATTGTGTTTTGACTGAGGTGGATACCATTTAGCTGCATGGGTGCAAAAGCAATGGTATGCCCAAGAGGTGTTCTCTGCAAAGGGCTATAAAACAGCACACTCACGGTCCCTCTGGACCATCGTTAATGTATGACTAGAGCAGTGTAACTCCAGTTTGACGCAAAGTTTATTTCTCTCTTCTCAGTTCCAGGGGTTGACTTGAGTATCAGTCAGTTCCTCCACAACCTGGGCCTGGAGCACCTTTTAGAGATCTTTGAACGAGAGCAAGTGAGTCTATATTTCAACCGCCCCTCTTTTCACGTGCAGTCATTTGTTAAAATCTGTCGGACATATCTGCGTACGCCATCTTTATTTATTTTTTATTTCTTGAGTAACCTGAATTCCTGGTATCCCATGTGGGAAAAGCTGTAGCGTGTGTAAGGAATGGGAAACTGACAGCTGAATTCTCTGTGTTCAGATCACCCTGGACGTGCTGGTGGAGATGGGACACAAAGAGCTGAAGGAGATCGGCATCAACGCCTACGGGCACCGGCACAAAATCATCAAGGGGGTGGAAAGGCTGATCGCGGGACCGCAAAGTACTAATCACAAAAAACACTAAATAATGCCGTCTTCACTTGCTGTACAAAGCACAAAATGCACCAATAATACCTTCACTTGCAAACTGTCGGTGATGATGGAGTTTTGCCTTTGGTTGCTTTTTGTGTTGTTAATAATGATATTCTGAGTTATTTCGCAAATAAAACTCTGTGATTCTTAAAAGCTAGGCTTTTGTTACTACCCATTTTCGAACTCTGAAATTCAAAGGGCACAAAGTTTTTAATAGATATATTTTTATGAGTTAGTGTAGCATGCTGGATTTGCTCTTTCGTCACATGATTTTTTTTTCACTTTTACACACCTGTAAATATATTGGGATGCGTGAAGGCCACACCTCTTTAAGCAACCATGTCCTCACATTCGATGTGCTGCAGGTCTGAACCCTTACCTAACTCTGAACACCGCTAACAGTGGAACCATTCTGATCGACCTGGCCACAGACGACAAGGAGTTCCAGTCCGTGGAAGAAGAGGTACTACCTCACCACTCCGAATCCACGATCGCTTGATCCATGATTTAGATTCACCAGCGTTTATGAACATTATCTTTGAAATAGCATATTATCTTTGAAATATCAGATAATATGCTGTTATTTTCAGCGTACTTGTGAAGTTGGAGAAGGAGGGCGTTCTTGACATTGATTGTAATAGTCTAGAACAGCGTATTTTCATATGGTAGTCTTTTAAGTCGATGGGTGTTTTTGGCCACTTTCCAAAACTGTTAAAGAGAATTTTGTTAAACCACTCCACAAGTATACCTGGAGCCCTGTTGGGCTCCTGGAAAGACTGGTATATTTGAAATGGTATAATCTTTGTGACACCGCATTTATTTTCCTGTGAGGGTTTATCTCTGAATAACTTGGTGACTTTGCCCGAGGGCACTGCGATGATGAGGAGCATATTCATCTTCAAGCCTCCACCTGCTCATCAGAGTAGATCCATCACCTGGAGCCACTAGACCATGGGTGACACAGACAGCCAAAATGCTGAGCATTTAGCTCCCTGTGGGAACATGCAAACCTATGTGGGATTTACCCCTGTGGCCAATATAACACCTGCGAATGCATGCCTTCCTTATGCCTGGCAGAAAATGCCTTTACTGCAGTAGAGCGTTGGTGGAAAAGGAGATTTTAAAATGTGTCTGTTTTTTTTTTACAGATGCAGAGCACCATCCGAGAGCACAGAGATGGCGGCCATGCGGGGGGTGTTTTTAACAGATACAACATTTTAAAGGTGTGTGGATTATTTTATTGTCAGATTTTTTTTTTTTTGCCTTGGCTTGAGTAGTAAATACACAAATGAATAGCCATATCACTTTCATACGCTGCTGTTGCCTTTTAAACTTGCCCTTTGCTCGGTGTATAGTTTGTATCTATATCACGTTCGGCCTCGTGTCACTGTGGAGCCACTGGGACCGCCTAAGAGGACCCCGCGCCATGCTGTACTGTAGACCTGAATGAGCGTGCTGTTCAAACAAAAAGCAGGAACTTGCCATAAAGAACTAATTCAAGTTCTGCTTTTTCACTGTTCTCAGAAGTTGCTTGCCAAAGTCGAGGGAGTTAGTTTTTACACAACCTGTTTAACCTGCCAAGCTTGTTTCCTGTAACTCCCAGTTGCTCTGAAGCATGAATGACCACAGGCCTATTTCCTATGGATGACCTCTTTAATCGTATCGTGGTCATACCATTTATTTATTTTTTTTTTCTAAAATTCATCGAACACACACATGCATGGGTGTAGTAGTATGGTAATTATATGCATTATTTCATAATTAAATGCCTCCAATTCAAAATTCTTCTGTCAAAATTTGCACTGAATGTGTAGTTTTTCTACCTTAATTTTCAGATACAGAAAGTGTGCAATAAGAAGATGTGGGAAAGATATACTCATCGCAGGAAGGAAGTATCTGAAGAGAATCATAATCATTCCAACGAGCGAATGCTGTTCCATGGTAAGAGTGTGTCCGCCAGTGGAGAAAGCCAGCTTCCATGTCTGGAGAACCAGTGGATCCAGAGTTTATTTCTGCCTTGACATTTCTGCCAATGTTTCTGAGCCTTGACAAAGGAATCGGCCTCAATCGTGGTTGCGCGTTGGTTTCCAAAAGTAAATAACGTACAATGTTACGTGAGGACTGGTCTGGCCCTTGTTTTCCTTCCTCTCTTACAATTTTGCTGGCTGTAATTTTTTTGTACATTAAAAGTTTTGTGCGATTCCAGAGCTGGTCTTAGCGAATCCCTGGCTTGCAGGTTCTCCGTTCGTGAACGCCATCATCCACAAGGGTTTCGACGAGAGGCACGCGTACATAGGAGGCATGTTCGGAGCCGGGATCTACTTCGCGGAGAACTCCTCGAAGAGCAATCAGTACGTCTACGGGATAGGAGGGGGCACGGGGTGCCCCCTGCACAAAGACCGCTCCTGCTACGTCTGCCAGAGGTTAGCCACGCCTCCTTTCTCTCTATTGGTCCACAGAACTGTGTTTGAATGCTTATTTATGTACCGTATTTATTGTTCCGTTTCAGATAACTGAAAATATTATTGACATTTTTGTATTGCTTTATTGATTGATTTGGAACAAGATGTTCCAGATTATGTAATATGAGTAATAATATAAGAATTTTAACTCCTGTCTCATCCAGGACAAGGTAACTAAACTTGGATGCTTAACTCAAATGAGTTTGCAGAGAACTGTGTTTTCATAATTTCCTAAGTTCTAAAAAATAAGTTTTAAATTATTCAGAAAAAAATTTCAAAGCCATTAAGCTGTTTCAAAAGAGGATAGAGGGTAAGTAAAGTTCTAAGACATGCGAAAGAACGCCCTACATATCAGGCATTCCTGCAGAACATTCTTAAAAGGCTTCATTTTGGCCATGAAAGGATTCTTTTGACTCCCTCAATGCCAAAAAAGGGAAGGAGATGCAAGAAATACAGGGCGGAAATTTAGTCCTGTGACAAGTACATGGCATGCGCATTTTCCTCTTATTTCCTTGCTATTGGATGAGAGGAGAAGTGAAAGGATCTACAGAGGCACAATGAGCCCAAAAGCTGTAAAGCACACCCTATACCCTGTTTTCTCCAGTCGTAATGCTGAGAGCACCAAGTTGCCTTGGCGTTGAGTCATTTTTCCAGGGCAGGAGAACTTGGTGTCACTGGCTCTTTGCTGTTTTGCCGTGACTGCAGGCACCTGCTGTTTTGCCGCGTGACCCTCGGAAAGTCCTTCCTCCAGTTCAGCGCCATGAAGATGGCCCACTCCCCGCCCGGGCACCACTCCGTCACTGGCAGGCCCAGCGTCAACGGACTGGCCCTGGCGGAGTACGTCATCTACAGAGGAGAACAGGTACTGGCGCCACACCGGTCACATGACCTACCGCTGTGGGGCGACATGGCTCAGGAGGTAAGAGCGGTTGTCTGGCAGTCGGAGGGTTGCCGGTTCGATCCCCCACCCTGGGTGTGTCGACGTGTCCCTGAGCAAGTTGGTGTGTGAGTGTGTGTGTGAATGGGCGAACGAGAGGCATCAATTGTAAAGCGCTTTGGATAAAAGCGCTATATAAATGCAGTCCATCCATTTACTGTGCATCTATGTGTGATTCTCAAGACATATTATGCTTCATCTGGTGACAGCTGTCACATAATGTATAGCGACTCTCTCTCTTTCACAAGGAATGAAAGTGCCGGATATGAAAGATAAGGGTGGTATTGATGGTTCTGCCATTATTTATGTTTGTGCCTTCCTTTCCAGGCCTATCCAGAATATTTGATAACGTATCAAATAATTCGACCTGAGGGGGCTGCAGATGGATAAATTCAGAGGTCAAAGGTCAGCAATCAGCTCTGGACCAACCCTGTTCAGTTTGTCACATGAGCATTATGAGATGGAACCACGGCTGTAGTTATTGCATGTGGAGATATTTATACAGTGTATAAAGTTTCTCTTTTCAATCATTTTTTTTTTTTTTTTAACTGTTTATGATTCCTTCCCCTTTCCAATTTGGCTGTATATGGAACTGCGTGATTTAATGATTTTGTGATTTTTATTTATTGTTTATTTTGTTGGCTTGTTCTAATGTCCATATTTGGAAAAGAGTGTTGTTTGCACCGTATTTGACTTCTAATTCTGTAATGGGAAAGCTGGTGGAGAGCAAAGCACAGCTAAGATTTGAATTATTTATTTTATGAAGCTGTTGTGTATATATATTTTTTGTACTAGCATGTTAATTTATTTGCCTTTGTATTATAAGAATAATACATCTTAATGTTAACTGAACAGAGTAATTTCTCCTCTGAATCAGCAGTTGAAAAGAATGAATCCCTTTTCAGCAATTGCTGAGATGAAATAGCCAGCTGTGCTGTGTTTGGTGCAGGGTCTCTCTGTGTTTGTAACCGTGGTATTTTCATTCATAATTAGATGAGGAGTGGAGAGAGAAAACAGACAGCACTCTGTTGAATGTCTTATCAGTCTGTTACGGTAACCAAGGTGATCTTATCTGCAGAAATTTGCTTGGTGAATAAGCATTGTAAATGTTTCAGAACACAGGAAAAAAAGTTAAAAAGAAATGCCTCAGACATTTTTTTCAGATTGACCCATGAAAAAAATTTGTTTTAAGTTAACAAGCTTGGAAATTGATTTTTTTATATACAGTACACTCATTTGAAGGTTGAGTTGTCTGCAGTGCAAATAATGTAGCTAACTGGTATGTGACTGACTTTTGTTATGGAAGATATTGTTGGATGCACTGTTTTGAGTTTGTCAGAAATAACGTGAACTTGACTATGGTATCATTGCAGAATGTTTCTGAAGCACTTGTTCTTTGTGCATGGTATTCCTGTCATGTTCAATCTTGTGATGTCATATATGGAAAGTATCTGTTTAACACTACTTCAGTATCGTGGTAAATTTATGGGAAATTCTCTTCAACCCCTGTGGCAACCAAATAAAAGAAATAATATATTATTTTGGTATGTATTTTTTTGTTTTGCCTCAGATATGAAAATACCGTTACTGCTGTTTGATGCTGTCTTATGATTTAAACAGACATTTCAAAAGACTTCCAAGGAACATAAATGTGTAGTTGGAAAGGCATTACTGGCCATAGTATTTTGAAGTTGAAAAAACAGAAGTTTACAGGGTACACCAAAGCTGCGGTCAGTGAAAAAATTTGACCCTACTTTGAGATGTAAGAATTCTGCTGAAATCCTGGAGGGTAAACCAGTTTCTGCTAACCTGGTTTGTATATTGTAAGAAAAAATAAGGTTCCGGACGAGAAAATCTTGGTCTTCGTAGAAACTGTCTTTATTGGCAAAATATGGCAGCAACAGAAAATACACGTAGCATGTACTCTGGGAGCATCGAAGTCAAAATGCACCCCGACTGTCTGTCTTGGCCTTCTTTTAAGCTGTTAGTTGTGATTTGATTAGTGGTACCAGTGATGATTGGTGAGTGAGATGATTAGTTTCTGTCAAGAGTCACACAATGCCTTAGCAACTCTGCTTTGTTAATCACTCCCGAGTCAGTTTCATTCACCTTTCTCCCTCTCCTGGCTGATTGTATCAATATGGCACTGTCAGTCTTTACAGTGATACTGAAGTCTTGTGAGCTGTGAACTAAGGCTTTCTTTCATCAGTGGGCCCAAGTATTGCGTTTTGGCACAACCTCTGTATTGAAGATTTGTAGTTGAACTAAAAATCTTACATATCCCCCCTTTGATGGTTTATTTGCGAACATGGACCATCACTCATTTGGATACTCTTGCGGTTAGTCCAGCAGTATGGTTTCTTGGTATGGCATAGAGCATCCTTTACTCACATGCCTCTCCGGGTACCCTCCCAGCGGGTCGCTCTCAACTGCTGATGGCCTCTGGGTGATGCCCTCATCTCGGGATACACCCCTCGCCATTGGACTATTACTGTGCCTCACACGCCTAGGTCCCATGAAAGCTTTTGCTGCCTTGTCCCAGTCACAGACCAACCACACTGTGACTTCTAATCCATTACTGACTTACAACCAGGAGAGAGAGAGAGGTAACCAAACCCGACCATGAAAGTATTCAACAAGCATAAGAAACCAATACATGTGTGAAGAAGTGGGTGTTTTGAAATGATATTTGTTGAGAGGAGATATGTGTGCTTTAAGAAAAACCTGGTGTGATGCGAATGGTGTATGATAATGCTTGCTGTGTGACAATCAGTGTAATGAGTGGTGGGGGAAAAGATGCATTTAAAACAAAAAAACAAAATGGGTGAAGGAAAAAAAAATGGACATTTGGCCAGACAGTACAGGGTGGTCATAACAGTGAAACAATGATAATGAATAAACATTGCTTTCTATGCAGTGTTGTAGATACCTGCCTTTTTTTTTTTTTTTTTTTTTTTTAATATTGATATCAATATCAATAACAAAAATAATAAAAATAATAATAAATTTTTTTTTTTTTTTTTTTTTTTTTTTTTAAATCAATAAGGTGTTTTATTTTTTTTTTTTTTTTATGATATCAATATCAATAACAAAAATAATAAAAATAATAATACTTTTTTTTTTTTTTTTTTTTTTTTTTTGGTAATTGAAATGATGATGGTGTCTTTGTACATAAATATCTGACAAGAGATTGCCTAAACCAACCAAGGTGCTTGTCTAAGACTACCACTTGAGTGAATGGTAACCTGTCGTTTCAGGATAGCACACATACAATACATTATTATGCTCTGACATAGGATGAGCAGGAAACAGATACTGACAGCTATTTTGAATGAAATTTCCCAACCAAATCCTGAGTATGCAATGTCTAAATCACCATCGTGCATTTGATAGATTAATGCCTCATCCTTTGCCTGTAACTCCTGTTGCACTTTAATGATATGGCTATCCTTTCTCTGCATCAAGGACATAAGTAAATTGTCCAGCTGAGGGAGTGCAAAATCAAATTCAGGGATGTCTTCAACAAATCCTAGTTCTTCCTCTGGTTTGGCATAAATTGTTTGCTGTGATGTATTAACATATGGGAAGAGGTAGTTTCCTATGGACCAAGATGTGCGGGGTGTAATACAAAATGATGTGGAATTGATTGGACAGGATTGCAAACTGTCATTGACATTGATGGAGAAGTGTCTGTGTGTAGTGGTAATGCATGCCTTTTGTCCGATCATAACTACTCTGGTTAGATTATTTGGGATATGAGTCAGATGTATCTCGCAGATTGTCTGGTCTGTCTGGGCTAATCCACAAAGTGGCTGTTTTCCTAGAGCATCGCATTCACAAAAGAAACCAAACGTAGTTTTATCGCAACAACCAGTATTCAAAGCTCTCCATTCCCCTGATTTCAGTTGCGCGATAAGCCTGGGTAGGTCTTTCCTTTCTTTAAGAACATTGTCCTGCAACACTCCTATGTTATCTACCTGAACGATTTTCTTAAACACTTGTTCTGGCTGAAAAATGGGTATGGAAACTGTCAAGGTCATTGCATACATCTGTCTCATGTGACACCCAAACTGATTAAGACTATTCCCCGCAGAACAGGCCCATGATTTATCATGTATGTTGTTAAAAACAGTTTCGTTCCACCATTTCAGGATCTGCATTGGTGGGATCCTTTCAGTGGATTTGGAAGGTTTCTCCCCTTGGGGAGAGAAAGGTAAATGAATTCCTTCCATCAAGGGGCCATAGTCGAGAGGGCTGTAAAATCCTGCAGGAAGAGGATGCGAAGAAACTTTGCTCATTTGTAGAAGGTAGCTGTAAGGGATGGGCAATTTGCATCTTCCCACATTGTTCAGGAAGGTCTTTAAGTTGTCCACCTTTGTTTTGAAACAATTTTTCAGGCCAAACCATTTCATGATTACTTCCTCTGTAAAAAGCGTTGATGGCATTCTCCCTGCTAACACTTCTTGTAGAATATGTGAAATCTCTTGTTGCCTAATGGATGAAAATTGTGCACAGTATAGTTCTTTTTGCATGCGGTTAAAAGCTTTCCTGGTCTTCTGAGTGATAATTGATAGTGCAGTTGCAATGGTATGGATGTTGTTTACCGTCGTCTTCTCCTCCATCAGTCCTTCCTGCAAGTACGCATCTGTTTGGAGAACTTGTGAACCAATTAATTCCTTCAATTTTCCCTCATTCTTCCTTAAAAGTTGACTGTCCATCCAGTTAGACACTCCCAACCCAGCTCCAGTTGCGCTAAGTGCACTGTCCATGAACCCCAATAATTTCCGCCCTACTGGGGTTCCCGTTGAATGTGGAGTTTGGGGCCCCTCTGCCTGTTTTTCCATTGATGACCTGGTTGCCACCGCACCATGGTACTTCAGAAACGCCGTTGTCAATAGGTCCTTGTAGATGTCAGCCACACTCTCTCCTTTGCACAGCTCATCAACATCTGGAGACCACGCTGTCAGGTTCACCAGGACTGGTACATGGACCCACTGGACGTTGTTGATCAGGATTCCAGGATATGGTCTTGTCACTATGCCTGACTGGGGAGCGGGTTGCTGTTCTGGGCATTCCTGGAGCATCGCCACTGTCATCGGCAATATCAACATTAGGACACTCCCTCGCATCTTCGTTCTTTTCCTATCTTCCTGCTTGATCTGAAAAAAATAAAAGTGTACACAAAAATCAGTGCCCACCCCCCCAACATTTAGACAGACACAAACATGACGTGCGATCAGTTATTCTCTGTTCTTTTGTAGAATTTTAACTGATCCACATGAAACCATTTGTTTGTGGTTCGTCGTGCTGTTGCCTTGTACTGGACTTTATATACAGTTTCTCCACATTTGTCAATGACTGTGTATGGGCCCTTCCAGTTAGCTGACCATGGCCCAGCATGATGGTAATTCTTTACCATTACCTCATCTCCCGGCTCAAATTTTTGCTCACTGACATGTTGGTCATAATACATTTTGTTGTATTTCTGAATCGAGCCAATCTGTTGAGCCGCTTGCTGGTACATAGCAGGTAAAGAAGAACAGAGGTTTTTCAGAAAGGTTTCAGTCGCCCATCCCTCTATCATGGGTCTCGGCACCTCTAGTAGCAGATGTTCTGGCATTCGCATTCCCCTCCCTGTCATCAATTCATGGGGGCTGTATCCTGTGCTTTTGTGAACAACCCCTCGCACAGACATCAAAATACTAGGGAGATTTTGAGCCCAATTGGTGCCATTTTCCAATACCATTTTTCTCAATGCGGTTTTGAGTGTTCTGTTTGTTCGTTCAACCCCGCCTGAAGACTGTGGATGGTGAGCTATGTGTAGTTGGTGCTTTATCCCAAGTAGTTTTGCCAAGTCTGTATGAATTTTTCCTGTGAAATGCGTGCCTCTGTCACTTTCCAGGCTAAGTGGCAGACCCCATCTACAGTAGACTTGTTCCCATAATACCCGGGCTGTGGCGGATGCGGTATCGGACTTAATTGGGAACGCCTCTATCCATTTAGTGAATGTATCTATTATGATGAGAATGTACCTGTAGCCTCCTCTAGCTGCAGGGAGTGGACCTACATAATCAATCTGCAAATTTGTCCACGGTCCTTCGGCTAGACACGTGGGCCTCAGTCGCCCTTTCCTTTTCACTGGTGATGGATTAATCTGGGCACAGGTTAAACAATTTGTGCAATAATCTTTCACATTTTTGTCAACGTCTGGCCACCAAAACATGTTTTTTAATCGGTCTTTTGTTTTTTCTATACCTAAGTGCCCCCCCTGATTGTGGATATGATACAAAATATCATTCCGCAATTCTGTGGGTGGGATCCATACTGGAATGTCATTTCCAGTGTACAACAGCATGCAATCATGGACCAGGAGTTGTGCATCAAACAGAGTCAATGGGCCCTCCAAAATTGCCTCCCCATTCTGTTTCTGCTTGATTGCTTCCCGCAAAACTGGATCCCGTTGCTGCGCAACCTTAAGGTCTGTCGGTTCCCTGACGTTTACCACAGCAACTAGTTCTGGTTCCGGTTCCAGAACATGGAATGGTCTCCCTGCTACAGCTGCTTTCTTTGCTAGCTCGTCCACAGCTAAATTACCATCTCCATGTTGGCTTACTCCTTTCTTCTGATGGGCTTTCACCTTTAATAGAGCAACCTTATGTGTACAGGACTTGGCTGCTGTCCACAAAGCCTGTATGGGTCCGACCTGTTTTAAAGGTTGGCCATCAGCGCTGGTGAAGCCCCTTTTCTGCCAAATGGGTAAATACTCAGTGAGAGAGTTAACAACAAATGCAGAGTCTGAAAAGATGTTTAAGTCTGAATCTGGAAAAACTGAAAAGGTCTGTAGGACTGCTGAAATTTCTGCTTTCTGAGCTGAGAAATGAGATGGACATCTGTAAAGGAAATCCCCATTGTCCGAATGAATCGCAAAGCCAGTATGATACTGACCATCCTGCCAATATCGGGACCCGTCCACATATACATCAATGGCTCCTTCTATAGCGCACACTTCAAAGACACTGTCCAGAGGCTGGACAGGTTTAGTGTCACAAGTGTGAGGGTCACCTTCATAGAGAAGTGTACGGGGTAACATGCATGAAGATTTGTACACAGTTTTCAAATTTTTGGAACCCAGATCCAAAGTCCATCGTGCTAATCTTGAATTAGATACTCCTTTCACTTTGCCATTCAAAAGAAGCTGAAGGGGTGTATGGGGAGTATGGAGTGTCACTTCATTAAAGCCGTAAATGTACTCGAAATGGGACATTCCCCAATGAACTGCCAAAAGGTGCCTGTTACATGAGTCAAATGCTTTCTCAACCGGAGAGAGCACACGGGAGGCATATGCAATGGGCCGCAGATTCTCCTGAACTTCCTGCAACAGAACTGCTGATAGAGCTTCCTCAGTGGCTGCGGTCTGCAAAATAAATGGCTGTGATCTGTCTGGATTACGCAATGCAGGAGCTTTAATTAGCGCATCTTTCAATTTTTCAAATGCCGTTTGATGTTCTGGACCCCAATCCAAAGCATCAGACTTTTTCTTTTTCCCCGAAAGTAAGGAGTTAAGCGGTCTGGCAATATCAGCAAAGCCTTCAATAAAGTCCCTACAAAATCCGACTATCCCCAAAAATGATCTTAAAGCTGTGACTGAAACTGGAACTGGAAGTCGCTGAATAATCTCTACCTTGTGTGGATCAGGAGTGCGCCCCCCTTTGGTAATTTTAATGCCCAAATAAGTTACTTCCGATTTGAGAAGTTGCGCTTTCTTGGGATTCAATTTGATTCCTGCTTCTTCAAGGAGGTGAAGCAGTTCTGCAAGTAAACTGACATGCTCCTCCCTTGTTGCAGTCTGCAACAATAGGTCATCAACATACTGAATGAGACATTCTGGTCTAGAAAAAGCACCTAGCACATTTGCCAAACACTGGTGGAATAATGTCGGTGAGTTAGCAAAACCTTGTGGAAGCACATTCCAAGTGTATTGGGTATTTTTAAATTTGAATGCAAATTTGTATTGGCAATCAGGATGCAGTGGGATGGACCAGAAACCATTGGAGACATCTAGGGCAGAATAATAGTTAGCTTCTGGGAGAAGGGATGCTAGAACATCAGGTGTGGCAGCTACCACAGGCGCACATGTGGGGGTGCACTTGTTGAGTTCCCTATAGTCAATACATAAACGCCATGAGTTATCCGGTTTACGTACAGGCCATATAGGAGCTAGGCATGGAGATAAGCACGGCCTAATGATACCTTGTTCAAGTAGGGAGTCAATTGCACTCTGCACATAGGGGTTTGCTTCATTCGGGTAGCTGTACTGTCTGAGAGGGGGTGGGTCCCGCCCCAGCACATTCACCTCTATGACACCCGGATCAATGCGACCACAATCATGCTTGCTTTTAGCGAAAGCCCCTCTGTGTTGTCCTAACAGGTCTGATAGCTGGGTATCATCATGTGACAACAAGCTATCCAAATCATAATCCTCTGCCTTCTTAATAGCAAACACCGCATGCACATCAGAAATTTCGACTAAATCATCCCCACTCTGAGTATTGCGCCAAATACAATTATTGCCATAATCGATTATGTATCCCCGCCTCTTCATTATGTCTGATCCCAAAATATTGCGAGCATCACCAGTTGTACTGAACCAAGCCTTAGCATTAAAAGAATCACTGCCAATTCGAAAAGCCAAACTGTCCGACTGAGAAGCAATAGACACTGTACCATCAAAACCTTCCAGAGTAATTGTATTCGTGGGATTGCGAGGGTGACTATCTGAGTGTATAATTGACAAGGAAGCACCAGAATCCACTAGCCAACTGTTGCATCGGCCTCCAACAGCAACATTTACAATTGGCCTACCATAGGTATCTCGTTCCAAAGGTGCAATGTGGTTCACGGAGGCCTGGAACCCCTATGCTGAAGCATTAGCACATTTCGATCCCATCCCCTTATTAGCTGCGCGCAATTCAGCGTTTTCGGCGCTCAGTTTTTGTAAAACCGACTGCATTTCACTGAGCTGTTTGCTAATCTCCGAATATGGAGATGTTCTTTTTAATGTTGAGTTGCATTCCCTGGCAATATGTCCTTCCTTTCCACAAGCATAACATAAAATTACCCCGTTTGGGTTAAACAAGGGGGGCCTTTCACCCCTCGCTTGTCTCACATCCTCCGGCACATAACCTTCATTTTTCCACGACACCGATTTACGAGTATGATTTGGGCGTGATGTGGTCTCGGCCAGTGCAGCCACTGGTTGCTTTCTAGATTGGTTAATGCTGAGATTCATGTTATATAGCTGTGTCATTTTTGCTACGATATCTGCGTATGCGGCATGCGAATCTATATGTAGCGCCAAAGCCCTCCGAGTATTCGAATCGCTTTGTGCAATCAATGCGGATTTGAATGCGGGATCCTGTTGTGTTAAACCAGCGATGCCACTATAAGACGAAAAGGCTTCCCATAGGCGCGCCGCATATGCGGCCGGGTGTTCAGAAGGACACATCACTACTTCCCTTATCTTTTCCCAATCCACAGCACGAGTGCCCAAAATGTCCAACAACCCCGTTTTTCTGCGTTGTTGGTTGGCCTCCCGATTTTGTATGTCCAGTGGAAGCGCACTAGCAAGAGCATGGGGTAAACAAGCAGACAAAATGACACATGCATCAACATCAGTCAATCTATGTAGGCCGACCATACGTTCCAAATTCGCAAGAAACTCTACCGGATCTCGCTTTGAGGGAACAAATGCACCAATACTTTTTACGAGAGCCTCAATCTCGCTCGGAGACAGCGGCTTTACAGTGGTTGTAGTGGTTACTCTGTTTCCCCCTTCCCCCGGTATAATAGTAGTGGTCTCGTGAACTGGCGCTACGGGGAATTTTAGGGTACGTAACGAACTGCCATCCCCCACCAGAGGTAAACCTGTATTTTGTGCGTCACTCCAAACCGCGCCGTCACTTTCCTCCCGAACCCGGTTCCCCGGAGCGTTACTATTCTTCTTATACAAGTAATCGCACGTACCTCGTACGCTTTTTAATTCTGTCTGCGTAGCATAGAGTTCACAGTGGAGCTCCTCGTTCTTTATGTGTAATTGAGCTACCTCCTTGCGCAGATCTAGCTGGATTTCGGCATTCAAATTCGCGTTAAGTTGATGGCTTTGTAACGAGGTGAGAAGCTCACCAGTTTGCTGTCGCAAATTTTCATTCTCTGCTTTGAGAGCATCCAATGTTTTATTGCCTAATTTGTAAGAAGCAAGGACGCCTTTCAAAACCATTGCAACCTTACTTTTTTTCCTAAGTCTATTGGTCGTGTTCCTATCAAATTGGAAGGCAGCCCATTCATACGGCTTTTCCTGGTTCTCTATTCCCTCCAACATATCTGATTTGCCGTGCTTAGCAATGTACTGAAGAATAAACGATTCCATTATCATAGATTCTCTCAGTTGTTCCCACTTAATAAAGAGTTAGGAAAGCACTCTCGCACCACCTCTGTGCGCCTCTATTTCCCAAAACAGCAATCGGGCTTGCTGATTCGAACCCAAAAAACAATTCCAAATACGTTACGATACGTTAATCACCGCAACCTGGTTCCGTGCGTTGAACCAAAATTAAACTTTATATTCCAGTTGCTTTAGGAATATTTTATACACCTACTGTATGGTTCAGTACCTCGAACCAACAACGCTATTCCAATTACTTTAGGAACGTATAGCTTGTCGCGTACAAATCCTAGCCACAGTCCGTCGGGCCCTATTCAGTTACTTTAGAATAGTTCGTCGATTTGCAAGCACAAAAACAGGTTCAGTACGTCGAACCAACAACTCTTATTCCAATTACTTTAGGAATGTATACAGCTTGTCGCGAACAAATCCTAGCCACAGTCCGTCGGGCCCTATTCTGTTACTTTAGAATAGTTTGTCGATTTGTAAGCACGAAACAGGCAAGTTGCGTTAGTAACTTGTTAATTCCAAACAGTTCCCTATACCCAGTACGTCGGCAATTCAGTTGCTTTAGAATTGTTGTTTTAGAGAAATGAATGGACTTAAACCCTGCAACTTCTACTGCACCTTACAAACAAAGACTACTACCAACAATTTCAGTCAGGAAACCTCCTTTCCTTGTAGGTTCTTTGAAGACGTGAAACTGAATTAAAAGTGGAAGCTGTATCACGAAAGATGATACTCACCGTATGGGAAGCTGATGTCAGGAATCTCCCCTCTTTTTTTTTCAGCTCGCGTTGGGCTGGCTCGCCAATGTAAGAAAAAATAAGGTTCCGGACGAGAAAATCTTGGTCTTCGTAGAAACTGTCTTTATTGGCAAAATATGGCAGCAACAGAAAATACACGTAGCATGTACTCTGGGAGCATCGAAGTCAAAATGCACCCCGACTGTCTGTCTTGGCCTTCTTTTAAGCTGTTAGTTGTGATTTGATTAGTGGTACCAGTGATGATTGGTGAGTGAGATGATTAGTTTCTGTCAAGAGTCACACAATGCCTTAGCAACTCTGCTTTGTTAATCACTCCCGAGTCAGTTTCATTCACCTTTCTCCCTCTCCTGGCTGATTGTATCAATATGGCACTGTCAGTCTTTACAGTGATACTGAAGTCTTGTGAGCTGTGAACTAAGGCTTTCTTTCATCAGTGGGCCCAAGTATTGCGTTTTGGCACAACCTCTGTATTGAAGATTTGTAGTTGAACTAAAAATCTTACAATATGTTAGCTGTTCTAAATCAGAACCCTGACTACTTGTGCAAGGATGAGGACAGAATCAGAAATAAACATTGAATACACATTTTTAAATCAGTTATAAACCATGTATGTTTGTATTTATCATTGTATCATTGCATTTATATAGCACTTCTCTAAATGCTCAAATTACTTTACAGTAATGAGTGGGAACTCACCTCACCTGCCACCAATGCAAATTATATGTGAAAATTATAAAACATATATGCAGATTATTATCTTCACCGAATGTCCTGGCTTAATGACCTCATTAGCTGTATGCTTGTTGGTTCAATTGTACATTAGGCCATAGAGAGATACTTCATTTTGGTACACAAGAACAGCCTAGCTGTCATTGAAGAGTCAAGAAATCTATCTTGTGAAAATGTGAATGATTTGGCATATTAAATAACCTACGAGCATACTGGCATGAAAAACTATCCTCCTTGTTATAGCTGCTCTATGGAGTGAAATAAATGGTTTTAAATCCCTACAGATGGTGCTGTTGCCTGATTTTGGGTATGTTGGGTAAGTTCAGTATTCACTCAAGCAAACTGAAAACTTGTGCTTAAAATAACTGCTGGTGGAATGTGTTTGAAGTGCAGTAATTGACCTGTACTTTTGTTTCAAAACAAAAATATTTAAAAAACAATTTAACATCATAGGGTTTTTAAAAAACAATTTAACATCATAGAGTTCAGTGTATATATTTTTGTGTGGATTGGTATTTAGAAAGGACAAGATGTATCAGAATAATTTTGGTGTGTCATAATTTGCTATGTATAGGAAGAGAGAAAGTACATTTCTAGTAGGCTTATTCTAACAACCAAATGATAATACCCATCAAATCAATGTTAAGAAGCCTGAGAAGGGCTAAGTGGCAAACAGAAAAAAAAACTGAGTTTGTCTCTGGAATATAATCTTCTGGCGTCTTGCCTGCTATTACCAGAGTTCAACACCATTTAGTGAAAGCTTAAGATGATGCCATTTTCAAAAGACTCATTTTGAAGTCTATTTAGCCGGTATGTGTTCAAGGCAATCACTCAACACTGGTGCTCTTACAAGTGGCCATTAAACTGATATGTGAAGAATGTACTTAGTAGATATAAGATATCTGTGTTTACTGTGCATTAACCAAGATACTCCATATGACTTGGAATTGCATTAACAGTATTATACAACGTAGCAATTTGGCTTCCATGTTTCCGCAAAATGGTTTGTACCCATAGATATGATATTGGCTATATTCAATAATGGACTGACATTAATGTCACTGACATATTCAGTGAGCTCCACAATGTGTATTATAAACCAAAGTGGATTAAAAAAATACCCTTAAAGAACCTGAGAGTGTTCATTTTAACCACAACTGAATTGTTACTAATCTAAAATTGTGGAGTATGGAGCCAAATCAAGAAAAAAATCATTATTGAGCTCACTGTATACGTACACTGTATAAACATACATTTATAAATACTTCAACCTATCCCAATGGGTTGCAGCATATTTTTTACGAATTATTGATAGTATACAATAGTTACCTGAATGAAGTACAAATTCCATTGATCAAGTTTGTGTGTGTTTGTGTGTGTGTGTGTGCGTGTGTAGGTGTGCGTGTGTGTGTGCGTGTATGTGTGTGCATGTTTGTTGCCACTATTACCAGGACAGCACAATCACCTTACTATAACATGATATTGCCTCATTTCCTCAAATGTTCCATTTTGCTTATATCAGCTTTGATACTACTGCTTTGAAAAAAGAGCCCAAGACATTCAACTCCTCTGTACTGCTTCTGCATGTCTTAATCCAATTTCAATTCCATTTAATTTTTACAAATTTAAGATTAACTGTGAGAGTTTGTGGTGTGTTGTTCTATCTGATACTCCTACTGAATTGCGTATTTTTCAGAAGCTAATGAGTCTCCAGTGAGACAGCCTATCCAAGCTTTATTTTTGGTGCCAATATCAACATTCCCTAATTAAATGATTTTCTAGGGTATAGTTTATATTCACTGTTCATCTGTTATATTCTGCTGTTAAATTTTCATCAGCATCTAAAATGGAATCTCTCTCTAGGTTTTAATACACATACACATTTATTTAACAAAGGAATATCAAATGCAATTTGGCATATGTAGAGGTCTCTCTCTCTCCCTCTCTCTCTCTCTCTCTCTATCTACCTATCTATCACCACACACACACACACCTGATGATGTTTGAATGGATACACAATGGTGGTATAAGCATCGTGGCTCACAACTTTTCCCTAAGTCAGAGCAGTGCTGATATTCTTGCCTCTTACTTTACCTTACCGTATTTAAAAATGTCATAGCTAAGAAGCTGAAGCTGAAGACACGCTGGTTTGCTTAGTTCTTTTTTTTCATTCTGTGAATTACAAATTCAGTTCTTTTGATTGAAGTGATATGAAGGTCACAGAAGGTTACTCATAATATATTGGCGCATCCTTTTTTTTTTTTTTACTTCTGAATCATTCATTATGACCGCATTTGACTTTGTAAATCTACTAAGCTAAGCAGATACGCATAAAAATAAATAAAAGCCTTAATTGTAACTGATTAAAATTGCAGTCAAAGCCAGGAGTGAAGAAATAAGTCATACAAGAACAATGAATATGAATGAGCAACCTTTTGCGCATTAAAGTGGTGCCAGTGGAATTTCCTGTATTCTCTATACTGCACTCACTGGTGGATGCTAACAATCTCAGTCAGGCTGTCCTGTGTATGAGCATCAGGGGGGCTATTGCAGTGGATGGTTTACAGGGACTCCTGAGTGCTTCTGCTTCCTGCTTGATTTGTGAAGCCTCCAGTGCTTTTACTGGAAGTCTCTTTTTTTGTTCATTTCACGCACCTGCTTGTTGTTTTCAGAGCTTGTGTCACCCCCTGCAGGCCATAGAGAAACCTGGACAAATCACCATCTCAGAGATTCAATGTTGCTTCCATTAATGAAACTTAGGTATATTTCTAGCATTTTTAGCAGGGCCAATTAAATTTGTTAGATATTCCCAATATAAAAGACCTATGAAAGACATGATAAGTAATCAGTGAACATAACTTGAAGTTATTTTCATGTAAATGTATATGACAGCACAGTTTAGACGGCTGTCAAAGTTACACAGATCCAATGAATGTTTCTTGTATACATAAATGTGATTATTTAACTTTATGAAAATATTTTAATCTTAATTCTAAATTAAATTGTTTTAAAGTAACTCCACTGTACATTTTTGTATACATACTAAACTACTGGTCTAGGTATCATTTCCTGTTTCACATAGGCTAATTAAATCCTTTCTTTTTTATGCACTGCATGGTTAGAGAGCTTACTTAAGATGCCATTGAGCAGGAATTATCTTGTATGCTTTCATTGCAAACCTCGCTTAGCGAACCCAGTAATAGGAGGAGCATCCCACTACAAGGACCATGCTTTTTAAAAAAATGCATGTAAATCCATTAGCAAGGAAAACACATTCAATGCATTATGACACAACCTTTACATCTCTATAGATCAGTCCTGGAGAACCAGTGCATATGCAGGCTTTTGTTTCCACCAATTACCCTGGCTAAATGAGCTAATTGGCTGTATACCCCAAGACTGGTTCATTGGTAGATTAGATCACAATAAAACATTTCACATAGGGGCACAAGAACCGTCTTTGGCATTATCATTCATTCACTTAACAAGAAATGTAGCTAAATTGTCGGTTGGTGTAAATGTTAGGGCTAATTAAATAATTAAGGCCAGAAGCTGGCATACAAACCAGAAACAGGTGTGACCCACATCGCCCGACCTCTGTTTTAGATCAATCATCCAGACGCTTTGTCTAGAAACTGTTTATAGTTCCTCTCCTGTTTGTTTTGTGCGTGCTGTGTAGGGGGCAGAGGGTACGACGCTGTGAGAACAGAATTGGCGGGTGATGCCAAAGCAAGAGGGAATTGTGATGAGCATGATGGTTTGCCCAGGTGGTGCGGCAAATCCAGGAGCTGGGAGTGAGATTGAGACTTGGAGACGTCTTGGTAAGATTAAAATGAGTTTAATCAAAAATATTTGATTAAATATTTCATTTTCATCTGTCAGAAGCACTTAAATTGTCATCAAATCATCAATCATTAAAATTTATCAAAGGTTATCATAAAAGCGGTATTTCGTGAGAAACACCAGACTGGTTTATTGTAAAAGCAGGTGTGAGAGAGTGTCTCCAGAGATAAGATCACAACTCCCCTTTATTAAGCAAACAAATGGGTCATATCACATAGAGCAGTGTTTCTCAACCCTGGTCCTGGGGACCCACTGCCCTGCATGTTTTAGATGTCTCCCTGCTCCAACACACTGATTCAAATGAATGGGTCGTTATCAGGCTTCTGCAGAGCTTGATGATGACCCATTCATTTCAATCAGGTCCCATATATGTATAACTAAACAGTGTAATTAAAATACATATATTTCAGCTTAATCATTAACCAACATTATTTCTGATTATTTCTATAATCTCCACTTCACCACAATCCTCCACAGAGTGAGGCTCCTTCTCACTTCCTGTGCCAGCATTCATAGCTGTGACAGCATTATCTGCACAATCCACTTTCAGTATTTAAATAGCCAGTAAATTCATTTCAATGTATTTAGATCATAAATAAATATAATGTCATTGTAATTGCCCATTGGAATAATTTTTTGTATGATTTGCATACATTTATTTCAAAAAATTCACATGGAGCATGCTTACTGTATCTAGGCACACATTCTGGTTGTGAAAGTCATGCTTCAAAGCGAAGTGTAAAATCTCCTAAATGTAAGGTCTGTGCTAAATGGTTGCTTTCTGATCCTTATCCGAACGGCTAATATTTGTGCTTCCAAACAATGAGAAGGGGACTTGTTGCTACACGAGAGGCACAAAGTGCAGTTTATACTCCATCACTTGATTGTTGCTTGAGTGAAATTGCAGTCACTTTCAATTGACACACAACTCAGTTTGTCACTGAGGCAGAAATGTTAGCTACAGTACCTGAACTCAAAACTGCTTCTGTTTGAGCTGCTCTAATGCATAGCCACAACAGCATAAATTCAACGCAACATAAAAATCCAAACTGTCCGCAACTGTACAAATACAGCGACAAATGTAGATTGTCTCATTTTGAATGTTTAATTTGGTTATCTAGCATGAAAAACTCACAAAAAATGCCCTTCATTAAAAAGAGGAAAACGGTTTTTCATTGAGCCCACGCATTGATAGTTGCTGCCAAACAGGGAGCCTACAGGCTCAACTAGAGACCACATAGTAGTTGCCATTAATGTTTTCACGGGTCAGTAGCAAGTGTTGCCCATTGATCACCAATGAAAGGCCTGGTTCAACTGGAACTTGCAAATAGTTTCTCTGGCTGTTAATAGAACATCCCCACACTGTCTTGCTGCAAAAAGGATCCTGTTTGATTCCAAAAAAAAATGGCAATACATTCATGAAATAACAGGGGAAAAATTTATTTACGAACTAAAGTCCAAATGCTATCGCAATATGATGAAATGATTCATCGGTGTCACCCAGTTGCTTTTATTGATTAAGCGATTGATTATTGCATTTGTGCCATCAGACACTGTACTTATTACAGCCTGGAAACAGACAAGCATTCCCCCCTCTGTTCATATAATCAGATCCACTGGCAATCCAGAATCCTCTCCAGAGACACAGCTGCTGCGCATGGACTGAATGAAATCCTCCTAATTAGGACTTTTATGTGACTGCCCAGCTAACTAGCTGTCAATAGTACAAAAACTGTCCCAAGTAATTAAACCATTTGTACTGACCACCCCTAAACCCGTGCATGAGTGCGTGCACGTGTGCGTGCGTGCACGCTTGAGGCCTGAGTTTGAACCAGGGCCTTTTAACAGTGACAGTCTGCAGAAATGGCTGCAGCCAGGGGAGGAAGCAGACCTACAGCCAAATGTGTGTGATAGATGTGAATGCTGAGGTAGATGTAATAAAGGAAATCTGCAAGTGGCTTGGAGGAAGGGTCCATAAAAGATATAAAAGTGATTGAGTGGGGAAGTTGCTTTAAAAGGGCTTGGGTTGCAGAGTTACAGCTTTGGATTTGTGATCTTTTTTGTGTGTGTGTGTTTCCTTTTGACTTAGATCAAGGCACCAGTACACTCAGATAATGAATATTTGGGATTCAAAATCTAGGGGACTAAATTCTGTAACCAGCTTCAGCCTTTTTTTCTGAGTAACAACTCTTCCCTTCGGTGAGACCATAGGAGGGTGAGAAACAGTGGGGTTTTTATCTTTGAGGTTTGACTTTATTCTTGTTTTGATATCATTAGATTCTTAGTAACGTGTTTATCTAAAGCCTAACTCCCTGAGCAAGGGGCACATATAAACTGTAGAAGCTGTAACTCGCACATATATATTTTAATGCGTGATTAGTGTATTCAAATAAACATTTGCTCATGTTTCTAATCACAATACTTGGGCTGTGAAGTCCTTCTAATAAACACTGATTTATAAAGAGGTGTGTGTTTATCTCATAACCGACAAGGGACATTAGAGATTGAGCTCCTTTGAAGTAAAGCCCTGATCTTTATACTATAGTGGACCCACAAACTTAGCACCAGTATTCCTTCCCCTACTTATAGAGCAGGCAAGATGTGTCTGATTAGGCCCCAGCGGGGACTGATAAGTTCATTTGGAGGGCTCTCTATCTTGTGTGATTTAAAGAGGAAGTTTCAGCACAAAGCTCTACTGTGAGGAAGCTAAGCTACAGACTTCCTTTCGGCCAGCTGAAGACTGCAGATCATTAATCCTTTGAAAAAACAGCGCCTCACTGTGTGTGTGTGCGTGCGTGTGCGTGTGCGTGTGCGTGTGCGTGCGTGCGTGCATTTCCTGACCTAGGCTGTACATATAGTAGCTCACAAGTGTTTCATAAATGACCAAACCAGCCTTTCAAAAAAAAAAACCCAACATAGCAATATGTGGTGTGCAGCAACCAAGGGCTCTCTTCCTTAAAACCATTGTTTTGTATTGTATAATGACCAAAACTAGATGCGTATAAAGGGAAATGGACTAGCCTTTCTCTGGTCCTCCCCTGAGCAATCATTAATTAAACATGAGCCAGGAGGAGAGGGGGAGTCCCCCTCCCCTCTTTCAAACACATAAAAGAGTGACCTGTGGAGTATTATCAGGCTTTTTGCTGTTGTTTTAAGCCCTTTGTTCTTGCCTGCCTGCCTTGATACCTTTTGGTGCGTGGTGTTGCAGGCTCTGTAGGTTTTTGATTTTTTGGGATTATCTTGGGAGAGATAAGCCGTAGTTCTTATCTGCTTTCTTTCACTTCTTTTGTGATCGTAAGTTATTTAATGTCCATGTCTATAGTATTTAGTGTAAGGGAGGTAACCCTTTGTCTTTAGATGTTTTGTAACGTTGTCTTCTAACTCAATAGAGCCTTTCATTTCAATGAAGTTATACATTCTGAACCACCAGGTTGATCCAACCGCCTATCAAAAATGTGGCAATTTAACTGATAATTGGTGTCTGATAATAATTAGCAAATTTAATTAAATATGTTTTACATTTTGTAAAAGTGCGGAGTTTTAGCACTCAATACCATTAGTTTTTCAGGGTGCCAAACATTAAAAGGTGTTAGCTGTAAAAGCTGCTGGATTCAGGAAACATAGTTTTCAACAAATCTTCACTTTCCCAACACCACAACTTACTT
This sequence comes from Anguilla anguilla, assembly GCF_013347855.1. NCBI lineage: Eukaryota > Metazoa > Chordata > Actinopteri > Anguilliformes > Anguillidae > Anguilla > Anguilla anguilla. The sequence goes on along the minus strand of NC_049202.1, from coordinate 10,891,920 downwards.
AACTTAACTGTGGGTATAAACTGTCTGTCGATGAACATCAACTTTTTTGCTAGTGCTTTTGAGGAGTACTGTAAATGGCTTCAGCTGTTCCTTAATCCAGTGAACAGGAAGAAATATCATCACCTCAGCATGCTTCCATAAGAGCACATATGTTACTGTTACCTCAAGTGCTTTATCACCACCCATAAAGATCCATCCCCAAATATATGACGTCCCTCAAATGCAACACGACCAAAGCATGCAAAGCACAGACAGTGCATGATTGGGCTTATGATTTTGATTTCATGCAGTATGCTATTCTGACATTACAGCAACAAAATGTATAGGTCTGTTCAGAATGTGTGAAACATAGTGTGACTATTTTCATGCCAGTGGAGCTCTTTAATAACTGGTTTTATTGGGTCTTTAGTATTATCCAGAGCAAATTACACAGATTACATTTTTGCATACAATCTGTTTGTACAGCTGGATATTTTACTACTCCAGACTAAGTACTTGCTCGAGGGGACCAGAGTAGCATCCCAGCTGGGTATTGAATCCACAACGTTCAAGTTACAATGCACACATATTATCATAATATTAATAAAATGCTAAGCTTATCTTTACCTCTTGTAATTAATTAAAATTTTCACTTGTGCTGCTATAGTCAATATAAATGCAATTTTTCTGAGAATGAGCCTACATTGTCAACATGAAATCTTTGGCATAAACATGTGCAGACCATGTTATCATGGTTGCAAATGGCTCATTTTGATGTCTTTGTTTATTTAACTGACCTCACAGTCAAGTAAAAATGCAATACTGATCTCAGTTTAGTATTATTTGAACAGGTTTATTTTAATATCCATGTTGAACCATGATTCTTCAAATCTTGACTCGGGTATTTTATTTTATTTTGCTTGAATCTTGAATATCTCTTTAGAATTTTTAGAATTTTTTTTATCTTGATGACCTGAATGTGAATAACTTTAGTTACATCCACACTGCAGGGAATTGTATGACTTGTATGGCCAGCAGAGTCCTTCACAAAGAGAGAGGTTCCAAAGAAAAATGATCAGTGTCGTTGAGAAATTTATTTTATTTTTTATTTTTTGCAATCAAGGGCTGTTGCTCCCCTACCCTATCTTATATGATTGAGTGTGATTAGGCCGCGATTGAACACTGAGAGCTTGGATTCCCATCTCCCTGCTGGCAGTCTTGTCTGTAATAACAGACTCGGCATAACCACAATGAAAAGATCAGGTGTGTATGTTTAGGAAGGAGGGGGAGGGGTCATGGCTGAAATGAGCACTGCAAAGTATGATTGTATATATAATGGTTTGGGCTTCTTAAGGAGGTTTCCATAGCTACAACCTGTAGCCAGTGATTCGCTGAAGCGAACGAGGCACGCGTGTATTGATTGAGTGATTACAGTGGAAAGTGCAACACTAAACAGATCTTTGATTTTCCTTCTGTCTCTCATGTACAGAATGCTTGTTGGCCAGCATACTTTGGATACCTCTGCGATTTTCCCAATGGAAACCCTTTGGATACAGATACAGAAATATTTCCTGTCTCTACAGAGTCACAGTTTCTGCGCTCACAGACTCATCAACAGAATCACAACATTTGCCTGTTTGAGACCAGTTTTTGGCCTCAGACACTCTTGGATAGTTTGCACAGTAATGGCACTTATTCCAAGATAATGGGTATATTATGAATCATGTGTGATGTACTATTGATTGGGACAAGTTGAATTAGATGTTAAAAGAAAAGTTTTTTGTTTTTTTTTACAATGTATGAAAATTAAATTGAAGCCATTAAGTGCAATGTCATACTTTCTTGTGGCAAACCAGTCCTTAAACAGATCAGTTTACTACCCACAGTAAGAAGCTGTCATAAAGGTGATTCAAAAATTCTTGCAATGCCAAACCAAACATTTTCTCTGGTTTAGCTCCATACCTTTTCAAAAATATATAACAAAGATACAATTTTGCTGGCAAAAAATGCTTTCTTTTAATTATGCATAAAACTCAAGGACAAATTCAGTAATAAAGTGATACGTGATAAAGTCACTATGAGAAAGGTCTCATTCTTACAGTCGTACTAAAATCCTTCAGGAGCATTTTGATGCCAGTCTTGCTGACTGCACCATTCATTAGACCCGTCCTGCCTCTTCTTTCCTGCATGCTGATTTTGGGTACGGGTCCTTCACGTTCACCTTCTCCCCTTCCTGGATCAGTCATTCTCCCCTTCTAAATGATGGATTGATTCAATATGTGTTAATCAGAGCTACTTATCATTATTTATTTTCACAGCAGTGGCCCCTTGTCCACTTCATCCCTGATTAGTGGAATCAGGTGTTCTAATGCATTGGTATTGGGGTGCAAAAAAAGCTATATCTACACCAGGCCATCTTAAAACTGGACACCCATAATTTCTGTCTTTTAAAGTCTTCTGCTGTTGGCTTTTGCTTTGACATTGCTTGAATGGGTTGCAATTGCAATTTGTGTATTACATGTCCCTCAGAATAAGGGTAATTTGGGTTAGAATCTAACTGGGGAATGTTAAGCAATATTTCAGTGGGGCTGAAAATATCACAGTTGCTGCTTCGTTACTATCATAAACATTTATGAACGTTCATTTAATGCTTACGAAGCTGCTTGTGGAGGTCTGCTTCATATAGGTCTTCTGGAGGACCATTGAAAGAAATTATTACCAATAATATTACATGTAATAAAATTCCTGCAGATCCCAGGATATGTTACTGAATGTTGTTATTCTTGATAATGGCATTGCTGTTGCTGCTGTTATTTTTGTCTTTTTTTTCTTCTTCTTTTTTTGTTTTTTTTACAATTACGTTTCATGATCAAAATAATTGTTACAATCAGAAAACTGAGCTGGAGCAGAAAATGTTTAGAGCCAGTACCTCTGCCTTCACTTAGCTTTACGCACATCAGCACAGTTTGAAATATATATCTCTACCTTTATCATCAACTGCTTTTCACTCTGTTGAACTGCACTGGCACACTAACGGCCTGCACATTTGAATGATATCGAGAGTTTAAAAAAATGTTTTGAACCCAAATGCAGTCTGTGTCCTAATTCATCAACCCAGTGCCATTGGGTCAATCATGAACGCATAAGAACAGACAGGTATTTCTAATGAAATTTTACCTGTGGATTTCTTTTACTCATTCCATCTCTTGTTCAACAAACAAACACTGGCAGGTTAGGAAATGTCATTCATTTTCCAAGAGGTTCCTGGAAACATGACAGGTTGAGACATACAAAATAGAATTTCCTAGTATCGCATTGGGAAGGGAAGGTAAGGTAGTCTTTCCCTTAGATTGTGAATTGGCATATTATCATGGAGATTACAGCTCGCATTTGTACACTGTTGAAAGCTCAATGCTCCCGTAATAATGAAGTACAATGCACATACATATGATATGTTGTAAGAGATAGTTAAATGCACACTTGTGTCATGACAGATAATTATCCTTTTATTGAGTATTCTGTAGCTGAGATAACCTCTCTAAAAAAAATAATAGAAAATGGCTCTTGTAGGGTTTATCAAGTAATAATGAACATTGATTGCACAGAACAGAATCCAGATTCCAAAAAAATAAAAATAAACCAGCGATGTTCACGGTAATTAGCATAGGACTTTCCATTATACATGTGATGACAGAATAAATAAGGATATTAATAATGCAGATCTGGTGTGATGTAATGAGTCAAAGTGCAGTAGAATAAATGTGTTTCCCCATGGCCTGCTTTGATGGAAAGGAATTGTGTTTCACAAAGTGTCTCTCTCTCTCTAGAGCCAATTTGAACTTTTGCACATGTAACATAAATCATTAAATGCATTAGTTCTGATAGTGAGACTACGCTTCACCAAACAACATCCTCCGCAATGTGAAATTAAGGCAAGAAATCAATGTCTTTCCTGGCAAAGTATAGTGTCGTTCTTTCTATTTATAAGGTTTCATGAAAAACATAACATGTTGAGGGAAAAGTGCAAACTGTGGAGGCAGATTCAATGCTGAAGTTTACAAACTAGGGAATACCAAACTACTGTATCTTTCAGAGTTGAAACTGCTTATCTCCTTTAATTAGCCTTCATTCCCTTGATCACCATCAACAGAAAAATGTGATAAAATACAAATTCTCCATTGGGAATCACTAATACAATGCTTTAAAGGAAAAAAATAGCTACACACCCATCATCTTTCAATGTCTAAATTTGAGAACTTTGGACATTGAAAGATGATGGGTGTGTAGACACAGTTGTAGAAAATGCATGATTTTCCTTTAGTATACCGTAAGGCTGAAAGCTCACCTGAGGCAACACATAGTGAAAGTATTTGAACTCTTCATGCACCAGAAAAGTTTAAGAATTTTCAAAGAAACATGCTCCTTAAACATATTTAGAGAAATAAATACTGAAAAATAAAGATTGAATTATAATTCAATTGAAAATTTTAGATTTTAATATTGGTGAAAATTTGTTTGTTATACACATCCATACACACACAAACACACACACACATACAGTGTGCAATATAACAGATAACACATGTCCACAATATTTAATTCCTTAAATCAATGTCTAAAGAATTACATGCGTAAAAGCCCTTTTAGTTTGATTAAAATGTGTGTCTACTACAGGTTGAGATATGTTGCAGTGTTATTCTAATGAGAGTCATTGTGATTTCTGTTCTGTATCCGAGAATGAAAATCATTTTTGGCATGTCATAAGTGCAAGCTTTCACCTCAAAAGATTGCACTGAGCACAATAATTTTGAAAGACTTAATAGAAACAGCACATGCTTTGTCATTACAAAGTGCAGGGCTGTGGCTATGAATTCTCAGGCCTCCCCAAAGCATATACTAAATTCACAGACCTAACGTTAATGCAATGGTTGTAAAGTGCACAAGGTAACACCTCGTTCCCATGTGTACTTGTGCGATCTGAGGTATGAAAAACTGCTTTAAAAATCCATTTAGGCTTAGATGCTTTCAAACCTCCTTACTACACAATAATTGTAATGATGAGCCAGAACAGTGGGTCTCCTGTGGCTTGTTATCGCACTTGAACATTGAAATTCTGGATTCTGTCTCTGGCAGATTAATGTTCTGTCAGCGACCTGAGAGGGCTGTTGCATTGCTATTCCGTGTTTTCTGGCTTTCCCTTGGATTCGCCATTAGTGCGATGAGTGGCAATTGTTGAAATAACCGCTTGCTGCCACAATCATGTTCTGACTAGAATGTATTTTCCGTGACACATGGAAAGAGATTATTTGTGTCTGGGTATGAGTTTCACATCTATTTACATTTAAGCTCAGGCCCTGCATTCTCAAGCATTTGATTCTGAAGCATTTCTGAAATATTTACTGAGCTTCTCTGTGTGTTCTCAAGTCAGAAATAAAAATTTAAATGTATCCCTTTTCATGCTGTTCAAACAACGAAGTGGGAAAAATGTTTTTGTAAAACATTTATGTCCATTTTTCTCCACAGTTTGTCTTTTGTAAATAATTTGTAAATAAATGTTTTTGGGTTGACAAATTGTGTTTTCTTTTTATTATAATAAGTGGGTTGTGCTGACTTAAACTCAAATTATAGGTATTTAAGGTTCATCTTAAATTATTATTATTAATGTTAATGTTAACTGTTAATGCACCCCTCGTACCGCATAATTGAAGGAAACCAATGGTTCACTTCTGAGGTAGATACAGTAACTCAGAAATGCAGAGACATATTTAATTAGCAAACACCACTATACTAGCCTTTACCAATGGAGCTGTCACAACAAATTTCATCCCCCTACAAATTTGTAGGGGCGTTGAAATTTGTTGTGATAGACCCACCCAAAGCAGAATGATGTCTTTTGAAAGAGTGACGTATACTTTATGCCATCAACTGCAACATGACTATTATGTGTAAGTAATGAATCCACAGACATGATGGCAGTTTCTGGTATACGAACACTCAGACATTACTGTAAGAACTGAGCCTTTACGAAGCAACTGAGCCTTTGTTCCCGGGATGACCTGGGGTTTATCAAATTCTCCAGTGCATCTGTGACCCTCTCGCGCACATCAGCTGTTCGGTCAGGAAGTGTCCTGCTTTTCAGCTCTCTCAGTCCGCGGGAGAAGTACTCTAACAGACACACTCCTCTTTAAAGTGTTGAGATCGAGCTCGTGTTTTGGTGCTTTGATCTGTGAAGATGAAAAGCCCACCCATGTAAAGCAAGAGAGGGAAAAGGTATCCCTTTCCACCCCAGGTGTCTAAAAGCAAAAAATAATAATAAAGTAAACTAAATGTATACACACACAAGTTTTAAATATAGGATCATTGTTTACAGTGTTATTAATAAATCCTATTTTTTTTACAGTGGTGTATTATAACATATGAATATGATGTATCACAGGAGTCATGAGATTATTTCAATAAATATGGGATGTTAGAACAGTTAAATTGTTATTTGTTTTGGAATGCTATAGCTATTCTGAAAAGAATCATTAATTAAAATGTACACTTATCACTAAAATGATCCAGTTACTGCTTTAGGAGTAGTTTGCTGGGGAACATCAGTTCATTTAATATTATAGCTGATTCAATTTGCTGAGTTCTAGGAAAACTGATAAATAGTGATTGTGCATTAGTGTAGGAACAAATTATGTTTATTTTCAGATAATGAGTTTAGGGAGCAAATTAATTAGTGGGAATAAAATGCATCCTTGTTGGATTTTTTGGATGTAAGCCATACAAGCAAACAGTGCTATTCTTGTTAGCTGTAGCCTGATTAATACCCCCCAAACACACAAATACACACACACTCAATTCCAGTTTAGACCACCTGGCATGTTCCCCCTGACAGAGACCTTCAGTTGAATGAAAGAGACAGGGGAATAGAAATGATGCATAGCATAGCTTTGGTAAGGCAGGAGGAGACAAGGTTAGTAACTCACCATGTAATTTTGAGAGGAAGAGGATTGGTGACTTGATGTTCAAGGTGGTTTCAAGGTTTTGAAATTATACCGAACCCTCCTGGTGAACTGAATTCATAAACATGCATGTGACTTGAATTGCCAGTTGTACTGTTTGAGTCAGTGCCACCTTATCCAATGACAGGAGCAGAGCAGTTGAAGCAGATGTACTTTTCCAATGTACTTTAAATCAGGTTCAGAGTACAAGTCAGTGATGATTCTTACCTTGGGGGCCATAGTGAACTAGAGGTGAGCTAGCACCTAGATCGGGCTTGACTCTAGGGCACAGCCTACCTCATACCTGCTACCTCATACACATGCTTTTATTGACTTAAATACTCAGGGGTCTTCATATATTCCAGCCTTGGATTAACTCTTATTCTGTTTTTATGCACATAAAGAGAGATTAGACATCAAATCTCCCTGACATAAAGGAAATAAAGAAAACAATGTTTCACAATGCATTGTATGATTACTGGAATGGGATGAAATGATAAAATGAATAAAGTTTTACAAGCTAATGCATGTGTAATCAAGCCTCATTGTCCACTAAGCACAGAATCTAAAAGTTCTCTAGAATATAAAATGAGCTGGCCTTTCTACTTGTCAGAAACTGGGATAGGAATGATGGAGAAATACAAAGAAAGCAAATTTGAAGAAAGGACGTTTTGCACATGGTCAGACTTCATTGTTCTGAAATGAAGTGGCAAGCAGAGCACGACATTGAAAATTAAACTAGATGGGATATGATGCTCTACAACTGACAGTCGGATTCGTTAATAATTTACATCAATAATAAACTTAAATATCGGCGATGTCTTTTGACATCTCTATTTCAGTGGTCTCCAACCCTGGTCCTAGAGAGCTACAGGGTCTGCTGGTTTTCATAGTGACTCTGCACTTCATGAATCAATTAGAGCAGTTGATTACACAGTTAACTCAACTCACCTGGTGTCTTGGGTCTCAATTGGGTGCTGATTTTAAGGTGAAAACAAAAACCAGGGCTGGAGACCACTGATCTATTTTAATCTAATGACGGTAGGCTGGAACACACTTGTAAGGCTGGCGCTGACATTATGGCACTGATTCTGAAGGGCAGATTTTAGAACGCTTAACATTGACGCCCTCTTCTCATTGATCGCCTTTGTTTGTTTGTCTGTTTGTTTGTTTACCTGACCCACACAGGCAGCTCCTCCCAGCCCCCTCCCCCTGCCCTCCCTCAGCTGCTGGCTGTGAGCGGGAGCTGGCACCTGTTTCCACACTGGTCCGCTCTTAAACGCTGAGCCACTTATGCCAGCAATTATCGCTAATTAGACTATTTCAGTTCGGCCGTCTAAAACATGAAAGGCTTCAAGTGACATTTTTATCTTTTATTTTCTTTGACGCAACAGTCACTCCTGATCAACATTAAAAGCGTGAGTGATATGTCTGCACATGCTTTGCAGGGTTCTGCACAGTTGCCATAGCCAGGAATATTATTTGAAGTGCCTGGATGTCTTTCCTTTGTTTTCGGAAGGATTGTTGTCCCTTACTTGTTCTTTTGTGTGTAAGATCAGAAAGGTCTGAATGCGCTACCGTTTTCTCAATGGCCGTGCTTTGTCCTGCCTGATTCACATTCAAAGCCTCCAAATCTGAGCTATTTATTCTCTTGTGGAGCACTCTATAAGAGAGAACACAAACAGAATTCTGCTGTAAAATAAACTATAACAAAAATATCAGACAGTTTCAGCTAATGCAAATAATAACTAAAATTTATGATGTTGAATAGCATAGCACACATTAAATTCCCTCTCATTTAATCTATGTAAAGAGGACCACGAAACCTGGATTAAAATCATTCATTTTGAAATGTTACCCTGATTTACTATACAGTTCAATGAACACTCTGGAAAATTGTGTTACGTTAAAGAGCATTAGTGAGACACAGGCAGGCTGGACATCAATCAGGTAGTGCAATGTCATCGTTCCATACAGTACTTCAAAACTGATCGATCAAAAAATAATACACCCATTGAACATGTGACTTTGTGCGCATATAACATCAGTCTTAGATTTTTAGTATCCTGGTTCTCAATCTCTGATCTTGATTCATGTCCACAGTATTGCAATTCTCGTGACAGTTCAGTCCGCCTGTCTATGCCTCGAAACCCCTGCAGCTAATAAACAATGCAGCAGCACAACTTGTCAGCGATTTTCTCAAATATGCACACAGGAGCATAGCAAGGCCCACTGAAAGAATATTGCTCTGGATCCGCCTTTTTTAATAAATCAAATTGAATTTTTTTAGCAGTGGGTCCCCAAGATATGGCCCCTAGAATTGTTATAGCCTTTCACCCCGCTAGCAACGGACCTGCATGCAGAAGTCACACCCCTCCTCATTTCATTTAATTAGCTGACTGTTACTGCGCGCATTAAGTTTAAAACCATTGGTGCCAGCCTACAGGGCATTTAATGTAACAGCACCACCATACTGCAGCTCAATCTTCAAACCCTGCATCTAGCCAGATCTCTGCACTCCACAAGGAAGTCCAGGACATTTTATTTTGAGTTCAAATACATACTTAAACTAAAAGTTGAGATATTTGAGGATTACACTGACGACACATATTTCCAATGTGGCTGACAACACGAGGAAATCCTATCTAAGTGCAGGTTACCTGGATTCAGCCTGTTAGTTCTGTCATAGCATTAAAAAAACTTGGTGGAGCTTTAACTTGTTCTGTTTATGTTGCCCACTAGGTATTTTGAGTATATGGTATGTCATTGTGAAGCCAAAAGCACATTTTTAAATTTTGTGGACAATAACGTTTCCATTCTGTTCTTATATTCTTATTTGGTTGTAACTGTCATCCCAAACCTTTTATGCAACATCCTTAAGACAAATTGGGAGACCAGCCAAGCAGCTAGCCATTGCTTATCATCACTCAGCTCAGCCATTGGGCCATAGGAATACACCAAATGGGATAACGAGGGCAATATTTGACCAATCAGCATGAAGACTAACTCTTAGCCTCAGGTAGCACTGGCACAGTCAAGCTTCTGTTCCAGTCCAGTCTATTGCTTTAGCACTGCTTACCACACTTCAGGCCTAAGATCATGTCTACAAAAAACAGATTCCCTTTGTGTTCAGACAAGCCACTTTCTCTGGGCGAGGTAGTTTTGTTCAACTACAAATTACAGTATGGTTTTTTGCCTGCTGAGTTCCGTGGTTATTTCTGGAAAAGGTCCTTGCACTCCTCTCACAGTGGTTTAAACCTGCTTATTTTCATTTTCAAGTAGATTCATGTCATTGAAAATTTTAAAAATTAATTTTTTAATGCATTAAAAAGCATTATTCAAATGCATTTCATGAATGACAGTCTGAATTTTCTGTATCTAAAAAAAGGCACTGAGAGAATCATGAAAAATGTCTCAGATTTATTTATGAGATGAAAGGACACAGCATTACATTCTTATCCAGATCAAGGAGCCTATCTGCAACAGTGTGAGAAGTATCAAGGCCAATGTAAATTTCAAAATCCCCACTCCAACGTCCAACAAGATTTAAAAATATATTTTTTTAAAGGGAGCCCTAATACATCCATATCCACTCAATACATCTTCATAAATAATCTGAAAAGTACATATGAGTGACAGGATACATTACGAAATGATAAATACATTATAGTGTCGATCAGACAAACATACAACATTCATCTATATTTCAAAACTGATGAACTATTATTCTTCCGACATGCTCTTATACAAAAGTACGGTTTAAACGCTATTACGTTTTGGTATATGGGCTATCACTAGATAATTGTAAACTGCGCTATTATACCGATGTACGCTGTAAATGTTTACTGAAATGCAAATGATGCATTTGAAATCTGACTGGTAATGAACAAATTAATCAGTGGTCACACCGATAGTCTACTATAGGTTAAATTTTACTGGAAGTACATAGTCTCACATAGGTTATATAATTATTTTACGAAATTATTAACAGGTTTACCTGGTAATAAATACTTTCGTGAATTTTAGAAAACAATCAGTTCTCAGATAAAATAGGTCATAGTGTGTAGTTCCTATGCGTAATTTGTGGTTTACATTTTAAGGGCTGATTTTGAAGGACAATTGAAATACTGTGCAAACAAACTACCAGGAGTAAAACTGATTAGAACAGCACCTTTCCCTGCTGTAGACATTGATCCTTTGTAATTAAATTAAGCAACTCTGTTTTAAAACTTTGTTCTAGGTGATAACATAGTTAGATTAGCTTTTATGCATGCTGCTTGAAATTAAGCAGCGTATGATAATATGATAATACTGAAATGGATTGTCATACATCTAGCAATGAAATGTTTTGTTTAGATTAAAAGCTCCTTAAAATTTATGGCAATTAACACTTAGGAAATGTTCGCGAGGTAAAAACCACTAATCCCCTATCTGACCAGGAATTGCATAACATTCGTTGGCTCCAGTCGTGGTAAACGGCATCATATCCAGGGAAATTTCTGCTTCACATTCAAACTGGACGATTGCCGGGAGAAGCAGGTTCCTGTGATTACGGGACGCGTTTGAAATGACAGAAACTTTATCAAAGGGTAAGTCCACGTCTTCCCCGTTGTTGGGTACTACCGAAGGAAGCTGGGCGGTAGTGAAGGCAATGGGTGCGTCTTTCTGCAACGTAGTGTCGTGGTGGTACGACACTAACTCATTGCTGAAATTAACAGCTTCAACAGGAGCACTGGAGCAGAACCTGTTGCAACCCAGTATGGTTGAAAATGCTTTCCTGAAATCAGCGTTAAAGGCGTATATGACTGGATTTAATGAAGAATTGGCCCAACCGAACCATACGAAAATGTTAAAAGTACTGTCACTTACACACAGAGGGTCCCCAATTTCACCAATGTCACAGAAAGGTACCATGCAGTTCAACACGAAAAAAGGCAGCCAGCAAAACACAAACACGCCCATGATGATCGAAAGCGTCTTCAGAACTTTAGTTTCCTTTTTAAATGTTGTTTTGAGAGAGTTCTCATTAGCGCAGTCACTTGGGTGTTGGTGACTCTGTGCTTGCTCCACGGCTCGTTCTAAGGAAGATATTCGTCTGATTTGTGTTTGGGCGATTCTGTAAATCCTTGTATAGGTGCCAATCATTATCACAACAGGAATATAAAAACTTATCAACGACGATGATATCGCATAGGTACTATTCAAGCTTGCGTTGCAGTCCTCAGTGTGGTTGCTGCTGTTATCATCTGCGTAGTCCTCCTCCGCTTTATGCCAGTTCAGTTGGACAGGTATGAAAGAGATGAGTATTGACAAAGTCCACGCTACACCGATCATGATAAAAGCAACTCTTTGTGTCATCTTACGTTCATATCTAAAGGGGCTTGCAATGGCCCAGTATCGGTCCACACTGATGATACAAAGATTTAGAATAGATGCAGTGGAGCACATGATGTCAAAAGCTATCCACGTCTCACAAAATTTGCCAAAGAGCCAATACCCAGCCACCTCCGAGACAGCTTTCCAAGGCATCACAAGAACTGCCACAAATAGGTCTGACACTGCCAGAGAAATTACAAAAAAGTTGGTTACTTTAGATCTCAAGTGCCTGAATTTAATAACGGCAGCGCACACCAGCGTGTTTCCTAATAAAGTGGAGACAATCAGAAGAAACAGAACGCAACCTGTCAGCGCGCGGATGCTGAGTCCAGTGCTGTCCGCTTCAGTACCTTCCGCAAAAACATGACTTTCGTTTGTAAAGTTTTCCATGAGTAGACTTGTTTTAGAAATGCTTTGATTCAACACTTACATGACTTAGGCCTATACATGTAATATATGATTTGGTAGCCGTTAAATCCATTGCCATACCTTTATGCAAGTCGATAAATTGTGAATTTACATGGTTTTGGTTTTAGTGGATGTTGTCTATCTCCCCGCACGTATTTTAAATACGTAGTTTCTTAATAAACCTCGCTACTTTCACCATGTAGTCCAAAGATCAAGGATAAGCTTTAGATAGGCAAATAAATAATCTGCAACAATGTCTGTTTTCTCTTCGTTTTTTACCCTCCGCGATTTGGGCGCTGCATCGGTGTGACTATGCACTGAAAGTGCCAATCCTCCCTTTTGTGAAGACAGTGGCGCATGATTGGTTTCAATTTTTCAATAATCCAGAATTCCGCCGAATAGGGACTCTCGGTGCCTGGTCGTACCAAAGCAGAAACGCTAAGAGTTAGACACCAACGTTTTGACAAGGCAACAGGTGCTGATTCCTCTTTGCAATTTAACCGTTGGCTATTTTTCCGTGCTCCGTTTTTGTTTGCACATCTCTCTTGTCTCGGGCACGTTTAAGCAAAAAAGCACCGCGTTTGTTCTTGATTGGCAGCTCAGTTCGACTGAAACTGTTAAGTTTGAGCTTTGTTGCGAGGAAAGAATCATTGCCTCAAAAATGTGTTTGTGATATATTGGTTATTGATTTTGCTCGTTTATCAATTTAAATGATTGACCCCAATACTATGTACATTCGAGGCCTGGCACTTGTTTGTGCATGTAAAGAATATATGTGTCGAAAGTTGGTGTTTTGAACTAAGCTTTTACGAGCGCTTTAACAATTAATCTAACGTACTGCGTGTCAGGGTACTCAGCAGTGAAACCATGATATATGAACCACCTTTTATTTAACAGACTTTAAACATAACCTACCGTTTAAATATGTGCGCCCTGTGGCAATAACAATTCTTTCTTTTCCTTTTGCTGAAACTGGTGTTATTTAAACATATAGGTTCAGGTGGTGAAGGCTGATTTGCATAAAAACCATTACTAGCGTGCGCTGCACATGTGAAAAATGAAGTGTGGAGAATTGCCTTTTGGATAACAGATGAGAACAGATTGTGCAATAATCTTTCCATTAATTGACAAATTCAGTAGCCTATAGGGATACTAGGCCTGATTTTAATGTGTGTGCTGTTCTCTTAAAAACAGTTTAAATTAATGCAGGGCCTTTGCACTGAATTCCATTGGCAAGCGACTGTTAGTTTACCTCCACATAGCATAGGCCAGAAATTCAATGCAAGAATATCTCTTATTCCAATTTTTTTGATCGCGCAATGAGACTTCACACGTGTTTTCACACGCTCTCACTGAGCAATGAGCATAATTGTAGATGTCAAGTTAAACTCCCTTTTTGTTTTGATGAGGCAATAATTGCACCAAATCTTTTTAATGCTGGCACCATTTCACATGTGTGATAGAATGCCCTCTACTGACGGTTTCGTGTATTCTTCATTAGGCTACCTTAATATTGTTGACCTAGGCTTGGGAGAGAACCCCCTCCCCTTCACAACCAGGAGCCTGTTCGTGTTCCTGTCAACACGGACTATTGTTCCTTTTTGTGAGGGTTGTATGTTAATCGATTATAGCTACAAGTAAAATATTCGTTTTTCAGCACTAGTTCTTTGTATTGTTTTATTTCTTCCCGAAGCAATAAAAGGCAGTTATTGATCCTGAATGTGATAATGTACAGTGCCCTCTATAACGTTTGAGACAAACACATCTTTTTATTTGTCTCTGTACTCCATAATTTTAGATTTGTAATAAAACAATTCACATTTGGTCATTTAAGGGCACCATAATGTTTGAGTCATATTAATGTTATATAAAGGAAAGTAGTCATGTTTAGTACTTTGTTGAATATCCTTTGCATGCAATGGCTGCTTGAAGTCTGTGGGCCAGAGATATCACCAGGAGCAGAGTATCTTCTCTGGTGATGCACTGCCAGGCATGTACTGCAGCCATCTTCAGCTCCTGCTTCTTTTGGATGCTAGTTGCCTTAAGTTTACTCTTCAGCATATGAAATGCATGTTCAATTAGATTCAGACCAGGTGAGTGACTTGTCCAATCAAAAATGTCCAATTTTTTGGCTTTGAAAAATTTCTTTATCGCTTTAGCAGTATGTTTGGGATATTTGTCTTCCTGTAGAATGAAGTGTCACAGTTACATCATCAAGGAAGACAAGTGAGCCAGGACCTGCAGCAGCCATACATGCCCAAATATCCCCTCCCCCTCCCCCACCACCACCACCGCCATCTTTCACAGATTAGTATACTTTAGATCTTGGACAATTCATTTTGGCCACCTTGCTCTTGCAATCACTCGATACAACTGAATCTTGTTCTCATCTGTCCATAAGACTTTTTTTTCCAGAACTTAGCAGGCTTTTTCAGGTATTTGTAAGCATATTGTAACCTGGCTGTTTTCATCTTGCAGTGCAGCCTCGGTAGTTCTGTTTGTGCAATCTTCTGCTGACAGTAGTCACTTACACATCCACACCTTCCTCCTGAAGAGTGTTCCGCCTTCTGATCTGTCAGACAGGTGTTCAGGGTTTTTTTTCTTCATTATGATAAGAATTATTTGATTATCAGCTGTAGAGCTTTTCTGTGGCTATCAGGCCCTTTGCAATTACTGCGCTTATTGAGCTCTCTTTCCTCTTAATAATACTCCAAACAGTTGATTTTGGTTAGCCTGTAAGGTTTTTTTCTTATTTCTCAGCTTCATAATAGCTTCATTGACTTTCACTGGAAAAACACAGGTCCTTATGTTTACAGATGCCAATAACAGCAAATAAATGAATAAATGAATAATAAATCTCTTCATAATGCCATATAAAAATATCCCACACCAAATAAATAAATCTGCTGGCTTTTGTACATCTATTGGAGTCAGGTGATCACAAATAATTTAGGAAATATTCAATATCATACATGAAAAGAATGTAAATGTGGATAAGAGCAAGATACATTTACATTTAAATAGTAAGGGAGCACAATGCCCCTTTGAAAGCTAACAACATTGATTAAGGTCCCACACAATAGAATTCAGGTCATCACATTTAGGTGCATTATTTGGGCTTTGGTGACGATTCAATGCTGCTTCAGTAATCTAGTATGTGGACTGGGTTAGTCAGCTCCATTGAAAAGGATAGCACGTGCAAATTATTTAAATATTTATGAATCCAGTAGGCAAAAATACATAGGTTGCATTCTTTAGAAAGTTCACCTGCATGGATTGCATGTGACTGAAAGAGATCAGGTGGCATGTCTATGTCATGATGAGTTTGGCCAACCTTAAGTACAGAGAAAGAAGAACCTAACATAGCCTATCATTGTTTTGGACTGAGCAACGTGTTCTGTTGTTTGTATAGCCTTCTGTAGGACTTAACCTTTTAAACTATATCTAGACTGAATGTACAAGAGGTTAAAAAAATAAGCCAATACCAGAATGGATATAAATAACACAAATTGATAATAATTTGTGACAAATTATGCAAATACATTTCAGACATGTTTTGGTCAAACTGAAAGCGTTGGTTATACATCACAAGCCATATACCAAGCCGCAATGTACAGCGACAGTAGCGTCTTGCAATTACCTGCAGTAAACTGAGCACATTTAAACTGCGTAACAATTCACAAATCGCTCTAGAAGGCGTGTGCTATGGAAAAAAACAAAAGAAAAACAAAAAACAAAATAGTACGTCACTGAAATGCAACGCTAATTGCAATTCCATTCCGTTGTAGATGTAATAGCTCAATTTGGACAGCAGATGTCACTTCAACTCATTCTTCCTGTCCAGCAAGACCAAGCATGTAGACGTCATCGACATTTCAAAATGGCTTCCGTCCGTGGCAGACGTTGGGGTGGCTGCCGGTGGATTTAATAACAAACCTTCATGGAAATCGGTTTTACTGTTGCTTATGTTTAGCTTGTATTAGCGTCTATATAGTTGTTGTCCGGTACTTCGATATAATAAAGTAAATATAGACTGTAAAATGTTAACTAACGTATTTTACAAGCAAGGAGAGAGAAGATCCCAGCTATCCGAGGCGACACAGCTGCAGCGTTTTTGTTGTGGATCTGTGCTAGGACTGTGAATGAAATGGAAAAAGCAGAAAATGGAGCTTCACAACCGGCTTTGTCTATCGATGTCAACGAAAACGAGGAAACAAGCAAGTCGTACTCTGCATTATCTGATTGCAAAACAGACGCACCGTCCCGTCTGTTGAGAGCCAGCAAAAACCAAGCATTAGCAGAGGATAATAGAAAGTCAGGTCAGACAGGGAAAGGATATGTTTGTCTTGTGAACAGGAGGAATGTAAACGTAGACGCGACTGTGTTGCCATCCCTGTGCGGTGGAGCCGGGGATAGGAAGATGCTTGATTTCGTTACAGACTGTCTTCCTAGTGAGATTAAAGATAACGGTGTCATTTCAGAGCTGTGTAGTAATGCCATACTGAACGGATTTCCTGAGTCATCAGGAGAGGTAATGGTTGGATCAAAAGCTGGAGGAGGGGGAATGGAGGGAACTCCATCCTGCTCGGCCGGCGTAACCACCGGTCAGCAAGAAATGATGAACGGGATGCTGCTGCTAGACGGAATTTCACATGGGATTGGGGGCACGGATTCTAACTCTGACAACCTGGACGAGAGATACTCCAAATCTGAGCCAGAGGCGCGGCCCACCGCTTTTTCTTCATTTGCATGCGATGGAAAACATCAGCAGAACTGCACTTGTACGGCCTCGCCGCCCGCAGACGTAACGCCGTCTAATTGGGGGACAGACTGTGTTCAACAAGGTGCTTACGACACCGACTCTGTTCCGCAAACTGTGGACCGATCCATATTTGTTTCCAAAACACCAGATGCTCCTGAAAAGGAGGCGAAGGCAACAAATGGTGGACTACTCATAGTAAACACAGCCGTGGAAAATGTACAGACTCTTGCGGCTAACCCGCAAAGTAAAGACATTTCTTTGTCACCAGCCTGTTGTAAAGGTGCCAGTGAGGAATTCGAGCCTGGTAAAAACACGCACACTACACTAGTGAGCGAAGAGAATGTGTCTGATTTTGATTCGTCTGAACCCAATGCCAGCAATTTATCACTGAGCCCATCGTACCCCGAAGACGACAAAATACACGGTTTGGGAAATGGTGGGGAGCAGGGCAAGGGCGGTCCCTCTAGGCCCCTAACTCTTAGAACGCACCCGAACACCACCGTCTCTCTGAGCTGTGACTCCACTCCACTGAGTCCGGAGGATGGCGAGATATTCGGGGCCGACGCGCAACATGACCTACGGTTCATGGATGTCAGTCTAAGTTCCAGAAACACATTTGAGGCCAGTCGTCGTCAAAGTGCTCCCGACAACATCCCGGATGGTGTGAACGTAGAATCTTCAGACCAGGGGCTTAAATCCAAAAAACAGGGCATCTCGGATTTTTTCGGCAGGTAATAAAAACAGTAATTTTCATTGTCATTCCAACTAACAAGCAGATATTTGTCATGTCAAAATCTTATAGAGAAACTAAGCTGAGTGGTGCTTTTTTTTTTAAAGTACCCGTAATCCTGTCGTTAATGCAGTGACTGAGGGTAGAAGGCAATGCACAGCACAACAGTTTTACAAGGCTAGACGGTGCCAGGCTGACCTGCGGTCTAACACGGTGGTTTCTGTGGTTGAGATATTGATTCATTTCGCGCAATTTAGGCTTTTTGATGCTGAGAAAACACAGTCGTTCGATTAATATGACTGATTAATATTATGATGAAACTTGAGGTGGCATTCATGTACACAGTATAAAGGTAAAACTCAGCCGTATTCTTATCAGACAGACAGGCCTTCTTTATTTTTTAAAAAGCTAGGCTAGAGGCATACCTTTTCACTGAATTTACATAAAGGAAGTAGAGTAAGAGGTGAAAGTTCATGCCAAGTGGCCAAGTTTGCAGGAACTTGGATTGTTTTCAACAACTTTGGACTCCAACTTTGGTCATTTATAACCATTTCATATTCCCCATATTCATGTTGTGAAAGCTGAAGCTACAATATTGCTGGTGCGCTTTATGCTAAAACTACGTACAGTTCAACAAGGCTGCACTGTCCATTATTTGTATTTTTCTGTGCTTTGACCTGTTTGCAATGTATTTCTGTAGTGTTTTGTAATATTTTGTGTATGCAGCTATTCTGATTTGCACCTGTTTTGGATCCTGAAGCAGATTGAACTGTGCTGTTTTACAGACTTAGGCTAAGTGTTCTGATCATTGTAAGTTTATACAAGATGATCAATCTTGTTGCATTTGGCTGTACTGTCATATGATACAGTTCCTTTGTGGGCATGTATTAGAAATATGCTTCAGGAAGAAAAATCAGTGATTAAGCTAGGCCTGCATGCATAATGTGATTTATTTATTGCAACTGAGAAATGACTTTGCCCTAAATCCTTCGAATGGTACTCACTTGTGCAGAACGAAGCAGACTTATGATTTTCTCTGAATGAAGTGGCTCAAAGGGGTGTGCCGGAGGGCTAACTGACCGAAACAGATCAGAGATTAATGACCTAAGCTTGTATGCTGTCTGTGCAGTAGGTCACAGGAAATTAGGTTGTTTGGTGGTGTGGTGTCTTAATAATTTTCAATCTTTGCTGAAACCACTCTGACTCTTAAAGTCCTGTAGTTTTTCCTTGCTTTATTGAATTCACGATAAATTAGGATGTTTTGTATTTGCGGTATGGTTTTGGTTGATATATATAGCTTGTATGATAATATTGTAAATAATTATTGAAGTGATTATTATAATTATTGTTATTGTGAAAATATTAGAATTATTTTTTCATTTGTCAATGTATGTGCCTTCCTCTTGGGGACTGAACTGTTTTTCGTGTTTATCGTAGACCGCTTGGAAGGAAAGTTTTAATGTTCTCTCTCCCTCACCACCAAGGTCAAAGCGTCCCGCGTTGTTTTCAACAGGCTGCCCACTGACGCATTACAGTCGTCTAGCCCGAGATAACAATTTGGCGTCCCGCGTTGGAGCCCGAACGGGGATCGCAGGCTTACAGATTTTCTGTCCTTTTCTTTCAAAGAGATATACAGCTGTTTGGCTGGAGTCAGTCTCTTGCCTCTTCTGGTCGTAGATCATTAGAAAAATGTTAATGTTCCGCATCCCCCTGGAGCTACAGACAGTGCTGAAGATCCGGAGCCCCAAAACCTCTCCTTTAGTTCGTAACTCTGGTGCTGTGGTCGTCGTGACGGGGGGGTGATGGCTCGGCCATCTTTCTGTCGGCTCTTGTAACTGCGCACGAGTTCTGCCGATGTCAGCATTATGCTTAACGGGTGTCACCTTTTCCGTGGAATAGCTAGCGCGCGGCTGTGGAACAGATTAACCGCAGGGCTGTTTTTACTCCATAGCACCGCATTCCGAAGCCTCCCAGAGTTCAGAGGGAACGTCGACCAATCCCACCTTTTCCTGGCTTCCAGCATTAGACACGGTCATAAGTCACATCACGTGCCTGCGTTATATTATCACTGTCTGATTTCTGTTGCCATGGAAATGCCGCTTATAATATGTCTGACAGTGATGACATTAGATGCATTTTCCTTTCTTTGGAGGAATTCTGGCAATATAGGCATATCTATTTCATATAGCCTATATATATTATACTTAATATTTTTGTGTTGGCGGCCTGCCTACATATTCAGACTTTCAATCACGAGCCTCTAAAACTATTTGTTATTTTGGCTTAGGCTAACACAGATGACCGGTATTATTGTGTGATGTTATTTGTCTGAGGAAACGCCAGATGCTTGCTTAGTACATGACATCTTTAGGTTGCTGCTGAGAGACATTTTGGAAAGCAGTTCATTTGTCAGGATTCTTCCTAGTGTTTTTAAATTGTAGACTATATCGCCCAGAATACTCTTCTCTGAAGTTTTCCTGATTTATTTGACCATCGGAAAGAATTTGTCATGGAAAAAAATGGACACCTGGAGGTGGTTATGGTTTTCTGGGTTCAATTTCGCAGAAAGGCTCCTAAAGAAAACCATAGTACCCACAATGCAAATGATGATGAAGCTACCCTGTTCTTTGGTTTGGCAGCTGTTTCTAGGCAGATGTGTTGCTTGTCCGGGCCCCTGGTATACACTGGACTCTTTCCATGAAGCTTTCTCAGAGTTCAGTTCAGTGTATCTTACACTTTCTGCCAACTGTTTTTCTACTACCAACAAAGAGACATCACTACTGCCAGATGTCTCCAGACTGCTTGAGTTGGTCTTTTTTCATATAGAGTGAATATGACTTGTGTAACTGTCTTCATTTAAAAATATAATATGCTTGATATGTTAAATTCAGGAAGCTTCCTTTGCTTTTTTTAAAACCTTCCTTTAGCTTCTGTTAACATTCTTTCAATATCATATGACATCAGACTTGCAGCCTCTTGTTCAGCCTGAAAGAAATATATCAAACGAACAACTTCTAAGTTATTGAGAATAAGAAGAGGACTGAGAATAATTAAATGCCGTTTAATGCTTGAGGAACTGCATAGGCTAGTTATTTCTTTTTTTTGTCTGAAGTCGCCCTAACTGAATATAACCGCAGCGCTGTCCTTTTAAAATATTTGCTGACTTATTTGATGGCTTCAGTTCTCGACTCGTCTTTTGTCAGCAAGCCGTAAATGGGTCACGGATATGCAGTGGAAAAAATGACCAGGCAAAGAGGAAGAATCGTCAATTATTCACACCGCGCGGCGGTGTGCCTGTGGATTTTGTTTTCTTCAGAAGGATGTGTAAAACTGTACTGAAAGTGAAGCGCCGTCTCCCGCTCTCTCATTTTTGTGGAGCAGTTTGTGTAATGTGTTCGTGTGTCCGGACCAGGAAGAAACATTAATAGGCTAGCTGATGGAATAGCTAAGGACCGGTTCCAATCTGCAGAAGAGTTACTGTTTACTCTTTCCTTCGTTAAATATTTAGCGAAAGCCGTAGCAAATTGGAAACGGAGCCAGCTGACGTGAACCCTTTTGAGCTGGAGACGGTTGACATTGCCAGCTAGACACCAGTTTCCATTGCCTTCCTTCTCTGGAATCGGCAGCGCGTAGCCTAATTTTCTCACGAGGAGCCGTTGCAGCTAAAAGGCAACTTTCCCAATTGCCAGTAAAGAAGTGCCTGACGCCACAACATTTTTCAGGAAGTGAAACTTTAAAAACCACCCCTGTTTCTGTGACGATCTTATCTGCCACTCAAAAACACATTCCTTTTTCCTTTCTTGCACGGATTCATTCCTTTGTAGTGCTAATTTTCGAGATTGTGCTGTAGTCATCTTGGTAATGATCAACACAGAGGCAACTTGCGTTCACTGTGCTCCACTTTGTTGTGGACGGTTAGGCCTGCATCTGCAATGCTGACGTGCAGTAATTTTGGGGACATTGCTTCATATGGGTTGAAGTTTACGAGAGGAGACTCTCTGTCTGAAAACACTGTGCAGCGCAGTTGCCTTTGTGTTTACTTGGAGTGCTATGAAGTCATTTTATCTGGTGAAAGTGAGGAGAACAGTATGTCTGCTTTGATGTGAAGGGCAGAGAGGGGATTTGCGGTGAGGAGCGGTGGAGGACCCGCTTCACACACCCGAGACAAAGCTGCAGTTCCACGGCCGTTTGAAAGTGTCTCAGATTTTCGGAGTGACAGGAACCAAGTTTCGCCCAACCTCAAGTTGAGGTGCCCCCGAAAAATTCAGCATCAGAAGTTGTGAAAGTGGCCGGCAGCCTCTTTAAAAAGAGCAAAATGTTTATCACGTAAGCTACGTATTGCACATCTGTGCTTGTTTGTTTCTGAGGTGGCTGTAATGATGCCTGTATAAAAGCAGACATGATAACGTCCAGTAAGAAGCAGACAGGAATGACTTTTTCCTCTTTGAAAGCCAACCTTTGGTCTTGAACCTTGTCATCTTATTGAAGTTTAGGATATTAGTGCAGTGAGTCTCAATCATATTGGAGTGTAGGATATGGTGCAATGATTCTCAGGGTTTAAGGGATTAAAAGTGTTTACACTCCTGTATCGTCAGTCCTGGATTTGAATTCATTCTCAGGAGTGAGAGAGTCGAGATTGATCAGATTCAGTAAAATGTTGCAGGACCACAGAACGTAATGCAGTTTTTCCAAAAGCTGTTTTTTTCCAATTTCAGTATGGGGGTGGGTGGTTTTAAAAAGCATCTTTTCCCAAGAGCAAGTGTGGGAATGAGAGGAATTCCAGGTTTGGAGTTTGGTGTGGTGGCCTAATATAGAAACACGCAGGTGATGAAGTGTGCGTGTAGCTGAGGGGGCGCGGCCCTCTCCTGTGTGCGAGTGACCTGTCATTAGTGACGAAGCAGTGAGCATCCTGTTCTGCTGTATCTAGGACATGGAGAACTGTTAGCGGTGAGGACATCACCATTCTTTCCAATGAAAAAGAGGACATTGCTAAAGAAGAACGCCTGTTTATTTTCTGTTTCCTAGTGAGGCAGCTTATATGAATATTAGCTAAAAGGCTATTTATCATCAAACCAGAGGCCAAAATAATTGCGAGAAGATATTTTCTGAACGTCAGGACTTGTGTCCTATAGAAATCTGACCCCATGCAAAATTAATCTGATAAAATGATAGAATGTGGCCACCAGAGCAAGAGGAAGAAACGTTTATGTCAGTTATTTTATGTAGCCTACATTTACCTAAGAAGGATACATGTTTGCTCATATTAAACCGTTGTAGGTTATGAAATTGACCTTGGTTACGAGGAGAACTTTGCACTGAATTGAACTGAACGATGCCCAAGGTGATGAATGTTGCTGAATCTGGCGGATGTGTCAGTAACGGCGGTGTACAGTGGATACTCTCTGCATTAGCCAGACTGACACATAGAGGACATTTGACTGCTCGTACAGCGGCACCTCAGACTCAGTGGAAAAATGTTTTGGAATAATTTGTTTCCCTCTATTCTAAATCGTGTTCTCTCAGCCCTGGGTGCTGGTCTGCCTCGCAGATTTTAAAAAATATATATTTTTGGCATATGTCAGTCCAGCATCCCTGTCCTCTCTGCCTTAATGCGGCATCCCAAAAACCGGACAGAAGTTTAAACAGATTCAGACCCTTTTCCACTGCTGGCCCTATCCCTACACCCTGCTGAAAGCTCACCCCTCCCCGCACTCTCTCTCCCACTCCCCCCACACCCTCCCCCCACCCCCTTCCC
Organism: Anguilla anguilla; assembly: GCF_013347855.1. Lineage (NCBI taxonomy): Eukaryota > Metazoa > Chordata > Actinopteri > Anguilliformes > Anguillidae > Anguilla > Anguilla anguilla. Next base: position 10,867,918 of record NC_049202.1, on the reverse strand, counting down.
CCCCCGGTCCCCGTTTGTATCTCACCAGGAGCTTGTTTTCCAGGAAGTCGAAGGAACAGAAGCTCCCGTCGCAGAGCGTACCGGGCTGGAAGCTGTTCGGGAAAGTGCCGCTCCGTGAGAACCCGCAGAAAGACTCCCGGACCATCCAGCAGGTTGGTTTTGCCGCTCCGGGACCCGGAGTAGGGCCCTTTAAGACCGTGAGACGGGCGTGTCCATATCATCTTTAGCGCACCCCTGGCTTGTGCAGAATACTCTGCTCTGCTTTATCACGTGGGGCCTTGGGAGTACCATAACTGTGATGTCACTTATGGATCTGTCTGTCGCATATACTGTTGGTGAGGCCTCTGTCTCTTCAAGAGCTTTTGCAGTGAAGAGGCTTTCGGTTCAGGGCGAGCGAAGGCCTGGTTTCAGGGGAAGCTGGCTGGCTCCAGTGTGAGTCAGCTGCAACCCCTGGGGTGGGGGGTATGTGCCTCAGTCACCCAGTACAAACCCAGCAGCGCTGAGCACCTAGCGTCGTGCTAAGCACCTAGCGCCGCGCTAAGCACCTAGCGTCGCATTAATCGTCTCGCATCGCTGCCATCCTCACGAGCAACGAAGCAGTTGAATTTCCCCAGTGCTCTCTTCTCAAGGCAACACAGGAAGGCTATTCGATTTCAAGATGGCTAGGGAAAAAATGAAGACATTCCACACCCATCTGTTACACGCCTGCATAGCCACGAGGCACTTGGACGCACACTTGCGGCCTGTATTAAATTTACATTTGTCCTTAACTTTGACTTGGAAGTTAATGCGAGCGTTACAAACTGTATTTGTGTATGAAAAAATGCAGATTTGCATTTAGTTGCAAGTCAAAGTTAAGCGAATGTTAAATTGAATCCAAATCCGGGATGCGAATGGATTTTTTCTGAGTGAGGTCGTTTGCTCTCTGACGGCTGAGCTTCTCCAAGGCACTACTGGAGAGAAGCAGCTGGCTCTGAGTGCTGCCCATATATGGGCAGTGAGGAAATGAATGAAAAAACAGCGTGAGCTGTTGAAAGGGGAAGCTGACAGACTCTCTCTTTGGGAGGTTTAATCAGTCCCGCTGAGGAGCTGGAGGTGCTGGTGAAGGCTGTCATGTTGCAGGCGCGCGTTGTTGCCGGGCCTGCCGAGGGCGTGGCCCTGGTTCGTGCGTGGCGAGGCGCCAGCTGAGGCAGGAATGGGGTCAGGTGGCAGAGGCTCCTCCCCCGGCTGGCCTGTTGCCGCAGCTGGTTGGACGCTCGCCCCGCCCCTTCTCAGCAGGAAGTCAGCTCGGCCGGGTTGCATCCCAGCGGCATGGGGCTTCCTTCCTGTCTGATGCTTCCTGTTCCCTGACCCTCTCTCTGCTGCCCTGCACATACACGCTCAAACATACATGCACACGCACACACATACACACACACTTACACACATATACACAACGCACCCACACATGCGCACACGCGCGCGCACACACACACACACACACACATCCTTCCACACACACACACAGCACACACCCTTCCACACACACACACACACACACACACACACACACATATCACACATCCTTCCACTGCAGATGGGAGTTAACCCACGACTTCATAGCTCAAAGGCGAAACGCGGAGACATGGATCCACGCCGCAGGGAGATCATTAGGCACCGGGAGCGCGTATGGCTCCTGTACACTCAGAGAGGCTTTGATGGCAGCAGGTTTCTGTGCAGGATTAGCAGAGCCCGGTAGCTCGGCCTTACAGCACACAACCTTCCACTGCAATTAGCCGTGCACACGCACCGCAATTAGCGAGCGACACGGCTCGTTACGCCCGCCGTGACTCACGGTTCGTCCTCCTCTGGCGGGGGAGCGGAGGAGGCTCCTCGGCGTGTGCTTTATGAGCCCATTCGTATTCCCGCATCTTTAGATACAGGGGTGCGGAATTGTATCCATAGGCGCATCCCAGCGACGCTCACTGTGGGTTCGGGAGCGCACAGAGAAACGCGCCTGCTGCTCTCCTCACTGTCTTGCGCGCTTCGCTCAGCTGCGCAGTCGCAGCTGGGGTGTGACCCGTGCGCGCGCGGCTGCTGCAGGCAGCCCTGAGGCAGCCGCAGGCCCGGCAGAGCCGTTGTTGCGCAGTGAGGCCGGGGCGAGCGGTGATCCGGGGGCGAGCTAGCGGTTAGCCGTACGCCACCCCGCTGGGCTGCCGGCCACGGTCGGCACTGGCACAGTCAGGCCTGACACTCCGGGGCATATTAATACACCGAATAACAGCGTCAGCAGTGTGTTCAGCCCTGCAGCTCACAAGCTACATTTTATGGATTCAAACCCGTTTCCCCTTAGTCAGTAATCCTCTGAACAGTGGCCTCTTCCCTGTGCTGAGACTACATTAGCGGGGTGTGTGCACAGCGGTGGGGTATAGCGAGCTTGGCTGGTAATCCCGCTGTTTGAATGAGCGGTATATGAAACCCGCTAGCTGCGCGAGTCCACCCGGCATCCGCTAAGCAAATAACCGACGCGGCTAATAAAAAATGCTACGCGCTGCCGGCGGGGGAGCTGGAATGTGATCTTTACCGCCGTTAACTCAAAGCTACGGCGCTAATCCGCTACTGGGTCAAATAACTGGGTTGGCTACTGCGGCACATACCACTCACACCACCGCCTTCTGCTCCCCAGGGTGTAGGGGCTCAAGTGGGGGGGGGGGGTGTGGGCCTGTACCGAGGTGGCGGATGTGTAATTTTAAGGGCACTGTAATTTTCTCTCAGGCAGGGGGCGCTGGTTTTAGGCGGGGCTAGCCTGAGCTCACCGCCGCCCCCCCCCCACTGACTGAGTGCGTGCTTGTCTGTCTTCCCCCAGCAGGAGAGTAACCCGGGCAATCTTACGTCCGTGTCCACACCCAACCTCTTAAGCGCAGGGGTATGGAACTTCTCTTTTTTTTCCAGTCACCTTTTTTTTTTTTCTTCCTCTCAAACCTCCAGCCTCCTCTCTTGCATGGGAAACCCGCCTAGCGCTCATCTCCACTAGCTCGCCGGGCCCGTGTCCGCGCCTCTCACGCTCATAGACGCTTCAGAACGCCATGGCGCTAACATCCAGCGGAAACCGCATGCTGCCGTACCGGGGGGGGAGGGGGGGTAGAGGACAGCGGGTCACCCTGTCCGCTCGCGCTCTCTCTCTCTCTCGCGCGCATTGTCATGCGGGGGGTGGGGGGTGGGGTCCTCGCCTGTTAAGCGCGAGGACGCGCTCATGTATCGTGACTAACCCTTCACCCGCTGACGTTTCGCACGCTATATGCTGTGGCCTGGGACGGTGGCCATTTTAATGCAAACATATTGCTCAGGAATCATTCTGGTCTCATATTAAAATGGGCTTTGTTTATACAGGCATGCACAGTTAGGTTTTAGACAGACACTGTTATTAGTGTTACTCATACCTCAGTAAGTCAGTAAATGCAGGCTACATTGGACTGTGCTTGTCAAACAAGTTATTTTTACTTCCTAAATGGAAAGAATAGACCTAAGATGATTTATTATGGCTTATTCCAATAGTAATATTTTCAAATCACATTTGGGATTTTGTGTATGATGCTGCATAATTAAAATAATTGAGACTTATTAATACATTTTATTAGAGGCGTATTAAAGATTGCTCAGAGTGCAGTGACAAGCGACAGTTGTAATGTGGATGTTTGGCTGTAGTCGGTCCTTTTTGTGCTGACTAGATATTGCATGCGCCTCAAAGTGTCTGCAGTGTAGTTACATTTCATAATACTGGTTTCTTGGACGAGTGGTTAATATTTCATTACTTTTTGCAGATAGAATTCTTTTGTGATCTTTGAGGGGAAAAAATACTGTCTCGTTTCTAACTATTTGGCTCAGAGATGTAGATTATGTAACACTCATTATGTTATTGTCGTGGTCTGTTTTTCATGCCACGGCTTGGTTAAGTTGATGAGTTTTGGCATGTTTACTCGTCCACTGTCAGAAAGGCGGTCTGCTTATTAAAAAAGGTCTGGTAATACTGAAGGCGAAGGTCAGAGAGCAGCAGTCTAGGTCAGCCGCTAGAGCAGCTTTGCTTTGCTTGTTTTAGGACCCTTTTCCATGAAGCTGTCGCTGGTGATAAACGTCCGTTGCCGCTTCGCTTAAAATGCCATTGTTCTTCAAGCAACAGAACCCTAGAAATATCTCCACAGAGGTGGAGCTCAGGGCCAGCTTTAGGTGGTCACGTTTCACAGAGAGCCCGCTGTAGCAACAGCCAATCGCATCTCACGCCTCCCTGGCCATCGTATAGCGTAACTGTTATAGCGTCTGGTCACCCGCGGCGACGGAAGAGACAGACGGCTCTTCGTGCTCGCCCCTGCCAGTCACCCACCCACCCTCACCTCATCCCACCCCCACCTCATCGCACCCATCGAGACCTGCAACCGCGCCCATAAGTCTCACCGTATCGCCCATCAAGTACAATGTGCCCATTTAGGGGCCTTGGTGTGTCCAGTGTCCCGCACTGTGAAAGGTGGCCGTTGTGTCCCTTGCATTCGGACCCAACGACGAATGAGCGTGCGCTAACTGTAAGCAACAGCTGACACCGAGGCCTCTCGAGTACAGTGGCATGTCATCAGTGTCCACTTCCTGCAGTCCACTGTAAGTCACTGTGCCCATTATGAGTGACCGTTGAAGCCTGCCAGATATGTAGGATTAGTCACTAGCCGCTTAGCATTACTCACTTGTACAAACACAGCCCTTCCAATGTTGTAAGCTTAGTCTCCGTCGGTGTGTAACTGTATAGCCACGGCAGGAATTTTAGAGGACAGACGATCCCTTCACAGCGACGGAAATGTGAGATGATCGCTTAAGAATGGAAGAATTTCCCCAGAGTGTATAAGCTTCGGCCCCTGTGTCAAGCGACTGTCTGCAGCCGTACAAAAAAAAAGGGGAGATGTTTTCACGAAACGTGGCCTTGATAAGGAATGTTGTGGAAATTGAGAAATCGGCTCTTTGGATTTGTCAGTGGTGAAGACGGCTGAGTTAGGTGTTCCGCTCCTGGGTTACGCGGGGAGTGTAAGGAGAAAAACAGGACGCTCGATTGCATACGCAGCACACCCTTCTCAGAACGTTCTTTATTTTAAAGCCAGTCAGAGCCGCGGTTTCATGGGACTTTATGGTGCCTGTTGGGAAGATGAAGGGGAACGCTGTAATTACCCTGTGACTCATCGCCTAAGCGCCTTGTCCGTGAAACTAACAGGCGAGCGGTTTATCTCCGCTCCTCAGGCCCGGCCTTGAAATGGAGTTTATGTTCGGCTCGAGGCTCCTTCAGCCTCCCTGCCCGCTGACATTTTGCGTTTGAGAGGAAACATCAAAAACGCAGGAAGTAGAGACCGCTATACGCCTACCCCCTCTCCTCCCCACCCCCCCAGAAACGGATTCCAGAGACTGTTTTCTCAGGAGCGCTCACTTCTACAGACAGGGTCAGGAATAAAGCACACAATACTCTCTCCATGTTCTATATTTGTTCCAGGCTGCTGGTTGTATTGCCTTGTGATTTCCCTCAGGCTTGTCAGCTGTTGCGCATTGGCTTGTGTGGGGGCGGGCGGGGTGGGGGGGGGCTCTGAATGCAGCGTTCCCTGTAAAACGCGAACCCGCAGATTTACGGGGCCGCGCCTCACAGACCCTGCGTTTCCAGCCGACGGGGGCGGGGGGAGTCTCACCCGCCTGTCTTTCTTTCTGTTTTTCGGTGGCTTGCCCGTTCAGGAGTACGAGGCGCGGACGGGGAAGGCCCCCAACCCCCTGTCCAAGGCTCCGGCGGGGCGGCGCAAGAACCTGGAGTTCGAGCCCCTCTCCACCACCGCGCTCATCCTGGAGAACCGCCCGGCGTGAGTACACCCCCCCGCGTGGAAACGGCGCCCCCCAGAGGCGCTTCCCAGAAAACCGCTCCGCTGGTTTTAAATCCACATGACTGTTCATCTGAGCACCGTCTGGTCGGAACGCCCTGACATGTATTCTTTAAGAAGGAGTGAATAAATAAATGTGACCGGGGCAGGTTTTCCCGATTCAACCTTGGGGACTCCACGTCTGCTGCTCCCCCTCCTGGCCAGCCGGGGAATTCATAAAATATGAATAAATGGTGAAATGTGAGACCGCAGTCTGAACTGCATTCGCTCAAAAGCTGGTGCAGCTGCAGGGCTCTCCCCTATGGTCTTCGTGAGTGACAGGTTTCATGGCTCCACCTTCCTGTCCGGTGTAGTTAGGGGTTTTATGAATGGCAGGTTTTATGGCTCCGCCTTCCTTCCCAGTATAGTTAGGGGTTTTATGAGTGACAGGTTTCATGTCTCTGCCTTCCTGCCTTGTGTGGTTAGTTAAGGGCGGTCTCTCACCGCGTTCCCGCCCTGGTTTTCGTCCACAGAAACCTCCCGGCAAAGTCAGCGGAGGAGGCCCAGCGCCACCGCCAGGAGTACGACGAGATGGTGGCCGAGGCCAAGAAGAGAGGTGGGTTCTGGGTAACGCCGCGGTCTGTGACACTGACCGGTTACACTGTCCCCAGAGGACTCCCCTGAGTGGGGGGGGGGGTGGTATGTGAGTCCACAATCCCTCCATGAGAGTTTGAAAAATATGATTCCAGTGGGAATTGCACGTTTTTCAACCAATCATGGAGGGCCTATGGATTGCTATGACAACACCTACCCTTCCTTGCTTTATTCAGTCTATGATTCAGTTTCTTTATTCAGTTCCTTTTTTGATGGTTCAGTGACCTGAGGAACCCTGGCCAGTTCACACTTACCCTACCTGTGGTGTGACAAAGCCCATTACTGTGGGAACATATGATGCACCTAGAGTCAGACCTGTGATGTCTGTGCTGTAGGGCTATTAGTGTTTGGAGAGAGCACCTTGTTCTCCTTGAGCAAAGACGGCTAATTGTTGTAAATATAGCTCAGTTTAGCTTGGTGTCGGAGATTCACTACGTGTGCTGGTTAATTCCCACTCTGAATGAATCAGGTTTGAGCTAGTAGCTGATGATCTTTATTTGGCACCTGCATGTGCTGTAAAGACAAATAGTTTGTGAAGGGTGTTACTGATAAAGTAAACTTTAAATATTTTGTCAATATTTGCCCTTGAACATGCTTCGCTCTTCAAATACATGGCCATGGCTCTCGTGAACAGTATTGGATAGCAGTTTGTACTAGTGAAATGTGAAGCTGCTAAAATGTATGCTAATTACAGACATACCTTATCTCTGCTTCTGCTAGAACACATTTCCTGCGACCACCGTTTTCCCCCATCTAACCCGATTAACTGAGAGCTCAAACAGAACTAAACCCAGAAATGGCAAGGGGGGGGGGGGTGTCCCTTGGGCTAGGTTTTACAAACACTGCCTTAATGGAAGCTCAAGGAGAACAGTAGTGGAAATAAGTTAAAGGTCATCTTTGCACTGGTATCAGGAAGGGTTGTTAATGCATGTGGTAATGGGCATCATGTGGTGAAGTGGAGACCTTTGGGGTTGTCAGCAGCAGGCTTGGCAGGGTGCTGGGCACTCTCTAGGAGGGTAGGCAAAATGCCATGTGTAGATGGGCTGCGTGGCTCCTGACGTACTTATGTAAGCGTTTGAAAGGGGTCCTCCTCTTCCTCAGAGATGAAAGAGGCCCAGAGGAAGAAGAAGCAGATGAAGGAGCGGTTTAAACAGGAGGAGATCATCGCCAACTCCATGGTGATCTGGAACACCGAGATCCTCCCCAACTGGGAGAGCATGTGAGTACCCCCCCCCCAGAAAGCGGCCCATGAGTGGGACGGAGGTCCTGGGGTGGGACGTCCCGCTGAACGTGCCTGTTCTCTCCCCCCCCCACCCCAGGCGAAACACTCGCCGGGTGAGGGACCTGTGGTGGCAGGGCCTTCCGCCGAGCGTCAGGGGGAAGGTGTGGAGCCTGGCCATCGGAAACGAGCTCAACATAACGCACGGTACGGCCGCTCGCCCCAGCCTGCAGGGGGCGCTACGGCTACAGGACCTGCTGAACACTACAACAGCATGAGGAACATTCAATTCAGATCAAATTACGGTTCAACAAAATAACTAGATGCCAGAGTAGTGCAAGCAATTATTGGCTCAAACAGGAATGGAGAACATAGTATTTTATAACAATACATGCTAAGCTGTTCCAATGCCACTAAGGACCACTTAAAAGGCCAGCTATTTCAGTCAATGGCCTTTGCTGTGTTATCTTTTGTTACTCTTCAGAACACACAACTGGTGATTGGTTAGATGTGCTGCATGCAAACAGGGCTGGAAATAACGTATACATGTAGAAGTGCCTATCTATCTATCTCTGTATATCTATCTCCCTTTTATACGTTCTGAAAGGAACCGTGTGTAATTTCTGGCTGTGTGCTGAACAAACAGCCTCTCCGCAGAGAATGTGTAAGAGGACACCGCGCGCGGGGGGTTAGCGTCGCGCGGAGAATGTGTAAACTTCCCTTCCTCTTTCCTCCGCAGAGCTGTACGAAATATTCCTCTCCCGGGCCAAGGAGCGATGGAGGTGCCTGAGCGAGACCAGCTCGGAGACCGAGGCGGAGGGTACGTGCTGATCCCCCCCCCCACAGTTAACCGCGACGCATCGCTGAGCGACTCACGACGCAAAAAGCTCCGCATTCCACGGGCTCCTCCGCCCCGCCGTCGGACCGGTTCTCCTTCCCGCACACACTTTTATTTTCTCCACTTCCTCAAACGGACCGCTGTTATTTCCTGTTTTTCGTGCCCGTTTAAAGCGCGGCGGCGCAGCGGGGTTTGGCTGAACTGCTCCGAGTGCAGACCGCCTCCTCGTTTTACACACGCGCCAGCAGCTTTAGTTACGTTTGTTTGTCGGCTGCTGCGCTTCATGTGCGAGGGCCTGTTTCTTACATTAGCCGAGAAGCCTGCCTGTAGCCGGAGCTAAAGTATGGCCCCTGTCCCTGTAGCCTGTAAACGCTCAGAGCTCCCTCAGACATCTGCAGTTAATCTGTAGCTCTCTGTTTTTGCCAATTACAAGGGAACCTCGGGACCGTTATGCAACCAAACAAAGATTCACCGCGTGTCTCTTAGCGGGCAACGTTGGCCTGGTTTTGATACGCTGATTTATGTTTAAATATGTTGGAAAATAGCATTATGTACAACTGAATCAAACCAAGGTTTTTTTTTCAACACAATATGGGTCGTTTGTGTTGTCTTAAGTACACTACAAATGTAACATTTTGTTGTGAAGTATTGTTTCAATAATATTAGCAAGAACTTGAAATGAATCTGAAAACCGAATTGGCCACAAGTGTACGACCCCGCATTTAAAAAGCAATCTCAGCACGGTCTCAGCCTCTTCTGGGAATCCCCACTTTCATGATTCACAATCCCCTTCCTGTGTGTTGCCGTGGCAATGGACTGCATAATCTGCGCTCGTTAACAGGGCCCGATTCTGCTGTTCAGATTCTGTTCCCTTTACGCCAGGCGACTGTTTATTTCCCTCTCTTCTTCTTTCAGATTCCGGGGCTTCGCTCGCAGACAGGGAGTCCAGCTTGGATCTGATCAAGCTGGATATATCGCGCACTTTCCCCTCCCTCTTCATATTTCAGAAGGTACTGCGCGGCTCCTCCTCTAGGTGGCGCCCTTTGTGCGTTGGGGTGAGAGAGCTGTGCCCAGTACTGATGCCCCTCTCTCTCTCTCTCTCTCTCTGCCAGGGCGGGCCCTACCACGACCTCCTGCACAGCGTGCTGGGAGCCTACACCTGCTACAGACCTGACGTGGGATACGTGAGTATCTTGACACTTTCGAGGAGGTCAGAGGTCAAGTGCAACAAGTACCAAACTCTTCCCTTTACTTTGAATTAACGTCATCACAACGTAGCGGACGATGGCAATGACGGAAAGCGATGATGTCATTAGCGATGCATGCATGACAGTTTTGCTGAAAACTGTTATGAACGAATCCAACGCACTCAACATTTTTTGGGCTGGGTCCATTTGTTAATCCTTCATTGCAGTGGAATGTTTCCAAATAAATATAAAAGTATGGTGGAGGATGGCTGGGGGAGAGACTGAAGGATCATGGGATAGATTATGAGGTAAAATACAGTACCAGAGGAGGGGTTATTGTCCTGTATGTCGCAAATGCCGACAGATCTTTCCTTTGCTTCAGGTTCAGGGCATGTCTTTCATCGCCGCCGTTCTCATCCTGAACCTGGAAGAAGCCGACGCCTTCATAGCCTTCGCCAACCTCCTCAACAAGCCTTGCCAGATGGCCTTCTTCCGAGTGGATCACGACTTGGTAATGCGGAATCGCGTCTTCCGGATTCGCAGTCACAAGGCAGCTCCACAGAGTATTAACCCTTCATCCCCCAGAGCTCGGAGGCCTAAAGGAGGAGCTCATCCTCCAGGGCCGGGATGCTAACGTGCTGTCTGCGCTAGCTCGGAGGATGTAAGCGGACGAGGGAAAAGTTGTAACCGAGCGCTTTCTTTTGTGGCAGATGCTGAAGTACTTTGCCGCGTTTGAAGTGTTCTTTGAAGAAAACCTCCCCAGGCTGTTCAGTCACTTCCAGAGCTACAGCCTCACCCCCGATCTCTATCTCATTGACTGGTGAGTGGATACGGAGCGTGCGAAGGGCTGAGTGGAGGAGGAATTTTAAAGCGGCGCAGGGGTCGGCTGGGTCAGCGCGTGTGGCCTGAGCTGCATGGCAGTCACGCTGCGTTTAACGCAGACGGACTCTGCCTAGCGGGACCATGCGTGTCCACATGCCTCTGCACTGAGTAATGCTACCACAGCTGCGCTTTGTAACCCACCTGTGTGTGTCTGTGTGTGTGCGCGCTTGTGTGTGTGTGTGTGTGTGTGCTTGTGTGTGTGTCTATGTGCCTGTGTGTGTGTGTGTGTGTGTCTGTGTGTGCCTGTGCTTGTGTGTGTGTCTGTGTGTACCTGTGTGTGTGTGTGTGCTTGTGTGTGTGTCTATGTGTGCCTGTGTGTGTGTGCTTATGTGTGTGTGTGTGCTTGCGTGTGTGTCTATGTGTGCCTGTGTGTGTGTGCTTGTGTGTGTGTCTATGTGTGCCTGTGTGTGTGTGTGTGTGTGTGCGCTTGTGTGTGTATTGTGCGTGTGCAGGATCTTCACCCTGTACAGCAAGTCCCTGCCCCTGGACCTGGCGTGCCGCGTGTGGGACGTGTTCTGCCGGGACGGGGAGGAGTACCTGTTCCGCACGGGCCTGGGCATCCTGCGCCTGTACGAGGAGGTGCTGCTGCAGATGGACTTCATCCACATCGCGCAGTTCCTGACGCGGCTGCCCGAGGACATGGCCTGCGAGCGGCTCTTCAGCTGCATCGCCGCCGTGCAGATGGTCTGCAGCAACAAGAAGTGGGCGCAGGTGGGCCCCCCTCCCGCCCCCCCCCCCCCCGAAATCCCTCTCAGCTCGCTGAAGCAGCTGTGAAGCCTCCAAGCACTCGTAGCATATTAGCCCCTTATGAAAGACCCCCTGCAATGCCCTGGTCACAATAGAGGGTAATTAGTGGCTGCTTCCTGCAACAGAGTCCTAAACATTGAGAAGTTACCATGTCAACACCCCAGCCCATTTAGCATGAGTCTCTAACTGGCTGCAAACTGGGAGCAGTCACTCAGTCCTGAATAGGGTGTTGTTCAGAACGGAGTCTAAAAATGGTTTTGACTGAAAGCATCATGGATTTGTTCCCCGAGTATGTGTTTTGTCTGGCATCCAGTTACTCAGCATTACACAGAGGCCACATTGCATGAAATGACCACAAAAATGCATTTCATGATAAATTAAATTATGACTGTTATCATTTTAATTTAAAAGAACTTTCAGTTTAAATTAGTTGCTTTTGGCTTATAAGGGCTTGTGACCCAGTTTTCTTCTAAAACAGTTTTCAAAAAAGGCTCGCTTTGTACTTTTAATTTTATCATCCTTTTTTTTAAAAACTGCACTTCCACACTTGAGGTTCTGTGGTCAAATATAGTTAAAGCACATTACTCTCTGGGGCTTGCAGTCTCTGGCTGAACATTTAGTTGTAAGCACTTCATGTGCCAGTTTTTAAAAACTGGTTTCATTGCAATTAATTTCAACCGGGTTCAGGGGCTGCAGTTTGTACCACTCTCTAAAACAACTCATGCAATTAAAAAATAACACTGCACTGTTCCTCTGATCATTCACAGCTGTATTGAAGAAGCCATGAAGACAAAGACAAGTGTAACTTAGAAATGTGCTTGCTTTAAAGAGCATGGAGAGTGTAGGTGTGAAAGTTGGAATATATATACATGTAGCGCATGTTCTTCCTATTCAACAGATTCCGTTACTATTCTGTGGTTCAGCGTTGAAGCTTTTCTGTTCCCATTTTGGGAATTTGCAAATGGAAAAATTCCTCACAGATGTCATGCAGAAAGCTGTACAGTATGTGCATAAAATGTGACAGGGCTGCAACATTATTCCAATAGGAAACAGTAGTACTGAGTACAGTCTGGATTTTCTAGTCCATTCTCAACTTTTCCAGATGGTTCAAGGAATGTGCCTTAATTTTTTTTTTCCTCGAGTACATGACAGATTTTTGATTTTCTAAGGACTGTTATACAGTATGTATGTATTATAGGCACGCACAGCACCACCTACAGGATTAATGTATGATCGCCATAAATCAATAAAATAACATCTCCGTGGTCCCTGTATGGATGCGTACAGATTCTATGTACAGATACTGAACTGTCTCGCGCTTTTCTTTTCCACAGGTATTTGCTGCGCTGATGAAGGACAAGGACATGGACAAGAACAATAGCCCAGCGCTTAAAAGCTAATGACTTAGCCGTCATACGCCGGGGGCAGCATAAATAACAGTCGCATAGTTCTCTTCCTCTGAAGATTCCATGTTCAAGACAGCCGCAACGGAGGATAAGCAATGGCAACCATGAAATAATTTTCACTACAGATCTGTGAAGCAATACTTGAAGACTGAAGCCTATATCACCATCGCCAGTATTACTGAAGTGAGAGTTTCTGCGGGTTTAAAGAACACGCGGATGTTGGGAGCTGTGAAAAGGGGAGTCTTTTTTTTTTTTTAAAGAAAAGACGGGGGATAATTGAGCCTAAGTGTCAGTATCACCAGCCCAAAGTATGCTTTAACTTAAAAAAAACACTTACATCTTACGCTGATGATGTACTCCTGTGGATTTATTAAGAATAACAATAATAACAATAAAGTAACTTATATGGGGAAATAAATCCCTCCAATAAATTGACATACCAGCAAATACATGGACTTTTGACGGACCAATCCCATAAGAGCATTAATCTTATTTTAAAATGTTTGAATATGTATTAAGATTGCACCAAAATTGTATACCAATGTTGTATCCAAGGCTATGATAACATGCTTATTAACTTGCACTGCACTTGAGATCCAAACAAAGGGATGTTTACTATCCTTATAAACACTATCCATGATATGAAATGAGATGAAATGAACTGCTTTTGTTGTCGAGAGTGCTAACTGCCAGTTAACTGGACGTGCAGTCCCCTTTTCAATTATATATGAGATAAGCTGAGATATGACTTTAAAAAAAGAAGAAAAAAAAGAAAGGAAACAATTTGGAAGATGATTCTTTTTACTACTTCAGATTTAGTTTGCGCAAGTGGAATTGTTCTACAGAAACGGATGTTCATGAAGTGCAATAGAGAACTCGGAGTGGCATGTGGAATTTTAGTCTTTAACTATATAAAAGCCGGTCCATGTTTTGCTTTTCTGAGTAGAAGTGACAGTTTTTTGCTTTGGTGAGGTGTGCTACAAATGAACATGTTACACGTACAGCTTTGACAGTGTGTTTAGAAAAGGTTTTCAGCATTCACGGTATAAATTATTTTTATGCTTAGTGTGTGGTAAAAGATACAGTACTCAGTTACTTTTTAAAGATTTCGTCATCTTTATGCAGCATAACACCCATCTAGAGCCATCTTTATATGCAGACATATGGTTAGTGTATTTGTCTTATTTGTATGTTGAATCTGTATTTTATTTTACCGTACTTGACCACATACATATTCATGTTGGAATTTTGTCAAGTCTATTTTCTCTTTTTATGGAAAGTTGTATTTAGCTTGGCAATACTTCTCCCTTTGTATCTTAATTTTAATTTATACATTGAATCATTTAGTCTGCATTTTTCTATTTCTACTCTTACTCTCTATTGTACAGTTTTCATACTGACAACAGGTACTGTATAATAAAATCAATTGTAAATAAATGAAATATCTCATTGATATAAGACCAATAGTGACAACTTCCATGTGTAAATAAATCTCAGAAGCAGAAACTGTTGGACAATGATTTTGTTGTGTGCATCGATGCACATGTCTGGATGTGTGTTTTCATCAACATAATCATACTGTAGGCTACACTACTGTAGACATTTGTTACAATCGCACAATGAGTGAACACTTTTTTTTTGTTCTGGGGTAACAGCCAATAAATAAACTATTCTGGAACATGAAGTAGCAAAATGAGGCAAAAAATGCAGGCATTATAACAGCCTTCATTGTCTTCACAGCAAATCTTTAGAAAATTTCTTGGACATTTTCTTTTTGCATTTGCAGCAAGAACGTGATGCTGTAGGCTGCATTCTGCCACGTGCACTGACAATAGCCTCATAGTAGGTGAATAAAGTAGTCCATGCATTTATGAAATCAAGAATTGGACCATATGATGCAGTGCACTTACCTGGATTCGTACCATTTATTTTAAGCGGGGCTGACAACATGCGATGTATTAAAGTGGACTATGGTGTTATCGCATATGCATATATGAGTCGGTTGCAGTGGATTGTTGTCTGGGGCCCCGTGAAGAGACACTCGAGCCACTACGAGGCAGTGTTTCAGAATTCAGCCTGACATCCAAACAGCAGAAACGATTCTACGCCAAGCGCATGACTGTTTCTGCCACTTCCGGCCATGCGCAGGAACACACGTGTTTGAGTAGTAGCTAACTGGTGAAATATGCTATTGATTTGATAGTTTGGTGTATGTCACTCATGGAACTCAAGAATTATTATAGATCGTAATAATATTTAACTAAGGAAGTGCAGTTAATTAAAGATGGGACCGGTAAGTGATCGTCAAGTGACTTTTCTTTATTTAACTTGCGGTCAGCAGCTTGCTTCTTAAAGTTAGCTATCTTGGAAGAAATATTAGCTACAGGAGATACCAAATAGATGCATAGGCATTAGGTACTTTACATTTGAAATTAGCAAGCGTGAGCTAGTACCTGTATTTTATAATTATAGAGATTCCGTAAGATTTTTTAAATACTTAGCTAGCTAGTATTGTTTTAGCAAGCATTAACTTAAATTCTGATGGCAGACAGAGTAGTTAACCGGCTTGCAGAGCTCAGTTAAAAGGGCTAATATGAGCATGCAACTAACTGTATCTACTGTCTTTTAGGTTGTTCGTCCCTCTTATGTAACAGTTTTCTGTGTAACGTTATACATCTTTTTTTTTACTTGCGTGTGTTGTAGACCGTATATTCCTCGAAAAGGTACACATTTTAATGAGCAAGAACTGTAAAAATAAGCGTCCAGAAACGTTTACATCTATATGGACTCGCCTTTTTACTAACGTTGTAGGTGTAATTAACAACATGCCAACTAACATCTTTTTTCCGTTAACAGCCGAGGAGTAAGAAGAGAACGCCAAGCTTTCGTAAGCTGCTGAAAACAAGCAACTTAAAACTTGAAAACAAATCGAGGAACCGTCAGTTCAAGCAGCAAAGCACTGCCAAAAAGTACCGGAAAGAACAAAAGAAAGTCCGGCAAGCTCTCAAAGATGCATCCAGCAGGACACCAGCGCCCCTGGAGCGATACAAGAAAAAGCCAGGTTTCTATGTATATATATGCTCTTTTAGCCTCAAGTCGTTCGTGAAAAGTCACTTTCTTTGCAAACCTGTGTGCCATTCTGATCTATCCATCTATACTATGCAGAGGAGGAAGAGGATGAGGAAGAGTTTGAGGAGTCCCTCCCAGTGGACATGATGGATGAAGATGACCTGGAACAGATGAAGGCTATGGCTCAGAAAGCCTCCTTTGTCACCAGAGACCTCTCCTCCTGGTACTAGTTCCTCTTTATGTCATCCCACTCAAAAATCCTAGTGTGGGGGAAGGGGGCGTTACCTGCAGCTGTATGAGATTCAGCCCCAAGTACTTAAGTAATAACACCATTTAATAGTAACTTTAACATTTCCTGTTCTACTGCTTGTCGTGTGTTTTTGTAGATGAGGCCAGATTGTATTTGTTGAATGAGTCCCATAATTCCTGCCATGTACATTGCTGTTTGTGATCTGTACAAGGCTGTGTTCAATACTTGGTAAATAAACACTGCAGATGGAACTCCTCCCAGTCATCATTTCACCAACAGTGAAAGTTAATGGTTGATCCTCTCTAAATTTATGTGTGTAGTGAGCCCGTACATGCCAAAAAGCGCAAGTCGGACAACGCCGTGCAGTCGTATGAGAAGATGCCACGGAAGATGCAGAAGCAGGAGGAGAAGGAAGTTATTCACCTCCTGCCAATCAAAGACAAAACCGGCCTCATCCCTCAGACCATGGAGAAACCAGGTGCTCAACTCAGCTGGGAGAGAGATGCTTGCTTGCGTGCCTTATTTAATTTCAGAATACAATAAATGCATGTTTGTTCTAGGATACTTATCACTTTTTTTAATTTTTCAGTTGTGCAGAAGGTAGAGGAAGAGGAGGAAGAGGAAGAGCCAGCAGAGGACGATGGTTCACAGAAAGGTAATTGTGTAAATTTGCAACCACCATTTGTCAGTGTTTCTGTTCCCTGAAACTCTGGTATGTGTGGAGTTCAAAAACAACCCACAGGGCAAAGAAAGCACCCTTTTGGAATAATCTTCAGGTTTTGAACTGATGCTTTTTCAAGACATTCATTAGATTTATCATCAGGTTCCCAAACCCAATGCCGATGGTTTACATGTTGAACGGCTCAAGCCCTGTGTTATGTGATGTAATCCCGGCTGATGGTGTCTGTCTGCAGCGTTTGAGCCGAACATGTCTGCTCTGAGCCCCCAGCAGCAGCTGCAGCTGCGCAGGCAGAAGCTGGAGGACAGGAAACTGCGCATTGCTGGCTTGGGCTCAGCCATCCTGTCCGACCCCACAAACAACGTAAGTCGGTGCTCGACGGCGCTCCTGTTTCTCACAACTGTCTCACTGAAAGTGAAGCTTCGGCTGCAGTGATGTCACTACACAAGGTCAGAGCTGTTGAGTGTGTCTGCTCAGTTCTTATTTTTAAGGATTCTTTATTTTAATTCTTGTTTGATTCAATAAGATCTAAAGAAATGCACAGAAAGACATCAGTGTTTCAGTGCACAGAAATGCTGTGATTCACTCTTAAATACATACTGTATATCTATGGTAAGACTACCCACCCCTAGTTCTGGCAACAGTGCCTACAGCCCTTGTTTCAAGACAAAAAATATAATACATCTTTTTCAAATAGCTGTTATTTAAATTGAAGCAATATGGCTGCCTCTTGTTTTGGCCACTTAAAGAGTGCTGGGAAACATGCTGTTTTGGTTTTATAACATCAGGTTAGTGGTCCTGCTCTGTGGTGAAGCTTTTCTGGGTCTTTCTGCGTTTTAGATTAAAAAGCTGAAGGAGCTTCGGTCCATGCTGATGGAAACGGACCCCTGTGTCGCGGTGACAGTGAGGAAGCTGGTCATGGTCTCCCTGATGGAGGTTTTCAAGGACATCGTCCCCGCCTACAGAATCCGGCCACTGACGGAGGCAGAAAAGGCTACCAAGGTAAACCTTCGAAGGTAAAGCCTTGGAATGCTGAGTCGTTTCCATGACCACCTCTGACCCTCTGAGTCATGTTGGATTTCTTCCTGCTTGCTTCCAGGTGAAAAAAGAAACTCAGCAGCTGCGGGAGTTTGAAGAAGGCCTGGTCAGTCAGTACAAATTCTACCTGGAGAACCTGGAGCAAACCATAAAAGGTAATAGGCTGGAGCCTGATGTGTAGGCCTGTTTAAGAATTAAGCTTCTTTCAGATGGTGCGATTGTGTTACATTTCATCAAAATAAGGAACAGCACAAAATAGTGATATTGTTCCTTGTCTGGTCTGTGATTTTGAGAGAACTGGTAAACTGTTGGTTTTCTCTCTTTTGGGCAGTAATTTTGAATGCAGTGATAATTATTATTTTGTTTGTTCCCCAGTCCTAGCTGAACGTTGAGTTAGAACTCTCAGTTTGCGCTGAACGCGTACATGCCAGTAAACCATGCTATCATTTGCAGACTGGAAGCAGAAGAAGAGGAAGAAGAGCGAGGCCGTCTCACTGCAGTCCTATAAGGGCTTGGCCGAGGTGGCTATCCGGTGCACCTGTGAGCTGCTGGTGGCTCTCACCCACTTCAACTTTCACAACAACATCATAGTCATGCTGGTGCCCCTCATGAACGACCCGTGCAAGAAGGTGCGCCCACAAAATGTTCACGGGGAATGCAAGGGATCAGCCAAAATGGTGTAGACAGTGTGTGGAGTTGGGGTCCAAAACTGGAGGGTCTGACCAGGTCATAGGTTTGAGACCAAGGTGTAATACTTGAAGGCTGTACATAAGCATGATGAGCTAAAATATATGTTGCAAGCTTCATTCGAAACTGTTTTCCAGAATTTTATTTCTTGTTTTTCACAGTATAATTTTTACATTTAACAGAATTCTGTAGCTAACCCTCTGAATTTAGAATGTATTTGACAGTATATTAGTTGGTATCCTTCATATAGCTTGGCAGCATTGTGAAACAGTTGGCACAATGTCATTAAAAATCTGTTGTATTGTCGTCCCTCTGTCTGGTAGGTGTCTGAAATGTCTTGTGACGCTGTGCGGAAGATGCTCAAGCAGGACAAACTGGGCCACGCCTCCTTAGGACTGGTGAAAGTCATTTCTGGGCTGGTCAAGAGCCGGAATTATGATGTCAGACCAGAGGTAGCTGTCCCTTTGCATGTCTTTAGGAAACTTCTTTTTGTAATTGGAAGTAGGAAAAAATGTATATTTCAGTTCAGATTTCCAATTTTGTTTGCCATTGGGTATACAATACGACATATGATATGTTCAGTTATGCAATGGCACCATGACGTTCTCCAGGCATCTGGGTTTTTTAAATTGAATGCATGGTGTCTCCCCCGCATGACAGGTACTGAAGACCCTTCTGTGCCTGAGGATAAAGGAAGTGGAAGTTAAGAAAGATGCAGAGGCTGTCGCTCCCAAAAAGAAATTCATGACCTTTAAGGAGAAGAGGAAGAACCTATCGAGAATGCAGAGGAAGGTGTGTGTGTGTGTGTGTGTGTGTGTGTGTGTGTGTGTGTGTGTGTATCAGGTTGTCTCTGTGTATAACTGTCTAGGCAAAATTGGACATTAATTAATCTCCTCTTCCTTGCTATTAGTGGAAGAAAGCAGAAGAGAAACTTGAGAAGGAGCTCCTGGAGGCCGAGGCTTCAGAAAGTAAAGAAAAGAAGCTGAAGTTGGTGAGTGACGATTAGCTGCCAGTTACACGGACTGTAATGAACTAGCTTCAGATTCTACTGGCAATAGGCTTCAGAATCATTCTGTTTTAGATGTTAATGAACTGTTGGACATCTCATCATGCCTTTATTCCAGCTTCATTTTTCCGTTTAGTATTCCTGTCTTTTCACCTGACAGTAGCCACATACTTTTAATACATCTCTCACTACTGATGCTGGTGTGTATATCTTTGTTTGTATTTTATCTTTGTATTTTATCATTTTCAAACAAGTGTGTTTCTGTCTCTCCTGCAGCACACAGAGACGCTGAACATCGTGTTCCTGATTTACTTCAGGATACTGAAGAAAGCCCAGAAGTCTGTGCTTCTGCCCTGCGTTTTAGAAGGCCTTGCAAAGTAAGGGGGAGTGGGGGGCTGGCAGGAGGCTCTGGGCCCAGTTTTGGGGTGTCATCACTTCACTTCCTGGTCTCTGAATCCGTATTAACACATACTATTTATTCTTAATTTAAGGTTCGCCCACCTCATAAATCTGGAGTTCTTTGACGATTTGTTAACGGTGCTGCATAATCTAATTGAATCAGCGGTGAGTGAATCTTGAGTTTTCAGAATTACTCCAAATGCAGTTTGGACTCTTTAATATGTACTAGTCGCCTTGACAGAAGGTACAAAGCCTTTTAATGGAGTTATCCACAGTGGAGTGCTGTAGTTCATGTGGGTGTGTGTGATAGAGTGATTATTTTTCTTTCTGTTTAGGACCTGTCTTACCGGGAGAGCCTCCACTGTATTCAGACATCCTTCACTATCCTCTCCGGTCAAGGTCAGTCACAGACGGTCTTTCATTCTCTTTGTTCTGTGAAGCCTCTTTTGAGATTGTGTGTAACTGACTTCTTTGCTGTGTGAATTCAGGTGATGTCCTTAACATCGACCCCTTAAAGTTCTACACCCACCTGTACAAAACGCTCTTCCTCCTGCACGCAGGTAAGCTATTTTCTGCATTTTCTCTGTCGATTCAGGTGAAGAAAAGTTGCCTGCTTTGGCACAAACTATCCTGCTGTAGTTATGACTGTCCAGTATATTACTGCTGTCATACAGAAACATTGTATGTCTTTCTGTGCTCAAATTAAAACTATTCATCTGGCTCAACTAATCATAAATGTCTCGTAACACACCTAGTACAGTGGGTTCAGTCGAAAACCCTGTGTGACCAAACCATAGTGTCTTGTCTTGGTAAATTTAAATGTTTTATTTTATAATGCTTTATTTCATTTAAATTTTTTGCTGTTCCTGGGAATTCCAATTTCTGCATGTGCAAATTTTTTGCATTGCACAGACTGTATTTTTGGCGTGAGTTGACTGAAAAGTGATACTGTACCTTGATTGGGACCGTGGAGTCATTTGCGGTGTCTATGGTGCGGTCTGCCCGCAGGAGCGTCGAACGACGACATCGCCATCGTTCTGCAGTGCCTGGACGTCATGCTGCTGAAGCGCAGGAAGCAGGTCACCCTGCAGAGGGCGCTGGCCTTCATAAAGCGACTGAGCACGCTCAGTCTGCACGTGATGCCCAACTCCAGCGTGGGCATCCTGGCAGCCAATAGGATGCTGATGCATGTAAGTAAAGCTGACTGCCACCTTGATTAGAAATTTGCATCACAGTCCCACTAAAGGGTTTTAGAATTCTGAATTCTGTCTGATGTTTCGGTATACTAATAAAACTGGTATTTCCAAATAGCGTTTAGTTATTACTCTTGGGTGCTTTATGTGGTGTTTTATAAAGCTATGCTGCATTATAGAGCTCTCCTGTGGAATCTTGTGATGTAAATATGTCTGAAGTGTGTCTGGTGATGGTTTATTTGGCTCTTTATCATAGTCTGAAATCCTTTTTTTTTTTTACATCTTTTGAATGTTTTGACACTTGAGCAGTATCTCTTATTAGATTGAGTGCCCTAAGTGTGGCATCACATTTTACACTACTGAGACAATGTCTCTTTTCAGACGTTCCCTAAGTGTGACATCCTGCTGGATAACGAGGCGCAGGGCAGTGGGGTGTACCTGCCTGAGCTGGACCAGCCTGAGTACTGCAACCCTCACAACACCGCCCTGTGGGAGCTGCACGCCATCAAGGTGGGCTAGACCACACATGCACAGACACACACTCACATATATACACACACACACACACCCAATCACGTACACACGCGTGCAAACACACACACACACACACACACACACCATTCACTGCATACTCACACTGTGAACAGAAGCATGTCTGGGATATATGTCTAGTGCCCTGATCTCCTCTTCAGTAGTATATTTTAACAGCAATTGTAAATACTAATGAACAGTAGTTCGGAGTCCATTCTCCCATGTGTCATGTGTTTCGGATGTGAGCTTTTCTTTCTGTACCTCGGGAGCGTTTAGTGAAGCTGAACGCTGCCGTGGCGTCTGTGGTTGTGTGTTACAGAGGCACTACCACCCGGTGGTGAGGAGGTTTGCTGCTCACCTGATGGCAGGAGCTCCCAGTGAGGGGTCTGGAGCTCTCAGTACAGAGCTCAGCAGGAGGTGAGGGAGGAGCACCGGAGAAACACTAAATTCAGCACACCAACGCTCTTACACTGCCATAGGGGGTACCATAGGGAGTGTGCTTATAGGAACTGACAACATTTCAGGATGAGCAGTATTTATATGTGCACTGTGATATATTTTTGTTTCAAACTAGGGTAAGAATGTGGAAAATGCTGTTGAAAACTGTCCGGGTATATGGTCAATCATCAAGCAGATTATATTGAAATTATTGGAAACTACTGGCAATACAGTAATTAAATAAATTTCATATTATAAAAAATACATTTTATAGTACAATCATTATATAAAGTGGCATATATTTCTGTGCCAATTCAGGTGGTGAAATGGAATGGATCCCAGGAGTAATCTAATAAGGCACCCATTTAGAAGATGAATGCTTAAGATGTGGAAAGGAGGGTGTAATAGAGGTTATACGTGTGCTGAAGGGACTCCCGTCCAACAGAATGCTGTTGCCGTGGGATACCCAGCTCTGTCTCAGTGCGACAGCTGTGGTGCTGGGGGTGCTGGGGGGGCGGGGGGGGGCACGCAAGCCGCATGCATAACCACCCTAAAATAGACACCCTGTTGTCTGAGCTGACCAGAGATAAAAGGAATTGAAGGATACTGAGCACTTTGTTAGCTGGGCCTGTGAGGACATTTTATATTCCAGTTAGGTTCCCTCGTTTTATTTTGGCTGCCAGCTGCAGGGTTAGCAGGAAAACAGTCCTGTCTTTCTGGTAATCACTACTGCATTCACAAAGACGAGGTGCAGTGATTTATGTTCTGAATGATTTGTATTGCAAATACTGAGCACACAATACTACACATTTTTTCTGGATGAAGACTGACCGGATAATCCTAAATAGAAGTAACAAGTCAGTGGAACACCTTTGTTTTGTATACCTTTTTCAAGATGAATTCCTTTTTGTTTTACATATGTAGCAGGGCTAAGTATACTTGATGAGAAACCTGTGTGATGTGTGATTTATACAGTGATAAAGTGCAGCATGTTAAATTCTCAACTCCGCAGGTCACCAGTAGAGCTGTTTGAAGATTACAGCACAGAGGACATGACATTCAACCCACCAGTGTCAGCACCAGCCACAAAGAAAAAGGTATCTTTTTCCCTGTCGGGACAGAACGATCTGTTTGATCACTTATCTGAAATGTGACTCTCTCACTCAACCTCTTTTTGAACACCGTTCTCTTCCTGTGTTTCAGGATCATTTCACAATAGGCCACGCGTTGCTGGACACCGATTTAAAGAAACGGATAGACGATATTCTCGGAGCAGAAACTCCCGCTCCGGGGTTGGACTTCGCTGCACACCGAAGCCAGGACCACACGTAAAGGAAACCAGATCTAAAAATCAGGGGAATATGTACCCAAATGTAATTTTTTTAAAACCCTCATGTGAGTAAATTCCTGTTTATGTGCTCAGTCTGTTGTCTGATTTCATTTGTAGGCTTTTTTCCTTTTATAACTGTTTCTCTTGTTTTCACAGTGTCAGAGACCACCAGGTACAGGTGTGGTGTGTGTACCTGTGTACTTAGGTTCAAAAATGGAAGCAATATACAGCTTTTCTTCTTGGTAAAAATGGAGGTGAACATAGGCACAGGCTTTCAAATATGTTTCCTGTCATGCACTTTTAAAAGGAAATGTTTTCCTTTTGTTCTATGGTTTTGAACTTTTTCATGCCTCCCATGTCCTGCAGATATCAACATAGCAGGAAATACTGAATATTAGCTGCACTAAAAAGAAAACAGGGCTTTCGATTCTAGTGTGGCTATGGCACTATGATATTTCTGTTGGGCAAGGGTCCAGTGTCATGAAACTGCCTTAGCTCCACAGGAATCTGTTCAGTAACATTACGAAGCTGTAGGGGTCGCCACTGGGGTGCCAAATTGTGATTGCTATTACTTGCAACAAAAGGGTGACCCAAATTCATAAACTGACCTTCTCTGTGGGGTGGGAGGGGAAAGGAACTGAACCCAATACGCAAACCCTGCCTCTGCTCTCCGTCCCCTTGGTAACAGGCTACAGTGCTTTTCTTCAGAGCGCTACAGTACAGTCTTGGGGGGAAGGGGTTATCCCGTGCCTGAAGATTACGACACTGGATACTGCGATTACTGCATACCAGCATGACCGCTATGATAAACACTAAGCCCCAGTTTTGCTTATTTACTCCCATGATTATTTGCTAAAAGAACCGGTTTCTTGCAATCTGACCTGCTCTGATAAGAGCCCTCTGTTCAGAGTCATGTGCCCCCAACACCCAAACCAAAATAAAAATAAAATGAACCATAATTCCAGACATGCTTTATGCATTGATAACTTTACATTCTGTGAGGAACAGCTGACTGAATGAGCATTCTGAGAGAAAGTACTGATATCTATTTATTTTAGTAATGCGATACAATAAATTCATATATTTCAAGTCAACAGAGAAAGTAGTCAAATGACGGTCACATGAGCACATGAACTCAACATGTCAATATAAAGAAATAAGTGGTAAAGACTCTTAAAGAGATTTAAGTTACCAGGTGGACTTTCTTCTCTCCTAGTACATAATGGGCTGCATGTATGCAAAATAAAACAAATGCACTTGAATGTATTTAATTTACAAAAGAGTAACGGTATGGCATCTCTAAATCTAAGTTTTAAAAAAAATGGCTATATATCAAACAAGTGAACAAAAATGATGGATTTGGAAATTAAAAAGAACTGTCAGCAATAATATCACCAATAAAACAACAAACTACTTTGATAAAGACATTCATGAAGCTGACCATGGATTTTATACATGTGCACTGTTAAAAAAAAAAAAAGATAAGCAATGGGCTGAAAAGATTCATCCCAAAAATAAATTAAATACATTCATTAATTTTAAATAGTTTTTCTACAGTTATACTAAACATTTTAAAAAGCTATATACACATCTGACTATAGGATACCTAGCCAGCCAGGGCTACAACATTGAATAAATTAAAATTGGCATCCAAATACATGAAGAAAACCTTAAACTTAGGACAGAGCTCAACAGTAAATGTAAAATGTACAGCTGAGCTGTACGTGTTTTATTACAATGAAAACAGGTCAACCACCAACAAACAGAAACACAACAGCTTAAAGGATCAAACTGGTACAGTTTGGGCCATGAAGGTTTGAAAAATATACTCTATGAAATTGAACTCTATAAACATTTAAAAAGCAGACCTGCAGTGGGAAATTCAAATTCAAATTTTTAGAACTATCAGGAGGGCAAACTACCCAATCCTCGACATAGGAACTGTTGCAGTGTGCTAAAAATCCAAACTAGAACCCACACTTTCTGTTTTTCAAAACGGAATTAAACCTAATAAACAATGTAATGCCCCTAAAACATTTAATCAAGTGATTTGTACCAGAATAATTAGGCACAAGTGCATGGCAGTAAATCTGATGCCTAAGAGGGGGAAATAAAAACTTAACCTGCATTGCAGATAATCATGCATTTAAAAACAAGCCAATGCATGAACAAAACAAAATGTTTAAAAAATGACCAGGAGTGTCAGGTGTGTAACAGTATGTTTAAGTGCTGGTCCACTAGGGCCAGGGTTTTTCAGGCCTTGGAGTTAAATTAGCAACTGACTTACACCACCACCACTTATCTAGATTACAGCTTAATTCAAATAACAAAATTCTAACAAGTGATGGAAAAATACGCCCGTAAACCCTGTTGTCCTCTGTGACTAGAACCTCTAGCCATCATGAACAAGAAAAGAACAGAGTTCTGAGTGTGGTAAGATTATAAAATAACACAAATGAAAGCAATTAAAATTGCACTTCACAAAAACAACAAATAAAAACAGCTGAAGCTATTTATGGGTCAATTTCCTGTCATCAGATCAAGGAAAAGCAAAGTGACTATCAAATAATACATGCAGCTTTCATCCATTAAATGCACTTAAGAGATCATGAGCAGGCTACTAAAATAAATATCCTAAAGGCAGTCAAATCTTTAATTCACTTATCTCATTAATCTTCTAAATCTTCAGCGAATAACTTATGGCTACAAAATAACTAAATAGTACCACTGCATGCCACACATTCTTTCTGTTGGCGACTTTTCAGTGGTTATTTAAGGCAGTAATAAAATCAGTAAGATGGGGATGCCACAATGTCTCAGTAAGAACGAAAAGCCCTAATGGGGGTTGGGTTAAGCTTTCAGCTGTCCTCGTCTTGAAAATATATATCATTAAAAAAATATATAAAAAATAAATGGAAATTTTAAAAAATAAACGGCTATGCTCATAATGGCTTTTCCTTCAGAGGTCAGACCTAACCCGATAGTTTAGACAGATCTAGCCTGGAGAGCTTAGGTCTGAGCTGTTATTATCTAACCATAACCGCGAGTCTGTACTCACTGGACACTACAGACATCACCCTTCTGGGGTAGTCTGAATCGGCCAAGGCTCCTTGAGTTACCTCTCTATGAATGCCAACTCACATCTCGAGGCCTAAAGTTAAAATCTGAGAGAGATAAGCCTCTCCCCCAGTCAGCTAGCTGTCCTGTAGTACACTAAGCGGCATGCAGTGTGTAAATTAGTCACTGACTTGTGACTAATTTACACACTGCAAAGAGGGGAACATGAATACACTTGGCTATAAAACTCCCTGTGCTGGTACAGGTAAAATAACCCTAACTCTCAAACCCATAGCACAGTTGCAAATGGAGGGAAAAAATAAAAAGCCGTTGTATTCTGATGAGGAGACGGAAATTACAGACTGAACTTAACTTTTCACGATGAAATCATTTACTCGCCAAATGAGCAGCATTAACTTATGGAGAGAGTAGTGTGAATATTGATTGGTACCGTTATGAATCTGTGCACCTCTCATAAATGCTTCACAATGCATACCGCCATAACCGAGCAAAAATCTATTCTGTGGAAATCAATACAAACATTTAGAGCAAAAGCCGTTAACACTGGTAGCTTGAATGAAACCAAAGAAATAATCAGAGCAACAGAACTGTCCTTTCAGTACCCAAACGCCAAAGTGCAAAAAACGTTACGAATGAACAAAGAAATACACAAACATGTATCTGGTACAGTACTCTTAAAAACAAGAACACAAACAAAGGGGATTCAAACAAGCCAGCTTGTTGACCACCTTCTCGACGTCCTCGTTGCTGATTGGAGGGAGCGGAGATGGACAGAGCGCTTCCTCCTGACCAACCACAAGAACTCCTCCCCGTGAGCCTGACCCACTGAAGCAAACGCTCAGCCGGCCTGAGCAGAGAGAACGGTCAGGCTTTCCCACGTTAGCACGAACGCTCCTCGTCTGGGAGGGACACAAACAAGCGGAGTCTTTCAGAGCGACTCGGCCAGTTCCGCGGTCCCGTTGACCGAGACGCCCCCAAACCGTACTAGGGGTGGCCGGAGCGGCCGCCGACCGTCCTATCCCACCGCCGGGAGACTGGAGCCAATGGGGGGGGGGGGGGGGGGGGGGAGGACGATCCTAAATAAGCGTGTTCCTCAGGTGGCGCTTAGCATGCGCTGTCTGGGAACCGGGGCTCATTTTGGCAGTTTCCAGTTTCGCAGCAGGGGGAAAGACCAGGGGGACGAGGCGGGGCCGCGGGGGCGGGGCCCGTGTCGGGCGGGGTCACCGCCCAGGAGTCTCTCTGCCTCCATCATGCCTTCTGCCATCCAGGCTTTGAGTCCATTAGGAAAACGTCCTACAGATGGGCAGTGACACTACAGCATGAACGCACAGTGTCATTACACACATACTAACACACCTGCATGCACAAACAAACAAACACACAGACCACAAAGAGCTGTAATATTTTAAAAGTGCATAAATATTACATAAAAATCCACTTAACATGTTTCTTTTCTCAAAAGATCAATTAATCAAACCACAACAAAATTTATATTCAACTGGAGAATGCAGTGCAGCACATTACAACAAGGCTAAATCTGAATCAGGAACAATAAACATTGAGTGGTCTGGGATATGAAGTGCAGAGAATATCCCTTTTTATCCAGCTATTAACTGCACTTCAATAGCCCGTATACCCATTAGTATTATAAGTATCTGTGGTCCGGTATAATAAACATCCCATGAGCTCAGTAGTTCTATGCCAGATGTTAATTGTTACATGGCTATCAAACAATTACATTTCATTTCAGAAGACAGGCTCTCAAACAGGATTAAAATGGTAACCAATGTTAATGCAATGCAACGGCAGTTCTGTCACCACCACCCCTCCCTCCCTCCATCCCCACCCCGCCACCCCTCCCTCCCCCCTCCCAGAGTGCAGAATGTAAGAAGCGTGAGCCGTACCTTCCGGGGGGGGGGGCACTGCATGCACACACTCCGGAGCCCCTACTCAGACGCTTCACTCAAGTGCAAGCTGCATGCGGCGCGCTCGTCCTTACTGTGCGCGCTCTCCGCGGGGGGCTGCGCCCCGCCCGAAACGCTGCGGCTGCGGCCCGTCAGCTTCTTCAGCTCGCTGGCGAAGGAGATGCCCTTCCGCTTGTCCTCGCGGGCCGTCTGGGAACCACGCCAAAACGCACAGCCACATCTCACTGCTCTTTTACCTCCTTACAGCGTGGTGACTTACAAACAACAGTCAATTTACTATAGCTCTAACTGCAGCCTACCCAAGAACACACTAAGGCTTCTGGTGTCACTGTTCTTCTTCGACTCAAACCCTCATCACCAAAAACCAAAGTAATCATCTCTACACACAATGCTATCCAAGTATAAAATGGTGTGCAGGCATGAGTAGACATACATGCCCAACATGACATCCTCCATGGTAGATATAAGAACCTGAACCTGAGCCTGCTCCTTAAGCTTAAGGATGAAGCCAATCCCTCACCCACGCCTGCTCCTTCAGTTTAGGGATGAAGCCAATCCCTCACCTGAACCTGCTCCTTCAGCTTGAGGATGAACTTCCCCGCTCCTCTCCACTTGGTTTGGGCCTGGAACACGCACTCGTGGTCGAAGAGGATGCGCTGGAGGGGTTTGCCCGTGGACGCCTTCTTGTTGGTGGTCTCCTTGGAAACCTCCTCCATGAGGACGTAGTCGCCGGGGTTGGGGTTGCTCAGGATGCTGCAGGAGTACTTGGCCTTGCTTAGAGTCTGCAAAAGACATGGCTAACGTTACTCATAGGGCCCTAATGGTGGCACGCAAATTCCTATGGCGGCTATCCAGTTGGGATTTAAAACAGTAAATGCTGGCAATTGGCGGACAGAGAAAATAACTGAAACAAAGCAAAAAGAGTAAATATTTCTCATTGAAATAGTTAACTGTGATTTGGATTTTGTCTCAATCTGTTGTTTTGAGTTCAGCATAATTTGTGATCAAACATATTTTGGGATACATGTTTTAAAATTAGACTTTCATTATTTCAACCCACGTTAAAGTACAGAATCAGCAACAAAATTAGGTCATATTTGTTGAGATTGAGCAAATATTTTCAGAGATATGACTGAATATTGTAATTTTTGTAAAACAGTTTAGAGAATACTGGCTTTAAAGATTTTGTGGAGAATTTTGCACTTTCTCATCATAAAATCAGAGGCATAAAGTCAGGGTCACAAAGTGGAAGTCCTGCCAAGTGTTTTTTTTCCACCCATCAGCCAGCTGATTTCACTAATTAGTTCTACCTCCTGGCTGAAGAATTCTCATAATTAAAAAATCCAGGTGATTGGAACAAAATACTGGGGAGGACTTTTACTTTCTGAACCTGAATTTTCCACCTCTGGATAAAATATACCCTCAAAATGGGAATTATTGTATGAAATTGTTATATTTGTGTAGTGCTTGTTAAGATTTTGTAATATGTTTGATTAGGATAGTGTTTCAACCATAAATTAACCTCTGATTTAGCTATAAAACCTTTGAAAAATCCTTTTTCATTCTTCCACTTCCCTAATTATTTTTCCATTACTCTTGACAGTGACAACTGCTCTTCCAGTTGAACTACTGTATATAACAATAATGCTTAAATGAGTTCCCCTACAGCCCTTGACAAGTACTTACTTTTTGCCAAGTCGCTATCCCACAGTACCTTGCTTAAGATTGCTAGCAGGAAATGGCTGCCCGTTGTCTCTTTTGACTGCACACAAACTAATTTACATCTGAACCTTGGAGGACCAATGGACTTGCTGTATATCTCAAAGTTGCTGATAACGCTTGTTCTTCTGCTTACGCTTATCAAGCAGGACAAAAGGCACACGACCATACCGTTTCAAATGCTGGTGGAGTTGATTCAAGGTGTTTGCATGCATGCTGTGTAAGAAAATAATACGGATCATTATTTGGGATATAAAACAGAATCGAGTCCAGCTTATATTTAAGAGGCTGATTAAGTAGCTATACTATGCAGCTAACCATCATAAAAATAAAACGCAAAAAATCTTTCCCAATCCATTCTTCATTTAGCCGACATTCTGATCTTTTATCTAGCAACACAAAACAAAAACAATACTAAGTCATATCACACTATTTGGGACTACGCATTACAGTAAGCCCCACACAGATTGCAGGAATTTGGCTGTTTTATGCCATGATTTTTCTGCCCCAGATTGTGGCCAGTTTCTTAGGTTGTAAAGGGTCGTCGGACATCTTGGCTCATGCGGTGTGCCAGAGTCTTACATCCGCCAACTTGTGTAGTTGTCGGCTCCAACAAAGTACTTGCACTGTCAAAATTTTTTAAACTTTATTGTGTAGTGTGGTTGCTGCTACAAGCCGATCCCATTATATTATAATGTAGATAGCCCATTATTCTAATATAGATTTTAATTATCTAGTATGTTTCCATTTTACAGTAGGTGGTTTAAAAATATATGTAACTATAACAACAATGGGAATACCCATTCTGTCCAGGAATTTTGTTTTAATCATTATTTCTGAGTTTGATTTATTTGAACGCTCAAAGTCATAAAGGTAACATAACTACCCAATTCCCTAGTTTCTGAGGTGCATCATAAGTGAATATTGTGAAGTTTCTGGAAAGATTATTTCAAGTGCTCTTTGAAGGATAGACAGCCCATACTGTCCTCTCCTTTCCAGCCACAAACAGGTCCATACCCTTTCTTCTCCTTTGTTTTCGCCAAAACACTGGCAACCTTACAGCTATACCTTCTTGTTCTTTTGACCCATGCAAGCCAGTCATAGAGTGTGAAGAGAAAACTTATGGAAATCACAAATCTGGCCAGACCGATAATGAGATTTTAATTTGGTCACCATGCACGTGTTACATGTAATAACTGTAAAAGACTGAATCTGTCATACGCATGTCTGTTTGGGAAAGCCTTAATATATTTTTTACATCTGTCGGATACCTGAGGACCAACTACCGGAATTGAACAAAACTTCACATATTAATTTAGAAATTTAGGTGAATGGTAGACTTTATCTTCAGCGATGTGATTCCGGTATTAACATATTTTTGACCAGATAGTGATTCTGCAACAATTCTCGCCTCTCCTGCGAATCGGCTGAGTGCGAGGCATGTCTTTCAAGCTTGCGTCAGGCCACATTTTAAACATAACAGGACAATAAAACAGTGCAAGACATCAATATAAGGCTATAAAACATCATTATAAAACTCAGTTTAGATCACGTCAGTATAAAGCAGTTAACACTGCGTCGGTAAGATAGCGTAGGCTAAGATGAAGTGGCTTTGCGACCGGGAGCAGGCTTGCTCACCTGCTGGATGATGTCCTGGGCAGTGCTGTAGCGTGGGGCTTTGATGACGGTGTGCGGCTGCTCTGGGGACACGTCGTGCACCTGAACGAAGAAGGTGTCTTCCTCCGTGCTGCTGGTCACCTCCTCCACCCCCTCTGACACAGAGTTCTTTTCATTCAGGTTCTGAAAGGAGGCATACAAACACTGACCATCCGAATCTCTGCACGTCACTGAATTTTACTGGTCTTCAGAGCGCTGGTGCCCCCTGCAGGTACCTGTATATCGCCTGGCAACATCACTATGCAGAACAGTTCACTGTAATACATTTCTACATTTTATTTTAATAATAGCTTTATTTGTATAGCACCCTGCAGCTCAAAGGGCTTAACAGGGTGTTAATGTACTAATATACCTGTATTGACCATAACTGACAAAATTGTTTCTAATTTAAGTATGGCTATATAAGCAAAATTGAAAATGTATGTCATTTGTTCATTTTACCTTGAACAAGGCTTGAACAGACCCATGAGAATATAACTCCTTCTAAGCAGATTTGAATTTTCAAGGAAATATACCAATAAATTACATACAATTCTTAATCTGTAAATATTGGTAGTCCAAATGAAAGCACTGATGTTTCCACTATTTTACAGTTTTGTAATGAGCATAAATGAACCAGCAGGGTGCGCTCTATGAATACAATCAAGCAAAAAGGAAAACATTTTGTATATAGACCATTATCTACATTATTTACATGAAATTATATTTTATTAGTTTAGTTTTAATAATTATTACAGTTTGTAAAAAATGTCCAATTGCGCTTTATATGACGGTATGGACATTAGAGTCATTCTAAAGATTCATGTGCCATGAAATGTTATGTAAATCTTTTGTCTTTAGACAGTACGCTGCAAGAGATGTAATTTTTCATGTGAAAATATGGAAGTTGGTGATGGCACTCAGAATGTACCTCTTCTTTGGTTTTTAGGCAAATCCTTCCCACGTAGCCCTCATCCGGAGTCCAGCTGCTGATCACTGTCAGGATCTCCTCCTCCGGCGCTAGGGGGCGCTGTTGGGGCGGCTTCTTGGTATCGCTCCTCTCTTTTGACAGGCTCAGCTTCTCCTCTGACAGGTAATAGTCCGACACAGGGGAGGAGGGCAGCAACTGGGGGTGGGGGTCAGAGTCTGAATCAGTGTATTTGCCATGACATCATTGGCAAAAGAATACATACAATCTATATTACTGTTATCGAATATAAAATGCACAGCACATTTTAAATCTTTTCTTTTTTTTAACCCATCTGTGTCCTTTATGAAGTAAAGTTGCACAGTAAAGTATGTGTGAGACCCAGTAGACTGCTTAAATAATTCTAAACAGGTCTAAACCATGTGATCGAATCTGAGCGGCTCTAAATGCTCAAATCTAAACAGTGATCCAGTTTGAGCTGGTCTAAAACAGCACAAACAGGCCTGGGATGAGTCCTAAACTGAGTGATCTGGTGTAGGCAGGTATGATATTGTGTTATGATGTGGGTGGGTATGATTTGTGCTAAGGTGTGTGGGGTATGATTTGTGCTAGGATATTGTGCTATGATATTGTGCTGTGGTGTGGAGAGGTATGGTTTGTGCTATGATACTGTGCTGTGGTGTGGAGAGGTATTATTTGTGTTATGATATTGTTCTTTGTCGTAGGCAGCGGCGAGCAGGGACTCACAGTGGACAGGAGCTGCCGGGCGGTGGTCTTCTCACTCACGCACACCACAGTGAAGGGCTCTGGGCCCGGGGCTCCATGAACCGTGACCCTGGACTGAGCCGCAGCCCGACGCTCGTCTGTGCCGAACAGCTGAAAACACAACGGGAAGCGCAGAGCTCTAATGCGTGCCTCCATTCGCCAGCGGACAAAAAGGCCCTTTTACAATACTGAAAATACCACAAGTTTTTTTTTTAACAAACCCACAACTTCCTGGCACTATGCAGCCTCGCAGTCAATTGAAATGCATCGTTTCATTTTTGTCCGACCGTAAGCAGTCATTTGACATCTTATCTGCCTTAGGCAAGTCTAGGAATTTGTGACTAATTCGGGTTAAACATGCATTTTAAAAACTTGACTGTCATTATTACTTGAAAATGACAACAGTATAGCGCAAATCTAAATGAATGTCCTGTTCATTTCTAATCACTACTATAAAAGTCAAAGACAGATATAGTGGAAAAATAAGCACAATCGGGGGATTGTGACTTTTACATTGAAAATGTGAGCATTTTCTGGTGCACAAAGCTTTTTCTGGCATGCCAAAGGCAGACTGAGATTATATACGCAAGACCTAAATCTACGCTCAAGTGAGCGCCAGAAAAAGCTATTTTCAGTGCCACACTTCTTCAATAAATAAACAGTCCAAGATTGCTCCCTCCCATTTCCCTGAGCTAAAACCCTAATTGCCTCAGGGCGGGGCGCATGCTGATACTGGTTACCGGAGCGACTGCCGAACACTCACCACAGAAGCGGGTATGGAGTTTCCGGAAGGGCTTTCCTCAGTTCTCCGGCTGTAAATGAACAGGCTGGACACCTCCAGGGCCTCGTTGTGCTGGTTTCTCAGCCCCAGGTGTCTGTACCCTGAAACGGCAGCAACGTCACACATTCCACCTGCTGCTGAAAACGTCAGGCAACAAGAAGCAATGCATTTCTGCGCTATGGGTTCCCAGATTCGGAGGCCAGCCAGAGAGAAAAAACAGAGAGAAAGACCGACAGAAACCAAAACAAAACAAAACTGTAATCAAACTGCATTATGAGCCATTTGTGTGCCTCAACCACACCAGACTGTTTGTACACAGTCCACAGATGTAAGGACTAGTACAAGTCACACTGCTGTTGCAGGCTGTATAATTCAGATGGACAATCATTTTAATGCAAATGGTAGGAACTATAAACCTTGAGCAAAGCCACAGTCTGCTTTGTGTGATGCTTCTGCCCAGTAACTAATCTTTATAGCCCAAAAGGTTTTTCTGTAAATATTCTAAGTTGATTTTAAATGGTAAATGTTAGTACGTTGGTATTTTCATAGTAAATACATCTCATTACAGCAAAAAAATGACAATGTTCACTGTACAGGGTCTAAAGAACCTTAGTGATAAGCAGCAGGTATTTAGGGCTTTCATTTTAATTCCCTAGTTGCATCTGGAACAGCACTGCTTCAATGGGACACGGGAAGAACATGCTTGGTGCTGGGCGGCTTGGAATCAAGCATGGTAACGGAAGCGCGGTATTCACGATCAGCAGTGGCCGATCACACGTGAAGAGCAGCCGGAACCTTCCGGAGGGTCGCGTGCGTGACGCTCACCTGCTTTGAGGGCTTTGATGGGGAGGATCCTCTGGGCGGTGACCTGCGAGCTGTTGTTCTCCACCACGGCGAGGCGCAGGAAGGCCATGTCCTCAAAGTAGACCTGGAACAGGAAGTGCTCGCTCCACATGGGGTTGAGGGTGTTCCGGTGGATGGGCTTGGTGCGGAAGTGGCAGCTGTCCACCGGCATGCCCAGGACGTCCACCTCCACGCAGGGGCTGCCCGTGGTGTTTCCGGGACACACGTTCTGGCCCGACACGATCTGCGAGGCGGAGACAGCCGATGTCACGTTCACAAGCCCGACACGTCCCCGTTAAATTCCCCAGGCTGCTGTGTGCATGTTATGCTCATTAGCCTGTAGTGTGCTTGTCATATTTACTGACCTGCTATGTGCAAGTCATATTCACACGCTCTTAACTCTCATGTTCTATCCACTGCTCTGTTACACCCTGTTATGTTCACTGGTGTGCTACGCCAGGGTCGTGTTCACTGGCCCGCCCTAACAATGTTCTGATCACTAGTTTGTTATGATGTTGTATTCACAGATGGGAAATGTCCATGAGTAAAATAAATATTATATATATATACATATATATATAACCAAGTCAGTGAAAGAAAGGGACACTGATACATTACGGCTCATCTGTCTCTGAGTAAATCTCAACAGGCCACTGTTTTATGAAGGTTAAAACGTCCCTGTGTTTACACACGGGGGCTTTTACAGCTCCCGGGCATTAGCATCCCTACTTCTTCAACCGGGCAGACCGCTTTCATCCGTCAGCTTGAGACCATCAAAGACGAATGAGACGGAGGCATTAAGCCCTTAATGATAGAGGTTCTGTGGAGGGGGGACCTCGTGTTTTTGGACCACACAAACCCTCGCCCCGACGGGCGCTTCCGCTCACCGTCAGGGAGAAGAGCGAGGGGCTCATGCTCTCCACGTCCCGCTCCAGGGGGCAGAAGTTCCGGTAGAGGGGGCAGTTCCTGTCCCACAGCACGGGCGGCTTGAGCACATAGCCGCAGCCCCCGTTGGCTTCGAACACGGCCGCGTTCAGCTGCATGGGCAGGTCTGGGGCAGAAACGGCAGAGACATGTCAATGAGCCTCTTCCCTCAGCACACACAAAGCACCTCTCTACTACACCATCCTACCATTCTGCCGTTCTATGACACTTATGCCCTGTTCACAGGGAGAGAACACACAAAGAACCTCTCTACTACACTATCCCACCATTCTACCATTCTACAGGACGCTTAGACCTGTTCACAGGGAGAGAACACACAAATAACCTCTCTACTATACCATCCTACCATTCTACCATTCTACATGACACTTAGACCTGTTCACAGGGAGAGAACACACAAAGCACCTCTCTAATATACCATTCTACCATTCCACATGACACGTATGCCCTGTTCACAGGGAGAGAACACACAAAGCACCCCCCTACTATACCATCCTACCATTCTACATGACACGTATGCCCTGTTCACAAGGACAGCACACACATACGGTACGTGGCTCCTTAACACCAGTAAACATCAGGAGAGATTGAAACTGGTTTTTTGTTGCCAATGTAAATCAGAGATTGTATGGTGCAATTGACCATACAATCTGTGTCTACATTGTGGTGTCAACAAGGCCGATGTCAGTGGAGCAATAAAATTCAATGAACCTGAAAACACAGGGTGGCTAACCCAGGATGAGTAATCCACAAGATTACAATGGCATCCAATTCATCTGATAAAGAGCCCTGAGTCTAAATCCATTGGAGGCCCAGTTATGCTTTGCATTATCTTCAGTTTGGCTTGGGAATGTTGTACTGTCCACTTGGGAAAGTTGTACCGTCACTTGGGAAAAGGGTCAGCTATTCATGTTTATGCTTTCAAGCTCTTGAAAACTGAGAAAAAAAACCAAGAACGTTCTAGTTCTCAAACACACTGCAGCCATGTTGTTTCCAGTATCTGTTCCATTAAAGCCAATAAGTAAACCTAAGAAAAGCCTACTATGACTTCAAGTCCTTCTCAGCCACAGTTACACTGCTACATTGGACTGCGTTACACCTTCTATGTGAGTACTGTGATTAAATGGTGACTCTTCTCTCCTGCGTGTCATGTAACAAGCCTGTGTTGAACATTCAGGAAGAAGAGCGGGCGGAGGCCGCCGCTCACCGTCGGTCTGGTAGTTGAGCGCCACCAGCTGGATGCCGTGGAGCCAGAAGGTGAGCGGGTTGGGGTTGGCGGAGTCGATGCGCGTGGCGGCGGGGTAGGTGCGCAGGAGCTGGCCGGCGGTGTGCTGGATCAGCTTCTGCGAGTAGCGGCGGCAGAGCCGCTTGGCCGCGTTCTCGTTGACCGAGGAGATGTGGTAGCAGCGCGGCGTGCGGATGATGGCGCTCAGGGAGGCGCCGGTGCTCAGCAGCGGCGACGTCTGCTCCTCCCAGCTCAGCCGCATGCCTTCTAAGGAACCTGCGGGGGGGGTGGGGGGTGGGGGGTGTTAGACATTTTCGGCGTTAGCACCCCAAGACGTCCCTCGTGGGAGCAGCTCTCTCACAAAGTGCTGATTTACCAAGATAATTATCTCTGGCTGGAGTTTATCAGTGACAATAAAACCAAATACAATACAAACAAACTGCAAGACAGAGAAGGCTCTGCAAGAAGTCCAGCACTATTACACACTATTGCATTTCAATATATTATAGTACTATCACACAGTGCGGCATTTCAATACACTGAAGTACTATTGCACAGTATTACATTTCATTACATTACATTGCAATAACTTTGCAGACACAGTTATCCTGAGAGATAAAAAGTACAGAGCATCAGTGTTATTCTCAGGAATATAAAAGTGTGACTGATATCAGCAAGAAGGCATAGAAGGTCCATTTATAATCAAGAATTATTAAGTTAGTTGAGCAAACCAACAATTAGCACGGTAAACAAAACTCAAAACCACAACTTTTACACAGATATGACTATAACATTTCATAGCAACAGCATGTTTTTTATTATTTTGTAAAAATAAATAAATAAACAAAGCAGTCATTTAGAAACTGTGCTTGAGATGTGATTCAGAGACCGTTTATTCAAGTTCACCAGGCCGCGGTTCTGAAAGTGAAAGCAAGGGGGTGGATGGTGAGAATGATTTCCTCATCCGAGTGATCTGGGACATTTTCCCATAAGGCCTGTGTGTGTGTGTGTTCCCCCTCCCAGCACATCTGCGCACAATAGACCGGAGCGCCGATCTGACTTTACCTTTCCCTGGGGCACGGACCAGCGTCACTGTCTCCCCGGGGCTGCTTTTACCAGGATTGGTGCCAAAGATGGATTTCCTGCTCTTACGATCTTTCCCTCTGCCAGAGCCCGACGGAGTCAGGGTGGAAAGGCCTGATTCCCACACACACACACGCACGCGCACACACACACACGTAAACACAAACACACACACGCGCACACACACACACACACACACACGCACACACACACACACACAGACAAACAGACACCCACACAGGCATCAACACAGACGCACACACACACACATATACACAGACACACACAGTAAAAGACATGAGGTCAGGGCCATTATAGCAATACACCACTTTTTCCATTTGCTCACGTTTTATGTTTTTTATTTGGCTTTTTTTCATGGGAATTCTAGACATTTCAGCTGACACCTGACATCTGAGGGCTTCTTACTTGCTTTCATATGTCACAGTTATCTATTTATTTACTTAATTTTAAAGTGCTTTGTCATAAGAAATACACAACCATAGACCTTAATTGCCCCAGAGAAACAGAATTACAAGCTGCACCAAAGCAACAGAAGACAAGGTACAGACCTGGGAACTTGACAGCTTGGCAGTATATGATCAAATCAGAGAGTTCCTGAGCTATCTGTCGGCTCTCTTTCTTGTTCTGGGGAAGATAAAACTCCTCCCCCAGCTCCATATCAAAAATCTGTACAGCAAAGACAAGAAAATATGTGTCAGATCCACATGCCGGACTTCTGATGTGTGTGTCTTGGAGAAGAGAGCTGCCCTGAAATAACAATTGCTTGCAGAGAACTGGGCATCACCCAGCTGAGTCATACGCACCTTCCCTTTGCTCTGAGTGGAGCTGTCTGCTTTCTTCATCCTCTTCGGCATCTCGTCGTTGGACTCGTACTGGAGCTTGTCGCTGGATGATTTCCCCTCTGGCCGATCGTCCAGGATATTATCTACAAGAACACATTTTGGGAATGTTTTGGTCAGGTGAATGTCTTGTAGAAGAATGCGTTAAATTTACAAACGGTACATGAACAGCACTAAAAGATGGTAAATGTATACTATAAAGCTGTACAATGGTGGACACCACTTTGTCAGGGGAACAAAAAAAGTTCTGCTTTTCATTTGCACATACGGTACATAGCTTTGTCTGGCCAGCCTCTTGTTGGAGACAGAGATGGATGGGAGTCTAAGAGCTTTAGTTCAGCAATAATGTAGCAGTTTGTCCCCTAGTGAAAAATAACAGTGACCTTGACATTACAGGAACACAGAGGACTCAAGCCTCACTTTCCATGCACGCCCACCACCACAGCGTCAAACATATGACCATGGATGACAGAATCACTGTCAAAGCAGATATTTGCTGAGTGACTATGCGCATTGCATCAGTATCGCTGCAGCATTCTTTATAATAATAATTTCCATCTCATATATTTATTGTTTTTCATAAATCTGACCAACTATCTGTTCTAAGGGCCATCGGGGTAGGCGTCCATACTGTATTTGTTTTCGTATCTCACAAAGCTCTGGTTACATAGGATGGAGGCTTTTCCCAGGAGAGGGTTGGAAACATTTGGTTTCTGCAAAAGGAGCACAGGGCCTGAGAAACCAGATGTCTTTGTTTTTTCCTGGTGAGCCATCGCCACTAGCAAGGTCGAGACCTTTTCAAACACAGCGCTGATGGGGGTGGCGTGTTTACACTACACTGCCCAGTGTGTATCTAAAACAGATTGGAGGAGAAAGGCAAACACTGTGTAACCAACCCGCACTTTTGCCTAGGTGATGCCAAGTCTCTCACCCCATCTCTTCAAAGGCCTGATATAAAACAGGTTCTTTTCCTTTTAGTGCCATCATACACACACTTCCACGGCAAGCCAACTTTCCGCTCTATTAATACTGCTAATATTTATATCAATTAATATTGAATGAGATGTTATATACAGTATATAAATAGGCTTTTGTTAATAAATAGGCTTTTATACACTACATGACCAAAAGTATGTGGACACTGGAAAATCACACCCATATGTGCTTGTTGAACATCTCATTCCAAAACCATGGGCATTAATACGGAGCTGGTCCACCCTTTGCTGCTATAACAGCCTCCACGCTTCTGGGAGGGCTTTCCACTGGATTTTGGAACATGGTTGCAGGGATTTGCTTCCATTCAGCTACAAGAGCATTAGTGAGGCTGGGCACCGATGTTGGGTGATAAGGCGTGGCTCGTAGTCTGCATTCCAATTCATCCCAAAAATGTTCGATGGGGTCGAGGTCATGGCTCTGTGCAGGCCAGTCAAGTTCTTCCACAACAAACTCGGCAAACCATTGCATTATGGACCTGTGCATGAGGGCATTGTCATGATGAAACAGGAAAGGGGCTTCCTCAAACTGATGTCACAAAGTTGGAAGCACACAGTTTTCTAGAATGTCATTGTATATTGTAGCATTAAGATTTCCCTTCACTGGAACTAAGGGGCCAAGCCCAAACCATGAACGACAGCCCCAGACCATTATTCCTCCTTCACCAACTTTACAAATGGCACTATGCATTCGGGAAGGTAGCGTTCTCCTGGCATTTGCCAAAGCCAGATTTGTCCATCAGACTGAAGCCTGATTCATCACTCCAGAAAACTTGTTTCCATGATTTTTATGCGCTACGCGCTTCAGCACTCGGCAGTTCCGTTCTGTGAGCTTGTGTGGCCTACCGCTTTGTGGCTGAGATGTTGTTGCTCTAGCAGGGCAGAAATCTGACGAACTGACTTGCTGGAAAGGTGGTATCCTACGATACTGCCACATTAAGTGTCACTGAGCTCTTCAGTACGACCCATTCTACTGTCAATGTTTGTCTATGGAGATATCGTGTCTAATCTAGATTTTATGCACCTGCTAGCAATGGTTGTGGCTGAAGTAGCCAAACCCACTAATTAGAAGGATGTCCACATACTTTTGGCTACGTAGTATATATATTAACCGCACAATACAGGCTGATTCATGCATGGTGGTTAATGGCACACAACAGGCACCCACAACATGAGACCACTGCACGTATGGAGCAACATGCAAAGAAACCGCCTGACACAGAGTGCTGCTTTTACCTTCCTGTCCACAAGGGGCAGTAGTGGCAGTGAGGACGTCAGCTAAAGAGGAACAGTCAGATAGGGAGTAAGAGCAGAAAGAACCGCAGATGCACCAGTATACCAACAAAGTGAACCCACTTCATTGGAGGTTTTACGTCCATGGCGTTAAAAGTAAAAAGCAGGAAAGAGAAAGTTAATAACACATTTGACTTCACTTCAGAGGGCAAAGCCATGTAGCGTAAATGATCTGAAATTCTACAGCGAGGAGACCAAAGTTCCTCCTGCCGTTTACATCAATTACATGGAAATCAAATAATGCTGAAGAATCATGCTTTGCACGAAGCTCACAGAAACCTATTATATGGTCGACACTGCTCTTTATCTACTGATATAAAAGAGAGCTTGACACCAATTTATTTCAGAAGCCTTTAGTGGTAACTTGCTACAATGGATTCCAACAACAGTGTCCCCTTTTAGTTTGGTATCAATACCATAAATACAGAGCTTTGCCTTTTGTTAAAAAGCAAGTGGGTTAGTTGGAGTGTTGAAGAGTGCAGTAAATTAAGGCCCTTTCTCTAATCTGGGTTAAGACGTGGCTTGGAACAAATTGACATTAAACGGTCAGAGCACTAGGGGTGTGTGGAGAAGAGTTATTGTCACCCACCATCAGAAAGGGACTCGTAGTCATAGTCATACTCATCTTCCTCCTCCTCCTCATCCTCATTGTTGCCAGGGGAACTGCTGGCCGAGGTGCCGTTGCTAGCCTGCGCCTGCATGTGGGCCAGCTGGTGTGCCTGTTTACATGGGAAACAGTGATGTCAGAGGAGCCGGAATGGCCGTCCGGGCGGCTCTTAAGAGTGCCGGCGGAACGTTAGCCACGCT
Organism: Anguilla anguilla; assembly: GCF_013347855.1. NCBI lineage: Eukaryota > Metazoa > Chordata > Actinopteri > Anguilliformes > Anguillidae > Anguilla > Anguilla anguilla. The sequence continues at coordinate 10,825,613 of NC_049202.1, read as the reverse complement.
CGCCTGAGCTGGATCAACACGGGAGCGTGATAAGGGGCTGCCGTTGATCCTCCACTCTGGGCCACATCACCTTCTGTTTGAGAATGTCCACGGGGGCCTGGTGCGCTTTCAGCTTCTTGTTCTTTAAGAGGATCTTGCCCCTCAGCTGCAGAGGGGAGGGGAGCAGGGGGTCATCGGAGAAATCGCTCTCGAACAGGAACTTCGTCACTAGCTTGTCCCCAAACACCGTCTTCAAAGAAGAAAGGAAAACAAGCAAAAAGCAAAACTGATGGGAATCTGCACGAGCACAAATAGCCGGGCCAAATGCGATGATCGTTATTGCTGCAATTATACAACATCAAAGCTGGATAGGACGATATGGGGGGAAAAAAAGAAAATACAAGAAACAATCAAAATATTTTTGCTGTCTCAGCCCATCGAGCGTACCTTGAAGATTTCTGCCATTTTCCGTTGCTGGGGCAAGGAGCAGTGGTTTTCAATGGATAGAATGACAGGCATGTCAGAATTGACGAATGCTGTCCGGTTAATGGCCTCCACAACATCCTGCAAGAAAACACAGGCCCAAAGTGAGGGGAAAAAAATGCATTTGTGAACTGCGTGTTCCAAACTCTAAAAAACTTTGAATCTCCTATCAGACAAAAGGACACAGTGCCAGCATGGACAGCCACCTTGAAGGGGATCTTGGTAGTCAGGGTGTGACCGTGGTAAATAATGGGCATCCCATCATCTCCGTCCCAGCAGTCCAGCTCCACACTCCTGCAGCCCAGAAGCAGCACCTGAGGGGGAGCCAACAACCTGTTATTATCCAAAACTAAAAATGAGAGGAACCATGGAGATACCCGCTATCATTTACTGAGGTATCTCTGCTGCCAAAAACTCCCAACACAAAAAGACATTGGAATCAAAACAGTATGGCATTTAGAATAACAGAAGAAGCCTGCATGGTTCCAAAACCATCAAGTCCCAGGGGAGTTTGGAAGCATGCTCAAAGGGGTTAGACAAATCAGCTCTTGCAAAGCTGCTCTTATTTTCCAGAGCGACTGCAGCCGATCTTAAGGAAACATGACCATTTTGGAAGGGTGACATTGCCTGGAGCTCAGAAGCTACTGAGAGGCCGTGGGGTACAGAGTGACTCCATCCATGAATGCAAAATCCAGGCAGCCCGGCTTCCTCACCTGGCTGTAGAGCTCCACGGAGGACTCTCCCTTCAGCTGGTGACCCGTGAGGTACGTGTTGTGTGAGGAGGCGATGTAATAATAGGACAGTGGGTACTGAAGGTCTTCTTCATCCACCTGAGACTCCTCGCATTTGGACGCAAAGTTGTCCTTGTCCATCAAAAACCTGCAGAGAGATTTTGAAACAAATTTGGTGAAAATCCACAGCATTCTCAAAAACAATAGTACCCCCTTAATACGCAGACACAGACACACACACACATATGGTATCATTTCATAATCATTTCATCACTCAAAACTATACCAACCTTGCAAAACCCTCAAAAGACATCCAGCCCATCTGGCGCATGCTCACAGATGGCTCAAATTTCTGAAAGAAAAGTGAATAAACAAAAATACAAGAGACTTATATGATGAACTAAAATAGCTATCGCAGGTACGAGAAAGATAGGAGAGATATTGAGAATGACGGCGGCCTGCTGGGTAACGTAGTTCTTCCCACCTGGATGATGCTGAGGATCTCATCATAGGTGAGGTGCTCCCCCTGGCAGTTGACAAGGAAGTCATTGAGCTGCAGGATGTCCATGCCCAGAACCCCCAGGGAGGCACTCTCCACGCCCGTGCCATTGGTCACAATGCTGGCCGCCGCAATGGCATCCGAGATCTGCTTCTGGTTGTCCGACATCTGCTGCCTGGTCCGGATGAAGAGGCCCAAGTCAGAGCCGTTGCGTGTCAGGAGGTCTGTGGATTAAAAACAGGCAGCCTTACATGCCTCATTCCATCTGCCAAAGTCCACTGTCATCCTCCACAATGCGTGAACCTAATGGCACGCAAAACATTTAAAGTATCAGAAGGACCAACACAGTTATGTCGGCTTAGCAAACTCTGGTAGAATTTTGCCCTGGATATAAGACAGTAAAGCACAGGCAGGGATAGGGGAAGGGACGGGTACGCACCAAGGTCAGGCTGCAGCCCGGTGACCTTGTCATCAATTCTCAGGTTTGTGTAGAGGGGAGCAGATTCTTGGGCAGAGCGGCTACAGGGCACAGCGTAAGCATCAAACAAGTCCTTAAGGTCCTTCCGGCTTCGAATGCTGCAGATCCAAGAGAGGCAACATTTACCACGCGTGATTAAAGACTGACTTACATACAACCATTCCTCACTTTACATTCATCACCAACTAACTGAATCACTGAGACAGCATAAAGGTGCTATGCATGTAGTCCATAACTGTAAATGGCTAAGGAAGATAAGATGAAATACCTGAAGGACTTGAAGAGCTCCACGAACTCGGTGAAGCTCATGATGCTGTCGGAGATCATGAAGTTCTGAAAGCCCCTGAGGCAGCCCTTCCCCCGCCCGTGCCAGCTACGGCTGCTCCAGGCCCTAGAGGGAGAGGAACAGGACACAGGCGAAACATCACTCGTGATGGCGGGAACTCGCCGGGAGACACGGATCACGCTCTCAAACACCTGCGGCCTGTTTGCGGACAGGGCTCTCGACGTTCAAGTGCCATCTTTTATGATCCAACAGAAATGTTCCCGAGGTTCAAATGGTGCAGGCAAAAAGCCGGCTTGCATCTCTGAGTTGTTCTCTCATGTGGAGCCTGGCTCCATACAAATGAAAGGGATAGGCTGGGAGTTTGAAGTGTAAATAAGCTGCGTGTCATGTCGTAAAATATCAAATAATCAAAATCAACACTAATGGGTTTAGTAATAGACGCTTTTTAACTTTCTCCGAAAGGTAGTGCCTTTTGATCATTCTTTTTTATATGTGTAAGTCCATTTTGGTCATTCTTTTTCATACGTATAAGAACCCAGATCCAAAGAGTACGCTTTATTGCCAGTTTCTTTTTCCATTCAAAAGAAGAGTTCCAATAGTATGTCTTCTTTTCAAAATATGAAACATTTGAGTCACTGAGAGGAAAAAAGTCAAAGTTGAGTCAAAGCTGGATTTTGGCTCAACATTCCTCTCAAACGGTCATGTGGACCCTGATTTTTTTGCAGAGACAGTGAATGAGACAGTGGAGATACAGTGACTATGAAACCCATAGGAGGATTCAGGTGTGAATATGAGACCTGTAGGAGGACTCCGGGGTGATGGCTTACCCTGTCTGAGGTTTGGAGCCGGAGGGCAGGATGGGGGAGGAGAGTGGCCGGGCGGGGGTGGAGGAGCACATGCTGGAGGAGGAGGAGGAGGAGCCACTGGGGGACTGGCCTTTACTAGCCGACAAGGACAGGGGTCCGGGGAGGCCCAGGGCACTGCCATCTTCTAGAGAGAAATGCACGAGTACACGTGAGTATACCCTGAGCAAACTGAAAAATATAATGTAGCACACTATGATCATGACTGGATGAACCAGTTTGAAGAGAATGTCACATATGTTCTCCTGTGAACATGGGCTACTTTTTTCTTTTTTCTTAAATATGATGAAAAAACTAACATCCTCAACTACTGTACCACAATTATTTCCCAATAGATTAGGCCTCAGACAAAATGAACAAAGAGACACTTGTGTATTTTTCCCAGGAATGAGAAAGCTTCTTGAGCCCAGCATTGCTTAGACTTCAATCCTGTGTAATCCAATGTGAAGTCCAGTTGGTTCGTTTTTGTTTAATCTGATGAACAGAGCACCAAATAAGAGAAAAGCTAAGAGCATTAGATTAGTAAATTCAGATAGGTACTCTTCCCTGGGAGGACAGTGTTGAGGCGACTCACCCTGCTCCTCCGGATCCACGCTGTCGGTGGGGTCCGACCCGCTCCGGCCCAGGGACTCCTTACAGCTCCTGGTCTTCCGCGACACCATTTCATCGTCCGTGGCGTCCCCGCTGTCACCCTGCGGGAACCACGTGGAGCGCGCTCAGTGGGATCCATGACACACACAAATCAAGCAAGCGGCAGAAAAGGGTTCCGGGTTAAAGGTTCCTTACCCTCATGAGGGCCTTCTTCTTTTTCTTGGTGGTGTTAATTCCCAGGGGGCTGTTCTTCTGCGCGCCGGGCTTCTCCGTGCTTGAAGTGCCCATGTTCCAGCGACGGCCTCCGAACAGCTCTATGGCCTGGGCCAGCGTCGGGCCCTCATACCTGCAGTCCTCCTGTAAGCACCAACACTACTCTGTCACCAGTCTGAAAATGGGAATTCCTGTGCATTTGATTTGTTTATTGTTTCACCATTCACCAGTGGGAGGCTGGGTGGTGGTTCAGGGGTGGGTTGCGGGGGAGAAAACCATATACAATTTAGGGCTACAGGGGTGACATACCCACACGTAAAAAACGCACCTTTTACATGGGATGATGGTAAGCAATCATGAAACGAAAACCAAGCACCACAAGTTTAGAATATTTTCTGGAAGATACTCTCAAAATGCCCCCCAGTGGGTGTGACTGGAATGTACAGGTTCTGCTGTTCATGGAAAAAAAAGTCATTGATGTGCTTTCTACAACTGAAGGTACAGTACACAAACCAATCTAAAATGAGTACCTGATAGATGCTAATATACTGTCTCCTCAGCCACTGAAGCCTCTGGTCAGGAAACCTCTTCATTTTCCTCACCGCGCTGACGAGCTCTTTCAGCCCGTCGTACAGCATGCGGGCTGTGAACTTGGGGGCCACAAAGTGCAGGAGCTTGTTGTCGGTTGTGTTGAGGCCGTAGAGCAGGGTGATCCCGTTCTCCTCCTGGGTCATGTTGCACAGCTTGTTCTGCAGGCACACGGCGTGGATGTCCACTGCCGGGTGGCCCATGAAGACGGCCTTCACGACGGAAATGTCCAGAAAGCCCTCTGTCAGGCCGTTGAGCACCACCTGCCCGAAGTACTGGGGCTTGCAGTTGCTGAGGCCGCTGCTCTGGGGCCGGGCCCAGGTCAGGAAGCAGTTGTCGGGCTGCAGCCGCAGGAAGCAGCGGGCCGTCAGGTGGGACTCCTGGTCGAAGTGGATGACGGTGGACCCCTGCAGGAGAAACTGGTGGACATCGGCCTGGATGGAGAGCACGTACCAGGGGATGAGCTCCGTCCCGTGGGTGAAGGCCTTCTGCGTCTCCTCCACCCCCTGGAACTCCACCTCCTTGGCCTGTTCTGACAAATCTCCATCTGAGTCCGAGAGGTCCCCCACTATGAACCTGAGGGCCAATCAGGAAAAGCTTTGGTCAAGGAGAAAATCACAGGTAGTCCTAATGGCCAATCAAGAAAGACTAGTCAAGCAGAGAAACACAGACGCTCCTAAGGGTCAACCAGAAAAGGTTTTAGTCAAGCAAGGAAAAAAAGATGACCCAGAGGGCCAATCAGGAAAGATACTGGTCAAGCATTGATACACAGAAGAATGCATGCAACTTTTGAACAAAAACCAAGTGAGCTTGGAAGTGCTGTCTTCAGTCTTAACAACAATGGGGTTACCAGTAGGTGAAATTACATCAGCCATGATAAAATCCCAAAAAACCTCCTCATAAGCAAATTACTCTCACTCAGCAAGCACCTGTATGCACACTTGTATGCAAGTGTACTTCTGCAGTAGCCAAAAAGGTACATGCAAGAAAGGCATTTTCAGTACAGCACTGTATTTTTTATTTCTCAAAAAAAAAAACCAAAGCAATGCAGCTATGGAGCCCAGAAACTCAACAGACTTACAAGACGTGGCTTGAATCGGATGTTTTCCTGACAGGGAGTGAACTATGATGGAAGGATGAGGAAGAAAGGTGAAGAGAGGAGTCAGAAAAGTGTCAAGATTAAAACATCAGGAAGATGCAAGAAAGGCAGCCAGAGGAGCTTGGCAGGAAGCTTGGCTCTCCGGAGTAACTTCTCTAGAACTTATCGGAGCCCCCAAAATAACCAGCACTGGATACAAAGAGCAGCACAGACCCTGAGAAGTTCCAGAGTGAACCGGACACTAATTAATAACGGACCCAAAGGCCTCCTGACACATCGTGTGTAAAACACTGAGGACAAACAGAGCTCCATTTCAGCTTTTGGAACCTACAAACCTCTGGGAAACCCATTTCTCATCATTTCATTAATAAAAACAACATCTAGTCCAACTTTTCCTGTTTACATTTCTCATAATTACTTCATAAGTTTCTGTGTTGCAGCTTGTTTGAGAGGAACACTGTGCTAAATTTGGCTTGATGGATTCAGACAAAAATATAATTGTGAATTCCAAAGACAAAATCTTGATTGTGGTGGAGTTTTTTTTATTTAGCTTTCTTGATTCTGTATCCCTTAAAATTATAGCATGAAAGTGTTAAAACAATTTTTAATTATTTCAATGGCTTAAGAAATGACTTGGAAGTGGAGGCAATTAAGGGTATTAGCAACACTGCAGCATGGATGACCAAAGGTTAGTTTGATTTAATGACGTACAGACGGGGCAGCGAGGTTGCACGTCCAGCTGAAGCACTCGTTCTCAGTGCCTCTCCTCATCATCTTGAATCAAATCCGGACTGTTCTGGCGCAGACTGCGGGCAGCAACCTTTCAGGTCGGTACGTGATTGGCCACGGGGTTTGTTCAGCAGGATAACCCCCCCCCGCCCCCCACCTCATCTGGCAAGAGCGGCTCCTCCGGTCGATCGAGCACCTGCTGCGAATGCAATCTTCCAGCACAATGACTGCACCGCTCGGCTGGGTGCACTGAAAAGTGGTGGGCGGCTACACGCGTTTCAGAGGACACGTGCCTGTCCAGAGTGCTCTCCTCTCTCCCGAATTGATTGGCCATTCCAACGACGGGATAACCAGACAAGCAATTTACCTCAAGCAGGAGTTTGAAGCGAGTCTTCGGCCCACCCGACATGGCGTGACGAGCGCCTCAACACTCCTTTAATAACCTTGCCTCCGATCCGTCCAGGAGACCTCAGCTAATTGGTTCTCTGCTGGTTCTCTGCTGAGAACAGGTCTCACGGCAGTGTCCCCCCACCCCAGCTTCAATCAAACGTGCTAAACCGAGAATGAAAGAAATGAAAGTGCCACGAGGTTGAAGGCTAGCAGTCTGACTCAGAGCGCTTCAGCCCAGCCAAGGTCCATTTGCGCACGTGGCATCCAAGGGACGTACCTTACAGCATGGCACTCTGTGCTATCTCTGTGAATCGCCGGCCTCTGTCACACTGAAACAAGCAGAGAGCCCTTGCTCCATTCATTTACTACCAATGTAACAAGTATTATTATTTTTTTTTTTTGGTTTGATTTAATCTTCCCAAGACGGATGAGTGTTATTATACCAACGCTGTGTGCAACAGGCTCATGTCCTTATTTATGGCCTCATTAGCTTTTCGCAGTAAAGTCACAGTTGACTTGGAAGAGAAGGAGAGCAGATGGAGACGGAAGGGCAGTGCTGTCGTGCAGTGTGTAACTGTCAGGGACAGGCAGTTCCTTACTCCCCTGTCAGTGCTGAGTAATTCAGGGGTCCATGTCTCAGGACAGGCCAACTGGATTGATGAAGAACGGCCGCTGGTTTAACTACGCTGTTCTTTTAAATGGCTGACAAACCGTTTCCACTGAAATTTTTTTTTTTTTGCTAGAGCTCATAGAAAAGGCACACAAAATGGACCGATTAAACAAACTAGCTTCCCGAAAATACTAGCGAGAGCTCACAAATATGCGTTAGACTCGATACAGGAAGCCAGCTTCAAACAGAGTCTTAAAAAAAACTAAGCATGAAGCATCGTTAAGTATCGCAATTTGACATGAAAATGAAGGAAATACAGAAAGAATCTTACTGGTTCCTGCTCCTCTCTTTGAAGGAGTTCTTGCGGGAGGAGGTGCCCTCGCGCCCGCTGTCCTCCCCCTCCTCCGACTCCAGGCTGCGGTTGCAGCTGCGGATGGTCTGCAGGATATTGCTGACCGTGGCCTCCTTCTCGGGGTTGTTGAGGCCGTCCTTCCCCGCCCGCTGCAGGAAGTTGTCCTGGCCGTTGTAGTCTGTGACAAACTGCAGAGCACAGGCGTCTCAGTCGGCGCCGGGCCAGGCCAGGCCAGGCCAGACCAGGCCAGGGCAAGCAAGGTCAGGAGCGAGGCCAGCGCTCTCAGAATGCTTCCCGGCATGAAACACCAGAGAAAAACACCAGGCTCTCGGTCGACCACTAGCATAAATAATCAGCATTAGGGTCGTGGTGGTATTGGACCTACACATTAAATTATAAACATAAACAGCAAGCGAGGGTCAAGGAGGATACACAGTGCATTAAAATTTAAGGTAAACAACATGTAGTATATGAATTTTCATGACATAAGTTGCTAGTCTTGCCTACCGTCTTGCCTACAGTTTGGAAACCTCTAGGCTAGGAAAATGACATGGGCCGTAAGAAACGGGCGCCGGCCTTACCTCGATGGAGTCCTCCTGGGCGTCGAATTTGGGGCGGAGGCTGATCAAGCTGGCGGAGCCGTCCAGAGCGTCGCTGAGCTCCTTGAGGAAGACGCCGCAGAAGGGCACCACCTTGCAGCCGGGGATGTTGAGGGCGCGGTTCACCATCTTTCGGTACTCGGACGAGGACTCGTGCTGCGCCATGGCGTCCTTCAGGTTGCGCATGGTCTCGATGTCCGACTGGTCCATGAACTGCCACATCTTCAGCACCTTACGGGACCTGGCCAAACAGGCGTTCAACCCCGTCACTGAACCCTGCCCTCAAACATCAGGCAACGTGAGACTCTCTATTGCCATGGACTGACACCGACTCCTACAGTACATGCCACCACAGATCTCTAAACAGCACACAAAAAATAACGGAATCATGATCCCAGTGGATAGATAGAGTTTATACAGCCAAGAGAGTTGAGCAGAACGCAGTAGACAAGCAAAGCGCTTCCTGACGGCTTCCATTTCCTCTCTCGCAACCGTACTTCATGCCAAATTAGATAAACACAATAACTCTCCCGGGTTACCATGGCTAATGTTTACTCTGAAGCAGTTGTGTGAATGAACAAAAAAAAAGAAAAAGAGAAAGAAGTGGACCGGACCACTGGAAAAGCCAGCAATGGCTTCCTTGCATTTCAGCCCTCCACGGTAATTGCCGCAGATCCATAATTCAGACTTGAATAAAGTACAACATTCAGACACCGCTGTGCCCCTGCCAGCGGCCGCGGAAGATCAAAGTGCCAGCGTTAATGCGCAGCGCTGCAATGCGATCTGCTGCGGAGCCTACTGTTCCCTTTTAGTGGAGCTATGCAGGGCCCCCAGCTCCGCGTCGCCCTGCCAAGAACTCCATCACTGCCCTCCTACAGAGGCTCTCTGAGCCCTGCTAAGAACCCCACAGCAGAGTTACAGTCATCTTGGAACCTTGCTTACCCTGGCACAAAAAATACTGTACAGAAAAGCACTTTATAAAGAAAATGCAACATTGTTAATGTTGTTGTTGTTGATGATGTCATTGTTGTTGTTACTGTTATTCTGGCTTTCTACATAGTTGAACTTGCCCAGATCTTCACCTGACCCTGCCGATGACTGAAAAGGCATTGTGTTGCAGCACAGTCATCCTGGACTTTACCAAACTCCACTGTAGAGAGGGAGCTGCTTTTAAGGTTGCCCGCGCAAAACTTCATTACACCGCCTCAGCACCCCCCCCCCCCCCGCGCGACCTGGTCATGACCCGTTTAAGCACTCCATCAGAACCTCGTAGATTTCCCTAAGCTTTACCAGATTCCTATCTGAGCTGTGCCAAGAACTCCATCGAAGGAAACTGAAGCTGCCCTGAGCACTGCCTGATCCTGCCAAGTATACCATCAAAGCCTCCGCAGATTCCCCGAGGCTTACCAAGAAGCCCATAACAATGTTACGGTCATCCTGATCCCCCACCTGAGGCCGGCCAAGAATTCCATCACGGCGTTGTAGTTGCCCATGTTCCAGCAGCACTTGGCGACGTGGACCAGGTGGGAGAAGACCTCACGCTTTTCTTCCATGGAGCCAGCTGTCAGGATCAGCCAGGTTACCCAGGAGCTCACCTGGAGGTCACACAAGCCAAGAATCAGCCCACAGCCCTGGGACTCAAGTGTACTTGAACACAGCTGAACAGAGCCAAAAATATATTTTATAGACTGCGGATACCTATAGAGGGCGCCTTAAAAAAAGGTTGTGTAAATAAAATATAAACCCTGGTTTGAAAGATTTATATCCTGAAATCCTGAGCATAAGGGGATAGTAAAACACTGGTTTGGAAAACAAGTTACAGAACATTTGGATCCTTTGAAATATATGAAATACCAGTTTAAGACCATTTTCCCAGAGTTACAGCAGACACAAAACTACTTTTCTGTTGTCCTGTGTCTTCTGAACACAGACTGACCGACACACACACACACACATGCACACACACACACACATACAGACACACATGCACACACAACATACATGAAATATAAGGTTCTCATTGAATTGCTACATCCATTTGTGTGTATAATCCTGTTTAAATAGCTCCTTTGTTCCTGCTAAGGAAAATCACAGGTTAGTAGTTCAGTGTTCTACAGTGACTTGGGGGGATAACATACTTATGGCAGCCACTGCATTTAACACATCCAAATAAAAAGTATTTTCCCCTAACCAAATCAATGCGGAACCGAAAATATTATTATTATCATTTTTTTTTTTTAATGAAAAAGAGTGCTGGGCGGGTGGGGGGTGGGGGGGTAGTACTCATATCAAGTATCCACTCTGGCAAGGGAGACACTTGCTTGGAATAAAAATGCTGGAGAAAATTGAGATTTTACTGAAGCAACAAAACAAAGCAATTCCAATGAAAACAAATTAAACATAAATGAAAACACTTATGTGTAATTTAAAGCAGATAATTTAAAAATCAACCTGGTAGCATTATGTAAGCCCTTAGCAATGGACACCACATCACTGCCAATATTTGAATGCTCTGCCCTTTCCTGACCCAAGCACTCTCATGGATTCCGTAATGAAAATATTGTTTTATTGGGCTCCTGAGTGTTTCAGACAGTAATGCATTCTCCATCAGTGCAGAACAAACCCTAAAGCTGAGATATCACAGGTCTGAGCCTCAGAATAGCCCACCAGGAGCACGATGGGTTAAATTTGCGTTCTACAGGTTGCTGCTGCATGGATAACAGTCAGCAACATGCCATACACTAACAGGCTGTTTCCTCCACTCCAAGTGGTGCTAGCTCTCCTGTAGTACTGTGGGAACTGTCGTAAGAAAACTAGCAGCTCATGGATTAGTGTGCCAGAGGTATGCATCTACTTCAGCTGTAGTGCTCTTAATGTGGGGTAAGGGTGACAGAACAATAACTCAAGAGCCACACTGGGCAAAATTGGGGAGAAAAATTAGGAAGGACAAATAAAATATTTTAGAAAATGAAAACTTGTCAATTTCTCCCTGGTTAAGCGAAAAACAGAATACTTTCCCCTCGCTTATGTGTTCAGTGTTAACATGATAAATAAGTCACATTACTGAACACAAAACATTGGCCAAGAGCAGGAACGAATATTTGCCCGCTGTTGTAAAGCGGCTAAGATGCGATACAGAAACAATTAGATTACGCAAAGAGTTCCACAGATTCCCAAGAGTGAGTAGGACAGTCCAACTTGTGTCATCTCTCTGGCATTCTTCTGGCGAGCCCACCGCACTAGGATTACATACACGGAGACATGTCAGCTGGCTTGTGCTGGGAAGGGGGAAACAAACTTCCCAGATATCAGTTTACAAGGTTATGCAAGAGGGCCAAAACCTCCATGAGATGAACATCAGAGACCAGAAACACAGAGAAAACAATATCGGTGACGTCGTTTTATTCGTGGTCCAAAAAAATGAGGGAAAAAAAAAAAAAAAAGAAAGCCTTGATGCGGCATCACTTGAATGGTTTGATGGTTTATGCAACTGGCCCTGCACTGCACCGCACACACCCAACCACCCACCTCAACCCCCCACGCAATAACAGGGAAAATGGCCAGCAGCAACCATGTCATCAGGGGATGCATTTATCACAGTGCAACATTTTAAGAGTCAGCACAAACAGACAAGGGGTGATCAGACAATGCTCGCCCACATCCATCATCCTGGGGTCTGAACGGAGACGGACAGAATACCAACAGGGCTTCAGCGCCCAGGATTATCACCAGCTTTCCACGACTTTTAACACCAGCTAAAAAGGCACTGCAGTACATTGCGCCATTCCCTTTTTTGTCATTTCTCGCCGTGTTCAAATGCAGCAGTAGCCAGCGTGGATTAGCCAACGTGGATTAGCGTACATACTTGGCAAGGGGATGGAAGCTCCTGAATCCACGTCCCAGAAACTGTTGTGCTTATTTAGGTGCCAGCGGTATTAATAGGAGCAGGAGACATGTCTGCAGTCTGACATGGATAACACAGGGCTTCATTAACCTGGTGAAGGTATGACATCACCATGTTTGCCCTGATCCTGGTTACATACAAAATGTCCCAGCAGGGAGAGGTTTTTTTAAACACCCTGCTTTAGACCGCCTGGTGCCGAGAGTGCATGCCAGCCACCTGTGATCTTTTCATGGAGTGAAACAGTGCAAGAGAGGCACGCAACTAAACGGATTTTGAAGGAATTAAGACAAGAACGGGCTTCCCAACATTGAAATAGAAACCATACCGCCAAGTATTTTTGTTACGAAACTAAAAATTCTGGACTATTTATAGATGTTCCCTCACAAAGGGTGACCGAGCACATAAAGTGTCAGTACAGTGCAGAAGAGTAGAGACAGTGGTGTTCACGTTGCAAAGAGGCACCTGTACAGTCCCGCATGAACACTACTAAATCACTAGAAGTGCCCAGAATCAAATCCTCTGCTCCCCCCACCCCCATTTGAACTATCTCATAATTTTTGAGTAATTAGTTCTAAAAAAAAATAAATAAACCAGAGAAAGCACCATAAATACTAGAGCAGAGCCCACCAGACAGAGGAATTATTTTCCTATAGGATTATTGCACCTTTGGTCTGATTTCATGGGCTAGAAATTCCAAACAGACGTGGAATCTACTGTCAAGATGCTCTGGATAAGAGCAAGGGTAACCGTGGCTAATTTAAAAAAAACTAATTAACATATGACATAATGTAGTCAGACACCGCAGTCAAAACTGCTGCTGCATGTGTTTGTCCATGTGGAATGTTTGTGTCATTACAATCCTGTCATGTGTAAAATGTATTATGTACGGTGTCTGAGAAAGAAACTGTCCAATACCTCAAAAAAAAACTGTTAAAAAAAGGCTTCTAAAAGTACATGGTTAGCTTCCTGACGTAATTGTTGTATGATGAATTTTGGCTGAAAGCTGTGTTTTCCAGTCTTCATTGGAAGTGCACTTTTCAATTCACACCTATTATTACGGACACCTTTCTATCACTGGTGATGGAGTGACATGGGCTAGCTCCATGGTTACGCTCCAGGTGTCCAGGTTTCTGTCAATTTCTGTTGTGGGCACAGAGATGTCCATCTCTGGTTCTGAGTTTATGCAAAATGGCATTTCAGAAATGGCTACCGCTTCTCTCTAAACGAAAATCAGCGTTCATGAAACATTGAAAATGGTCAGCACCAATTTTTTTGTGTCTCATATACAAAAAAAACCATAATAGCAAAAAATCGTTTGGCTGCCTGTGAATATTTTTAATTACTGTGAATATCACTCCATGCCTCTTAACAAAGGTCAGTAATCCAATCAAACAGACAGCTTTATGTCATGGCGTCATATAATTACAGTTTAATGTGCAGCACTCGATGCTAAAAACCACCTAGAGCGTGTCAATAACCATGCCAGCCAAATAAATCAGAGTACGGTTATTAATTCAGGATGGAACTTTCGTTCCACAGGTGACATTAATTCTCCAGCCATGTCTCCATCAGCAAGATTCTGACTCAACTCACTCATTGTCTTCTCTCTACAATCTCTACCATATGGGTATGATGGGCTACAGATGAGTGAATGACTGAGGTAAATGGACTAGTGAAAGCTACCAATCAGAGACAAAGATAATGAGAACAAGATGGACTGAACACCAAGGGACATTCGTAATAAATAATGATGCAACCATGTAATCGCTATCAAATTATGATCCCCGAAGATCAATGATGTAACGCAACATCTGACAACAAAATGGTGCTTGGATCAAAATTTATATGAACGGCCTGCTTAACATTTGCAAATCAAAGAGCGATTAAAACAGACCGAGCTGACTTTGACAGCATGAGGCTGGGGAATTTGTTTCGGTTAATTAAGTTCAGCGCTGCCTCCCAAAACACTTTGCAAAATTATCCATAATATTATTATGTGAAATTACCATAACGATATGAGTTGTTCAATGGCTTTTGTGGTTTGGTGGTTGCATGTTTGTGTACATTTCTTATTTACTTTGAGATCACAAATTGTATTTACCCAACAGTATGGGCTGATCGTGTGGTATTATATAGCTATGTGATTGGCTGAGGAGAAAAACAACTAAGAAACCAATACAAGTTTGAGATTCAGTAATTTCTCATTATGTCAATGCAATTTGCTTGCAATTAATATCCTATAATAGATAAGCAGGCAAGTGTGCACTAAAATAAGCTTCATGTCATGAGCAGTTTAAGGCTCTTCACAACAACCTGTCCCCGATCATTTGGTCTACTGGCGGTCACAGACCTATGATGTCATCTCCAATTACGGCATATATTACAAATAACAAATACTTCCAGCTCTGTTCCATCATTGATGAACAAAACTGTTTATATCATTTTAAAAATACATTTCAATATTCTCACAAACAAAAGCAACACAGGGGCTTCTGCAGTACACGTTTTAGCCAAAAAGACTAATTTCGTGGAAACAGTTAGGCTACACCAAGGAATCAAAAACATAACTGTGCTGCAATTCAATTTCAAAACCTTTGTACTGAGGAAAACTATAAAAGGTTTCCTTGCTAATTAAAGATCTACTATGTCAAAAATGTGCACTATTCTGTACAGCCATTGACAGTCAAAAACAAAATCAATGAAAGAATCACTGGAATAACTAGGAGAGTTCATTTTCATCAACTTAATGAAAAACTATTTTTCCATTTCTCATTCACCACTATGAAGTGATGTTGGCACACGTCCATTTCATCTCCCTTTCAACTCTAAAAGGCAGGCCGGCCTTGATAGCACGAGGCTGTTTAGCACTGGCTGATGCCGTGACCTTTCGACCGGCCCGGGCAGAAGTTCTGCTCGCGTTCTCAAAGCTGGACCGCAAATATCCCGCCACTGCAAAAACCATTCACACAGCCTGACGCCAAGGCTAACCTCGCACGTATTCATGCCCAATCAAGGGATACAACGCCTTCACCGAATGGCATTATGTTACATGTGGATCAGGAAAAGTGTCTCTTTTTTTTTTTTTTTTTTAGAAAGGAGAAGCGCGCAGGACACGCTTTTAAGAGCGTGGGTTCGGGCTACGCGCGGAACCTCGTCCTCCCTCACCTCGTTGAAGCGGGTGACCAGGTCCTCCACGCCGTTGCGGCGGCTGCTCTGGGTGGGCATGGTGGGGGCGGACAGGGAGGCCTTGAGGTGCGGGTGGCGCTTGTGGCACTCGGGCGTGCCCAGGTCGCGGGTGAGGAAGCAGAGGTAGTCGAGGGGGAAGACGCGCTGGTACAGCTGCTGCTCCTGCTCCGTCAGGATGCTGGCGATCTCCTCGGGGAACTGCACCAGGTGCTGCAGGTCCGCCAGCTCCTTGCTGATGCCCGCCACGCTGACGGGCATGACGTTGGACGCCGCCACTGCGCCGCACAGCTGGCGTTCTGCGGGCAGACAAGCATAGGGGCATGTCAGCAGAGCATGTGACAAATGTGCAGGACTGTTGCGTACAACGTGTCTATGACATACATGGCTAACATGAATACTCGCTAATATTTAAGGATGTGTCTAATTTGTATGTACTAATGTACGTATGTATGTACTTATCTATGTACGTATACATGCATGTATGTGTATACACACACACTTCAAATGTTCCCATGAAAACTACTAATGTCACATGTACTGTAGCTCTCAAGTCATAGTCAGTGGTCACCCAAAATAAAATACTTGAGTCTGATCCAAGTCCAGGCTTTCAAGACATAAAACCCGTGCATCTGCGGCTAACTGCAAGCGCAAACCAAACGCAGCAGGGGAGTCGGGAGCGGGTCTGACTACGCTTAAATCTGACGTCCTGACGTGCGTGCGCGAGCAGTGTTTTCGTGTCCCGACTGCTGGGCTCCTCATCTCGGGTCATCCGAGGAGAACAGTGTGTGCAGGAGCCACGCTGGGATGGTGAGATAGATGCTAATATGGAGGACGTCAGTCAACAAACTCGCCATTCAGAAGTTCTGAGTTCCCCTGCGGATGTAAGAAAGGAGGCTGCAGTTGCTAGCATACTGTTCAAGAAAGGAATGGTGTTCATAAAGTCTTTACACTCTATATAGAATTTTGTCTATACTCTCTACTAGTTTACTGAGAAATGTAGTGTGAAAGTGTGGATTTAGAGGCAACACAGAATATGTGAACTGCTGTGTAGCTGAGAAGGGCAATACTCAGGCAACACAAGTGTCATAAATTAAGGAAACGGAAATTGAAAATTGAATTATGGGCAGTGAGTGGCGTGAGGAGCACTGGACTTTGGATCTTCAGGTTAGTGCTGCAAATCCCAGGTGGGTTTCTGTGGTACCCTTAAGCAAGGCTATTTACTCCCCTCCCCTGAGAATCCAGATGGACAAGTGCTGACATTCAATGCAGCAAAGCACAGAAGTACTGCCCTATAAGCTCGGATATACCAAGTGAACAAAAAGCAGAATGCTCTTTATTTATTTATGTCAAATGAGAAACACCCCATGTGGATGTAAACCGTGCATGGGTGAAAAGTGAAAAACTGCAATAACAGGCCATGCACATGGAGAACTTGGGCTGTTCAATAATACACCTGAGACTTTTTCAAAATGAAGGCTTAAAAGTTTTTTTTAAGTATATTTTTTTCATTTGAATAAACAAAATGTTAAAAATAACCTTCATTTATTGATATTACATTACATTATTGGCATTTGGCATATGCTCTTATCCAGAGCGACTAATAATAAAAACACAAGGGAAGGCCAGGAATCAGTGAAATAGCTCCACAGAGAAGGAAATAACACATTAAGAGGAAAAAAGGGCTAAATGCTAGACTCTAGCTGATAACTTGTCAAATATCCTGACAAACATTGGCTACTAAAATTATACAAGCAAAAAGCCAATAGCAACAGTGATATGCAATGTTTTACTGATATCTGAAAAAAGGTCTCTATTTATTTATCTTTATTGCAATTTACAGGTCTGGATAAATTAGCAATAACATGGTAAAAATGTGGTCAAGCTAAATTACCTTAACCTCTCCAGAGTTTCTGGCTCATTGCACAGAAACAAAGGACTAAGTAACACTTCTACTGAAACAGAGATAATGAAGCCTTGCTATAAAGCAATACCTATCTTTATTTCCACCAACGAATAGGGTAGGGATAGAGAGATAGGGAAATTAACCGTGATAAACATGCAGGCTGCACATGCAGTCCAGAAATTCCCAGGTGGAGGTGACAACAGTTTTAAATACCCAGAATCTTCATTTCAGCTAATCCTTCATTAACTGCCTATGGAAGGCCCACAGACAGAATTAGCATTCATTATCCAAGGATGATAAGGTTCATCTCCTAATGTCGGCCCTACTCTCATGAGAAAAAAACTATACAAAATTGGTCACCAGGAGCACTGTTAACTATAAAGAAATAAAAATGGAGAACAGACTGCCAGTTTCACATTTCAATTGAAAGCCATGTCAAAATGTTGTCTAATGAAAAATGAAAAAGTGTTGTACTGTTGTCTAATGAAAAATAAAGTGGTGTCCCTCTGCAACAATGGGACAACAATGGGATGGAAGCTTCTAGAATTCTATCAAATTACCATTCTGAAACTGACCAGGGAAGAGGCTTTAATAATCTGAAATACCTGACGCCAGGATTACTGACAGACTCCCCCCACCCCCCACCCCAACAGCACAAGGCATAAATCTTTGGAATAAATAGCAAATAAGGAGATTGCTCTGAGCACTAGTATCAGTACCTCTGCCTCTTAATTCAATGAATTCAAGCGCTAGAAGAAGAGAGACACAGCACGCCCGCATCAGCTGCACCTAATCCGTCACCGTAATCGACGCGCTGCTTGCCATGCACCTGCTCAATCCACGGAGTTCCAGAGTGTTCCGTCCAGCCGCTGGGCCTCCAGCACAGTTTAAACAGATTTTTGACAATATCAAACAATAAAAAGATGAACGGCTGTAGTTTGCTTATGAAAATGTAACAGATGGCCTAAAAGCTCCTCGCTGTATTGTGTGCCACCTTTTGATGTAAAACAAATCGCCTAGGTGAAAAAAATATTTCAAAATTCATTATGCTGCAAATAACACGCTCTAAAAAAGGTCTCCATCTGATCTTTATTTATTTCCTGCTCTAAATGCATGAAGCAGAAACAAAAGGGGATACTCGACTTTATTTTCATTGCTAATTTCACCGAAAATCCTGCTTCCCCGTTAACAAACCTACCTGACCACACTTCCTCTGGTGCGTCACATTGCGTCCTCAGACACACTTCCTCTGTCTCAAAGGGTCTTTTCACAGAGCTCACTGCCCCGAAACCAGACAGGCAGCGGGGTACTGAAAGATTTTGGAGATTAAATTGTTATTCTGATGAATAGAGGGGAGCATCAGTTCTGATGACTCACTGGAGAGGCCACTTCGCAAGGGGGCACCTGCCATTGTATTGGAATAATCATTACGGTCTAGTCAGAGCCTTCGTCAAAACAAACACAGGGCACGCAGCCCCCTTGGTCAGCCATGCAGCGAATGGCTGAAGGGGCTCGGCTTTGTGACAGTGCCGAGGAGAGATGCTCTCGCACATCAGCATAAAGATAAAACTGTAAAGCTTTCGACAGCTACAATGTGTGCTACTGTTTGAGTAAGTTCTCTATCCTAGCAAATAACCTTGAGCATGTGTGTGTGTGTGTGCGTGTGTGTGTGTGTGTGTGTATGTGTGTTTATGTGTGTGTGTTTTTGTGCCTGTCTGTTTACATGATGACAGGCAGATATATAGGGACTAGCACTAGCACTTATATGTGTACACATGTTAAATAATGCAAAATTACCTCCTGAAAGGCTAGTACCAACAGAAGCCACATACTGTGATTCCTAACATTCAGTCCACTTTGCTTCAGATGACCTCTTGGTAGCCAAATTAAAAGACATTCGTATCATTTTACTCCAACAGAAATAGGCACGGTTATGATTCATTACAATTCTGCATGTGCAAGGCATATAAATACATGTACAGGGCTTACAACACAACTGTCACTCAGTCACAGAGACCATTTACTACAACTAACGTTCAGATGAGTAACTGTACAATCCCACAACTCCACACCCCAAACACGCACTTGGATCCGAGTTCAGAAAATTGCTGAATCTTTTTCAAAAGCAGCGCAGACACATCTAATGAAGTTGCCAGCTTCCCAGCCACGTAAGAGTGAACCAAAAACCACAAAGCTAAAGGCGATGCCTTCGTTTCGGTTCCTTTCGGCACTCAGACCGACGTGAAGCTGTGCTGCCGCTGTGCTGCCGTCCCTCAGCGCAAGGTGCCTTACCTCCAGTATCCCGCTAACGAGAAATAGCCGCGGAAATCAGTTCACAGAACGCGCCAGCGAGGGGAAGGAACGGAGAAGGGAAAGCTGCGCTATCTACTTTGTGAGAGAAATAAACGACACGTTTCAAGGACGCGCAGAGCCCGCGGGGGGGGTGGGGGGGGGAAGAGAGGTAAGAGAGAAGTGCGCACTCACTGATGAGCCGGTAGTCCATCCTCTGAGAGTGCTTCATTTGGC
Source organism: Anguilla anguilla (assembly GCF_013347855.1). NCBI lineage: Eukaryota > Metazoa > Chordata > Actinopteri > Anguilliformes > Anguillidae > Anguilla > Anguilla anguilla. The sequence continues at coordinate 10,805,604 of NC_049202.1, read as the reverse complement.
GACAGGACGGAGGAGCCGGGGCATCCGGCGACGCACACTTGTCCGCGCGGGGGTCTAACTGGCAGGCAGCAGTCGCCGAGCTCTGCGCTGCCGGGAGCTGACGCGCTGCATAACTAACGTCCGCGCTCGAGCGCTGCCGTTGGATCCCGAACCAGCCCCCCCCACCGCCCCCCCTCACCACCCCCCACCCCTACCCCCCCCACCACCACCACGCTGCGAGGTCGGGTTACCCGCAGATGAAAGCGGCAGTCAGAGCCGCTCCACAGAGAGGAAATCAGGCATCTAAATATTCGCTCCTGGCCTTTTAAGGCCCAGAGAGAAGGTTTGCAGGGAAAATGCCTTCTGAAAGGGACGAGGTCGCCGTCTAATGAGCGCGGGGTTGCTACAGTCCAAAGAGGGTCCCAAATGACCTTTCGCCATTGTGCTCTTTCAGTAAACGATGACGAACGACTCCCTGGATATTATACCGGCATTACCAGCGTTTGTGTTATCAGGCTCGTCGCGAATGAGGGAGGATTGTGTATACGAACCCTTTGAGCGGTGCGTGTGAAATGAGGCAGCAAAAAAAAGACACTGGAAATTTAACAACAATGACGCAAGATGGCAACATTAAAAATTCATCAACTATTTTCTTAAATGCAATGCACTAAAATCTGGTGTTAAAATTTAATAGCGAAGGCTTTTGTCTGAGTTCAAAACATCACCATCCAAAAACCACACTCCAAAGTACAGCACAATCCAAATATATGCATAAGTCAGAGCTGAAAACACTCACCTTCTACCTGAAAAAGTTTTAGCTTCTCAACTGAGTGCAACCGCAATATAAAAAAATGCAATCATGTTACTTGATCTGCAGAATGCACTCCATCAATAGATTCCACGTTGGGAGAAATTCAGCAGACATTACTTTACCTCAACTCTCTCACTCCAACAACCTGACTCTGTACAGAATGAGGAAACATTACACGCTGCCGACAATTTATTCATCTTCTCCCCGCCTCCACCAAAAAAAAAAAAAAAAAACCCTACAGGAGCTTTATAACCGGACTAAGCAAAGACAAGAACAGTGCTATTGTTTGCCAGCACATGCTCTTTCTCAAAACAAACCGCACGTTGTCCGACAGGACAGTATTTTAGGAGTACCCTCGGCGGCTGCCAAAAGGCAACATAAACATCAATGGAGTCCGGAGCTTGTGCAGTGCAGAGCCCTTCGACAGCGAGCTTCGCTGTTTGACATGGTCCGAACAAGCTAGTTTGTCAAACGATTGCCGTTCCCTTCTCCAGCCTGGCTAACAGTTGTGTCCTGAGGAGGTATTCAAAGCACGCGAGCTTAACCTTGACCCTGCCGCACACGCCGGCTTCCTCCAGCCTACCAGTATTTAGCTTTGCTGCACCTTTGCTTTACACAATAAGTGAGAAGAGCTTATGCGGACCCTGCTGCACATCTCAGAGTCGTCCTGCCATTAATGAATTCAGCTAAAAGCCTGGCACTGAGGCAGGTGGGATTGGATAGCCAGAGCAGCCCTTGAAAATGTATTTCTCTGAAGTGTTTATGTGTAATTAATTACATCTTTTAACCCTCCTGTTCTGTTCATTTTTTAGGTACAGCAAAAATGTTCCCGGGTCAATCCCCATACAGGGGGGGTTTGCAAATACATGAAATGAACAATTTTCATTTAAAATGTTGATTACACTAATTAAGGCCAGTAGAAGAAGTTTCATACTGAAAAAATAATTTTAAGTATTTTTCCTAGATTTTCAAACTTTAAAAAGGGTCAATTTGACCCGCAACATAACAGGAGGGTTAACCTCTTTGTATCCCATTTTTTATTTTCTCCGGATTTGTAATTAGACATATTCATTTCAGCCACTCTTTGGGAGAATTGAAAGCAAAAATTTTTTAAAAGCCAACGTCTCTTGGCTGAGAGCCTTCATCAGGGCAACTGTGAGGTAGTCGGACACAATGTTCCCATTTTTCCACTAAAGTGGCAGTAAATTTTGTATTCAGTTCTCTGTCCTGTTTCATGGCCTCTGGTAGAACTGTAACACAGCACCAGAACATTATTTGTTCTCCACTTTTGGAAGACCTCACTGTTTTAATGGGCTGGTCCAATCTTCCGTCAATTTGGGATAGTGCAGACAAGCGCACACCTCATCCGAAGTGCACGCTGCAAATGACCACTTCTTTTACTGCAGTCCACCCATTTCTTTTTTATTTACTTCAAGAACTGGTAACCACGGGCTGCTGGGTGGCTCATCCTGTTAAGGCATTGTTCTCATGCATGGATGGGCAATGCACAACAGGCTCTTGCATCACCCATCAATAGGAGGACTTCAACTGGCCTAAAGTGCAGGTGTCCAGCTCCAGTCCAGGAGGTCCACAGTGCCTGCTGGTATAACTCCAGTCGTGGAGGGCCACAGTGTCTGCTGGTTTACTCCAGTTCTGAAGGGCCACAGTGTCTGCTGGTTTACTCCAGTTCTGAAGGGCCACAGTGTCTGCTGGTCTGCTGCTTCGTTGGCAGCTGATTGAAAGGAAACCACAAACACCCGCAGACACTGCGGCCCCCTTGGGATCCTGGCCGAGAGGAAAAATATTAAAATTACCTATATCGTCATTCACCTTTGACCCCAGCTGGTTGTTTGTCCGCCGAGCTGCACTTGAAGTGTATTCTATTGCCCAATGTTGATGTAGGCCGAACCTGTGAACAGTGGCATGGCTAACATCACATCCTCCAGAGGAAAGTGGCAGTGGGGGTGGATTGGCGGAGAGACACAGGTGTTGCAAAAGATGAAGGTTCCTTTCTGGGGTGGACAGACTTCCTCAACAAAGGAGTAATACAGCATTATCTTCGATGCACTACAGAGAACAGCAATGCAAGTCCTATTCGTAAAGTAGACTTGCCTCTACTTCAAAGTAAATCATATAAGCTGTTTCAGGTTGTTTTATAGTGTTATGTTTCAGGCTGTGTTTTCGTCATCTGTGTCAAAGGTCAAATTTTAAAAAAATGACAGAAGCTTAACAGCATGAAACAAAATGGAAAGAATGAACATGACTTCAAATGGCACACCTTAAATTATTAGGAACAGGTTGTGGGTAAGAGCATACAACGTAAATTCCATCTAATTCCAAACATCTGAAGTAGCCTACAGTGCATCTATCAAAAGCAGTTTATCTTTTTACATCTCAGCCGGGTCTGGCTAATGTTTTTTTTTTTTACTGGATGTTGCACAATGAGGAACGCACACCCTGTTTACATTAGGCCGCCTCACACCCATCCCTGTGAAGCCGTTCGGCGTGGGCTCGGAGAAAAATGCTCCCCATCCGTTTAGAAAGAAGGAATGCTCCTCGCCTCTGACTGCTGGTAATATCTGGACTGCGGGGAAGGCGGGGGGCGGCGGCGAGTCGTCCTGCCGAGCCGAGCGGCGGACGCCGGGTCACGTGGCCCTCTTTTCCAGATTGGTTTTAATAGAGGACGGGGCTTGATTCACACCGGCTCATTGTCATGCTGAACAGCGCAGGGGAGGGGACGGCAAGGTCGTATTCTGATGAGAGATCGGCCACCGAAATTTACGCAACCCGGGATCTGATTAGCAGACAGCAATCAAGCGGAGCACTCGTCCTCTCATCACAGAAGCAGCGGCCTCTTTCAAGTGCACATTAAATCTGAATTTACTTCCAAAAATCTTGAGGAGAGAGTGAAAGAGAGCTGTCGACAATCATAAGGCAAAGTTCCTGAAGTGGGTAAACATGCCACTCCCACCAAACGTCAATCTCAAGCTTCACAAGGTCAACAAGACCTTGGATTTGCCCGTAAACACAGGAAACAAATTAATGCTGCAATTTTAGAAGTATCAAAAGAATACTCTCTTCCTGAACACCCGAGTGAAAATTGGTCCGTTTTTGCTAAAAGAGAGGAAAAGATGTCCATTGAAGGCCAAACACGCGGCTGATAGCCAATCGGTGCCTTTAATCAAGCGGTATAAATAATTCAACAATTCAAAGGAAACGCATCGCACAGACTCTCACATGTATGAATAAAAAATAAACGTGATTAGCACAGCGTAGGATGGAGAGGCGGACATGGAAGAGATGAAAACCACAAGCCCGTCTTCCCACAAACACCGAAATGGGAACACAAGTGGACCTGTGGGAAAATGGCATGGGAAGCTACTGGGAGGGAAAATCCATAATGGGAATCCATCACAACCCCCCAACCCACCCCCCCCTCCCATTCAATATCTATATTAGAACTAACCACAGTTACAGTAGCCGTACCGTACCAATAAGAACTGACTTTTCCCAGTATAAACACATGAAATACAAAACCCACATAATAGGTAAAGGGTTAAATTTATTCATGAAATGACGAAAAGTGCACTGAAATGTTTCATGCTCTTCGTTACTGCGGTGTTGCTTTCATTGTGAAGTCAATGAGTCAAGTTAAAATTTGATGTGAACTGCAGGAAGACAAGCTTTTCACTGCCATAAATTTGCCTGCGCTCATTAACGCCTCCGGTCATAACATACTTTTTAAACCAATTTATGGTTGTAAAATGTGGCATATGAGCGTATTTTTAAAACATCCCCCAAGACCCAAAAATGGAACAGTTATTAACACAGAGTAACGACTAATTATCTGTGTCTTTAATCAAAGGTACTGTGAAAAAAAAGCCAGTGAAGTTTCTTTTCATTCACACCTTCACTCCATTACACATCACTGTCCTGGCTACTCTAATACAGCTTGGATTTATTTCAGTCATATCAATTTTTTTGCAATCCATACCCTACTAGGGTACAATTCCATTAGCACTGGAGAGCCGAACCACAGCCCTGTCTGGAAATGCCTTGTAGTTACACAGCCTGGGTATGGTCAGAAAAGGTGAATTCTGCTGATGTCATGCATTAATCATTCAGATATTTTTTATAGCAGATAGGGGAGTGTGAAACAAGATTAACTGAGCGTCTGTTTGTGCAGCACCAAACGCAAACAGAGGAGCCTAGGAGCGGAGATATAACCAACTGCCTATCACATTCCAAACAGGACCTAGCAAAAACCAGCTCACATTGTACCAACTTACAGTAAAAACCACAAGGGTTTGAAGGAAACAAAGAAATACAGTTAAAGTGACCACCGAATAGAACGGGAAACTAAGACCAAGAAACCAAAACAAACAGGAACAGGTACGCTAGCAGGAAGAGCCCGCGGGCGGGGACTGGCACGGACGAGGACCGGCGCGGCGTGCCCACCTTTGAGCATGGCCCTGCCCGTGGAGCCCACGGCGACGCCGGGGAGTCCGCTGCGGGCGCCGACGGACGCGGTGGCCTCGAGCAGCGCCCCGGCGAGGAGGGCGGAGACGGCGGTTCTCTGCAGGGAGGCGCGGAGGCTAGCCGGCCGCTCGCAGGCGCATGACCGCGCGTCCCACCAACACGTTCGCCGCCAGCCGGACGCAGCGGAGGCCAGGAGCTTCCTGGATGGGTGCAGCAGGTCCTCTTCAATGCTCAGCACATAGTGGATCTGCCCACACACACACACACACACACACACACACTGTCAGACAACTCAGCAACCACAGGGATTCAGATTTCTAGGACGCTGTGGCCTGAACTTTTTTCTTTTGACCCATTATACAGTTAAATAAACTGAGCATCATGTGTGCTGAGGGGGAAGGGAGGTTTAGTCATAGATATTACAGGGTATTAAGGATCAGTACAAAATTGCAAAGCATTTGAAAGGTTAAAGAGGTTAAAGTGACAGCTCATCATATATACAGCGGGTTGCACAGAGGGTTGGTAATAGGGGTTGTCTTTATAGATCACAATATTTAATTATACGTCTACAGAAAGCATATGCGTACAGTATTAGGTAAGCACATGCGTACATTCTCTGGACCACGAGCAATGTATTACATTTTATATTGCTAAACTGTAACATTTGCTGAAAGTGCATTTAGCACAGCAGCTGTCATGGAAACAAAGTGAAACCTGTGATAAAAACCTTGACACAATCACACCCAAATGACCCCTAGAGACCTGAAAACATACACATGAACAAAACATCTTCTGCTGCAATTTTGTGTAATTGGTCACTTTCCTTCCTTCCTGTTGACCCTTCTACAAGCAGTTAGCTGATTGGCTAGCGTTTTTGTCTTGCCAAAAGGGGCATGGAGGTAACTCTGCTGACCTAATCAAACAGGCAGGGTTATGTGACAGACAGAGCCAGCTTTAGACTTTAGCCAGCATCTTGTGCTCACCAGGGGGATCATTAATTACTATAGGTGGCACATAGTCTGCATGTTTGCGTGATGCCTAAGGCTCTTGTTTGATACTAGGTCGAAAAGGAAGTGTGTACACTGTTGGTTGGTCCATCCATAACACCATTACTAACAAAGTGGTTTCAACTGGCACAATTTCCCAATCAGCAAAACTTAGCTTAACTGATTTCCAGGGGTAGCCTGCAAAGTGGTACAGCTGCCAAACTGCTTAAAATTACACAAACATCGCATCATTTTAATCAGCTGAAAGGGTTCAGCCAATTCAGACAAAATATTACAAACAAGGATCAAAAGCCAAGCAGTGCATGCTCATAAGGCTCACTGCATTTTAATAAGGCTCTCCAATTACCCGCTCACAAAAAGAAGGTGCATTCTCCTTTTTTCTTTGTTGAAGGGGGAGGCATTTGCATGTTCCAAACCATGGAAATGTCAAAACCATTAAAAACCACAGTTCTCTTTCACCGAGACGACCCAATTCATTCATTTTTAATGCTTTCGGCATGTCAGAAAGTAAAATGGAGCCACCTCGAATGCTCTTTCCAAAAACACAGCACGATATGGCTCCAGCACGTGCGTTACTTTACACGGCCTGTCCTCTGCCACAAATACACTGAACAGCCAGTTATCACTGATAGTAACATCATGTGCTGCTCCCGGCTGCCTCGATTGCCACCAAATTCTCTATATTCTTTCCCTCAACACACTGGACAGTCATTGCATTTTCAGTTACTCGTTGCATTTACAGTTTCTAAGCAACCAACTCACCACAGTTTATATGGAAAATAACAGCCACAGAATCAGAAATACAACTCAGACGGCCCCTCAGTATATTGTTCAGAAGCGAAATCCTTGGGTCCGATAGCAGACCCAGAGATCTGTGATGCCACGCATGAGGATCATACAGTGTAGTCCATAAGCGTTTGGACAGCGACACATTTTTGTTGTTTTGGCTCGGTACTCCAGCACATTGGATTTGACACGAAACAATGAACAGAAGGTTAAAGTGCAGGCTCAGCTTTAATTTGCACCCATTTACATCCATATTGAGTGATACGTGTACCAATTACAGCCCTAAAATGGGGGGACTATGTAGGCTATAAAAAGGGCAGTAAATCCTATACGGATCACCTGATATGGATGTAAATACCCTCAAATTAAAGCCGACAGGCTGAACTTTAACCTTATATTCACTGTTTCATTTCAAGTCCAATGTACTGGAGCACAGAGCCAAAAGTACAAAAATTGTGTTGCTGTCCAAATGCTGCCCAAATACGGACTGCACTGTATTCCCAACCAGGATCTTTAATAGAGAAATTCCTTATACAGGCTACAGATGTGACACGTGTTTTAGCTGGTTGACACTAAACAACACAAGAATACTGTCGTTTTTCAAAACTTGGTCATGTGCACTAATGACTATTAGGCTAACCAAAGGACTGTCTGTCATTGAAATTTTCACTAATATTTCTCCAAACCAGAAAACTTGTGAAGAGAATATGGACATCAAGAGGTATCATAGGATTAATTACAGATTCCCTGCCCAAACCTCTCAATAGCTCTCTGGGACCACACAGTTTAGTTCAAATCAATCAGACACCTGGTGCACAAAGTGCATTTGCAGGAATCTGGTTGAAAAACTACACACATTAATACTTTGTCTGCCCACAAAGCCATGTACATCACTATTGGCCTGTGCAATGCACAATGTTTTAACTGAATATATCTAAATAGCTGGAATGGTCAAACAAATTTAAGTTAAGTTTGAACTCTTGAATATTTTTAATAACTAAAGTTAATTTTCGACTTGATGACTATACTGTAATGTCACGAAAAGGAGAGAAAATAAATATTCAGATGAATGCAGTTCAATTACCCTTGTATAAGAAAACGTGCAGCACAGTATTAGTATAAATGTCTGCTAGGAGAATGAGAGAAGAATAAACAACAAAAAAACAGTGTCCGACGCCTGAGACATCATTTTCACCTGAAAGAGAAAAGATAAATTCATGAAGAGCACTCCAAAGTGTTATCTTCGACAATTTCCTAAGAAGCATCTCAAAGCCGTTTCAAGGCCGAAATGAAAAAGGCGAGAACAGAAAAGAATGGAAGATGTAGGTCAACCTGTCCTGATATTCAGACACTACAATCGCTTTTTTTTCCCCCCACTTCTTTTTTACCCCATCCGGCTCTATAGGGAAGAGCAATCAGGCGGCCATTACTGACCCTAACAGCAGTCCTGACAGACACTAATTCAGTGCTTGGAAAGCCCATGTCCGCCATCAGAGAAGTTCTACCGAGATTCTACAAAAGTGCTCCACCACTGCGAGTCAGGTCTGAGCAGTAAAGCAGCCACATCACCCCGCGTCCTTCTCCTCTTATTTCTCTAATGCACTTCTGAGGTAACTTGGACGTCCTTCAAATCCGAAGCTGCAGCCGTCAAAATCTTAAAGGGGAACCACAGACACGGAAATAATTCTGTATCACAACGCAAAGTCACTGCAATGAAACGGCTGGGCTTACCAGACGTTGCCACCAAACAGAGACAGAATGCAAGGTTGATTTTCATGAATATTTAAAAAAATAGTCAAATTTAAAACCATCATAGAGATGAAGAATTCATAGTCCATATGAGATAGCCTACAGCAATCAGATTTAACATGCCAACAGGGTTCAAACCAATACAGCACTCCAATCAGGAAATATGTGGCTTCCATGAAATAGACGCGTGACTCGTGTTTCTTTCAACATAAATGTGTCAGTAACTTTCAACACTTGTTCATTACATTTGATGCCACTTGATGTTAGGGTTTCCAGGAAAATATATTATGAAAAATAAAATTGACATAAATAGAGTAATTCATTGTACAGATTCTTGAAGGTTTATTGCATAAACAATTTAAAATAAATAAATAAATAACACATTTCCGGGTGGTTCATGCGTCCAGTTAACAGAGAACTCTCTGACCTCCATGCCCACAAGCTACAGTTTGTGAATTTTTATCCTTAATTAGAAGATTATTGCCGAAGCAAGAGGACACATGCTTCTCAATAAAGCTCAATGATGCTTTGCAAGTCAATCCTTTCAGGTTTACACTCACAGGAGCTGGTTGAACAGCTGCATTAGTCTCTGCAATAGGGAAAACTGGTTTCCATGGAAATTAAATAAAAGAAAAAATCAGACGAGCCTGACATTTGAAAAACCGATAAAGAAACAGCCTATTTACTGGCTCAAGGTTCATAAACACAAATCACCTCTTGCAGGACCTTAGAGAAATATTGTACCCAAGCTACACAAATTTAAAAGTTTGATGTCCTTCATGCCTTCAGATTGAACTGTATGGTCCATTTCAGTAAACAGTAATAAATTGCAATGTTGTCTGCATGGTACTTGTGACACAGAAGACTGTGGACAGTTTTATGTGTTAGAAGACACAGGCAATTTCTGTAAACCATCTGCAAACCTAAACACAATGTAATGTTGCCAAAAGCAAGGTTGGTTTAAAAAATATCAAAAACGTACAATCATTTAAAAGACATACTGCATACATTTACTATACAAAATATTATCCACTACCTTATTTTGAAGGTAGAAACACATACCAGTGGAACACTGCAGACTGACTAATAAACACGCAAAGCAAAAACAAAGATGAACAACATTTTTCATTGTTGTGTTTCTCGTTATTGCATGATATGAAATTCTTTACAAATGGATGTGTGAACTTACAACTGGAGCCGCCACCTGTGCCTCGAGTAGCTCCTAGTGCGACTGTTACTCCCCTAATAAATTCATGAGCCAGTGAATATTTTCCAGAAAAAAGGAGAGGAAGCACTGACTGGAGGAGAGGTATATTTCTCAGCTTGAGCCAGTGGATGACTGGAGTATCCAGGGGAGGAATTGATATGACAGTAACCCTAGGAACACTGGCTGAACTAAATCCACCCAACCCAATTCCAGCTGTGGCACTGCAGACCCTTGGTAATATGCTGTAAAACCGATGAACACATTCGCTTTAACTTGTACAGACAATCATTTCTGAATAAAAGCAAAATCCCAATATTTAAAGCTTTTCTTTCATGTGTCTCACCAGGAAGAAACTCGACAGAAAGTCCACAAAAGGCCTTTCCACTTACTGGAGTGTGTTCAGAGATAATTGCTCTTTTCATGGGATGGGTTTCCTGTTTTCAGAGTGATCAAAATCAGTTTACGGTTGTCAGATTTTAAACTCTACCCAAGGGACAAAAAGCAACGAGACAGCACGTTCAGAAACGCCCCCCCTCGAAACTAACAAAGTTACAAAACCATAACCTTGTGTTCCCTTTCCGGTAAAGAGCACAAACATGTAAGCTAACAAATCAAGTATACGAGCAGGTAGGCTGCAAACGGCGGCCATTTGAAGACAATCCAAGCGCTTCACGGTCTGCTTTCTTGCCAGACTGCTCCCTTTTATCGATTTTATTCGAGCCAAGATTTTATGGGGTGTAATCCCATTGCGATGAAGCGAGGCGGGACAGGAGACAGATCGGCAGAGCCCGTAAACAGACGCTAATTTCACCGCTCGAACGGCGCGGGCGGGAGACGGCCGGTGAACGCGGGCCGTTATTGAAACCGGCGACGGGGACAGCTCGCCGCGTCTGGCCCCCCCCGGGACGCCCAGCGCGCCCATCGGCACGGGTTCCAGAAATCACAGGCAGACCGGTCGCACCGGTCAAGATTAAAGGAAGCTCGAAAAGCGGAAACGGCCAAGTTAATTTGGGCCAACGTGACAATTTCAAACTGTGTGATCTTGCAGGACGCCAGTTGTGAATGTATGTTCTTGCGTTTAAATGGTATGGGTATTAAGGTGCGACAAAAGAGAGGCAATAACACAGGATTACAGGGCTGAAACTTTTTTTTTGTTGCTGTGGATCTGTGGATGAATGATTGAATGATTAGCAATGTAGTTTTTCATGTCAATTATATCTCAATCGTCAATTCCTGTATAAAATTAGGCATGTTTTGCCAGTGAAAGCCGTCCATATGAAATGCCTGTACTGCTGGTAAATAATCGGCACAATGAAGAGATCCTCATGGGCCCTAAAGGGTGGAGATTACCGGACCGGCCGAGCCAAGGACTCTGGCTCCAGAGGGCATGCCGTTCATGTTCCCGAACCTCGGCGGAGCGCGGGACGGACCGCTCGTCGCCCGCCGGTGTCCCTGGAACCCGAGACGCTCTTTAGAGCGACGCGGCGGGGCTCAGGGGCTGCAGACGCGCAGGAGCGCCGGGAATGCGCCGCCTTTGACGTCCGCCGAGCAGCTGCGTACGGCGCATGGCACGCGAGATCACGTGGACCCCCTGCGGGGACGAAAAGCCCCACACCGGGGCTGCTAAACCCTCTTCCTGGAGATCCACAGGCCTGTAGGTTTTCATCTAAACCCTAATTTTGCACACCTGATTCTATTAGTTAGCAGCTCAACGAGATCTCTAGCTGTTGAATGAATTGTGCTTTGTTAGGGTTGGAGTGGAAACCTACAGGACGGTAGATCTCCAGGAACAGGGCTGGGCAGCCCTGCTCAGAAGAGTTCAAACAAGCGGCTACTTGCGGTACAGTATCAGCATGTCTGGAAACCATCTGCTGTAGGCATGTAGGGCAGTTCTGCGTTTCAGACATAAGGCCATAAACCTGAATGCATAGTAGTTACATATACATAACTGAGGAATGCTACATTCATTTTTAATTACTATTGTAATTCAGGATATTCTGCTGTATGTTCATAGCCCATAGACTATATATGGTGTTTTCATCTTTTTGTGCATGTTACTAGTGCCGCAAAAAATATTAAATGCCTTTAAAATTTCACTTTACTTATTATTATTCCAAAATATGTTGCACACAGAATTACAACCAAGTACAAGCTACTACTACAATTTGAGACCTAAAACTTAACATCAGTTTATTTCAAGATTCTCCAAAACATGGATTACTTGATTTTTCAGGAAGGTTAACTTTCTCCTTTGGATTTATGACTGCTTCCTGACAGAGGACTTGCGGGCACTATCCTGTCTGCCATGTTGCACAACACACCACCATCCTGGTGCCTGCCAGTCGGAGAGAACTGCATCCCAATTTATTATCACATTAAATCATACAGTAAGGAAGGGCCTACGCTGTCACGCAGCGAGCATGTCAACCATCTTTTCCCGACATTAATTAGGCCAGAGCAGCCTTTCACAGGCTGACTCAGTGCACTGCTCTTCCGATATGGAAGCGACCTGCAGATCATTCTAGCATTCCGGGCCCCGGGTCATGTGACCAAAACAGCCCGCAGCTGTCTCAGCCACGCAACGAAGAAGTGCTTGGCCCATGAGCTGGGATGTTTGTGTGGGGAAGTGGCACAAGCATGGTGGTCTAGGGTTACAGGGTTTTTCATTTTTTCTTTTTAGGTGGGTGGGTCAAAGAGCAGTGCATGCCATATAGGCTAGTAATTCAAAGATTCTAATTAGGCTATTTCCAGTGGAGTTTCTTGATCACATGCTAAGTCATTTACAGTACACATGTCATTAAAATAGCTAATCTTCACATTATAATTTGAGAAGAGCAGCCCTAAAAAAAAAAGTCTTCACTGTTCACCGGGGACAATCTACTGAATTTGTTGAAATTCCAGGATTTAGGGGTTTCAAATAGGTTTTTTAATGTATTTATACACATCTACAGTTCTTCTCACTGCAGTAGTTTTATTTCTAAATTATTGCTTGAATCCATTCTTACTTATCTAGAAACTGTGTCTTGTTACATGTGTTTTGCCATTTGAATTGTTTTTATTTGCTTAGTAGCCATTTTCTCTTTTTAGAGCTGTTGCTAAAATGCATTCTTTGTGGTTTGAGAGAAGGAACTGACAAGCTCAGATTGGCTGAATAGACCCTCTGCGGACAAGAATAGGCCAATGTTCCAATACAGGTTCAAAGAGAGAAACTGCATGAACCTTAGCACACAAAAGTGTGCTAGTGGAGTGGCTATATATAAAACTGGCACAAACTGAATGAGGGTTCAAAGCAGGTTTCGGATGAGCAAATGTAGCACACGGTAGTGCTAATTACCTTAATTCAGTACCTGGCTAAGAAAAGATACGTAGAATAGATGCAGGATAATCAACAAAAGTTAAATGGTTCTAACCATTAGCAGTGCCATAACAGCTTGGTGTTACTTGAAATCCAAAGATAGGATACTAATGGACAAATCAGGGCAATAACATCACACACCAGGGGAGCCGGCTTAAGCTACTTCCCTGGAGTCAACAGAAATGGGTTTCAGAAATCTGCTGCTTGCATTTTGCTTCACTATAAACTGGGGCTGATTTATGCTACCTGTCATTTGTAATAATAATAATAATAATAATAATAATTTAAAATCAAATAAATTTTAATTTAATTTTGGATCTGCAATCCACACTACTGTACCTTAATCATAACCCAGCTGTCAACACACAATCAAGAAGATCATCAATAAAGATATTAATGAATCCCCCAAATGTTACCAGATCTCTGAATCCCTAAACTGCAAACCCAGCAGTTTGCTGTGTGCGATGGCTCTCTCTCTCTCTCTCTCTCTCTCTCTCTCTCTCTCCGCCGAGCCTGACGTGATTAACCTGCTCTGTGGAGACAGGGCTGGAGGGAGGCCGTGCTTTACTGTAGCCGGCTCCGAGACTCGCTGTCCCGCTGGCTGATGGCTGCTTTAAATTAAGCATTCGGGTAAAGCAACAGAGCGCGCCGAGACGAAATGATCACAATGCAGGCCTCGCGCACATAGCGTTCCCGCTGATAGAAGCCAGGCCAGCAGGGGCAGCAGCTCATGCAGACAGATCAGGGTAGGAGGGGTACTGGCTGGGCCATGGTTTCCGTAAGGGCTCCAGGGGCTAAGTGACAGAGGCTCCAGTCTCTCCTCCCCCTCCCACACTCAACGCCCCCAAATGGAACTCAAGGAAGCTGCTACAGTACAAGGGTCCTAATATGAAATATTCACCCCCAAGACACATAATCAAGACTACTCTTCTGATCCCCTGCACTGTCCAACTATACAGATGCCTGAAAGTATGAAAAACTCACTTCATTTTCACAGTGTTACCTCATTCTCAGATAATCGTTTACGACATGGTTCAAATTACAGCAGGGACAAAGTTTGTTTCAAATACAAAAATACATTAATCCAACACATTCATAACCCCAGGTGACCTTAGAAGATTACTTAAACCGAAGAGATGTTTTCCATTGCAGTCTTTGCCAGCACACACAGCTGCTTAAGGTCTTGTGTCTCTTTAAAGCAACAACAAAAGAAAAAAAAAAATTTATTCTTTAAAAAAAAAAAAAAAAAACTTGGCCTTTAATCTTAAGGGATCCGTCAAACAGGCTTGGTTACATGCTGTAGTTCGAATGCAAGGTTTGGTGTAGTGTGGATAAATCTGTAAAATATCCTTAACCCTCATCACTAAAAAACAAATCTCTGCTAATCAAAAACAGCATTCTTGTCTGCACTCAGCAATGGTTCATCAACTGGAATCCACATCATTCTATGGGCAACCAGCTGCTAGCATCAGGGCACATAAAATGCCGTCTGATCTCTTTTTCACAAGGCAATGTTTCTTGCTTACTTGTACATCTGGGGTATTTCACATCTGACTAAATGTTTTACATCCAGGCCAGCTCCACTCTCTTACCCAGACAGGGCTGGCTCGAGCTTATCAAATATCAATTAATATTGTTCAGACAGGCCGATACCTGAATACTTCTGCTGTTGGAGACCTCGAGCAAACAAAACTGGGCATGAGAACAGCTTTCTGAAGGAATTAAAAACATTTTGCCTCTAAAGGTACAAAAACATTACAATACTTCATTACTATCAAAGAAAAAAACTGAAAGAATTGAATGTCAGGTCGACTGAATGTTTTGGCAACAAACACTAGTGTCAAGTTAGCTAGCAGGGAAAAGTTATGAGGATCCAAGGTGGCAGTTTAGCACCGCTTTTCATTTTTTTCATTTTAGCACCGCTTTGTGAGTTTGATGCTCTAAAATCATCAACTCATGATCTCTTGTGGTCTTTAGACTTCATGTCCCATAAATCAAAACTGTTATATCTGTTATGTCACGGTGCACTTAGAAAAAGACCCCAGAAAAGTCTGTTTGCTACTGTATAAGCTTGTCAGCTGTTCACTTGAAATCACCTTTCAACTTATGTAGTGGAATGTGCATCTTTTGTTGTGTGGTCCCTGAATGCGTGCCAACGCAAATTCCGAGCGCTCTGGATGCTCACTAGGTGATGTCACGTACTTAATCAGCATACCTGACACCCTCCAGCCGCATCATTGGCTAACGCCACTGCAGAGTGATTACAGAGACACATTCTTTTCCTGTGTGCTTTAGAAAGCGGGAAATGACACCATCAACGGCAGATGATGAAATGCGAAAGTTAACTATGAAAAGTCCTCTGATTTAGTACGTGGTGAAAGCTGAAATTTAACTGTGTGAACAGAACATTTCACTGGTTCACCTCATTCTCTTTTCAGCACAGCCGCGGTGGGACAAGAAACACGACAAACCCGTGGCTGAAAATAATGTTATTTTTCCCAGTTCACCTCTCCACCTCCTCTTTCTCTGTCTCTCTGCACCTGGGAGGGAAGCTGGGGGAACATTTTGAAGAGCGGTGCTTGTAATAACTTGGCTGAAGGTCTGCCTATAGAGCATGGAGTGTCTGAAGTGTAACTGGCACCTCAGCACTGCCTCTAATTTCCCGGCCTACCTGGAGGTCCGCACCGTCACCGGAGCCTCAGGTCTGAGCCGCGAGCAGCCTGCAACGCCCAGAGGCTTTAGCAGAAAACAGAACGTGATGTCTTTTGGGGCTACCGCGAAGCCCTACTGTTCTTCCCATTATCACCGCCCTGCCATAGTCTACTGCAGGGAAGGAATGTCCGTCTGTTACGCCTGTAGGTCTTCAAACGGGGGGTTTCCAAAACAAGCCGGTCCAGTTTCGAGCAGGTGGACAGCAAACCTCATCAGTGAGGCGTGCCTAGCCCTGCAGCCACGGTCAGTGCTATTACATAACACCGCAGGGCTACACACTGTCTGCTGAAACACTGCATTGTGGCCCTTTCCTTAATTCATAAGAAGAAAAGAGGGGCGCGTTCCCACATATCGAGAGGCCTGCGGAGGGAACTGAATAAGGACTAACCTACTCTTTCTCTCAGTCTCACTGCGGCGAGACCACTGACAGTCTGGTCAAAAAGCATTGGAAAGACCTCCGCCACGTCTGGCAGCGTTTCCTAAACAAACGTCAGGCTTATAGAATCATTACATGTTCTTTGCAAGTCATCGCGGTATCATTTATCTTGCAACTGTAGGTTTTCTGCCCAGATAAAACAGACACCATATTACACATTAAATATTACACATTTGACTACCATCCGCATACGCAGTAATTCACCACCAGATATAAGCTATATAACTCAAACGGGGCATATCAATCAAAATTATGCCAACTCAGTTGGCCTATAGGCTACTAGGAATATGAGCCAATAAATTTTCTTTGCTTCTGTGCCAAACAAAGACTTCACTTTTCACCCAGATAAAAGATCAGGCTGCTGCAGTAATCCACTACGCAGTAATTCACTGCATGAATCTAATGCCATGAATTTTGCTTAGATTAGATTGGCACACACTTTGTAGGCCTGCACTTTTGCATCTTGTCATTTACAAGTGAAATTCACAGGCGTTCACTTTCAAAGTATCATTTTGTCAATTCACTGCACTGTACATTATCTTTTGAAAACAGTGTTCTTCAGAAAGATGAATGGCTTTAATGTTCCGCGGATAAAATAGCCCGATGTACTGCCGTCAGTTTGAACGAAACGGGACTGCACTCTAGTGTACGCGTGTGCTTTTATAGCAGGCAAATCCTGCAGAATTATCAGAACAGCGGTGCATTTTCTAAAGGAGAGCGGAGCAAAGTGCTTTCGATCTTAAGCTGAAGGTTAAACCTGGTGCAGTGCGTTTCACGGCGACGGTGCTGCAAGGTCAACAGACATCTCCGTTCACCTTCCGCGGGTCTCTGTTCGGGTCCGACGGCCCCCCGCTCGCTCGCTCGCTCGAGTCCAGACGCAGTGCCCCGGCGCAGAGAGACAAAAACCCCACGCGTATGGGGCGAGCACCTAGCCCCCATGCGAACAGAGAAAACATACCCGTTCGCTCAATAACAAGCCAGGTTGTTAACAAGCAACTTGTTCCTCAATGTAAGCCCCAAATCCGGCAAAGATTACAGAGCAAAGGAATGAGCGAAAGACCCTGCCAGCCTCAGACAGCGGTCAGGGCGAGAGCCCCACGCTTCAGGTGCAGGTGAGTGGAGCGTACCTGTGCAGACGCAGTCTCTCTCTCCAGCCCAGGTGCGGTACAGAGGCAATGCAGCGCAGGGCTCTCACACAGCCTCTCCAGCTGCAGCCAGGAGAGCTCTGTGCCAGGTCATAATCTCCCGTTGAATTTCACATGGAGTCCTTTTCACTGTGTTCCAGAGCTCCCCACTCCCCATACACACACACACACACACACACACACACACAACTGCGAGGCTGCTCATTTTCTGCAGCCCAGACTTAAGAGATTCTGCGTGTGTGTGTGTGTGTGTGTGTGTGTGTGTGTGTGTGTGCGCGTGTTTGTGTGTTCGCATGTGTGTGCGGGTGTGAAGGCATGTGTTAACACTTTTATGTGCACGCACGTGCATGTGAGTGTGTGTGTGTGTGTGTGTGTGTGTGTGTGTATGTGAAGGTATGTGTTAACACTTGTATGTGTGCTTGCACGTGCATGCGAGTGTGCGTGCGCACAAGCACGTGTGCAAGTATGTACACCTGAGAAAGAGTGTGAGTCTGTGTCTGTCAGTGTACATCTGAGTGTGCACGTGTGTGTGTGTGTGTGCATGCCTGAGCATATACAGTGTGAGTACAGACCTCAATGTTTTTACCTCTGTGTGTGTTTTCTGTGTGTGTTTTTTTGTGCAATTTTCATTACTCTACTTTTATAGTGGTCCTAAAGCCATGGGAAACAATCCAGGTTGAGGTGGCCCCGCGCTGGAACCCTTCGGACCGCGTTTAATCACAGAGCCGAGAGCGGCGGGCGAGGCACGCCAGGGCGAAGGGCTGGAACCCATTACGCAGCGCGGGCCGCGCCAGGCCCCTGCGTGACCGCGTTATCTCGCCATCCACTACGCTGATGTCACACATATTTCCTGCACGCCGCTGCTTCAGCGAGTCCGACGGTCCCGAGCGAGCTGTTATGAGAAGCGCGCGGTTACGAGAAGCGGGCGATACCGCGCGCGAGGCTAACGTCGAAACGTCTCGCTTCGCGCGAGTCGCCTCGCCGTTGTCCTGCGTGTTTACCGAGCACTTCGGTTTACTGGGAGAAGCTCTCTTTCTGCGATACTGGATAAATGTTCAAGTTTGTCTGCTCTTGTTTGTTCTCCTTGGACTGACTTCATCGCGTTGAGCATTTTACTTTTGGTGAGAAAATAGTCCATCTCAAGGTAGTAGACAACAGCACCTTGAGGAATGGATTGCTTTACCACTGAAGGACAGACTAAACCTGTTTTGCACAGGCCTACAGCCACTTAATAGAGAGCTACTCAATAAATGAGCACAAAAATATCTAATAAAGAGATTTCTTTCAACCATACACACAGAGACGTAACTGAGGTGGGCATATACAATGATGTTAACCAACACGGATCATAAAGGTAGCCTGTGTATTTCTAAAACTGTGTATTAAACCAATGAATGTGTAGTCTAGTAGTAAAAAAGGACACCCGAACTATAAATATTTAATAGACTGTTGTGATTTTGCCAATATATTGCAGTGCAGAGACGAATGTGTTCTCATATTGTGGGCTTCTCATATTGTGGCTATTCCGTTCAACAGTTCAAATTTCTCTCGAGGGAACATCAAGACACAGAGATTAAAAATAGAAGCGCCTTCTACGGACCACTCCGTATGACACAACATCCTCTACATATCACACGAACATGGTCACTTGGATTCTAGGCACATCCCAGGAAAAGTACCTGGTTGGACACCCAAAAATACAAAATAAAGACATGCAAAGTATGGCCCACTAGCTTGGAGTGAAACTGTGGTGTGTACTTCCAAAATAAGACTTTCTCTGGGGTTAAATTTCACAAAAGCACACAAGTACAGAAGGTTTCTGAAGAAAGACTGGAATTATTTTTGAGTTGCAATTTACAGCGTATACGAATAAATGTTTGATAGACTATTTACTATTTTTCAAACCTGTCCCCTGGTACATTCTCAGTAGCATAACTGTTAATTGACTTTCAAAGAAATCTGTATAAAACTAGAAAAGGCTTTGGAAGAAAAAATACAGTAGCAATAGAATGTCACCAACAACATTCAAAAACTCATAGAAAACAGCAAAGAAACACCCAATCAAAAGTGTTCGATAAAATAAATATGAAATAAAAATATACATCCAGTACATGAACAGCCTAAAATCCAAAACGACTGCACTTACTGTGACAAGGGCCAACTGTCAAGCAGGGTCCAGAAGAGAAAGCAATTTAAAACAAGTTAGTGGCTCCTTTAAAATCCTTCCCAGCTGAAGAGCAGGGATCCCAGCAGAGAGGAGGTGGGACAGCTGAGAAGGGGTAGAAGGGAGTGAGGGATCTGAGGGAGAGTTTTGGGAGGGCTCCCCTTATTTGGCCATGAGGCAACGAGTAATGGGACAAAAAGGAAGAGATCTTATCGGCGCACAAAGACCCCTCCAGGAACAGAGGCTCTCTCCGCGGTTCTCAAGCATCCCCGCGCAGTCCAGACAGCGGCCCGTCAAAGACGCTTCTCTCAGAAACCGTTTGTTTAAAAAAAGAAACTCCGCGGTTATTCTTACAGAGCCCCCCCCCCCCCACCCCACCCCCCCCGCCCCCAGGAGGCCTGACCTCCGCACAGAGCTCGCCGAATGCCCCGGGACCCTTCAAGAGAGGAGACCGGAGGGGGCATCCATCTAGCCGGACGGTCCCACAGGCTCGGCTCCTAATCGCCCCGTTCCTGGGTTCTGTCCCAAAATGCAAATAGATCAGCTAGCATCAAAGCTAGCATCAAAGGCGAGCCCCCGGACCTACCGCGTCTACCCACGGACCTCGCTCCATCAATGACAGAGGTAAGAACGAGGGGCACGCATTTTCCACCACGACGACAGACGGTCCCCTGATGAAGGGCCATGCAGACAGCGAAGGGGACTCTTTCACCATGTCCCCTAGCTGCTACCTGGTCCCTGGGGACCCCATGTGGTCTCTTCACCACAGTAATGACAGTGCCTGCGGGTCAGGGAGCGTGTGAGAGGGCAGTCACTCACTGTACTGTCCAGCACTGGTGCACACACAGACAAGGACATCACTGGCTAGGAGCGCAAGATAAAAAAAATACCATTGAAAATGACATTTAAGCTTACTCACTAAGGCCAGTCACTATAACAAGGATGTAAAATATTCATTCTTATTTATGTATTTCCATGACCAAAAAAGGTACATTTTATTTTTTGAGAAGACTGTAAATATAATTTTTAATCGGTTTTTTGTATAATTGCATTATTCTGATATCAAATGTAAATTGGAAAGCCTTGATCAGAGTTTTCATAATGTACCATTTATGCACTTGCACAGTTTGCATTAGCTGTCCCTGAATTAGCCTGTAGTGTCATTCACTTCACATCTGATGATGAGATGGCACAATGTCCTACATTGTCCAATGTACTTTATGTTCACAGACTGAAATCATTGAAATTATTCCATGCCACCGAATTGGCCAATTAGCGTATCTAATCGCTTCGGCACATAAAACTGACAGACATTTAGCCAGTAATCTACCTCTCGTATACCAAAAAAAAAAGCTGACAGGCCGACCGCCTTGCATGTGAGACAGTGATAGCCGTCCATGTAATAACCTCATTATCTTTGCAAAGGGAGAACTGATGAAAATTTCACCCTGGAACAAGCCGTTGATCCTGCTCATTATCCAGTTCCAGGCACTGTTGCCATGAGAACCTCATAAGTACGTTCTTTAAGTATTCGGCTTTCCACTGAAGCCGACACTCACAACACAAATAAGCCGGTTTGTATACAGAAAATGTAGCAACGGAGACAAAAGTGAGCTTTATATTCTTTGTAACTACATTTAAAAACAACTAAACCTGCAGGAAATAGCCAATTAGCCTGTGTTCATTTAAAGTATAGCCAGAGGCAGTCCATTCCTGTTTAGAAGGCGTTTCCTTGTGTTTGGCTGCCTTCTATACCTCTCCTCTGCGCAAGTGATCTAATTATCAAAAACATTAGATGGCGTCTTTATTTACGAAGATATCAAAGTGTGTCGATCACAGCGATGCAGCTTGGCTTACTGCCCATCGGGGCACTACCCAATATCAGCCAGCCAAGATGAGTCATAGCAGACTACATACTAAAACTAAAACTATTATAGAGACAGTAAAGGTTTACAGAATGGCTTTGTGTGTTAATCTGGAAATAGGGTACATTTCCTGGGTCTTCTTAAATATTTTCAAGTGGGCATAATTAGCTGGTGCTGGTTCAGTTTCTGCAGAGGGATCACCAGGAGTACCAGAGACATTACAGTGACGCCAACAGCAGTGCAATGCATTCCCTGGGTCACTACTACCTCCTGGTGGCCATTTGCAGTCCTGTGAAAAGGAGGTTAGTCAGACTTGAAGGCTTGAAAATAGCTGCCACTCCGATATGCTATCTTGTGGTGACACAAATATAGGCTACATCATGCTGAATGTTCAAAGTAAAAGACGCAATGCAAACGGAAAAACCAAATCAACTAGGCTTTGGAAAGCCCTGTGAGAGCACCGTATGAAAAGAGCTGTTTAAATATTTTTATTAGCAGAAACAAAACTAGACTCTCAACTCCTTTAAGTGAGAGTACATTAAGCACGGTGAACACCCAAGAGTTTGCATCCAAATCATTTGAAAAGCTAAATTACTACATTCCCTTCATTCACAGTTAACAGAAGCACAACCATGAAAAATGAATGTGCTACAGATGAAAGTACTGCTACTTTGATATAATACATATACCACAGGTAACAGAATTACTACCACTTAACACTTTAATGTGCTTAAATCAAATATAATGACACGAGATGTAAGCCAGTTGCAGCTGTTGTGGAATGGCAAACGTGGAACAGAACTTACGTACAGAATAGTAGTTCAGTAGCTCTTCAGCAGCTAAAGATGCCAGATTGTACATCCAGGTTCTTACAGAACCAACTTTGGATAAATAGATTAGTGATCCACGACCAAATAGTAAGCATCATGAAAGCTGTATAAATTCAGAGGAACAGTTGGTTTTATCAAATAAATGCCTACAGACACGCAAGCAAACACACACAGTACTGTGGTTCTAGCCAACAAAATCAGCATTTTTACTGGTATGAAGAGCACTGAAAATTTAACTCTCAGCTTGACAACATAAGTACCTTAGTGTGCCACGAGATGGCAACCAAGAGCATCCATCCCAACACAACCAAGTGCAGCCGTCCTAAAAAAAAAACCCAGTAAGTTGCATCACCAACTACACACGTTACCTACAATTACAGTGCTTCCCAAGCAGGTAGACAAGCAAGTTTCACATTTTGAATATGTGCACAATGCCACAGAGAATAGAAGCCCCTCTGAATAAAAGGAATAATGAACAAAACAAAAATAAATAAATAAAAAGCAAAAGAGAGTGAGAGCGGAGCATGAATACATATGGTAATGTAACCAGCTAGAGGTCACAGTTCCATTCATAAGAGGTTAGCCTATCAGTACACTGTATTCAGTACAATTTCTGGGTGTAGTTCCGTTAAATAGAGCAGAGACAAGTGTCATGAGACCATAGAACCAAGGAGTGCATTCCCTCCAGAGAATACAAGAGGGGGTACGTGACCTTGCGTGCTTTTAATTTTCCCACTGAATCAAAACAGGTTCACTCACAACATTCCAGGTCAAAAGCATCTGTTAACATGACACAAGGGAGCGTGTGTTCAAAACCAACCACCGCTGATCTCTCACATCAGAGAGATGACATACTGTGTAGATCCAAGTAATATAAAGATTTCTGAACTGAAAAACATTTTTTTTTTCATTTTAAAAAGCATGTAATTTTTTATGAACAAGATATGTTTTACCAAAATACTGATCGCTTTTCAATGTTTGGGCCCAGAAAAATGTAATGAGAACAGCATAACTGATACACTGTACTGTCGAACAACTGCTAAATGGGCTTTGGTTAACCTACACCGGTGTCAAATACGTAAAGGCTCCAAACCGTTGTGAATAAATTTGGGATTCTGGGACGACTATTAATCTCAAATTCATCTACTCTTTAAAAGCCATGATCGTCACATTGCCCAAAATTCAAACATTGTCTGAATGAACGTTTTGTTTTTTAAAATCATGCCTGTTTAGGCATGTTGTGTTTCTCCTGACACATTTCACAGCAGGAACATCTGGTTGAGCAGACCGCGCACACACCCTAATCGGCGCATGCGGCTGCACCGCCGCAGTGGGAGAAGCAGTTCCCACACGCGCATTCCTGTGCGATGGCAGATCTCCTCCGAAGCAGAAAGAAGTGAGGCCCGCCACACCTGCCGCGTGGCCCGCCGACCTCGGGGTGACAGTCTGAGGGGGCCTGCTTTTCACACGTCAAATTGCAGCCCTCGAACATAAAACAGGGCCGCCAGAATGTTCCTGGGGCTGTGTCTGGCCCCCCTGTGTGCTTTCTGAAGGTGCGTGATTAGGCGTTCCTCTCGGACACATTTTGGTCCGATATAGCGCCGTCGTCTTCTCTGTTCTGTCAAAAATGTCCGGAGTGGGGCAGACCGCTGGGTGGCTCATCCTGTCATGGCTCCATGCTAATGGCGGTACATCCCCGCCGTGCCAGTGTCGACTGCGGTTGGTAGCGCCGCAGGATGACAGAAATTGGCGGTAGCTTCGACCGGGGTTAGGGAGAAAAACATTTTAAAAAGGAATGTTCAGAATGTCCAGGATACAGACCCATGTATCATGCATGCATCATACCAAGATGCCACAATGATTGATATGAGCACGATTCTGAAATTCAGCCACCATGTTTGGGCTTTTTTAAACCCCAACCATCCATGTCTCCACTGGTGCTTGGAATGGCTCATTTTTAATTTGTGCCCACCCCATCACCGCAACATCCTCTGTCAATTTGTCAATTTGCATTCGCCAGCATGTCCTCCAAAGACTGCACAGCAGGCTGCCACATTTTTCACTCTACAGTCCACTAACTGAGGGGTGTAATTACAGCCCTGAAGGTCTGTAATTGCACACAGAAAGCAAAGCACCCAGTCATCCAGAGGAGCTGAAAATGGCATTAAACAGCCCACTGACTGAAACCCATCCTGTCTGCGACAGGTTAAGGACAATCATCTTTGGTTCCTGCCAGCCATAGTCAGGCCTTTTTGATTAAGACTGGTTTCAGACTGTGGGGCGCCTCGCTTAGACTACGAGCAACTGTTTTAGCTGGGATGTGCCAGCCCAGAGCCCACACCTCAACCTGTTTAAATAAACTGTATCTCTAAGCAGGAGTTATTACCACCAGTTAAACTACAACCAGTCATTTAAAAGGAGCTCAAACAACGTGGCCTCTGAGCGGTGTGTAAGCAAAAGCAGTGCTCCCAGCAGACGTGTCCGAAGCAAGAAGTGCAGTTTCCGGAGCACGCACTCACTGCGGTAGCACCTGCCGTTCTGTTGACTGTTCTTTCTATTCCGCGCAATTCCACACTTGGATGTTGCATTTGCAGGACGAGCTTCCTGTGTAACGTCGTAAATCCACCTGAAACGCAAGTACTTTCCAAATAAAAGCATCAGTCCTTCATCGGTCACTCTTCTTAAATGAGCCCAGCCACACGCTTTGAAAGGCGACTTTATCCGAATGAAAAACAACGGAACAACACCGCTGGTTGTTTGCTCATTTTGCTGTGAAGGACGAAGTTAAAGTTGTCCTCTAAATGAAGACAAAACAACGTTGCAACTTTGGCTGAGCAACAGAGCGACAGAACTACGGCACTTTGGACGCTTCGGACTGAAACATAATTGCTTTCACACAACATAAAAGCTGCAGGACACCAGGTTCCTGACACACGTTCAGAAGGAAAATGCTACTTGGGCCTTGGCTAACTGCACCGCGGCATCCTGTATTCACTGGGGGCTTGTGTAAATAGCCTACTGTTGCTTGAGCCATATTTCATTCACCTTTGATTAAAAACTTCCAGAGTCGCCGATAACCTCTGACCCTCTGACCTCTGCCCGGGTAATCCTCATCATCTCCGGCCCTGCTTTACGCTCCCCAGAGGGCCTGAGCTCATCCTGCCTCTGAGTTCACATGAAACGCACGTACAAATAAAACATATTTCACATCGGAGCGTGGCTCAAGACCAGGGGTAATAAAAACAACTCCGTCCCTCTCACTGGACTCAGGCCACGGCTAACCGAAGAAAAACACTGGCTGACACCCCTGGAAGTGCACACAGTGTTGGCGCACTCGGCCATACGCTTCTTTGTTCAATGAATTTGTAGTAATGTGTACCGATCTCATTCATCACCATGGATTTTGGAGATGTGGTTATTTCTGTAGTAACAGTAATTTCATCCATAGATTCATTGCTTTACAGGAAAGGGCTTGTGTATTTCTTTCCTGTACTTAAATTCAATCTCTGAGAATAATTAATCGGACATCCACTTTGGATCAACATCCATTATTCACTTTTCAATTTCGTGATTCCAGCCAGCAGACAAGGGTATTTCCTGGCAACATTACACAAGTCTTGGTTCCTTAACCAGGCAGTACAATAGCTACACAAAGTTAGGTCCTGCACTTAAACCTGCAGAAACAAATTTGCCATAGAAAGTATAGTTACTGTATTATAGAACATATAGGCTGCGGGATGTTAGGCATATTGCAACAGAATGCCTTGACAGAGACTGTGATTTAAGGC
The DNA here is from genome assembly GCF_013347855.1 of Anguilla anguilla. Taxonomy (NCBI): domain Eukaryota; kingdom Metazoa; phylum Chordata; class Actinopteri; order Anguilliformes; family Anguillidae; genus Anguilla; species Anguilla anguilla. Next base: position 10,779,291 of record NC_049202.1, on the reverse strand, counting down.
ATTAGGCTACTAAGTGAAGTTGCTCCTCTTAACTAAATATATCAGGAGTCAAGTGGGGGCTGTTTATAAGCACTACTGCCATCTTAAATTTCCCTGGTATTTTTAAACTCATATGAGAATCAAACAGAAGCTGAGAATGCCCACATCTCCTCTTTTGAAGGACTAATGAAGGGTTGCTACCAAGGGTAGAGGTTGTAGTATTTCTCTCCGTTTTCTCATGTATGCACTTTGACCTGGTTTTTCAATGCAATGAAAACAGATGGCAAATGTACTGCAGGATGTCATCCAGTTGTGGAAACTGAGATTTATCTGGACCAGACTGGGCCACGGATTGCATAAGAGTCCAGAGAGCATGGGAGAATCCGGCCAGTTTGTGGAGTTCTGAGAGAATGCTTGATTTTACCTCCTCCCATTCCCGTGACCTAGTGAATTAGTCCAATTTGTAAATCACAAATGCATTTGCTTCTATGTTTTTTTGTAGAACGCGTCAAGCAAAAAGTAAGGTTTGATTCATTACGTATGAAAAGAAAAAGAGATGCAATTAGTAGCCTAATAATTGACCACGGAATTTGGAACAAAGATCAACACACAACCATTCACGGTTCTGAAAGAACGCCCACAGAAAAGTGGAATCATATATTTGAGTGACATTCCTGCCAGAGCTTTGCTCCGTCTTTCATATTCAAATGCAATCTGATAGTACAGGCTTAAGAGCCTGAAATACAGCAGGCTACAAAATTGTTCGCATTAAATAATGTTGATGTATTAGCCTAAATTTGACTTAACCAATTTAATATGCTATGGATCATACACCAGTCTTTTTATTCATTCTAGGATTATGTGAAGTGCTAATTCTTACAAAAGCAATGCCACTGCATTAATGGTTACCAAGTAACAATTAAGCAGAAGCTAGTTCTTTGCCACTCTGTTTAACACAATAATGAATAAAATAAAAATGGAAGGAATACTAAAATTTCTGACAGATTTTTAATTTCTAAGTTCTGACAGACAGTACTCAAATGTGCTCACTGGGCTTCTGGTCATAAAGCGAGGTTCTTCCATTCCAGACAGCAGATTTGGAACATTTACATATTTTATAAGATTTTAGTGCCTGGTAGCATGGTAATTAATTTGTTTTATGTTATTTACTTTTGAGAAAGATGTTCTGAACACTGACATTTTTCTGTTGTACCTTTGTATACACAAAGAGGCAGGGCAAGACATCGGCACTTTATTAACAACAAACATTGTCCCTACATCCCTGCAGTGAACCACAGAAAGAGTCCAGTGGTGTAACTATAGCAATCTGGCACGTCACTTTTTTAATGGTAATTTCAGACAAAATTTGTTTTCGGGCTAAACCACACCCACCATAAATCCTCTTAAAAACCAGACCTAGACTGAAAAAGCTGGAAAAGATTTACATTTGACCTGGCAGAAATGTGAGATACTGTAAAAGATTACTACACAGTACAGATGTACTATGCATTATTGATTGATAGATGCTCCCTTGAAAGATTGAGTTTAAAGGCTTCCACCGTAAAAACAGATTGATATTCTACGGCAAAATTTATAGAAATATATCTTACCAATGTCAGACTTCTGCGTCAGTTAGAAGATATTCACATCCACACTTCTTCTTCCATTAGTCATTACCTGGATGGAAATCCCCCTCTATATTCTCAATAAATCTCTATACAGAGCCAAGCCTGCCCTTTGATTCGTATACCATTACTTCACATTTTAGCTCGTTTTTTTATCTTCTGTGTTGGGGTCTGCTTTAACTCCTCGGTTATTTCCCTTGGCGAGCGTGACTCACTCTCTGCTCACAGCATGCTAACGACTATCTCCTTCCCCAGCGAGACCTATGGTCCCGGTGTTATTTCTCCTGTGACCCCCGGGCCAGAATCTGAGCATATGTGGCCTTAAATGAATTACTGCACGCCAGTCCTTTTCCCGTACATCCATTGAGATGACAGGGGGGGGGGGGGGGGGGGGTCAGAGAAGGTTTAGGTCCTCTTCCTTACAGACCCCGCTAATTTGAAAGCTGGGCGCCTTTTTAACTGGGCGGCTGGGCCCTTTTCTGTTTGTTTTGTTTTTCGCTCTTTATTTTCCGGCAGCCAATTCATCCCAGACATTAACATCTGTTTGTCAGGAGAGGCGAAGAAGCCAATTACGGGAAGCAGAGGTCTTTGTTCAAACTTGCTGGAAGAACACAGCGCGTGCACATGACCCCAATTACAGGAAGCCAGGCGATGTGATTGGTGTGCTGTCCAAACAAATGGATTTTCGCAATGTTTTCATAGCAACCTGGTGGCAGGTGTGCATTAATTTGAGGTAGACGTGTTTGCGGAGTTTCCGTGGACAAACAGGGACATCTACCCGGTCAGCTGCTTGATTAACCTCACCGACAGAGACAATGTCTCCTGATGAATATGGAAATTTAGCACAAGGTACGGCTGTTTTGTTGAATCTTGTTCATCAGCTAGCTAAATTAGCAATGTGACAAGTAGCGCTAACCTGTCCAAACAATTACCTCGAGGCAGCCGACAAAAGCCTTTGATGACATAACACTATGAATTTTTCATATGAAATGAAAGATTGTCGTCGTGTGGCACAACGAGCTACAATTAGGTGGCTGTGTTTCATTTTCCATTTGAGTAAATGCAAATTAATTCAAGTAAATGCACGAACTGCAGGGCATTGAAAACGGCGAAGCGGAACGCGCCGCACGCGAGTGATTGAATGCGCAAAGCGAGGCGGTTGCTAATGTCAGCGGACAGTGCAAAATCCGTTTGACAGGATGCCAATTTGTACACCAGCATTAGGCTACTGGTTCTAGAGCTTCCAGAGTGGCTCCGCCTACCTGGGGTCAGGGCGGTGGTCAGAGGGAACAGGGTTGGCCTTCCTGCACTGTGCTGGGGGTCCCCCCTGTCTCACTCTGGCTCCTCCTGGCTAAACCCAATCCACAACCCTGTGTGTTTTGGCCCACTTCGTTAGCTCTGCAAATAAATACTGTACATTGGACACCCTGGAATTCCTCTACCGAGGTCAAGAAGGGAGGGAAAAACAGATCACCTTTAACGATGGCGGTTTAAGCGGGGAAACGCAGGCAAAAAAAAAAAAGCACAAAGGTCTCACAGTGCCCGTCTGCAAGCGTGTGTTTGGTTTCCACGGCAACGTAGCGGGAACACTAAAGATTCTGTTTTGACAGGCGTCTTGATTATTAACCTTTTCAATGGGCTCATTATTAGCCGAGACCATGAGCATAGAGACTTGATACGAACCATATTTTCCCACCACAAAGGAGCAATAAAAAGCTAGCGTCTGCAGGCGCTGCGGCCAGCGATGCTAACTGAGCTTTATTCTGAGGCGGTGAGCGCTCGCGTGGCCTAGCGCTCGTGAGTTACGCTCTGCGGCGGCGATTCCAGCGGCCCGCCAGCGACGCCGCTGTACTTTGTCAGCCGTTACTCATCCGGCCCGCCGCACGACGGCTCCTTTCTCCCTGGCAGAACAGAAACCCGCGATCAGCACTTTTCCACGGAATCCCACAGCGCCGAGCGCGGACTGAAATCACTGCGTCTGCGCAGATTTACTATTCTCAGAGCCGCTGGACTGAACGCACGGCTTAATATCAGGACCGGAAAAATTTTTATCATTTTTCAAAGCCCATTACAGGAGTGGAGTCGCCCAACAATGTGATACTAACCAAATTTCCTCTCTAGATTCCTCCAGAACAGAAAATAGCTCTAAAGCAGGAAAAGTGTTTTCAATAAAAAAATAAAAGAATAAAAGAATATAAAATAATAATGATATTAGCCATGTTCTGCACACATCCACTGAAAACATTTTAACTAAAAGATTAAGGCAGTTGGGTGCAAATATATAGCCAAAACTATTATTTGCCATTTTAGCAAAGGCTCTCTTCCTGAACTCAAGCAGTGTTTTCCTTTTCCATGCCAAATCAATGCACTGCACCAAAGTGACACAGCATCATTATTTCAAATAGAAACAAAATGAACGTATGGCCAAATATTACAACCAGATACATTTTATCATGTGTTTTGATAGTTCCATGAAACAATTGCTCTGTAAGATTTTACACAGACATAAAGCATGGTAGTCATTACTGAAGAGGTACACACACTGAATTCTCCAGAGTACGGGCCTTTCATACAGTAATATTCCCCCTAATCCTGGATCACCTTACAGGCCCGAATCCAAATCCCCCAGTGTTAGATAGGGATTTACAGACGGTGCATAGGAGCCCAATCTTTCCAAATGGACATTGAACGTCTTTAAAATGTGACCCAGCTGTCAAGAGCTGTCGACCGTAGGCAGACCTGAATCAGTCAAAACGTTTTGTTCTCTGGCTGGGGGGGGAAATACCATTAGGCTGAGCTCAGAACGTGAATCACGGAGAGCACGTGACACCGCCACCCACCGTGGGGCACACACAGAGCCTCGCTCGCCATCGCCCTTCATTAAGAAACCACAAAAGGAGACGCAGGAAAAACGAAATGACCGCGTACGGCACGTCCTCTTTCCGAAGCCTGACGACCGGGCGCGCTCAGAAAAAACGACGCTTCGGTTCAAAAAAGGGCCTGAAGCGAACGCACGGGCTACGCGTGTAACTCCGCTCCTCTTCGCCCGAAAACAGACGTGGCCGAGGCATCCGTTAGTCTGGCTCGCGACCAGACGCCTATTTGCAGCTCACGCTGGCCTCGTTGCCGCTCGCCGACATTGTCCGCAGATCAAAAGAGAGAACACAAAGAGTGCATTGTGTCTCAGCCAGAGGCCTCACAGACGGACCTGCGGCTGGAGGCAGGCTCTCGCTGCTAGCGTTACCAAAGAGGACTTAACCATTATCCGTTTAATTCTCATTTCATTAAAATACTGTTTTTCTGCAGATGTCTTTGTCAAAGGGGGCTACGAGAATTTGCATTACGAGTTAAAAATACAGAAGAATCAGGGAGCTCTAGAGGGAATGCTTTGCCCATAATAATTCCCCAAATCAGTAGGCTAATAACCTTGATGCCATAAACATTGTTGGCAAATATGTGTAGGGAGGGATTAGGTTCCCTTACTCAAATATAATAAACGTCCAGCTATTAAAACACAGACCTCCAACCAATATGTTTTAATGAGCCAATTTGATTTTTATTGCCATTTCATATTACCATGCTCATAGTGGAAAATCACTATTGTGTATAAACCACAGAGTGGATTAAGCACACTGTGGATTCTCAACTGTGTCCAATTTATCAGCAGAATTTACTCTTGCCACTGCTTTTCCAAGCAGCGTTCACCAATTCAATGGCCTAGTAACACAGAGTCTGAGACATAAAAGACAGCCATGCTTTCTTTGGGAAACCTTCAAAAAATGGTCAAGCTTGGTGGACAAGAAAGCCTCATTAAAATCCACATGCTTGCAGGTACTTACTCTGAAAGATTTCCACCAGACACTTACCCACAGAAAAACAGAGCTCTCTTACCCACCCCCTCCTCTTACAACATTTGACACTAAATTAAGTTAAACTGAAAATAACCAGTTCCTTATGAGCCCTCAACAAATCTCAAACAAACATCATTATTCCATGTTGTCATGTCTCGTCAGCGAGTCTAGAGTACAGTACCTCTTTTTTTTTGGGGAGGGGGGAGCATGTGAACAGATTTCATTTCTACTCTCCCTGGCACACCGTGCAATGAGGTGCAGGAATTGCTCATGCGGTCTGGCTAATTGTTACAATATGTTTTCCAGTGGGAATCCCCATCTCTGTAGCGCTGCCAATGTACTGAGAATTTTATCACACGGGGAACGGCACCAAAGGAATTAACCCCTGCTTTTCCCACACATGTCAAGAGGCAGACAAACACTTGGAAGCTGTGCAGTGCCATATTTAGCGGTTGGAGAAATACCTAGAGATTCTGATTGCAGTCCCAAACGTGGAGCACACACGTGTCAGGTGGTGGTTATATGCCATTACACAAAACCCCTTCAAATGAAACACATCAGTTTAAAGTCCCTTAAAAGAGTTTTGAGCGAGCAGTGCAACGGTACAACAGACACATCCTGGTAAATATAAATATACAGTAAAAATACCGTGAATACGCCGTTCATCATTTTGTTGGACGTGAACAGCCCAGTGTGGAATTCACAACGGCGCAGAAAAGAGAATCTCGCGGGTGACAGGTCAGCAGGCGTAACAGAAGCCCCCTTTCATGCCGGGTGTAGCCTCCTCGCGAAAAACAAACGGGCCTTACCTCCGGACGGCCGCCGCGGAGGCAGCGGAGACGTGCGCTGGCGGGCAGGAGGCCGGGCTGAAGGAGGGCGCCGTGTCCTCTGGCCGCGCCGACGCGCCTCTCGCACGCGCGGGAGCTTCTTCCGCAGGCGGCCAGCCACCCCCGCTCCCCGATGTGACCCGAGGGCAAGGTTCTCACGATCGCCCTGGTGCCGGTGCACACCGACTTCTTCACCTCCCGGTTGTTTTTGTAGTACCTCCGGACCAGCAGAGTGGAGCGCTCCTTCTTGTTGCGCATAAACTCCGGCAGGCCGTTGACGCCACCGCCGCCGCCGCCGCCGCTGCTCCGCGGGCCGGTCTGCGGGCTCGGTTTGAAAAGCGGGCCGCCCTGAGCGGAGCAGCCGCAGACGGAGGCCTTGGCCCTGTTCCGGCGGGAGGCCCTCTCCAAACTGGAGTAGCCGTCCTTCGCGCAGCGGGCGCACGCCGCGCCCCTGTCTCCCCGCGAGCCCCCGGCGGGCAGGGACGTCTCGGGCAGGCTGCCTCTCCTCGTGACGTACCGGCAGCCGCCGGCCTCGCGGCTCAGCGCGTCGGCGCGGGAGCCCCGCCTCGGAGCGTCCGGGCCGCCGGCTCCTGGCGGGCCGCCAGCGGGCGGGGTCGCGGGCGGCGGCGGGCCGGCCTCTCCCGGACGGGGCCGGCTCTCTCCAGTCGCGGCGGACTCCAGGCAGGCCGGCCGCACTTCCGCCGGGTCACGTGTCCCGCACAGCTGGTCCCAATACAGTTCGCCCCCGCCCTCCCTGCCGCAGCTGGGACCGTAGACGTGGACGGCGGGGGCCGGCTGCTCGGCTCCCAGGTCGCGGGACGCCGCTGCGTCGGGGGCGGCGGAAGCCCAGGCGGGTTGGCGGCGCTGCTGGCCAGCGCCGGCCGGGGGAGGGGGTGACTCGTGAGGTAGTTCCCCCTCTGGAGCGGCGTTTTGCTGAGTCAGGCCGCAGTCGGGGGGGCCCGGGATATTTCCGGCCCCGGCCGGCGGAGCAGGCGCGCCCCTCCCCCGGCCCTGGGATCCGATGACGGGGGAGCCCGGCTCCTCGGGGGCCATGGGGACACACGGACACGAGCGACTCCTCCGGCCCTCCTCACGCAAGGTCATATCGCAGAGCATTTAGAGCGAGCGCAAAAAATCCAGCTAAAGGGTGCAAAGCTCCACAGTCTACAACCAGGTTGGGTTCCTACTGGGCACGTGCGTAACGGGCATGCTCTGGCCAGCAGTGGAAGAGGGGGGAAGGAGGGGGCTTGGGGGTTGGTCACAAACGGACAGAAAAGCCCCTCCAGCTGCGAAAACCAGGCGGATGACAGAAATCCTCGACGAGGGAAGAATTTCCTGAATAAACTCTCCAACATCGGCCGGTCACATGTGCTGCTTCCCGCTGAGCTTTCGACGGGGTGGTGGGGGGTGGGTGGGGGGGTTGGGGGTGTTGTTGCGATGCGCGTCTCAGTGGAGCCTAGTCTCGCCCCCTCCTCTTTCCCACTGACTTGCTCGACCTCTTGGGATCTCACAGACTAGGAGGAAAAAAAGAGAAGGAATAACACACATTGGCATCAACATCTATCAACAAAAAAAAGACCCCAAAGGAAAACAATAAAATGCTTGTGTAACATTTCACTCATATCCAACTGTACCTTCCCCCCCCCCCCCTCCCCAGATCAATACCTCATCACTTTACACGCACGCTCATCAGTGTCTACAGAATGATATTTGTAATGCACCTCATAGGCATAGAAAGTACACACAGGGTAAACCTTAGGAAATCACAACTTATTAAGTTCCCTTGCCATTAGAGAGCTACTTTGTTCTTTACACCTCAAAATGAAGTTTTTCAGAAGAGAAAGACAATAAAAAATCGGAAACTGCCAGTCATGGTAAATATTAGAGTTTCGTCAAACAGTTTCATCCAGATAACATCCTCCTCTAAACCACATAGCCTACTTTTTTGGGCAGTTTAGACTGAGACTGAATCAGACTGTGACTCTCCTTATCCACGCCCAGCCGTGTTGAGTCTTCAGAGATGATTTAGGCCGCAGTCACGCGTCTTTTAATAGCTATTTCATAACTCGGCCTTGACCCTCGCGCAGAGCGAAGCGAGAGCGTTCGGAAAGGCCTCTCCCCGAGGTGACCGGCGGTTTCGAAACGGACGTTCAGCGGTTTCCCGTTTCGTCCGGTACGTGTTCGCGAGCGTAACGAACCTCCCCAGGAAACCGCGCGGCTGTCCCAGCGGCCTGACAGCGGCAGAAAGCCGCGCTCGGCAAAACGCGTGGGGGCGGCGGGAATGCAAGGCCTCCATAGGGGAGTGCAGCCCAAAGGGATTAGGGAGGAGAATCAGTGATTCGGGGTCACTTTAACTAGTCGAGCACTACTCCCTCGCTGCATTCCCAATCCCACAGAAAAGGCAACAAACTGAGGCGCTGGCAGAGACAGCTGGCTCTTTTTTTAACATTCAGCCACTGTTTTATATTTTTTTCCGATCTCATGTCAGCCACCTCTGACCAGAGTCACTCTTTTCATTTCCCCTTCGGCTCTAGATCCAGAAAATATTTTGGCAGACTTCATATGTATCGCCATGATGATGGGTTTGTGAACAAAGAGAACAATTTAGAGAAAATAAAATGATGCAATAATTAACCTGTAAATGTATATATTTTGTACGCCGGGCAGTAAAGAAATGTACATAAGCGTTTTTACAATTTAACCTTTTTAGTATGAAGCCCGCAAAAAGACAAGAAAGAAGAAGCCAAAAATGAATGCCTGCCCTACTTATCAGAAATACAGTCCATTTGTGCCACGGGTATAGTTGATGCCGTAATCACTCTACAAAGACCAGAGCAGGCATATCAGACAGAGTGACCAAGTTTGCTATCAATAACAGGCCTTTAGCTGGGAGCCACACGTCACAGCACCTCCCTGACGCAGACCCACGCTCCAAGCTGAAGTCCCACTTTCCCACGGCCAGTCAGCAGAAAAGCTGAAGTCCAACAGCCTGCACACTTGCAGTTTGGCTTTGAGGAGACAGATACACAGTCACCATTCAGAGGGCACGCAGCGACCCAGCGAGCTGGTGCTCGGGTGGACTCTACAGGGGAGAAGCCAGGTCCGGTGACCCGGGGCGATGATTCAGAGTCTCCCACGCAGGCCGCCCCGTCTCTGCCAGCTGGAGAAGCACAGACGGCAGAACAAAAACGCAGGCTGTTCTGCTCAAGCGACCGTCTGTAAGGGAGTCGTGAGTTCGATAGCCCGGGCAGCAGATTCTAGTTCCCACATTTATGCCACTTGTACTGGCTGATGGCTCCCTAACGGCAGTGGAAAAAACAGGTCAAAATTTGGTCAAAATGCAGGTGAAATTCACTCGTGGTCCTCCCTTCAGGTTAAACCTGGCAGGACAACATTCCGGCAGGTCATCGTACTTCCTGATGCCGTCACTGAACCAGCAGCTTTTGCTAAATGAGTAGGTGCCCTATAGAGCCAGACCCGGGGGCCCCACTGGAAATGAGCTGGGCTGGCATGTAGCATCTGGGTCAGAGACCAGTAAACGGCCACGCGCTCGTCCAGGTTCTTACGGGAGGAATGTGACACGAACCCACGAGAGAGCGTCCTGGCGCACAGCTAGCGTCGCACGAGCGCAACTTGTGCCGTTCCCGCGAAGACAACAAAGGCAACTGGCCCGTGAACATCCGTGACCGTGCGATGGCCAAAGATACACAGTCAAACAAAGACGCCGACAGTATGTCATATCTGTTCAATGAAATCTCTCTGAACCTGATAAAAAGGAGATGATGTCATTTTTCTGAGAATGTTCCCACAAGTAGTGTAGTTTTGAATAACCCAGATGGAAAACACTGGACTGACTCGTTTTTGAGTTTTTAGTTTGAGCTCCTGTCCAAGCACAACTCTGACTAATGAGATTATGCTATGCTTATGCAACTGTCAAAGAGCATAACATTGAGTCATAGGTAGTTAAACACACAGTTAACACATTTGCACTCTTGTCATATACATTTACAAAATGTATTTTCAAAAATCATACATCCATAAATCGAGTAATACACTAATTTTGCTGCTCACCATATTAAAGTCTGTGGTATCGGTGTGTTCCCTTTTAGACATGGCTTTAGACTCAGGCTTTAAGCACGCTATTGTTCACAAGCGTGGACAATAGCAACCAAATGCAGGGCACCTCAAACCAGGCAGGTTTGGCATGCTTGGCATGCAGCTTTACCCATATTTATCACAGGGATATCCAGATGTGCCCGTCATAAAAAAACCCAAATAGTCCAACGCAGCAGTTAAATAGGAAGACGCCTCTCATGATAATCAGACAATTTTCTAAAATCTAAATTTCTAAAATCTAACATCTGAGACACATCTAATACGCCTAAATGCTACACAGCCTTCTAAAATTTGGGAGTGCAACATGGTCTAAACAGACAGCCAGTCTCCCTCCTGCTCCACAAAGGTTCGTGCACTTTTGACCTGCGTGATTCGCTGATGCAGTTTTATTGCTGGGAAAGCACAAACAATGACTGGGAGTCAACTGTGGATCGGCTTTAGTTTCTAATGTCGCTGAATCGCAAAGAGAGCTGTTATTTTGCGCAGAACACTGTGTTTATTACCTGACCTCACCATCCGAACCAGATAACGAGAGAGCTGCACACCCGCCTCTTTATAAGCCATAATCACAGATCAATCCTCCCGGTGAGTTCCCGTTACAGAGTCCGCTCGCAGAACGAGCTCGGCGGACTCTGCGCGCACTCGCTGCGATCAAAGTTCTGCTGCTAGCACACCAGCCGACGTCACGGCCATACACAGATTCATTTCAATCGAAGGCGCTGTCTTTCCAAGACGGAGAAAAAAAAAAACTGGGGTAAAGGTTGGTCGGAAGCATACGGCACATACACTAAAAATGAATCATACATTCACCGCCGAAAAGGAGCGTCGCCTTACCTCAACACCGTCCAGGCCTTGCACCGGACAGATCGGCCAGGGAGAGGTGCGTGCCGAAGCGGTTCTCTGCAGACCCACGCGTCTCCTCCTCTATGGAACTCAGCGCTGAACAAACTACAGGGAATGGGAGGCACTTTAATGACCATCTCAGAGGGTTGGGCCTTCTTAGAAGGTCTGGCAAGACCTACTCTCAAACATATCTACTGGGCATACATGCACAGTGATTTTGAAACGAAAGTTACTTTTCATGAAATATTTACCTTGGCAATCTGTCATCATACACTGACATACAGGAGATAAGCTCATGACAAAATATACCTGAGAGAGCCTGTATGTGTGTGTGTATATGTATATCTATAGTGTGAGTTTTGTATTGGCAGGAATTGTGACTGCACTGAAAGTGAAGTTTTATTCTCACGCGCAATCATGGAACAAGATCGTGCTTCTGAAAGCCGAGTTTTTCATATTTTTTTCCTAATCTAATTGAAATGGATCCCAATTAAATACGAAATTACCGTCAGCAAACTCTGATGCCCCGAAGTCCTGCTCCTTCATCTAATGACTGCAGAGCTAATTAGGTCAAAGTGCTGGCGGCGGTGCACTGTGACAACATGTGCGGTGTGATTAGTACACTGATAAGTAAACAATAAGGAATCTCCGCGTGCTTGTGCTGCATGAGTAAGAGGGTGCCAGCAGCTCCTTCTGGCAGCACGCTCGGTGTTTCTTGTTTGGCTGCATCGGCACCGGGCATGTCTCGCAGTGTCAAGCTCCATTTCGCAAGGACACCTGCTTTCTCACGCGCGACATGCTGGTGACAGAAACCAAATCCCTCAGTTATTTGTTTATTTACTTTTCGGCTGGACGCTTCGAACATTCAGGCTGTACGACAGCCTTATTAGTTCCTTTGAATTTGCGCAAGTTCATGTAAACAATTTCCTTCCTTGTGGTCGTTCATGCACAGATACCAAATGACTTTTTACAGTGCAATACAAATTTGTTTAAACCATGAGGTAAACGGCTAGTGAATCACTGGCAGGTCACACTACAGAAAGACATCCATTTCACACAATGAAGCTAAAGTAGCATCCTTACGTAGGACCATGAGAAATTCTAACCAATGCGGAACAAACTGAAATAAACAAATGACATAAAATATCTTATTTTCAAAAGGCTGAAAAAGAACACAAGCAGTCGATTTGAAACAAGCACAGAGATGACCTCAGAGATCCACGAAGCTACAAGAAATTGATCAGATTAGCACCAGATGTTCAACTTTTTTTTTACACCGTTCCCTTTGCAGGAAACGCTCACTGTAATGATCATACATACAGTATAGATATATAGCTGTTCCAGTGATTGCATAAATTTATCGGCAGTCAACCTCACGCCAAATGATTTTCCCTGGGAAAAGATGATTCTAATGCTGGGCTTTCCAATCCAGCGGCACGGACAAATGACTGCTGATGCTTTGTCAACAGCTCAGGTCCAACGGTAGGGGGGAAACAATAGAGAAAAGGAGCACGGTCAACTCGCATCAATGTTTCAACCACCCACGCAAAGACAAGCCATGTGACCGTGACCCAAAATTCCACTGCTGCCCAACTCTTTGATATGTTAAATGTCACTGATGCATAAAACTCAGACGGAGAACACTACTTTCCCTTATGTTACTCAACTGATTATGAAGTCATTTATATTAGCATTTAGAGCAAGCACTAACAATGCCAAAGCCAGAATCGCTGTTGCTCATGCTAAGCTTACTCCCTAACCCCCCCATTACCTTGGAAAGTTTCGAAAATGAAGTTTCGAAATGTTTGAGTCAGAAATGTTTAATATATAGTGGCCTGTAGCCTTAAAAAAAGAAATTGGAGTGATACCCAGAAAATTATGAAATCAGTATAAAATGGGGAAACCGCACAGAACCTATTTCATGCAAACGTCTAATAAGCATATGGAACTGATTAGAAGCCAGGGCCACAGACGCCAGTGGAACTGAAGCTGGTGCATGAAATAATGTGGAGACTGTTTCACTGAGGGAAAGGGGGGGGGGTCTGGAGAAATCTATTGGGGAGGACTGTGAGAAGGGAGGGAAAGCTTAGCAACTCAACTTCATAATTTTAACCCGATGGATTTCACCAGTGGCTACTCTTGCTTTTATTTATTTAGTTATTGTATTTTTTATTTATTGTGAACTCATATTGTAGGTCTTACTTTACAAAGACCATTGCCATATTGAGAGAGAGAAAAAAAAAGAATATGAGAATAGGCTATAAGAAGTCTATCTGGAGAGAGATGCTTTTTGCACAAATACCATCCTTTAAATGACCACAGCCAATTCACACTCATTCTACAACTATTCCAGCAGTTGAAAATATCAACAGTCATTCACATTATGCGGGTTAGACACATGATCTCCAGGAGCACCAATGGGCACAACAGCACAAGACCTGTTGCCATGGATTTCTAAACAATCTGGGGGAGGGTGTCTACAGTCAACAGAACCAACCTCCACAAAAGGCAGATCAGTGTTCCGCTATTCATTCCAATGAATGTCAGACTACGTTTTAAGGAATATTCTGCATGCCATAAGCTGTGGGTGAAAACATAGGCGTAACCTGCATATTTTATTTTCATGTACTCATACAGGAATGCTGTACGGTACTTTCCTTCCTGTTGCCACACTAGTATTATTACCAGTGCTACAAACTGAGCCAAGATTAGCGGCATGATTTTGTCATTATTATTTAGGATCCAGGCACCGCAACTGTTGGAGCTCTACAGTTTTTCCTTCTAGTTCTTATTTTTCTGCCACTTTGGCTATAAAATGTACAAGGAAGCTCAGTAAGCCTGGTATGTTTGTAGAAGACCATTTCAAGCATGTGCCTGGACAATATGGCATCAACTGGCCAAATAGCGGTGCTATAGCAGATGACTAATAATGCAAACTCAAAAATCATACAACTCCTGTCAATTTGATGTCCAAAGATGAAACTTGGTATGTTTCTCTAACAATGAAACTTAGAGTTCAGATTTGAAAAAAACCCATTATAGACGTATCTTGTCCATGATTCTTTGACCAATTTTCACAAAACTTGGTATAGGCTACATCATGAACAGATTATGTACATTTCAGCCTATTTTCTGATATTTTCAATACATTTCCCTCAAGGATCAATAAAGTCCCAACCATATTAGATTTCCACCATCTTTATTTACTGTTTTTGTAAAGTGTTAACATCTCCTCTCAAAACATTTGATGTATTGACATGCAATGTACACTGATTTGTTATTTGTTAGGCTATCTCCTCTTTAAGCTATGTCAAAACAACTAGCTACATACATAAACAACCATGGCTGCAGTAAGCAAGTCTGTTCACATAATTTTAACATAACAGCTATATTCAAACATCTCATAATGCCCTCAAAAATGCAAATCTTGTTTAAGGATGAGACACTTTGCAGGCTATTTTATTTTTTACTTTTGCTTATCTGCAGTTAATTGTTGGGAACCTAGGCCTATTGCTCAGTACCCTATCCCTGGATGCAGCAACAAGTCTATCTGTCAGACAGCACAGTAAGCCTGCTACCTTAAGGCCAAGAGGTCAAAGATTCAAATCCAGTCAATGAACATTCCATTTTTATGCATGTCTACAGTATTTTCCTGTTTATTCCTATTGGGACAGTTTGCTTGTGCTTGGGCTGATAAATGCTTACGGTTTTTTATTGCTTGCTGTTTTATCCATCTGTCCATCCATCCATTATCTACACTCGCTTATCCTGGTCAGGGTCACGGGAAGTGCTGGAGCCTATCCCAGCATGCATTGGGCAAGGGGCTGGAATACACCCTGGACAGGTTGCCAATCTAACACAGGGCACTGCTGTTTTTTGTTTTTTTTTAAGTTATTATTATTATTCTTATTCTTATTATTATTATTATTACAAAAGTAAGTAATAATGTGTCTGCCACAACCTATGTTAAAAATGATCTATATGGAAGAAATTGGTAAGAAATCCACTTTCAGTAAGCTCCAAGAGACAAAGAGACTTATGTGTGGATACTAATGGAAACTCAACAGAATGACTCACAGAGTCCAGGCATATTTTTCATATTTTTTTGGTTAAGGTAATGGGCAGATATGTGCAAATCTAAAATCCCTGGTACAAGTGAAAAAATACATATGCCTGGTGCAAGTGAAAAAAATACATCTAAACAAGAAGAGACATACACTACAGCCCCACCCCGTCCGAGGTTTTACGAGCAGACTCACATATATACAGTAGTCTTAGCCTAATTAAAACTAATAAGATGATAATGATCGTGTTCTCCCATCTTCTCCCCCCAAACACTCAAGATGCACTGGGCTTCATCTTGTCTGATATTGATTTATTGACTGATTATTGGCCCAGTGATTGTTGTTGTTGATGGTGATTTAATCACATCCTTTAATAAACCACGTTTTGATCAGCACATTTTTTAAGAGTCCAAGAAGTCCCTTAAATGCTACATTTTCATAATTTTTTTTTTTTTTTTTTTACAAATTATGAAGGTGTTGAAGTACAAGTGGTCCGATGGTGCTACGCTACATAGAGAACTTTTTCAATTTAGCGTCACATTGGGGTTAAAGGTTAATAACCAATATCCTCAGGGATTTTCAGCAGACGTAAACACTGCTTACCTGCAAACCATTTACTGTTCTTCCCGGTGAAAGAACACTGTCCTGTAGAAAGTCGTATAAATCCGCCGTATAAACTTTTCGAATGTTTGCAAATTGCACCACTGAAAACCTTTGGACGACAGTTCCCTCGGAGAAAGCCCTACCCACAGCTAGCAACGTTTTAGGCTATGTGTGTAATGCATGAACCATTCAGGAGTCACAATACGTGTTTATTACTATTTGTTCATTAACCTCTAGTCTGTACAATAGAAATGGAAATTTATGCATGAATGATAGCCTACTGGTTTTGCGCAACAGAAATGTCGCTTTGGATACAAACACCCGATCACTGGCTAGCAAGCTATGGATCTTATGTTGATGTCTACACGTAACGAAACAAATCTTAACTTTCAAACGCTCAGAGCATACTTCCCAATCCAAAATAAAGCCTAGTAGGCTAGTGCTTCTTAATATTGATCAAAATATCTTGAAATCAAAGCAACATACTATTTTATAATGCAAGTGTTTGCGCGCGCTATCAACATACATTGAAGCAAGTTTCTCACTTACCGCATTGTCAATGCAAAGCCGACTACGTTTGCAATATCGCGTCCAGATCTGTCATGTTTCCATGAGCGCTCTGCACTTCGTATTTTCAACTTCCACGTTTCCAAGGACAGACAGATTAATTTTCAAAATAATTATTCAGTATTAACAACGTAGGGGGGTTTTCCCAACCGACGCTTTCAATGAAGACAATAGTTTGCGCCACTGCACCCCGATAAGCAGATAAAGGGAGGCTTTCTGTGTCACACCATTGGAATGTCTGAGCTAACTGTGTTCTCAAAAGCCAAAACTAGGGCTTTTTCTCTCTCACACACGTAGGCTACACACATTGTAGTATTCCGTCGAGATTCCTTTCGTTTGTAGGCTACGACTGCCAGGAGCTACGCTATACACTACCTTGTATGTTTTTTATGCTGTGATTGAAAACGACTGTACTGTCCTCGAAAACAAAGGCGCCTGTTTCAACAGTTTTATGGAGTCCAGCAATATCGGTCGGATTATTGCGACCGAAAATCATGCACAGATAGACGTTACTCGGTGCAATTCAGAATTTATACTCATGTTGTTGGTAGACCGAAGGAGACATATATGTCAGATATGAACATATTATTTTTCTCTCGTAGCGCAACTTCTCAAGTCGTTTCAGGGGTAAATTACGAATGCACACTCGCTGGTACTTTACTTCTGTGAATAGCGATTGCTATTGAAACCACCACTCTCGTTTCCACACTAGTTATCATCCACTGCAGCAATTGCTATTGAAACCACCATTGATTGATTTTTCTCTGTGATACCAAAACAGTTTAGTAAGTTTAGGGAAGAAGCAGGTGAAATGGTATGGGAATATGTAGCAAGATAACAGTGTAGGAATGCTTAATTGGTACATTTTTGGTCTGGTTTGAGAGATCACAAATGTGTATGGATAGGCTATGTCCATGAAGAAATACGGTGCTTGCTGAGAATCTGGATTTATCAATTTTTGTATCGACTTCAAGAGCTTATTTATTACAGCTGCTACATGGATTTAACGATGCATTTGTTATCATGTGCAAAGGACTAACATCTAAGATCATTCAATAATAGCCTGAATCCGATATTTCCACATCAGATCCACACAATGTAATACTATTTATTTATTTACTGACTTGTTTATACATGCTCTGTGGCGAGCAGCCATACCGCTATTTACCCTAGGCTACTCCTGTCAGTTGGCAGTAGCTAAGCAGGTGTAGGCTTGCTTATTTGAGACGTTGGGGGAAATTAAATTACTGCTGGAAATGGTGTTGGTGGTCCAGTAGGGGGCAGTCTTGCCTATGAACCAAACAGAGCCCAATGCCAAAATACAGGGGGCACTGCCCTCTTTTGGATTACATGTTAAACCCAGATTCTGAATCAATTTGATCGTTAAAGATTCCATCGCACTTGACACAAAGAGTAGGGGGGTTCCCTGGTGGTCTGGTAGAATTCCTAAACTGGCTCTCTCAACCTGACCAGCTAATCACCCTCAGTTTGTTTCGCTCTATACCTCTTCACCTAGGTCCATGTGGTGAACGGTTTTTGTGCAAAATGTCTACCATTTGCTGGTTGAGGTAAGTTCCCCACCTTTACTGTAAATAACTTGACCATGAGATGAAATGCATTTAATTATTAAATGATTTACTTTAATGTCAGTTTCAAATATCTATTTATTTTATGAGTCTTAACCAATTCTTAAGTATGCATTCCGGTTACAGGATCGATTAAATGCGAGACAACGTAGCGCTGCTAAATCACTTGAGAACATTTCGGTTGAACTGATCATCTCATTGCATTCCCCGCAAAAGTATTCAAACTTTGCAGCACAGCGTTCTTGTCTATTGCTCAATCGGATATCTGAGGTTTCTTTCCCATAACGCTATCTTAACAATGGGCTGCTTGTCAGGATCAGTGAGGGAAAAAATCGTAAAATAAATAAATCTGTTATTAACTTAGTTTGTTTTCTCCCTGTATGACGAGGACCCAGGGCAGGGGTCCAAACACAGAGACAGACACCGAGCAAATGTAAGCGAAACAACAAAAGGTTTCACTAAACACATCAATAAGCGACACAGGAAACCAGTTGGTTGGGGGGAAGGTTGCTAGACACACCGTGAGCGCACGGCCGAGGCTTGAACCGCATGCAAACACAACACTAAGACCAAGCGCTGAAACACTGGGAACAAGGAAATTAAATACACAGGGGGAACAGGTGGAACCAATACAGTTCAGTGGGTGGAACTCGTAATGCGATACAGTCAGTGAGAGACCAAACAGGCAAAAAAGAGACATCAGGATATGGCAACTGGCGGCCTCTGGTGGTCGTAATTTCAGTTCCCTGTGCAGTAATCCCTATGAGCGTTTTGTGTACTGTGATACTGGAAACTCACCCTGCGTTCCCTGCTGTGCCGTTTAGTGAAACATAATCTTGAGTTCTGTTGGTGCTGGAGAGCACGTGCAAAATGCGGCCTCACAGGGGATGCCTGCCAATACCTGCTGAACGCTGCCCAGATATGAGAGTTGCTCGGGAAAATTTGCAATAATTTTCCGATTCCTTCGCCCTCCAGGAGGGAACTCTTATGCCATCTAGAAAGAATGCTTAATCCCTCCACCCCGATCTGACGACCATGTAATCCAGCAGCTATGCGTTGAACCACAATTCCCATCTTGCCATTCACAAGTAAAACCACAAGACTTGGCCGGGGAGAACTTGTCAAATGAGCGAGGCATACATTTGTCCCCACAAAGTTTTTTTGTGGCACAGTCTTCAAAATGATATGGACTCTGGGTGCGATATTTCATATTGCCTATATTTCAGGTCTAAAAACCTACAGTCTATGGCAGTCAAACAGTATTTCACTGCCAGCCTCTGTTAAGCAATGGTGGGGTGATATATCATATGACACACATTGACCTCTATGGGGATGGGAGGTCTGTGGAAACATCCTGATAGAAATAACACACCATTACATTTATGGAGTCAGTCATTTGCATTCTCCTGCTGCAGACATATGAATACGGTCAAGGACAGAATACGGTGAAGTTCTTGGAAATGTACACCAAACTGTTGTTGCATTTTATTTCAATGCCTTGGTTGTACCTTATTTTGTATCATTGTATATTGTGTATTTAATAGCCAATTTCTCCCTCTGCTGGAATTATGCATCCTTTGCATCTATTAACATGAAAATTTTAACGGTTTTACACATATATTTGTAAGTAATGAGAAGTACACTGGCATTTGTATTAATGGTATCCTACCACAGCAAATGTTGTATCTATTACTAATATGCACATACTAATACATTATTCATTAATACATCATTTACAGGTACCATGCTGTGGAAGAGTTGATTGAACTTTTGTTTGGGAAATCTCTGCTGTAGTTTGTGATGATGACGAATAACATGTCATATTCCTTGAGGCTCAAGAAACAGATATACAACAGTTAAATGCAAAAGTATTGGGACAGTTACACAATATTTTTTAATCTATAGATAAGAATGCAGTGCAGCAGAGTTTGAAGTTGTTATTTAGCAGTGCTGTGTAGTTTCACACTCCATAGTTTTTTTTACAGCCAAAAAATGGAATGTTCTTGACTGGCTAAATTAATCTTCTGTCCTTAATCCAATTGAAAATGCATTTCACTCGCTACAGACAAGACTGAAGGCAAAATGCCCCAGAAACAAACAGGAACTGAATATGGTCGCAGTAAAGGCCTGGCAGAGCATCACCAGGGAAGACACCGAGTGCCAGGTGATGTCTGTGGGCCACAGGTTTCAGGCAGTCGCCAAATGCAAATTATTTACAACCAAGTGATAACTTCAATGCAAATTATAGCATAATATGGTTATGCTATAATTTGGCCATTTACATTTGCTCCCATAAAATGGGGGACTATGTATAAAAAGGGCTGAAGCGGATTAGCCAATATGGATGTAAATACCTTCAAATTAAAGCTGGCAGTCTGCACTCAAGCCTTATATTCATTATATGATTTAAAATTCAATGTGCTAGAGTACAGAGCCCAAGCAACAAAGTTGCGTCATGGTCCCTGTACTTTTGCTTTAATTCTGCACACACACACACACACACACACACGTACATTGGCAAACAGCAGGCAAAAGAAGAAAGACAATGGCCTCTTACATGGCACCACGTCTCTAAAGCGCGAGCATACAACCACATGACCTGACTCACCGGATTTTGTAGAAAACAAAACACCTTTAATCTGTTTCAGCTACAGGAGTCCACAGTTCTGCGGCAGGCTCATTTTACTTTTTGATAACATTTATTCAGGCTCATGGACTTAATTTGCATTCTGTACTGTTGGAAAGATTTACATTCCACTGAGGATGAAGCGGTGGAGCTCTGTTACAGCTGGGTTTCCTACTCGAAAATGGCGCTGTATTTTCATCTTTAAGTTATTTAAATATTTTTTCAAATGAATGGCCAGAAAAGCCAAAGACTAGGAATCCAAAAATGAAATTTTTAGTTTTTGTCCCATATACTAAAGCAAGAAGCAACATTGTGCATGTCAGTTTGCAGTAGTGTGTAACAATAATTTTAACATGTAGATTTTAAATAATGTAAAACTTCCTATTGATTCAGGGTAACTTTTTTTCTCTGAGTCAGATCAATCTTTTTCTCTGAAAAGTAGCTCACACAGTGAAAATGCCGACAAGGCTCAATAGACTCCATCAGTGATGTCTACATCAAAACCTGCATTTTCTCCTGTCTGTGAAGTTCCAATTTAGATTTCCTCACCTTCAGCTGGATTAGTGTTAGCTAGGAACCCACACAGTAGTCACAGTTTACAGACCTATTTTTGACTGTAGGAAAACTACCGTGAATGTGTGCTCTTATCAATGTACGGCTCAAAAAAGCAACAGGGGTCAATGTTTGGAGGTTGGGACTGGCCTCAACCTTCAACCTTCAACCTTAGGCAAATATCTTTATGAAGGCTGCCACAACTACCAGTCCACAAAATCCATATTATTATTATTATTATTATTATTATTATTATTATTATATAATAATAATTGTTTCTGCTATTAGGCAACTGTTATCATCTTCAACATACATAAAAACTTTAATGATAAGGATGACAGTGATGAAAACACAGCTGTAGTATTGAACATATTTAATGTTGGGGAGTAGACATCATAAAGAAAATACACAATTATCTTTATGTTTCTTCATGAAATTTCTTATAATCCAAAATATATCTTTGAACAGTACAGTATAAATAATTGCACAATTATGCTTACAAAATACTACACATTTGCAATACTTGTAAAATTACTTAAAATTATATGGGTGCCCAGATGATGGGTGGATTTATATTTCTAAGAGAGAAACAATTGTAACACATTAAAATAACACATTATTGATACTTTATAAAAAGGATAGGAGCACCCACAGTTGTGAATACAGATGTATAAAAATCTCTATCCAGTCTTTCCTTTTAGAAATAATTATTTGCGTAAATACATATATTATGAAGGATATAAATCCAGTAAAATCTATTACTGCATAACTGTTTCATGACTTTCATGTTGTGTTCATCTCTGTTTACTCAGACATTTAAAAAGCCCTTGGTTACATGTTGCCCAAGCAATATGTGACACCTAAGCAAACAGTGACGAGGTAATATGAGAAATCAAATCACACTAAGAACTAATATATTACTCTTCAATGAAGAAAATTAGACAAAAGTTTGCATCTTTCTCATTGTGAAATCACCATGAAGTTATGAAGGACATTTCCTGTATAATAAAAAACAGACCAATTTTATAATCCATCTTCTGCAGCATGTAATTAAGGCAAAACAACACATTCCCACAGTGGGAATATACTCCTTTAGCTTAATTACATGCTGCAGGAAAGATTTCATAATCCATCTTCAGCAGTGTGTAATTAAGGCAAAATACCATATTCCCACAGTGGGAGCTAAAACCAGTACTAGAGAATTAATAAATAAAATAATTTAAAAAATAGACCAAAACAGAAAAACCAGTCACAAGATCCCAGTGCCACCCAGAAACATTATTCTGTAAGATGGCATTTGAAACTGGGAGACATACAGTACAAAGAATGACAAAAAATGTACAAAAAATATAATAAAAGACAGCAAGTGCAATTATGCTTAATTAGCTTTTCCTAACAGAAAATGAGAATGGTTACAGTGTACTTATCAAATAAAACATCTGGCCTAGTGCTGTTAAATACTTCATGCCCATATAAACATTAAACATACTGGATATATTCATGAGGAAAAAAAAAATTTAACCCAAGGAAAAAATGTTAAAGTGGAATAACTCTTGCCTACCTTTGAATCTTGAAATAAAATTTTAACTGATATCTTCTTCCCTTTTCCCAAATTTTCATGGCTGGTTTCTACACAATGTGTGAAGTATATACACTACACCATTCTTATGTTTTCCAAATATCACTGATGCACTGACATCGAAAGGTTTAAAGCTTCATTTGGAAAACAAAACCCAAAACCTAAACCTAGCGTTGTCCAGTTATTCATTTTGGTGATTTTTTGGTGAAGTTCAACAGCTTACTCTCTGCTAAAGCTTAAGCTCCACTGGGACGTTGGCCAGCGTAATAAAGTGTGCTTCAAGTAGCATGGAACCTACAGTGTAACAGAGGAATTTCAGAATGTTGTGCGTTTCCATAGAAATAAGCAGACTTCATTTACCATTGTACTTCCAGAATATTGTTACTATATGGTGTTTCTTTGGTTGACAGAATGAAAATAAATTCTGTACTGTATATATGTGATGAAAATTAAAATGCTGTCCTCTCTAGGACTGCTAGTTCCTTTCATACCACGTGAGCGATGACATGTTTGATTATATATTACTCTGTGTGCAATTGCGCCCGTTCCGTCTGTTCTTCTTGGCGCTGTTGAACCATTTCCTCAGGGCCACCCCGCTCGTGCTGCAGATGATGCACAGGGCCCCGCCCAGGCTCCACCACGTCGGGTACTGGCTGAGGAAGAGGAACTGGAGCATAAAGGCCATCACCACGTCCATGGTCCGCATTAAGGCCACGGGCCCCGCCTTCTCCAGCTGAAGGGCTTTGGTGAGGAACGTCTGCCCGATGATCCCCAGGACCCCGATGGACATGAGGAACCAGCGGTCCCTGCCGCAGAAGGGCAGGGTCCACTCGCCGATGACCAGCATGGCGACGATGCTCTCGATGAGGCCCATGACCGCGTAGTACCAGACGGACAGGTAGTAGTGGACGTTCTTGCCCATCTTCCGGAGCACCACCATGGTGCAGGCGGCGCAGAAGGCGGCACCGCACGCGGCGATGGTGCCCTTGATGTGGTTGGTGTACTCGCCCTCTATCCCCGAGACCCGGGAGCCGAAGAGGAACGGCGGCCTGGCTATCAGTATGACACCCGTGAGCGTGAAAATGGTGAAGAGGAAATCCCAGACGGTGCACTTCTCCTTGAGGAACATCCATGCCAGCAAGGAGGTGAACACCGGGTTGCTGAAAACGATCACCGTCGCGTCGGCCAGGGGCATCTGCTGCACAGCGTAGTACAGCAGGATCATGGCATTCGAGCCCAGCAACCCTCGCAAAAACAAAAAAAATCGCTGGCCTCTTGGTCCAAGGAACCCAGTTCTGCGAGTCAAATTTTTTACAAAATGTGGAATTAAGCACAAGTGGCAGAAATGACTGCACCATTTATACACAGGGGAAGAAAAAAATCTATATTAACACTGGCAAGGAGGAACAATGCATCTTTGGAAACTTTTCCCAGTTCTATTCCACACTACAGTTGCTTCTCTCCTGGACAGCAGTGAACTTTAGATAATGAAAAGAACTTGTACAAAGAAAAAAAGGAAAAATGTTGGGAACTTACTCATAATAAATCAACGCAGGTAGTACAAAGACCATCTGGAAGAAGCAGCGTATTGCACTTATTTCCACAGCATGTACCCCATCTATTTTCTTCACAAGAAGAGCCAAAATGGAAAAGAAAACTGATGACAGTAGAGCATATACGATGCCAAGGCCGGCACAAGCTGGTTTCTTTTCTGGAGCTGAAAAATAAAAGACAAACCGGTCAGATTTTAGCCAATGAGGATTTTATTCATTTGGTTTGGAAATACTCTTATGGAACCTGAATATATTTCAAAGTATATTTAAATACATAAATTACCAATATAACTGCAACACTTCAAAATATAATGGCAAATATACAAATCATCACTCCTTTAAGATATAGCCTAGCAATATTACACTGCTGTGAAACATTTTCCAAAAAGTAGATTTATTTACACATTTGTAATATAGTGCAATATATTTCGTTTCTGTAAGGGTATACACTACCAGTCAAAGTTTTAGTATGCTTACATTTTTTCAAATTAGAAAAAGAAATTATCTAAATATTCATCGAAATAGCCACCATTTGCAGTAATAACCTGCTGAGCATATTCATGGCATTTGTTTCCTAGAAGGGCAGTCATGGTTCTGACAGCTAACACCAACACTGCTGTAATAGTTTCCACAGATGTGCTGCATTTCTGGGTTGCTGCTCCTTGACCTTTCTGTCCAAACTAGCTCAATTTTACTTGACTTGTTGGAAAATGGAAAGACTTTGTTTTCCTGTTTATATTGTTAAATATGCCTTTTTACGAACTCCAAAAGTTAGGTCGCTTTCCTGTGAAGTGAAAGATTCTTTTAACTTCTGACAATTTCATTCTTACCTTGTGTCTTTTAAGGTATTTACATAAGTGAAACTTAAATTTCACTAAAAACAGAGTATTAAAACACGAGTAAAGTGTACTTAAACTTAAACCAACAGTGTACATACATTGTTATCTCTCATTTACCCAGGGTTTTCTCATTTTTTTGTTCACTACCTGTATAAATGTGTACCTGCCGGTGTAATGTTTCAACTACCAGCCAGGTCCGTTTGTTCTTCATATAACAATGTCCACGGTTACCGTAAAACTGACTGAACAATACCCACAATTTTGAATGCACAATAACTATTTTTCTTTTTTGGTTGCTTACCTCAATAGTAAATTCACTGTGGTGCGAATAGTAATACAACATTGTTTTACTTTTGGTATTCCATTTTGTGTTGCAGCATTTTTATCCAGTCACTCAATAATTATTATTTTGTTTTTTTCTTGTGAGGGTGGGTGGCTGAGAAACATTTAAAAAATAATTGTAATTTACATTGGTTATTTGGATGAGGGAAGTGTTCTTTTTAGGCCTATTTAACTGTAGGACAGAGGCAGTTCTAGAATGCAAGGACATGGTGGTAATTTTCAAATGTCAGTTGAACTTTCATTTCAAATGTAACTAGCAGGCATCACGCATCAATTTAGATTTAAGCATTGATAAGAGCAGACAACGAGACAAATTAAAGAACTGACAGACCAATGGATTTTTTTCTAACAGGTTCTAACTTTAACAAAGAGAAATGTAAGCCTAAATCATAAACACACTTTCCATTTATGTAGCCTAAATGTCTTCAACAACGCCCTCGTAAGACTGATTTTGTACTAATGGAGTGACAGAAAATTGGTACATGGTCCAACCTTACAGTTTACTTTTCTAATTAGATTGACATTTTGACAGTCGTGAAATAATGTAGTTTAAAACTTTATTTTTCTCATTTTCTGATTGGTTGGGCAAGTGGGAGGCTAGGGTGAGTAACCCCTAATCCTGCATATCCCTCTTTCTTCCTCAGCTCTCGAGTCATTGAATTCCTCCGAATTTCTACTAAACTCAACACCTTCTGAAACTACACGTCATGATGATGTGAACATTGGAAAAGACATAACTAACATAGAGTAGGCCCTATAAAATTCATTTTGAGTTGTCAGTAGCCACAACAGCCAGGTTATTCTTTGTACTAATGTTTTTAGAGCTCTCATCACAGTTTACGCAATAATAATAATAATAATAATAATAATAATAATAACAATAATAATAATAGGCATTGTTATTATTTATTATTATTATTATTGTTATTATTATTATTAGTAGTAGTAATAGTAGGCTAGTAGTAGTAGTATCACTAAATGTCTATAATAATTATGTCTACACGTATATCTTCATTTACTTTACACTTACGAGCAACTGGTGACAATGATAAATGCAGAGTCATGCAACGGAAGCACAGGGTACCACGCCGACCTGGTCGAACTGGTCAAATTAATCCTATTACATTAGGTAGCTGATCGCGTTACATGAAATCACGTTTTTATAATTAGTCCTAGGCTAACCTTTTTTTAAAATATATTACACAGTGTTGATTTGGGTCATAGAGAAAGAAACTAATAGGAAGTACTCGTGACTTACGTAATTATCAGGGATGTTAGCTACCATAAACGTTAGTTATTACGGTGCTTTACATAACATCTTCGGCAAAAAGGTCACTGGCTCCGACTGTTAAACAGCTTCTGAAGTTTGTCAAGTTATAGTGACAATAGCGCTTCTGTATAGTATTAACCTTGGGTCTTAAATAAGAACTACTTTAGCTAATCTGATAGTTTAAATGAAGTGACAATTTATACATAAAAATAACGTTAGCAGGAAGTAGCACTGCAACTGTACCTTTCGGCAATGAGGTCTCCCCGGTGCCCGCAGTGTTGGGATTACTTTCTCCGCAACACATGGCCAAACATAGTCGCTTGTGGGGAGTGGGGTTAGGTTTGCTGGTGGTCCGTCGTATCATTGAATCGCCTCCATCGTCAGGTACGTGACAGTTATCCATACTTTGAAGATGAATCCTTTCAGTTGTTCGTTCATCATCTTCTTCTTTCTCATTGTCAACTGTACTCAAAACGTCGCGTCCGACGTCCTCCCTTCGAGGGACAACTGATATGACACCGTCATCACCTACGGTTGCTGTCCTGTTGCTGAAATCACCCATTTTCAGATGCAAGAGGTGAGCATGCCTTGAGGAGGAGGTCTCCTCCACAGTTCCCTGAAGAGAAGTGAATGAAGTTTAATAAGTAACCTTGGAACATAGTTTACACTCTCTAACGCTGTTCCTTGGCTTTACCGCTAGGGGAAAACGAGAGCGACGTTCACTGAACCGCTGAACTATGGTAATCGAAGGCTGGACAACCATAACATTGCACAAGTTGTTCTCCTTGAATGATCAACAAGCGACTCTAGAATAATTGTAGACAACGTGTTCATATTGGAACAAAGATTCATATTTGTAACCTCTTGGCTATAAACGTGAGAAATGTCGACGTATGAAGTAATAGCATACTGTGGCTATTTTGGCTATTTTAATTGCAACGATTGCGACAAGGTAATAGGGTCAGTGAGGTCAGAATAAAGATAATTTTAGTTCATCCACAACAAATTCCAGTGTTCATATCGACATTATACATGTATTACAATAAAAAAATATTTTCACGCAAATTCTGTTATTTGTCCATGTAACAACATTGCTTATACAGGTAGTCTACATATTCACCTTCATAATGCCTAGCTTACAGATTCTGCAGGCAAAAACTAGAGAACCAGTTCTTATATTGAAGTTTATTTATTAGTACTATTTAATACAAACAAGCAACAATAAAAATAAAACTTGCCAAAATGCTATTTTCCCCAACCCTTCCCTCCCCACATACACACTAACAACAACATCTAATTCTGCACTGCAACATGTTAAATTATTAAATTACAAATATTTTAGGTGATTTAAATTTTAATCAATCTCCATATGAAAGATTTCTCTCTGGCGTGGTCCCTCTTTTATTTACAAAAGCATCATTTACAAATATTTTTCTCACAACGGCAAAGACAGAAAAATGTAAACATTTTATTTGGCTGTTTTCTGCTTCAGGTTAATAAATAGGTTAAAAAGTACATTTTATTATTCCCCCCCCCCTTGTCAATAACAGATGTGATTGCAAAAGTGTGTGTACGACTTGTAGTCGCAGAAAATACATTAACAATGGCTTAAAAAAAAAGAATATTTAAAAAGCGCTGTAGTACTGTATATGATGACAAAAAGAAAAAGATGGATATTTCTAGCAAGGCATTCATCTGGAAGTATTATTAATGGGCTTTATCATGCATATAGTCTTACAACAAGTCCAAGTCCATCCAGGGTGGCTTTCCAACACATGCCTTGTCCACAGTCTATCAATTGCTCAGGTCAATCATGAGGTGTTCATAAATCTGAGTTTTCCCTTTAAAGCTGGAAGCGAGCAAGAACTCACGCTTGTCAATGGAAACGAGGGAGAATGCCCTTGGTGCCTGAATGTTCAGTTCCTGGAAGTGGACAAATTGATTCCTCTTGGCCTCCCAGCGATAGACCTGCGTCAGGGAGTAGTCACTTCCGAGGATCGCGTACTGCCAGCTGTCGACGGAGAAGGGCTGGAAGACCATGGAGCCGCGCGAGGGCACGGTCTGCATCTCGGTGAACATGGAGCCGTCCCAGCGCATCACCTTGGAGTCGCCGATGAAGCGGGTCATGCAGATGTAGAGCTCGGCCTTGACCCGGAAGTGCTTGACGGCGTACACGTCCTCCATCTCGGGGATGTCCGTGCGGCGGTCGAACAGCTTCTGGCTCTTGCTCCACTGGTAAATGACGGGCCGCTGGGAGCTGCTGGACAGGATCAGGTGGGGCTTGTTTGCGATCTCCAGGTACTCCACGTCCGTGTCGCGGTACCACGGGTGGAGGGACTGGTGCGAGTAGAAGCCGTTCCCGTTCCACTTGTACACGGTGGTGGAGCCCGCCTTGGAGCTGTCGGCGATGACGAAGTAGGACTCTCCGTCGATGCGGAAAATCTCCACGTCGTTGGGCTTCCGTATTTTCAGGATGTCGATGTCCTGGATCTTGATGAACTTATTTGCTGACATGTCCCGCTTGTAGATGTGAGAGCCGCCAAAGAGCTGGGCCACTATAATAAACAGCTGGTTGTCAATGACCAAGGGTTTGCAAACTACGGTGGATGTACCTGTGAGAATAAACCAGCAAACAAACAAACAAACAAATAAGGGAAACAAATGAGGTTAAGGAATTCATGCAAAGAATGTCTACATTTGTGAAATGCTGAGAGGAAATATTTTCATTATTGAGAACTTTAACCCGTTTTGTTAAAATTGTTCAAATACATAAAGCATTACAGAAACTAATTTGAGCCTTTTTTTAAACAAAACTACGTTTACCAGTACAAAATGGATTGTTCTAAATATGTGCCACCATCTAGTGGTCGCAGCCAATAACTGCAACCTTCGACTTTGAACCTTCAACCTTCAGTCACTTAAGCGATGTACTCACTGTCAATGTTGTCATAATTTCGGAAGACCATTTCAACATGATCCCATTCCAGGAAGCTGCAAGTTCCAACGAAGGGCTGGGCAAACACGATATATTGATCATTGCCAAAAGAAAAAGACTCCACGGAAATGGACTCAAATTTTAGAGACTGATACGCGGCAAATTCTGTTGAAACAAAAGTACAAATATGGTCAGTCTCTTCAAAATAAACAGAAGTGAATTAATCAGGAAGGCTTATATTTTCTTACTGCATATTATCTTTTGTTATGCTGATGCATACAGTTTAAATCTTGAACTTGACAATACGCATTCCAACATAATTTGCAATCCAATGAAATTAGAAAGAATTGCTACTGCTGGCTTTGATTAAACAGAGTATACACAGATACATGTTTTTTTTTTGTTGGTTTTTTTTTAAACAAATGATAAATGAGCAATTTGGTGTTACCTGTTGTTATGCAGTCAAATGACTGTGGCACGAGGTCATTGATTTTCTTCCCTTGGTACAGTGGAGGCCCGTTGCAGTCAATCTGATCCACAGTTGCATTGGTGTTATACATCCAATCCACCAGCCACTTCAGTTTGCAGTCACACGTGAAGATGTTGCCTCTGAGATCCCTGCATAAATTATAAATACATTCATCTCATATAGCCATCCTACTGTATATTATATGGACATGCATGTGAAGGGGGATGGCTCTCATAGGTACATGACAACACAATGCAATGTTAAATGTTCATCTGAAAAAATATGTTTTAATTAACTAAATTATTGAAACTGACTAAGAGCATATATATACAATATTTAAATTAGATTCAAGATAATTATGCATGTAAAGCAAACAAAAAGAAACCTACACTTTTGTTAAAGCATCCATTCCCTTGAAAACATCTTTTGGTAGTGTCTGCAGGTTATTGTTGGCCAGGCTCCTGGTAGGTCAGAAAGAATCAGGGGTTAGACTATATATGAAGTCAGTAATAAATGCCCATTCATACATTGAAACTGTCTTTGAATGTGATTATTTGTTAATAGACTTGCATCTAAAGTTGCCCATGTTTGTGGTCTATAGTGATAAAGTTGTTCAATTATTTGACCAATGTGATTCACTGCATTGCCTTGAAACCACAACAATTAATTTAGAAATTGTGAGCCAACCTTTTCGTCACAAAATGAACTACATATTAATCACATATGGTAATGCTGATGTGGCTACCTAAATTGTGCCTTTCAATTTATTGTTAGGAATAATATGCCTGGGATGTTCGACTGAGGGTGATATAAGGTTAGACAGCGTTGAATGTAGAACTGTACTGCCAGTTACTGGCACTGATTATTCAAATTATGGTTTTTGTTCTCCCTGTGTATGTAGGGTGGATTTGCATGAATCTTCATTATTAGTTAGCCACATCATTAGGAATGCGCATCACTGAAATCAGGCTATGGAGGTTAAAACTGCTGAATAAACTTAACTTTGAACTTGAACTTGAATGCAAGTATACAAATATGCATGTAAGCAGATATAAGAAGATATACAGTATTATTACTTGATTTGACTTAATCATTAAAAGCAACCGTTGAGTATATGATATACTTGGGGGGTTATTTTTATAAGATAAAGGGAGATTACATTTTCATTTCAGTCTATTTTCATATTTGTAGAGCTTTTATTATTCACTTATTTGCCTGGCAAAGTCTATAGCTTTCAAGAGAGCGGCTTTTGGGTAATATTATCTGGCATGTATTGGGGCGTGTTATAATGGCACAGCTATAAAACAGTATTTCAATAATGGCTGGAATTGAGGTTCTTTGTTTACGGTGTTGGTGGGTGTCTCTATGGTGTCGGTTATGTGTCACTAAACTGAGCATTTGCTTTGGGAATATGCGTGGCTCAATAAAACAAGGCTGACTTCAGCCCAAAGCTGCAGGTCCAGTGCCAGCTTGTGTAGAAAATTGAATACAGGCTGTCCATCTGTCATACAGCACTTCCCTTTCAGTATTGCCAGGAGATGAGTCATATGGCCCTTTCAGTAATCCACAGATCAAATTGGGTTGATAACAAGCAATGGTAGCACCTAATTCTACCAGGATAGGTCCCAAATATTTCAATGAAAAACATCAAGTGAAAAGGGAGCAGATCCAAAAAAACTAGATTGTAAGATGCTCTTCAAATTGAACCCTTACACAAGAATTCAGCACAGTAGTTACGTTAATGTATTTTGTTGATATGTAGAGCAGGAAATGTAGTAGGACACAGAGAGAAATAAACAAACTGGATCTGTATTACTGAACTACACAGTCAGCAAAACAAACAAACAAACAAACAAACAAAAAAGTAATACTTACAAGTGTATCAGGGATTTTAACCCTCTGAAAGCATATGGTGATATGGACTTGATTTTGTTGTTCTCGATAAACCTGCAAAAGCCAATAATTATAAGGGTAAGATTTTACTACTAAAACAATTGATCTACTTTATCACTTACGCAGAAATTAATGTGACTCACAGATATTCCAGATGGGGTAGACCGAGGAAAGCATCATCGTTAATAGAATCAAATGTATTGGCTGTGAACAAGCTACAAGGAGAAAGGAGAGTTTACAATGCAGGCATTTGAAATGGCATAAACTATAAAATTAGAACATCAAACAGCCACAAAATATACCATATAACAACAGTTTTGTTCCAAAAATTTTCCAAGCTGAAATGAACCACTTGATTCTTAAGTCATTAAAATATTGCTTTTCTCTAGAACAATTGTCTGGTAAAGATTTTGACATAATCAGCATAGGAACTGGGCGTTCACACAC
Source organism: Anguilla anguilla (assembly GCF_013347855.1). Lineage (NCBI taxonomy): Eukaryota > Metazoa > Chordata > Actinopteri > Anguilliformes > Anguillidae > Anguilla > Anguilla anguilla. Next base: position 10,746,725 of record NC_049202.1, on the reverse strand, counting down.
AAAAACCCACCAAGGATGCAAAAGACTAAAGGCTGACTATAAATAGAGTATAACTGATTATTGCCACAGTTACAGTAGCTTTCCCAAGTTTGTGTTACTATAACTGGAGACTGTTGGACACCATATACTGTAACTTGAGTATAGTGATAAAACAATATTTCAGTGCCAAAGATAAACAATATTGTGTAGCTGATTCAACTCTCGCTGTAATTGAATTAATAAGTCAAACTTTCAAATCACAGGCGATCATTGTTTGATTACTGATAAACCTCTTTATAAATGTAAGCTGATCTTTGGGGTTCAATGAAAACGATGGAGCATTGCAATTCAACAATTCCTTTTGTTCAACAAATCCTTTTGTTGAATTTTCACAGTGCTCCATACAAACTAAGCGCTGTCGGGTTTTTTTTTCTGTCTCAGTGTTCCATTGACGAGTCTGCTTATTAATATATGAGTCCGTACAAGGCGTGATGCGAAAGAAGCATGAAGATGAATTATGCATAACTACCCTGCAATATTTGGGAAATAAATGTGTGCTCCGTTTGGTAATGAACTGTAGCATATAGTATGTAACAGTGGGAAATTTGAGAGAAAGGAATTCTAATTAAAATAGTGGAAACAGTAATGAAATTAAGAACTAACGGGGCATCATCAAAATAAGAATTAAATACTAAATATTCTTAACTGGGTATGTGAGGTTTCATAAAGTTGTAACATGTATCCAGCGCATTTTATGGACTCTCTAGTGCATTAATAATGGTTATCTAATGAATTCTTCCAAAAATTTCCACTGGGTTAACACATTAGCAGCATATTATGGGCATGTATTTGCCTTCACGAGTTGCCAAAAATGGCTCAATTGTAACAATGTAATTGTCCCGCTACCCCGTCATGCCCGACCACAGCTCAAAAGCGTAAGCTAGTTATCACACGTATAAACTCGCTTATTTTCTAGGATGAAGACGAGACAAAGGTATTCTGCGAAGCGCTGATGTCTGTGAGGTCGCAGCGAAAAGTAATAATATCAGAGCAAGCCGCACATAGCCTACATAGGCTCGAATGTTTTGATGCTATTGTTGTCTGAGTTTATTATTATATAGCTGGCTGCAGTGACTTTTTTGAATGACAGAGAGAAAATTAGAAAATTAAATAATAAGTACAGTAATAAGCAGACACAAAATATTGCCAATTCTCTCCAATATTTAATTTGCACCTGCTAAAAAAGCAGGCCCATAAACAACCGTTACTTTATGTAGCCTACTATGTTTATCTGGTAACACAATGCGTTACATTGTAACATTGTAAAGTCAGACAATAGAAATTAAATGCCTCCCTGTAAACTAATGAAAATACAGCGCTTTGGTGTCTTTGGAGATCCCCCTTCATATTAGAGGTAAAACGCTCAGCGCAAGACAGACAACACTGTAAGACGCTCAGGTCCCAATGTTGAGCCTGTCACTGCAAACCTTTGTCCACTTAAATATGGCGATCTTAAAACGGAGGAATATATAGCTTTAATGCATGTGACAAAGACCACAGTCTTACAAAATGAAAATAATGAAAAGAAACTCACAGAAGCTGGAGGGCCGGCGTATGTGAGAAGCTTGATTCTGCTATTTCGTTGAATCCAGATTTTACAAAAGATCTTTAAAGGAAAAAGTACCACCGCCGTGAGCAAGCAACAAAACCGCATTCATAACTGTGGTTTTGCAACACTGTAAACGTTCAGCTTATAGTAAACATTAAATATCACAGCACAAAAATGATCACTTAAATTTGCATTTAAATATTCTAATAGCTACCAGATATCATACAGATATGAAGTAGACATCACAGAAAAAAAACACCATGAATGTGTTTAATCTTGGCACTGTATATAAATGCATACTGAGGCTATTTTGCCAAACAGCCAGACAGATATTTGTCAATTTACACACGTAAACATAATCACTTACAGTGAGACGACATCTGGAGGAAAGCTGCGAGGAACCGTCCTTATGTTTTCACACAGGGCATTATCTTTGGTGCACGTACAAGATGATGGGCACCTGGGTTGCTTCGCTCTCTTACCCTCAACAAGAAGCACTAGATAGGCAATCCAAAACAAGAACGTGTATCTTTTGACGGTTTTGTTGACATATCCCATCCTTTTGACACAATCTGGTTGCAGCCAGCTCGTCGAATATCCCTGCACATGAATCGCTTTCTTCTTCGCAAATGTTTGTCTGATTTGTCGCCTCTAGGCCAAATCAGCCGTTTCTCTAATGTTCTTGTCTATGTTTGAGTCTGCCGCTGCCGTGGAACGAATTGCGCTGAGCAGACGCCCTTGTAGAAAAGCGTCGATCCAAACGATTCGTTCTGCAAGGCGCCGTTGCTACAGAAAACGCTTGGGAAGGAAGGCAATCCGCAAGCCGAAAAGATGAGTGCAATCAAAACCAAAAATAGCCAACCTCGTCAATGTCTTTTCGGAACAGCTTTTGCTATTGTTGTCGAAGGAGGCAGGTGGTCGATTTAGTCAAGAAAAAGCCCCCGATTTTTAATCTCGCCAAATCGATCAGTTATTCAGCAGAACAGGCTATTTTTCTTCAAATACATTCGAGAGCTTACAGACTGTACAATGTTTTAAAAAACAATGCTCTACGCAGCTCTTGGCAAGCCAGGGGAAATGTCTGTATTCTCTGAAGAAAATGCACCTTTTATTTGATGGATCCTGTCCAATGGTTTAATTTATGTAAGTGGGAAAGAATGAACCCGTGAATGAGCTGTATGGGGAAATATTTATGAGGGGCGGTTTTCAAAGGCAGTTCCACGGGACATTAGGGCTATACCAAGTCGCATACTGATAACTACCTTATTTGTATATTGTCTGTTTTCGATTGAATTGTTCGTATTACGTTGGCCCATTGATTTGTTCATTTATTTATTTCTGTCGTATTTATTTTGACATGCCAAATATTTAGGATCAAATGGTTTTAAGAGTAACCTGAAATGCACTGGAAATGAACAAACTCATTAAATGATTAAATAGTGATCTTATTGCTGTATACAAATATTTTGTTCATTTTCCGCAAGGCACAATTCGTTGTTGCATCATAACAATTTGCGCATTTTAACTACCCCCACAGAATTAAAATTGTTAATGGTTCCTCTTTGTTGTGTTCTATGGGGATTTATCCCATTAAAATCTGTAAAACAGTAAAGTTTTGTCTCACTGGAAAGTCTGGATAACGCCCCCACTACCCACCCTTTTTCTCTCTTTTAAAGGCCAGTTCAGTTACTTTACAGAATAAATGACCTGTTGTTCCATTTTGGCAAGAGGAATCTGTGCAATGTCAGCTTTTGTCTGGGTCTTGTTCACGCATTTTGCTTGAGAGGTGTGGCTATTATACAATTAATGGTCAATAAACTTTCATATAGGCTATTTCAAAGTAAGCTATAAAAATGCCTTAATATATTTTTACACAAACTGTATCGGCTGTCCACATGTAACCCTTGCGTTTATCAAAGAAAAAAGGCATTGCTTTGCCACTGTATTTGACTAGATTTATTATAAACGCAAATTAGGAACTCAGGTACTGTGGCTATTAGCTATGTTTACAGATAGTTGTGGATGCAAGTACTCTTTTTCAATAAGCAGTTTTATTCACCATGACACCAGCCAAGCACAAATAAATCCGTGCACGTTGCGCTCGCACACTTGCAATTACACCCTTTTTTGTCGCCTCTGACGACATCAAAACGCGCGGCTGTCTAATATGAAAACAACGAGCAGAGCATGGAGGATAGTGGACTGAATCTAGTCAAGGTAGGTATCTAACGGCCGGTAGTTTTTCGTGTTACAGAAATATTTCTGAAAGTATTATGAGCTGCAACGCATGCTACTGCATTTGTATGGTTGATCACAAGCTAGTTGCAAGCTGTGACTAACGCTAACGTTTGGCAGCTTCCGAACTATGCTCGGTGAAGGAGATGGGGAGCAGAACGTAGCTAATGCTACCCTCTGCTTGTAAATAATTATATCAATATATTACTGTTAATTCACAATAAGCAAAGTTTAAAGGTGCAATATTTTGCCGTACAGAATTAAAATGAGTGTTCAGTAAATCTAGTTACCTAAACATTGTAGACCTGTGACTGTGGTTTGGGATGTTTGATAAACAGTCACTGCTAGCTAAGCAGGTCTGCTGAAGATATTGTCTTAGTGAATTGTTATCAAGAGTTTCGGATTGCGTTCTATTATATTGGACATTGTATCTTTTAAGCCCTCGCGTTACAAGTGCATATAGGCTACTGATGCAATGTTAGCATCCTTAAATTGTGGAGTCTTTTACCGCCAGAGGGAGTGGGGTAACATTCAGTAAAGTAGCCTACATGCAGTAAGATGTGAAGTAGCTACTGTGTAATGTGAGCAAACGACAGTAGCTTACAATATTTAATGATGTGCTTTTTCGTCCGTATGTATATACCACTACATATTCAGCTGTGTAGAGATTTAAAACAAATATATAATCTTTAAATCATCATCGTGATTCTTGCTGTCGCTGTTTATTCTTTTTTATCACCGCCGTCAAAATAAATATGACGCCAAACTGACGTAAAAAAAGCCAATTTTGAGCATCTCGTCTGTGTGTCTTTTGAGACGTTTGTCTCTTGCACCATCATTTTGAACGCTTCAAAAACTGATTATTAGTAATAGTAATATAGTAATTATTGTTGTTGCTGGTATTATTTACCATGATCTATAGCCGTGATTATTGAGAGTGGCTTTAGAGTATAGATGTTCTTCAGCCTTGACCAACCTTAGTCATGGTGACCTTCACATTATGTAATTCTAGCTTGACTGTAACCTGGAAGATGTATTGCATTTCCAGCAGGATGCTGACGCAGGCATTTTAAAAGCTGAGCACTCAGGGAGTCACCTATGTGCAGATGACTAAGCACTCCCTTATTTCTGTTACGTCATTTTAAAAATGCATATTTAATATATACAAGATGATACATAAGACAGAGTAACAGCACTTTTTATACGTGTTTTCTCACTCGAGTTCTCTGATTATGTTTTTTTTTCCAGCTAAATTGAAATTAGTGGTAAAATTCCTGAGGACAGAGATGAAAATGTTCTTATTCTGAATAGTCATGTGGTTCTGAACAATGTGAGCAATATGATACACCTTAACAAATTATATACAATGTACAGTTCTCCTCCAGTGGCAGTGCTCATAGTGATACATTGGTCCATTGTTAGTGCTTGTGTGGCACAAACTTCTGTGCAGTTCATTCCTGAAGTGTACACCTTAGTGTTTTTTCCTCCAAGACGAATGATCTGACACATACAAATTTCTTCCAGGTGCATGGGGGCGGGGGGTACGACTCTGACTTCAGCGATGACGAGGGCCCAGGTGGAGAGTCTCGCCAAAAAGAGAAGAGGTACTTACCAAACGACAGGGCATGTTGAACCATCCTATTGACTTTGATAGCGTCATTTAACCAACCATTTATCTTTTTTTTGTTGTTATATTATTGCAATGTTATTTCAGACATCACAACGTCAGTTAGAAACGTTGTGTAAGTGATGCAAATGACTCAAATCCTTAAATTGGCTTGTTACTCAAACAGGCACTGGCAGTCTCATTAATTGGAAAATATTCTGGTCTGGTAAAATTGGTTTGTTTTTAGAATGCCTGTTGGAAGATTGAATAAAAAGAGTGTGTTTAAGGTAAGGTTTGAGGTTTAATGTTTAAGCTTGCTCAGATTGTGCGCTGTATGATGTTATCAGAGGCTCTCTGCAGGGAGATGTACTAGCAGATATCACTCTTTGTGATTGGATCTGCTCTGAACTCCCCATGGTGCCCAGAGAGTCCTGTAGAGTAACTGGAAGCCCTAGATTAATATGTGTTCTTATTCAGCCTGTCCGGGGAATCTCACTATCCAAAGTAGAAATTACTCTTATTTATGACCTAACCGTTTATCCAAATGTGTTTTCTGACAGGAAACCCGATCATCACTTTCACAAATTTTCCTGAAGCACATTATATTGCTGTTTGCATCATAACATTACTACATTGCATGATTTTTTTTTCACATCCAAGGCGACCTATACGGCTTATGTTTTTGCACATTGTCCATTTATATAGTTGGATATTTATTGATGGAATTCAGGTTAAATGTCTTGCTGAAGTGCACAATCTCAACCAGTTCCTCCACCACTGCCCTCCATTGCTGCCCACTACTGTGAAAACATGAATTTGGCTGACTATGCAGGATATTGTAATGCTGCATTTTTATGTTTGCCACAATATTCCACCCTTGAGCCATGTTGGACAATTAAGCCTTTGAAGAAAATTTTTTTGGAGTGTTTATTTCAGAATTCTAAGTCAGTGTTCTAGAACTCCATTGCTTTCAATTACCAGTAGTGATTGCTACATCAGTATTAGTATCTTCAGTTCAGAACATTCTAATCACACATTTTTGATCTAACACCTTAATGTGTTCATAGTTTTGCACAGTAGTACTCGCATGTAACTCTTAGTTTTTGCTTAACTTTCTTTTCTTTTGTTGACTCAGGAAACATTCAGATGACCTGCTGCTGCAGAAGCCCTTCCAGAAAGGAAGACAATCTAAGGTGGCCCATAAGAATGTCGCTGCACAGGAGTGGGACAGGTGTGAGTTTCCTCTGTCAAGATTGCAAAAGGCAGTAGCAATGGAGTATGATAATATACATATATATGCAACATCTTTTTTTTATTAATAGGTATATATAACGTATCTTTTTTTATTAATAGGGAAGAAGCCAGAAACAGACGGCATCACTTGATTTCAATGAATGCTGTATCCTTCCAGTGAAAAAAAGATTGGATGTATCATGCTCAATCTTTCAAATGTCAGAAGTTTCTCATGCGGATGGTTTACTGTTCTTTTTTTGGCTGTGTGTGTGGATGTGTGCGCGCGCGTCTGTGTCGGTGTCTGTGTGAGTGTGTGTGTACCTGTGAGTGGGTGGTGGGTGGGATGTAAGTTCCATGTCTTTATCTCCATGAAACTGTGTCTTGGTTGGACAGTGCTTAAATAAAGCTATGCTTGAATGTATTTCAGAGAATTGCAGATTTTAGCGTTGCCTTTAATTAGAAACTGATTTACACAAGGACCACCAAGAAAACGCTTCTCATTATAATTCTTACTTCAGTGAAAAAGCTCTGAGGCAGAAAGAAAACCTAGACTGCAGAAGCCAGCCCTCCATTGGATTGCTAATCGCCATCCCTGTAATAATTCATGCTGCCGTTACTAACATGCAACCTGGGCAGTATGTATGCTGCATATTAATGAGTTCACATCACCATCACTACCAATGAAAGTACTGTTTTCATTAAAAATGCATGTGCATTGGCACGTACGAACCAGAAAACACAGTGAGCTGTGAACGCAGTCGTATGTGCTGCCTGGCCATTACTGCTGGTGCGAATGTAACTTGTTGACAGCAGTTTAGTTCAGCTCTGAGAAGTTCTGTTCATAGCCTGCAACCCCCTCTCCAGCTTGTTTCAGCTTGTGCTAGCGGTTTAGCTATATCAGCCAATGCATGCGGTACAAAGGTAGGGCATCAGTACTGACTGAGCCCTGCACTGATCCAAAACGAGCACAGGGGGATGGCATGCCTCTTCATGCAGTGCAATGATTCTGCAGTTTTCTAGATATTTCTACATTGTATAATACTGAGTACATGTGCATGTGGTCCCCTACATTTTTTTCGCCCAGTAATTGATCCACTAATGCAACAAGGAGTTTTACAGGAACAAAAAGCAGGGCTCCTGCCCTCCTGAACCCGGGTTGCCAGATCCCTGGCTCCAGAATAGGCCTTTGTGCGAGAGACAATGTTAATTTGCTACCATTTTTTGTAACAGCATGTTGTGCTACCTCTCCTTGATGTATCATTTTCAGTTTGACAGACACAAGAAGTTTGTCAGTGACTACATAATGTATTATGGTGGGAAAATGGGGGATTTCAAACGTTCAGCGTGAGTTGATTTATTTATTTGCCATTAAATGTAGTTTGATATCGAATTTAGTTTTGCTTTTCAAGAAATAGGTATTTTAAATCTCTGAAGTTGGTAAAATAGAAGGTGGTTTAAAATATGCCTGGAGCAAAATAACTTTTCAAAAACAACGCTAACTCCATAGCAAATGTATTACTTGCTTCAGTATCTAAGTCTAATCTTGTTCTGACAGGTTGTATTACTTTTATGTTTGTTAGCATGCCAGAATCCATTAAGAATGGTCCTACCTGTGTTAGAATCATACAAAGCCTTGTTAAATTTTCACATTTCAATGTTTCTGTTTCACCCTTTCAAACCTATCATGAAGTATTTTATCTCCAGAAAAGTTGATCTTTAGTTTCAGAGATATACTGTGTCCATGTAATGTCAGCACTATATATAGCCTGTACTAAAGGACTTTTTGTTTTAGGACCAAGGATAAGACGGATTTCGATGTTGTGAAAGAAAACCATCGGTTCCTATGGCGAGATGAAGATGAGGAGGATATGTCATGGTAAATTGCGGGTCATGGGTTCCTTCAGTGCGACTGCACATACTGTGGCATGTGCGGTCAGACTCAATCCAAACGTGGATGAACAGAGAGCAGAAACGGGGAATGGATTCCGAATGGGAACTTTAATTCCTGTTCTGTAAATCTGCTTTACGTTCGCAAAAATAACAAACCCTGGGGGTCTATAATCCCTTCAAGGGGTTAGCTTGAGTTAGCTCCCAGACGGCGCACGAAAACCCACGCTGCTATCCAGTATTTCCTGTCCCTGCCCAAAGATCCCTACCTGACCACTATTAGCCCATGCACCCCTTAAAACATAGAACAGCAACCCAAGTTCTCCCCTCTCCATCACAAGTCCTCCAATTAACAAGTTTCTCCTGTCTTGTTTTCTTTTGAATTTTGAAAACATTATGTAGGAGGTATGGAGGACATTGGCAGAACATTATAATACTTTAAAATGTGTGTGTGGGGTCGGGTGGCAGAGAAAATTTAATTAAACTCAAACATGTACTCTGATTCCTGTCTCCACCTTTCTCTGCATCTCTCAGAACTGCTAACATTGCAGAACGTAGGCACAAGTGCTTCCCTACTGCAGGCTGTACTGTTAGGACCATTAAAAGGGCTTGTCAAGAGTTTGAAAGCTACTCTACGTTGATTGACATAAACAGTCTGCATTAGCAGTAGGGCGGTGCGTGATTTTATTGCCTTTGGTAGTCTGTCTAAACTAATCTGAAGGCCTGTTCATTTAATTAGCAATCCCCTGCTGAAACCAAAGAGGAACGTGTCTTTGTGTATTCCGATACTGCCTTTAAATAATGCATGTTTCATTGCTCCAAGCCAGTATGCGGGTTGTGAGAACAGATTGTTTCCGTTTTTTTAATACTGCATGGAAATGTGCATGTTTTCCAGTGTGAAAAGTACTTGGTGTGAGAAATTATATTTTAATTTTCCTCTCCAGGGAGAAAGAACTTGCAAAGAAGTACCATGATAAGCTCTTTAAGGAATACTGCATAGCTGACCTAAGCAGATACAAGGAGAATAAGGTAGGCGCTGTTCTTTCCAACCTCATTCGATAACAAAGGTAATTTTACACCTGAGGTTATTATGACCTTTCTCATTTTAAGCTGGAATCTCCACCACATGGCAAAGAGGCTAGCAATATTGAACAGTATTTGCGGCCTGAATGAATAAGATCTCAAGTCTGCATTATGTCATGCACAGGTCTTTAGCAAAGCTTTATGTGAAGTTTATCTGATGTCATATGTTGTGTAAGGTTCTCCAATGTTCTTGTCTGATCCAGATTATTCCTGTGCTTATTACTTGTTGAAAATATCATACAGTACTTGCTGAAATAATTGCTGTTTCTCCCAACAGTTTGGGTTCAGATGGCGAGTTGAAAATGAAGTTGTTTCAGGAAAAGGTAAAATTTAATTGCACTGCATTGACTGATTTCTGTTACTGCATTACTTAGAAAATAATTACACTGAGCACTGTGGTCTGCATCCTGAACAGATAAATGCTGGCTAGTGAATCTTACTGTTACTTGAATTGTTTTATGGATGCAACTAAGTGCTCAAAGGACGGTTACCTCTAATCCTGCAGTTGGTTTAATGGTGTGTTTTTGGGTGTAGTTTTTCTGGTTCTTTACATTTTCCAAAATCATTATAGAAAAATTATTTATTGACTTGAATGGTGAAGTATGCATCATGGCATGAAATATATTTCAAGATGAATCTCATTTATTTTTGTGACGTCTTGATTTGATTCAAGACCTCACAAAAGTTTGAATTCAGTTCTTTTTGTTCTTGCCACTAGATGGCAATCTAGAGTTTTGACACTATTCGATTCCAGATTAACACTGAGGTTAAATAATCCATCTGTCAATCACAAACTTCATTTTAGTGGTCACTTTCATTGTCGTAAAGAATCAGAAGCCTTTTCATAATCCAGCAAAACCTTGTCACATGGAATTTGGATATAGTTGGTAGCAGACTTTTTGATCCTGTCCAATTGACTGGTTACTAGTCATATAACTTTATAAGATAGTCGAACCATTAGCCTTGTCAGGAATGTAGCAAGAACAGCAAGGTTTATATTTATGTGTTTGAATTGCGTGGAGTATTTAAATGGTCTTTAACAGGAAATGGTTGAAATAAGTATACCTATTCAATCACGGTTTTCTCTGTTCTTGCTCTTTTTTTCTTTTTTCCCCCCCAAAGATTCTTGTCTTGTAATTTGTTCTTGCGTGAAAGTTGAGCGTGTTAATGTGCCATCCTGGATTAAGCCATTCTTGTCCAGGTCCATGGCTTCCAATCATTAATGAAGGCACAGAGGGACAGATGGTGAAACCCTAGATGTGCAATATGATTAGTACTAGTAGTTCAAAATACTGCTTCAGACTTTTGTGAAACCAATGGATTTTATTGATTCGTGTTGTGTCTGGGTTGCATGTCATGACCTTTTTTTTGTGATAAAAATGCTACAGATGTCTGAGTTTTCGGTTGTGTGACATAAACATTAGTGTGGCATTACTGTTATCTCACGTGAACAGGTGAAAATGCATGCTTTCAGATGCCTGTTTGTGGGGTTTTTGGCCGACGTTAGCAGAATGAGATGAACATGGGCCTCACTAAGTCCATCCGTGTCCATAATTGACGGAACAGTATCCTCAGCGCTGTGTTGGACCGTTGCATGGTGAATACAGGAATGTTATTATTAACTGTAACGTTTTTGATCTGGGGGGGAATCAGTAAAAAAAATAAATAAAGTATGCTTCAATTTAAGTTTAAAAAAATATTATAATAATGCTATCGTTAATGGCAGTGTTAATTATTTTCATATGATTGGGCTAAATTGAATGATAGACTGTGGCTGTGGACGATGGACATTAAAAGTCATATGGGGTGAATGGGACAGTGCAGGGGGCTCATGGTTTCTCCCATGGGTTTGAGTGAGGTGGCTGCTGGAGAGGGACAGCGAGCGACTGCGTGTCCTGTGGTGAACCGGGCCTCCTAATGCTCTTAGAGCCCCTGTTTAGGCTGGGAGGCGCTTCTCCCGTCGTCCGTCCGTCCGCAGAGCCCTCCCTCCCGCTCTCCCCGCCTAAGCCGCCAGTCTGGCGCCTTCTGAGCCTCGGTTCCCTGGCTTAGCTCCCTCTCTGTCCTGATCTCCTTGTGACGTCGCTCGCCAAATCCCTCCGGACTCCGCGCCAAGGTCCAGACCAGAACCCCCGACTCCCTCGACGAGCACCGATTCCTGACGCTCGTTTCCTACGCCGCGATGGCGACGCCACCCTCACCCCACACCCGCGCACTCCGATTTGTAATTGCCGGAACCGGATAGCCGTCACTCTTCTGCCGGTTCAGTCCTGGTTCTGGACCACGGGCCTGGTTGTCAAGGGCAGCCGCTGACCGTTGCTACGGCACCTTGTCCCTCAGGGGTGATGGACACCACGTGACGAGTCCAGGCTAGCCACTGCTCTGCTTTGTCCTTTACTTTCGAGCGGTGCTCGGTTGAGCCCTTTCACCTAGAAACCATATCTGCCGGTCAGAAGGGGCCTGAGCATGCTTCCTGTCAGTGGTGTTCCGCACACGGGGCAGAGGCCCCGGCCCAAGCGTGTGTTGACAAGGAGGACCCGTTTCGCTCAAAGTGCCGTGGAAAGTTAAACCGTGTGCATGTTTTTACAGGCGGCTTGTGCGGACACGCTTGGATTTGGTGAACCTGCTAACCTTCTGCAAACCAGCTGTAAAATAGGCCATGGCAAAGCTCTGCACGACAGGCAGAGGTAGAGTCTGTGCTGGTTCTTTCAGGTCAACATTATGCAAGTTATTTTTCTCTCCTTAAATAGGAGCCCCAATGTTGTTGAAAGTCTCCAAGCTCATTTAGTAGGAACGCCCAGGTTTCTAAGACGCGCTGAACGTCCTGTTTCATAAACATTTGATGCCTTTCCAATCATTGTATCATTTCTTTTTGGGCAGGTTTCCCCTAGTTGAGGCCAGGATCTCTCTATGGGGTTAGGCAGAATATAATTGGATTCTGTACTCTGAAATCTGTTTTCCTGTATTGAACCATGAAGTGTAGGCTACTATCTGAGTCAACTGGTCAGGGTTGTTGTTTCAGTTGCAGATGTGTTTGACCCCTTTGTGCATATTTGCCAGGTGCTGCCATATATCCAACGGTGTTTTGCAGTATGACGTATGAATCTTGGTCTTTTTCAAGTTTTAAATGTCAAAATTAGACCTGATCCACTTTTTTGTGGGCCACACAGTTCTGTTCCCCACAGTCTTACTGGTTTGACATCGCTCTTTTATCCACTGTTACTGTTCTTCCTCACTAAAAATATATCTTAAGCGGCCTTACGTGATGACAAAGAAGGAAACAGAAGCAGTTAAACTGAAGTGAGAAGTTAGGTTTTCCATTCAGAGTTCAGGAGAAAGGCGTTACGGTGGTTTGATTGAATCTGTTGGGAACGCTTTTAGCGTCAGTCGGCTAAGGGCAGTTTGGCAAGATGGGGCTGCAGTAACAGCTGGGGCAGGGCCGTTAAGTGTCCTGGATGAAGATTGTCAGCAGGGAGTAGGGATCATCGGGGGGGGTGGGGGGGTGGGGCGTAGGAGGAAGGGGGTATCCCAGCCGACGGCCTGGTTCTCATCCACGGCCCAGTGACGCTTTCTTCCCTAACAGATGGAACCCTAATTGGATGTTAATGTCAAGTTTTTTTTTCCTTCTGCCTTTTCTGTTTGGTGATGTGAAAGCACTTAGTGAGCAAGACAGTATGCCAGTCCAAATAGTGTACAGTGCAGTTATTTTAAAAATCAATCATTTCCTTGTCTTCCAGTGCAGGTGTGGCACAAAAAACTTAATTAAGTGCAATACCCTTCCTGAAGTAGCAGATTGAATTGGATTGATAGCTTGATTTCAGTTTCAGTTTTATGGTTCAATGATGCAGTTACTAATAATGATCTTCGTATTTATGATATCTTTGTTATAGGTCAGCTATGTTATTCAGAATTATTTATTCAGTGTCATGAAATATTTTTTTCTCAAATAAATGATCCGTACAAACTGTGCAGGAAAGATTAATTTTAGGTGTGTTGGGTGTACTTTGTCCTACAGGCATGTGTTGTGAAAGATTTTGTTTGTAAGAGCTGTCTAAACCTGGTACAGTGGCATAATTTTTTAAATAATGAATTTATTCACTTGTCAATATTTGTGTTCTAAGACATGGTGTTTGTTAAAAAATGTCCTCAATGTGCAGTCCCTTCAAACACTGCTCACCTTGAAATTAGCTCTGTTAGTCAGACCTTGAAAAGGTGCACATGTCTGTTTAAATTGCTTGTAAAGGCTACAGTTTCTCTGGTTAAAAAGAAAGGATAACGAAATTTGCACACATGCCAGGTGGGGAGTTTAGCAGAGTCCCCCTGTGAGCGAGAGTGAGGAGCAGTCCTGCCCCATGGCCTGATGGGAAGGGAAAGCCCTGGTGGGGGAGCGCTGCTCATGACCCGATGTCCCCCAGCTGGAGGAAATCAGTTAGACACGGGCAGCGGCCGTCGGGGGTTCGGATAGGCCATGGGCTGGACGCTGGGAGTGGGCTCTGTGTGTGTGTGTGTGTGTGCGTGTGTGTGTGTGTGTGTGTGTGCACGCGTACATGTGTGGATCATGAGTGTATGTATATTTCCGTGAAATTCGGTCTGTCTGTTGTCCAGTCAGATGTTCATTGGCAGAAATACCCTGCTCACAGTGCCTCTCCCCCTGCCTTGTACTCTTCTTTTATAGGTGCATTAGGATTAAGAGCGATGGCTATTGGTTACTGAGTCATAAATGGCCCTGAGAAGCGGCCATCTCTTTTCTCATTACCGTTCCCACCAGTGCTGCTTAATCACCACCGGACCGGCTCCTCCATAATGGCTTCAGCTTCCCATGAGTAGAATTTATGGCCGTTGTCCAGGACTTCTGTATTCAGCAGTTTACAGGCCAACGGGGTAAAGTTGGGTGCAGTGGGTGGGGGCGTTAGCCTAAGTCATAAGGCAGAACAAGAGCGATTGTTTCCTGAGACTGACTCTCGGGGTGTTTACGGGGTGTTGAGCGTCGGTGTAGCCCGCACTGTGTTACCGGCGTCTGCCCTACAGGCCAGTTCTCCTGCGGGAACAAGCGCTGTGAGAAGCAGGAAGGCCTGAAGAGCTGGGAGGTGAACTTCGCCTACGTGGAGCTGGGGGAGAAGAGGAACGCCCTGGTCAAGCTCAGTAAGCGCCTTCCCCACCGCCTCCTAGCCTAGCGCCGCTGCTAACCCGCGGCTGGAACTGTAAGTGGCACAGATCAAATTAGTGCGGCCTCCTCTGAGAATTTCTATCAGTTTTAAGCACATTTTAACTACTTTGAAATTGATGTCAGTAATTTCAGTGATTAAAATGGATGAATAATTTTTTTGTTTCAGTTTTATAATTGCATTTCATGTATTGCTACAGAACATTTCCAACAGTATTTGGCAATATGACTTGGTGTTCTTGCGTGGTTCTGTATGAGAACCTGCAGTTACATGGTATTTGTCTTTAGCTTTGTCCTTTTCTAAAAGGGAAAATTAGGCCTCATCGGCCTTTTCTTTGTCAGTTCATCGGTCAGTTTTCCCACAGTTGTGCTGTTTTGACATTGGTGCTGTGTCCACCGTTACTGCCAGTCTGAGCTTTCACTGTTCACCTTCATGACCAGCTGATTGTGCCTTCTAGGACTTTGCCCTGAGTGCTCCTACAAACTCAACTACCACCACAAGTGAGCGCATTTTATTTTAATCGCTTGGTTTTTGTTTTCTTTTGAATGTCCTGAATTAAGCAGCTTAGCGACTGTCCGTCATTTCCCGTGACATTGACGCTGTCTTCCAGGAGGAAGGAAGTCAAATCGAAGAAGAGGAAGCGCTCCGATGAGACCCAGGACGAGCCGCCGTCGGGACCGGCCAAGGAGAGCTGCCAAAAGAAGAGCAAGCGCAGGAGGAAAGGTGGACGACCGTTCAGCTCCTCGGCCTGCTCCTGGCCTTCAGCATCACACCCTGTAGCCTTCAGTATCGCACCGCAGCCTGTACCGTGCTGCAGAACCTCAGTCCAGACTTCACAGGTTCACCTCACTGAGCCAGTGGGTCTTCTCACGAAAAGCTAATGTAAGAAGAGAGAGTGTGGCTGAAACTGGAAAATAGTTTTTCATCCAGCTGCTGGCTTCTGCCTTGGAAGCGATGCAACATTCCGTGAATAACATACCTGTACGTGCCTGCACAGCACCACTGCATTTCTGTCTGAGGAGGCTCTTTAGACTTTTCCAGAAGTCAACACCCCACTGTAAAAGGGAGGTCTGTAAATATGATAAATTGTCTTGTTTTTGAACGTTTAGGGATTTGGAGAAGTTTAGGGAATTTGCAATGTACAAGGTAAAAGGAGTTGAAAGTGATGTGTGTTCCCAACTTCCATGGATTACAGGCTCACAGACGTATCTCCACGATGTTTTGTAAGCACAGTTCCATGCATTTGTGTGAATGTGAAGTCTGTTATATAATGTCATACAACACAATTCACATGTGACCCTCCTGTGTCTCTTTAAGTGGAGCTGATCCCTGTCTTGTCTCTCCGACAGAACATTCCTCTTCCAGAGATTCAGATGACTCCGGGGAGTCTGACAGAGGTATGCGTTCGCTCCGCGGAAACTCGGGCCGAAGGAGACGGCCCATCGCCGCTCCTCATCCTCACACAGCCCGTGTGGAGACACGTAAAGCCTTTGTGTGTCCATGCGGCCCATCTTCCCTAAGGCAGACAGTCACTGTTCATTGGGAGACCTTAGACATCTCAGTGTGGCCGATAGCATTAAGCATACAAGATATGCTCTATTGTAATGTAGACCAGTGATGTTTATCAGTGCCCTTGGAAAGCTGTTCTTTGAAGTGGCTGGTTTTTTTATCACCTTAAAATAGCAAAATTAAATAAAATAAATGCATTAAACCTTGGTATGCCCAGTGTTGGGGAGTAGTTAACTACATGTAGTTAAATGAATAGTTTAATTTCAATTTGTAGCAGTTTGCTGGTAGTTAAACTACATTAAAATTTGTGTAGTGGTTGTTGTAATCATACATAAAATAACGATCACAGACAGCTCAGAGCAGCGTGAAGTATTTCTATGGTGTTCCTAGCTTACTCATGGCTGCGCATAACCAGAATGGAAGGAGCATTAGGGCAGTCTTGCAGGGGTCTGATTAGTGGGGTCCCTGTGACCTCCTCCCACAGGTGAGGATGAGTCAGACGAGGACACGGAGGGACCTTCGGAAGCAGACCACTGGAAGGGCCCCGCCCCTAGCGTTGAGGAGAAGTCCAGGTGAGGAAGACCTCGCTCGGTCGTCTTCACAGAACGGTCATCTTGGGGAACCCAGTTTTATGTCCACTTCACTACTGGTTTCCATAGTGATTTTCTTTGAATGAAAAGAAAAACACTGCTCATGTTGTGGCTCTTTGTGTCTTGTAGGGAGGAGGAGTTTGACGAATACTTTGAGGACATGTTTCTGTGACCGGTGTGTGATGAAGCTCAAGCCTGGAACAGGAGCTTTCCAGAACCACTGCAATATGTGTTTACGATTCAATGTGCTATCTGAAGTTTACTTCCATTTTATTAAAAACCTCAGAGTTCAGATTTCCTATGTCTGATTTGATTTGGTACGTTTTCTCTGCTGATTGTTGATGGTGACTTCAGTCCCTAAACGCTTAGTAAATACTAGATGTGATTGTATCCATCTCTCTCTTTTTGCACCCAGAAAGTATTTTCTACTCCTAGGACAGCACATCCACGTGAATGCTCATTATTTAACCTTTAATACTGTAAAATTTAACCATGATAAATAGTCGATCAGATCAATCCTGAGTTGGTCTTTCTTTTTTTACTATGTTGTTATGTGGTCTATGTCTTTTTTTATCTTTATGGTCAACGTTCACTACAGAATAAAGCGGCTCCTAATTGGACAAAAGCCGCTGAATTGCGCCTAACTAGTTTACGCCTTAAGAGACTTCTGTATGGCAAAGTTTAGTTTGCATATGTCTTACTCGATTTGAAAGGTAGAATTCAGCAGTACCCTATAGTATTTCACTGTAACACTGAAGTGTACTCTGTAGTAGTTCTTTGAAGTTCAGAAGTACACTAGTAGTAATACACTAGAATTCAGGGGTACACTATTGTTGTTTCTAGAATACAGAGAAGCGTAATAGTAGTTCACTGAAATACAGAGGTACACTTTAATAGTTCACAATGATTTAAATTTAGAATAGTTGTTCATAGAATAGGGGCAGACCAGTCCCTCTTGCTTTGTTCAACTGAGAACGAAACAGAAACGTGCTTCTCTATGTGGACTTGGACCTTGTGGTGCCACACAGTAGCCCACAGTAAAGCACAACGTCTGAAGAACTACTCAGAAAAAGGCTTTTCCAACTTTTATGAATTGCTTTATTGTTCGAAGTTTACGTCTTTACACAAACTCAGTTGTTTCAATATATCGATCTAACCTTTAAAACAGCAGTCTTATTAAACATGTTTTAATAACCTTCATACATTAGCACGTGTGTGCACATGTGTGAATATACTGTATATATGTACATGAATGCATTAAAACCGTAGTTTAATGAGAAGCTTACATGAGATTCACTCGCCTCCCCATCTTATTTTCTCCCATATGTGGGAAAGCACACCTCTTAGGGGCTGTGTGTGTCTGTCATTAGTAAAATCCTACCACTGTCTTTTTAAATGGCAGCACTGGCTTTGATGAAAATTGAATTTCTAGACTGTTTTTCCATTTTGTTTTTGAAAACATTACCTAAAACAGAGTGTATGTTGCTACTGGCACTGTTTCTGACATTCTGTGTTTGCTTTTCCTCATACTTTTGCAATTGCGTAATATTTTAGGTTTTTTGGTTAATGTTTGACACCCGTGCTCGAGTATACCCAGCAGTTCAAATATGAAAAGGTGTTGACTTTTAGATTTGCGAAAAGCAGAGTTCAGAAAATGCTTCTGACCGTCAAGTAAATAGGTGAGGTGCCATTTGCAATCTGGACCTGATCAGGCTTTACTAGTCTGCTTTATATAATCTAGGTAATTTAAAGTTTAAAGCTCGGAGAATCCTAAAAGCTGGCATACAGTCAAAGCCACCCCAGTCTAATCTCCTTACTGGTATAAAGCATTTTATACAGACACGCAGGGCAGCAAGACACTTTTAATGTCTCTGTCCTTTTGACAAGAATCTAGTCTTCCCTCCATAAACTTTGTGCTTATTTCTTTATACAATGTGGATCATTTTCAAAAGCTGACTTGTATATACGTACGACAAAGCTATTTACTCTTTCTGTAAAAATATATAATTGTACAATATGCAGTCTGGTGTCTACTAATTAGTAATTGCATTCCACTTAAGATTTAACAAGAGTTGATCATCTTGTTTCTGAACATCATGTTTCTGAACACCTGCAATAGCATTCATAAAAATTCTGCATTTATTATTACTTTGAACCTGAAGACCAATGGCCAATTGGTATATGTGTTTAAGGTCATGTAAGACGTTGCCAGGTTCTTAAAGTCTTTTTCTGCATAAAAGTATAATTTTTTTCTGGTATAGTACTGTATGACTGTATAGACATTGGAAACGGTTTGGTCCAGATTTGTATGTAGTTTGATGACATCCAAGAATTATTCCTGGAAAATAATTTGTGTAGGCAAAAGTGGTATTACCAAAACAAATCAAATGACCACACATCCTTAAATTGATTTCAGATGAAACTTTATAAATACTTATTAATTTGAGTATTACTTATCAGAATTAATACTCCTCATTTTAAAAATAATCGTGACCTTCACATTGCCAACTTGATTATAAGCACCATTGGCATAAATTAGTTTAATTCAGATAGTTTTAAACTAAACAACTGACAGCTGTTTCATTGCTATATGATAGTAAAACAATGTGTTAAGTTTGTACTTTGTGAATTTGTAAGGACAACAATAAATGTCCAGGTAGTTCAGAATTTGCTCAGTGTCACCAAATGCTCATTTTAAGACTTTATTAAGAAAGTCTTGGGCAAATATGTTGCAGGGTGCAGCCTTACTGCATTTAAGTAGTTAAATGGTAAGACAAAACTAACAGCAAGGAGTCTGTAGTACTGTAAGTATATACATTATTTTTAAAACGTAAGTAAATCATTTAATCTAGAAAATGCAGCTATTTACAATACTTGTGAGCTATAGTTAAAAACGAGGAATTGCACAATGATGCTGTCACTGTGGTGGTTCAAATAGCACTCAGTCCTTTGGTCGGTTGTGGGAAAAAATGTAGCGCTGTGCAGCTCGGCGCATCTCCTGCATATCCTCATTCAGCATATGGTGCAGGTTTTGGACTTTGAGCTACTGGCACCTTCATTGTCTAACAGGAAAGAGAACAGTCAGGATTTAATTAAGTTCCTGCTCCATGCCCTTAATAGGCCACAGCCATTCAGAAATGTGTTACCTCCATCCACCAAACCTCCCCCTGTGTGTGGCACAACATTTTCTGGCATGCTCACGTTTTTAACCTTGGTTTTTATGATGTTTCCTGTGTGCTTTGTGAGTTTGCTGTGATTCTTAGCACTGCTACATATGGGGGGCAAAATGGCAGGTTGTCAAACATTGTTTAATTTGCAACTCTTTCTCTTTTTTTAACCCTATAAAAATATTTACATATGGGTGGCAGTTTAGCATATAACAAAGTTATAACTGGAAGGTTGTAGGTTAAATTCTCAGATGGGGCATTTGAGGAAGGTACTGTATTTAACCTAAATTTCTTCAGTAAATATCCAGCTGTATAAATGTATTTAAAGAATGTAAGCTGTATACGTTAATTTGGATAAGACCATCTGAGGTACTATGCATTGCACTCTGCCCGTGAATATTGTCTGTAATTTTATGTTTTGTAATGTCATTGTCATAAACGGAGCTATGGAACCTTATAAAGCAGTGAAGGTTTTTGTTGCTGTGGTTACCTTTCTTCTCAACCTCTTCCAGGCTCTTCTTCTGTTGTTCTATGGCGTCCACCTTTGCCTGGTGAACATCGGCCAGCTCCTTCCAGTGCATCCTGTTGTTGTTCAGTCCATCAAACATGGGTGTAATTTCTTTGTGAAACCTCGAGAATTCCTGCACAAGAGAGAGAGCCGGTCACTGCAGGCCTACCAACAGCCAGCACAGTCATTAAACCTTCGTTCAAGCATCCCATCTATGCACGGATTCCCCTGGGACAAGTTAAAGGAGTTTAAGCATTGCTTTAGCATGTGTCACCTCTGACAATGCTAAATAAGGTTAGTTAGCACTGACTGTGCTGTATTATGTCCATGTGAGTTTCTACAGTTATTACCATACTGTGATTTTAATTATTAGGGTGTCGATTTAATAATGTGATTATACTGTATTTGCCTCTTCGGTGACTCCCAACGTTCCCTTTAAATTGTGACGTTGCCTGAGAATGTTTAAGCTGTTTCATTTTCAGTTTTAGGCATCAAAACAATACCACTGAACATGTCATTGAAATCACTTTGTACTTCAGAAATAGAGGCTGTGTAAGCAGGTCTTTGCTAAGCAGGTAATTTAAATGTTTTATCTTTTATCAAATTGACAGAAACCATAATATTTTTTACCTGGAAGATTCTGTTCACTGATCATATTATGCTATAAAGGTTTAATGTAATTATTCTTAAAGCTTACCTTGTACACAAATGAACACACAAAGTCGATAAAACCGCACTGCATCTTGGGAAGCTCTTCTGCCTTATTTCTGTCCATCATGGGCTGAGGTACAGAGCGAAAGTCGAGAATAATCAGTGACGTTTCATTGCTAACTGTTGCTAATGTTTAAAGTGAGTGCTTTTGACAGAGTAGTGAATGATAGTGTTGGACACATGCACATTTAAAGTGACAAGAACCCAGATGAGGAGGCCCCATTGGTGTATGGAAATGTAAAGATGTTGGGGGTTGTGTTTGAGAGTCTTACAATGGGCTGCTGATCCAGAACTGTCTTCTCCAAGTCTCCCTGTTCCCAAAATTCTGCTGCTACCATGAGAGCAACCTGTTAAAAGTAGATTCACTGTCAATACGTGTCAAGTAAGTTCTAAAAATAGTTTAAAAACACTAATGGGATGGCCATTACTTATTATCGTAATTCTTAAAGGAGTGGTGATTGTGGAGTGGTCACAGCACTAACCTTACTTTGAACTTCCCATGGTTTGGTAATGGCAGACAGATCACAGCCTGTCATCATCATTGCCCTGTTTCAGAAAGAAGAGTGTCTATTTCTTTGTTCTCTTTAGACAGCCCATACTCATCTGTGACTGGCTCAGACACAGTAATTTAAGCCAATCGTAAGTTAGAGTGCATTACATGCGAAGAGAAAAGCAACAGTCCCTTCAGCGAGCCAGATGCTATTATTTAGCGTAAAATATTCTGTGCAATGACATTACCTGTGGAGGAGTAAAGTTTAAGGAAACATGAAAACTTATATTTACATGATGATTTCCTTCCTGATAGGATTGTTTGAAATGTGGCTGATTCTGTCTTTCTCCTCTGTCATTGGTTCCGTGGCATCAACAATTTTCTGGAACATTGTCCTCTTTCTAGAAGACATAACATTCACGCCATTATACTTGAATTATTACAGTGCCACATATATCCAAACTGCAGTGTGCACCCGTTTTAAATTAACAGTCCAAAAAATAAAGCAGTTAAAACCAAGAGATTTCAAAACAAAGGCCAGCACAAGAGGTCTGATAAGGATCAAGCTCTCACTTGAAGTACAAGGCCAAGTCTGTGGCAATGATGCAGACATCGAACAGATGCTGTACTGTCTCAAACTGACGTTTCTGAAGGTTCTGGAAGATATTGAGGCTCTGTGGAAAACATTAGAATGGACACTGTTAGCAAGGCTCGTTTGAATGGATGGTGTGACGCCAATGTTCTACACTTCACTCCAGTTGCAGCAAAGGGCATCAACCTCATCAGTCATCAACGTTTTGCTGTACTCAAGATGGTGTCTCTCCATGATGGAAGATCCGTGTAATTTGGCCAACGGAGATGCGCTCCTGCAAATAAGGAAACAGATCGAATGTTTTGGAATCTGAAATCCCACTCCCCCCCCAAAAAAATAAATAAATAAATAAATAATTTTTTTAAAATAATAATAATAATAATAATAATCCTTGTTACTATTCATGCAAAGGAATCTTTATTCTTATCAAAGTTGTAATACTTTACTTTGTTTGGTATAAATTGTTGGTTCCTCTGTGGTCAATGTCATGGCAGAATGCAGCCGCCACCATCGCGAAGGCATCCAGGTCTGAATAGTATTTCCTCAGTTTTCCAGTCTGTAATGAGCAGAAAAATGGTGAGGTTACAGGCCATTCTTCAGACACAGAAGTTGTGCACTTGATCTGTATGGATGCAATGGCCATTTTATTTGGTTGGACCAATTTAAAGCACTTCACTCATGTAAAATGGCAAATAAGAGGCAATGGAAAGCTTAAAAAAGGAAGATATTTAGCTCTATACCTCCAACCATGTTTGCAAAGAACCAAACATTCAGTAGCACGAAATGGCATGGTCTGAAGTGTTAATTTACCTGTAGGAGACAGAACATTGTCTGGCCCACATTGAACCCATGCCTCCAGTTGTGGTATGTAATGTCCCGATAACCTTTTCGAACCGTGTACATCCACCGGGTCAGGACCTGGTGAACACAGTCAAGAGAATACTGCCAACTCATCTTCCCTTTTTATACCGGGGAGAAAAATGTACGGAACGTCCAAAACAAATAAGTGACTTGATCAAAGATCATAACATGCTTGCTTCCTTTAGCTAGCTGCATTCACAACCAGTAATTTAGAAATACACAATAGAAAGTGTTACTTTTAGAGAAACAACCATTTGCATAATTAACAGTCTTGTGCATCTTTATACTAGTGGACCTGAAGCTGTCATTAGGAGCCGTTTCTTACCTCTGCGGGAACTTTGAACTTCTCGACCACATTTAATTCAAAGAAACACCGAATTCCACACTTGATCAGGTCATGCTCTGTCACTGGGAAGTCACTGAAGTGGAACTCCAGCAACTCCACGTCTTTAGCCTCAGGAATGGTTGCTCTCTGTGCAAGTCACGGAGAAAATCATCTGATCAGAGTGTATATCGACAAAAATGGATCTTTGCGGTGGATTCATTTGCACGAGGCATTTTCAAAATAATATTTGCTTAATCATTTGAGTCCCATGGCTGAATAATAATTAAAATACATGGAATCAATTCAAATAACACACAGAGGTAAATCCACTATAATGTGACTCCTTGTGGTATCATTTTGAGTAATCTTGAGTGGATGTTTAACTGCATCACAGTGATACTTTTATGTGCCAGGTTCTGGTGCCCGTCCAGCTGGTTCAGTCACTTTCAAAGAGTTAAACGGCATACCAAGAGTTTGTACATTTCTTTCTGGTCACAGTCCTCTGGCTCTTGATTGAACTTCTCCCTTGTGTTCTGAAAAAAAAGCACATACCCAAAAGGAATGATTTATCATAGCTCTCTTTAGGTCACAATTTAGCAATTCTAATTTCCATGCCCCTCCAATTCTCTAAATTCTCAAATTCAAGCGAGGATTTACCAGGATACTCTGAAGTTCTTGGTTGGTGCATTTGGTCTGGTACATCAGCATTTCCTGTGCGATCTCTTTCCTGTTTTCCATCTTGTTGAGTTTGTCGTGGGTGTCGCAGTTTAGGACTGACCAACCTAAAAACTGTGTGAGAGCCTGGAACAATACAGATGTACTTAAGTCCATATTCTGATGTTACAGTCGGCAGAGCTAAGTGCTCAGAAGCAAATGGAAAAGGAGGGGGAAGTAAGGTGCGGAAATGACGTGAAACTGCTTTGACTTGCTTCAGTGATCTGTTCATCGCACTCATCGAAAGGCTTGCCATCTTTTCTGTTGAAAAAGGTGGCAACGCCCACAATTTCTTCCTTCTTGTTGACAATGGGAAGGGACAAGACGTTTTTGATCTTCCAGCCAGTCTCATCCACTGCATCTTTCTGGGCAGAGCAGAAAAGAAAAAAGATTGATTTGAAAGTCCTTTGGGAAATCCATTGTGATGGGTTAATTGAGATGAGCACAGTTTTACCTGGAATGTGAAGTACTCATCCGCTGGTGCATTCATCATGTTACAGATCTAAAGGGGGAAAACATGAGCTTTGATATTTCACATTCATCACACATGGCAATCGCAATTATCAAGGTCAACAAAGAAAAGACAAACATCCAAATTTAAAATGTCATTTGTTCTAAACCTACAGCACGAAAAAAAATGAAATCCAAAATGCTTTCATAATTTTACTGCTCGGCAATCAATTGTACCTGCATCATATTTCATTATTGGTTATCAGTGATAGTGATTATACAATTTTGTGTGATAAATAAGTACTCACAAAGCCATTCTCAGCAACAAAGGTTGGAAGCCCACTGACCATCGCCCAGTGATCAGTCGGAGGTGTCCTTCAAGATATATAGGAAGAAATGTAAAGGAACATTTTCCAAAAAAGAATTAGCACATTATGTTTTAGTTTAATGAATGTTTATATCTTTACTGTATACAACCCTGGGAGCTGTGGCCCCCAAATTCTATGGTGTTTGGTCAAAGTCAATTTATTAATGACATAGCCATTTTTGTTTTATTTATCCTCATGCTCTGCTGAAGAGTTGTGTCTACTATTGTTGGTATTACAGAATATATGCTATTGTGGACGCATAATATCCAGTATTTATTAATACTCACGGGATGACTTTAATCTCTTCCTTTCCCTCCAAAAGGTAGTCAATGATCTTGTAGAAGTTCACTTCCTGTAAAAAATAATAAAAACAGTTTGTACACTCATTAAGTAATACTTAAAAATCGTACAATTTCCCAATTAAATAGGTACGTACTCTGCCATCTGGTGTCTTTGGGCCCTTATAAGGTTCTACATCTCCAAGTTTAATTGGCCATTCATCATAGAATTCCTGGAAAAATGTGAAAAATATTTATGAATCAGGAAGCACGGTTGTGTGAAATGATGAGGAATATTTTTCTGCGGCTCAAACACGAACCTTCTCTTTGGTCATGTCCAGAAGGCCTACAGAATATCTTTCACATTGAAGGTAGGTTCTCACTGTGTACAAAGCTTTGTGAAACTGTCGCTCAATATCTGTGAGCTCTTCAAACACCTTGCTGGCTGACCAGAGCAACACCTGTTGTAAGGTGGGGAAGACAAACAGGCACCGACTTTGTTTAAAGTTGTGAATGTTTGATTTCAGAGAAAGTTACACGGGCTTGGACAAATCAAAATACAATGCAATGTTATTTGCTTTTGTACACTTTCTTAGGTCCTTAGCTTTAGTTCTCTAAAAAGGACAGTGATTTAGGTTATTACATAAGTGGACTAATTGAATACCTACTGTTTGGGCCGAAGTTGGATAACAGTTTACATCCTTACCTGACTTCTCCTGGATTCCACATTCCACAAATATGTGACGTGGTGCTGAATAGCAAGAACTGATGCAAAATTCAGGTACTTGACAAAGATCTATAAGAAAATAAATAAATAAAGAAAACGGGAGAACACTTTAACAACAATGTCTGATATGAATTGTTCAAGAATATTATTGATAGATCTGATATGCGTGTTATGGTTGCAAGGAGGAGACTTTAGCAAAATATGTTATTACACCATAGAACTAGGTAATCCAATTGATGTTGACCCTTTAAGGCTATAATACACTAGGCTTAATGAAGACAATGGCATGTTGATGTGGATTATAATATCTAAATTATATTATAGAATAATCACCACTGGGATTATTGAGTGGGGTGTCTTTTAAGTTGTGCACAGACCATTTAGAGAATAAGACAAACATATTCTTCTTATTTGACATGGCTGTATATACATAACAGTATATAAAAGGCTACTGTCTAGTCACTCTGGTAGACTTACAGTGTCACTTGGTTCCAAACCCTTGGACCCTCAGATCCATGGTCACGCGACCATTTTAGCAGCACTGAAAAACAATCCTTACCTCCTCATCAGTCTTTGAAAATCCATTCGCTCCACTTCTGTTCAGTGCCATGATGACACCAACAGCATCTTTTTCAAAAATGATTGGAGCTGAGAGTATGTTTTTCGTTGTGTATCCTGTCTGATTGTCCACAAATTCGCTGAAGTTATTATTCTACAGATGTAAAAAGAAAGGCAATTGAAACAAAGGCTTTAAGAATAATTTATTCTATTTTTAAAATTTATTCTAAAAAAATATCAATAATTTACTATTCATGGGATGAGTTGCATTTATGTTTTATATTATTTATTTAATTTTCTAATAATAATGAAATTAGTTATGAATTTCTACAGCGAGTACTGCTGTGACTACTGTGTACACTGTGAATTCTATAAATACTAATTCTACTGGCTATCATCGAGATTGAACCACCCACACCAGAAAAAAATGGGGTAAACTGGTCTTCAGTCCAACCCAATCAGATTTGATTGAGCTTTAAGCAAACATATTAAGGTTGGATGGATGGATGGACTGCATTTATATAGAGCTTTTATCCAAAGCGCTTTACAATTGAAGGTGTTTATCCCTCATTTAGCATTTTGGCCTTTTAAATTTGTACTGCAGATGACTGCTAATTTCACACAATTTCAATATCAATTTTCAGTTCAACTAATCAGAAATGCTTAAAATGGTTCTATGGGTATAAATGAAGGTCTGTTAATCCATATCACTGTGGTAACATCCAAAGACCCAGTGTTTATTAAAATAAAATTTAAAAACTATGAGTTAAAATGATACTTCTTTTAACCAAACATTATTGCAAAAATAAAACCATAAAAGCAGCATTTGAAAGATGACAGATGGTTATCACAGAAAGGTCTTGTTACAAATTACAGTTCTGCAAGTTACTTCATGCATTTTATCCAAGCTGTGTAGTAGTTCTTATGTAGGATGTCTAAACTAGAGCCTACTAGCTATAAAGTGAGCGTCTACTCCCATTATATACATATTTTTAATCGTCATCAGCAGTGTTTGTAACAAGAGAAGACACTGAAATATGAAATAACACAAAGGACAGTGGAGTCAACTGTGATGCTTCTAGAGCTTTCTAGAAGAAATGTATTATTATTATTATTATTATTATTATTTAACAAGATATTTGGATATAATGGTCATAAAGTGTCTCCTCACTTCATTTAACATTTATTATTTGTATAGCGTATAACATGTATTATTTGTGATATTTAGAAGTATTGTTCACTATTAAGCACATGTAAATAGCTAAATGAATAAATGTGTTAGCAATGCATTTATCAAATCACAGAATTCAATGAACATATGTCTTTCTTGTGTTTATATGCCTGCCACAGGAATATGACTCATTGTGTCATATTCAGTAGACTAAATGACAGCACCTCAGGCACATAGTCTGGAAGAAATATGAACAAGAAGACATTTTTAACTCACTTGTTTGACATCTGGGATATTTTGTAGCTTTTTCGAACGTGCTGTCAAGCCCACTATTCCCATATCCAGAGGGAAGACGATTTCAGAGTTCGGGTCGACAAAGTTTTGCTCAAATTGGGAAGTCGGGGTGACGTTGAAGAGAGCGGTGGCCAGCTCGGGCGTTCCGTTCCTGGACCTGCAGGCGAAGTAGCTGCACCTGTCAGCATTTGCCAGAAGGCATATTCTCTGCAGGATCCTGTGCATGGACTTCTCCATGCAGGTCGGGGTCTGCACCTCTTTGACCAGGTCGAAGATGACCGCGGATTCCTGGATCTGGGTGGCGTCTTTAAACGAAGCTGGATCTTTGATCTCCAAGCTATTCGCGAAGGCAGCGGTGAGCACCTCGGCCCGGAGCTTCTTATCAAAGTACTCTTTGGCAAACTGGGGGTTATTCTCCAGGTACTTCTCCACGCTGTCTTTGTCCGCCATTCTGCTTGGTTTTTCTCCCCCGGCTCACTGCTGCATTACTTGTCGAATGTCAAAAGGAAGCATGGAACGAGAGCTCAGCAATTTCCAACAGGCTCCAGAGGAGACATGGCTGGCTCTTGTGCCCCACAGATGACAAGCACCCTGCTGTCTCCAGGCGGGTTGAGAGGGTGAAGTGGCTTAATGATTGCAGGGATCCCTGAGGCAACTGATTAATGTGACGTCATTGAATTAACGCTCTAAGCTTGCTTAACCTGCAAATCCCAGCTCTGATCATTTTACTTTGGGCAATCCAATCAAAGGCAATGACTGCCACATTCTGTGAGATTTTCACAAGAAGTAATATGTAATATGAACATCAGTCGCCGTTTGTTTTAGTTTTTCAGTTCTTAATGAATATTCAGAGCATATACTAGGAAAGGTTTGCGTGGGTCTCCCTATCATCCATTGTAATGCAAATTATCATGGATGACATGTTAAATTGTTCTCTGCTGAAAATAAGAGTGAAGCAAGAACTAAAGCAAAGGTTCCCCCCCCCCACCCGTTCTCAGTAACAGAAATCTCTGCTTGCTATGCTATCCCTTCATACTGTGTCCTTTCACACTTTGATGTGTAGATGAAATCCAGTGCACATAGACAAAATTGTATTAATAACGAATGGAGCAAACTTAATCATGTAAAGTAAATGCTAAGTGAATACAGGAATATGAATTAGATTGTTTTAATGGTATAGTAAATTAGATTCTTACAGGGCTCTAGACTGTTGATTAAGTGTTTGTGCTGTTTCAGGCGCTTAATTCAGTCAACATAGTATAGCTTCTGAGAATGGCATTCCAGGAAAAGCTAGGCTATTACTGTCTTTTTACACTGTCTGGAGAGCCAAAGCAAGCAAGTCTATTTTGATCAGCCAGATTAAGCCTGGCTCATTAGCGATATCTTTATATACCCCTGCAGCCATTTCTTTCTCTTTCAGTGGAGGGAGAGCACGTGGTAATTTAAGCCCCAGATTAAGTAAAAGTAATTAACTGCATGTCCCTACAGTAGGATCAGGTGTGTCTTTTTGACTTTGTGGGCTTGCCTCTCATTTTGCAAGTATTCATGCTGTGGCTGAAGCCTAGCCATGCGTTGGAGAAAGTGAGTCAGACATGGCCTCTTCAATGTCATTACTGCAGATGAACACCCGTTTCTAGTTTGATTATGATCTTAATGTGAAAAATGGTAACAACTTGCTTTTAATAAGAAAGCAATCTACAGAATCTGTGCTAATTCGTTAAAATATTATTGCTGTTGACCAAGTGAACATTGACAGAAATAGTAAAATCAGTCATGATAAAGTTAAAACTCTTGGAAGGTTGAAATGGAGATTAAATCAGAATTGCATAAAAAAAAATAAAAAAAACTCTGCAGGAGACTGCTGGAGCTATTTGCTTGTATACAGAGTCCATTCTTCCGATAGGCAGCCATAGATTAGAGAGAGCAAGGGCAAGGAGAAAAAAGCAGGTGGCAGAGATTTGTGTGCGCTTGCTACCCAAGGTTTCTAATGAGACAAAATATTTACGATGAACAGGTACGGAACAGCTGCCAACACAGCGACCAAGAGTGAGTTCTGACATTGATACACTTTGCACAAGGGTGTCAAGAAGAATTCCCTTTACATATCCTGTGCATGCACATTGGCCACTGCATCCAGGCAGGTCAGACTATATAAAGTAAATATTTAATGAAACATATATGTCTGTTCTGGCTGTGTCTCTGCAGGTTTTGTCTGTTAATTGTATTGCCTATCTTTACATCTCACCTTTTTTGAACCACAGCCCGGGAGAGTGGCAGGAGGGGAAGGCTTTTACATGAGCTGACAGCTCTGGCTAATGCTCTTTAGGCACATCAGCCCGTTTTGGCAAGAGGTGCGTTGCTCAGCCTCGGGCACAGGACCAGAGCTCTCCCAGGTGATTTGTGTCAGAGCATCTGGGCTGTTAGTCTCCTGTTACCACTAGAGCACTAGAGCACTGCATCCTCTAACACTGGGCATGTCAAAAGTCAAACAGCCTCTCCTGCACTTAAACTTCTCATTGTATAGGGTCTTAATGTATTTTTTAAAATTTTTATAAAAGAACAACAATAAAAAAGCACCAGCAAGACAGCCAGGTACATTGATGTACTATCACACAAATTAATTGTGTAACAATATCTAGCAAAAAAGATTTAGGTTAAGGAAAACATTGCTACACATGTTACATGAAAATCACTTGAAATGAGCTGGCTATTTTTAAAAAGATGGGCATGTATCAGCATGTATCATGTATCAGATTAACATTACAACATAAACATTAGATTGCAATTTAAAACTTCAGTAATACTTTTATAAACAAGTGATGGGGACCTGGTCTGTTTCGCTGGTCTCTGGCTGGTCCTACAGATAACAACTGTAACCTGCACAAGGTATTCCACTATAATACCTTAATTACAGAGGCACCTTACATTCTCCAGTTCTCCAATCCTGGCAAAATCTTAAACAGCAATGAAATCATCTGAATTATTCTCCAACTTTGATTGAATATATTTAGATTATTTATTATATGATCCTATGTTCTTAAATGCTGAAAAACATGAGTTTAACTGACTGTAAATATGCTGGACTGTCATTAAGGTCTTGCAGTTTGGTCTTTGAGTAAACCACTAAAAATATCTAAATAATATTGAACAAAACTTATGTTCAAACAGAAACTAACCAAGAAGTCAAGATTACGAGAATGACTCAAGTCAGAACGGTGTACCTACAAAAGTAGTTATTTTATTGCACCACCTGTGCAAGAAGGAACGCAGATAAACAACACATTAATAACTTTGCCTCAAACTTCTCTGAGAGAATGCACACATTCAACACTCTAAGATGTAAATAGAGACTATCCCTGGTTCTGCTCAGCTTATTGAACATTTTTTTTAAGATTCACTGACAAGATTTGAATCTATAACCTTTATATGAACATAATCATTAACTAAACTCATTCAAAATATTTTTAAATATATCCTGATATTTACCCCAAAACACCACTAAATGATTTATTAATGTTGCCAGTTAATCTGTCAGTTTAAAAGAAGTGCAATTTTTTTGGACTGTTTTTACATTCATTAACAGATGTCTGAAAGAGAAAGAGAGGGACTATGTGTGGGATAGACTATGTCTGTGTCAAAATATCAACAGATGGCCAGACTGAAAATGACTGGCGCACATGCTGAGGCTTGCTGCGTTGTTTGTAACATTCTAACATTCTTCGGGTTCATGTGCTATCCAGGGAAAACATGTCAGGGTGATGATTTGTTTAAAGTGAACCAGAGTGCTAAAGTGCATTATACACCAGATGTGTTCCTGGCGTAAAGCTTAAAGTCTTTCATAATAGGACCTGAATCGATCCAGAAAAAAAGAAAAAAAAAAAAACTTTTCTGATGAACGGGGTCAAACTCGTGGAACAAGCCAGCCCACACGAGACTTGGGAGTTACATAAATGTTTACCCCATTAAAGCAGTGATGTGGAGAGGAGCTCAGATATCCAGGTGGGGTTATGAAACAGGGAGCCTCTATATAAGCCAAACCTCTGGACACAAGAGCTCTGAAACAGACTGAACTTCTCCCAAGACTGCTTTTTTTCCCAGGTACTTTCCATGCCAAGATGCATGCTTTCGTGCTTTTTTTTACGTTTCAGAGGAGGAACATTTAAAGAAAATTTTAATTTGACTCTTCGTTTTTGTGCAAAATGCAAGAAAATAATAAGATGAAACTATCTCTAATGGACACAATGCAATCTGCTTTCTACTAAGAAGCATCTTTTTTCTTTTTCTCCTGCTTTCAGGTCTGAGTCTCCAGGATGTTCAGGGTTTTAGCCCTCCTCTGTGTACTAGCTACGTGCTGGGCACAGGACTGCACCGTGTCAAACTTCCAAGTGATGAAGAATTTCGACCGACAGAGGGTAGGTAACAAAAATAAAGATCTCTTAAACAAATTCGTACAGATAAATGGTCAACGGTTTGTGTGATAATAGTACAGAATGTTCTTTTATGTGTACTGCTTGCATGTTTAAAAAAAAAAAAAAATGCAACTGCAAATTCTGCTTTATATTAATGTTCCAGTACACAGGGACATGGTATGCTGTGGCCAAGAAGGATCCGGTTGGACTCTTTCTGCTTGATAACATTGTGGCGGAGTTTGCCATGGAAGCTGATGGGTCAATGACAGCTAAAGCCAAGGGCAGAGTGATCATCTTGAAGTGAGTTAGACTTTCTTTTTTCCCAGAATCAAAAATAAATGACATAACATGGGAAGCCCCCCCGCACCCCACCCCTGCCCCCCTTCTGCAAACCCCTACTACCGTGCGCATGAACATACTGCAGCACAGTCACTAACGACGCCCCTTGTAATTTTTGTTTCCACCAGTAACTGGGAGCTTTGTGCGAACATGTTTGCTACTTTCGAGGACAGCACAGACCCTGCTAAGTTCAAGATGAAATACTGGGGAGCTGCTACTTATCTTCAGTCTGGAAGTAAGGCAAAAAAAAAAAAAAAACTTATCTTAAAGTTCCACAATTCTAATGGGAAATATTGTCTTTGTGCCAGAGTGGAGTCTTTGCAATATACCATCAGTAGCATGTACTTGGCTTGGGGGGTGGGCATGACAATGCATATTACTGAGTGTCCTCAAGCGTGCACATGTAAAATGCATAACCTATGGCTGAGGACAGGTTGCGCAAATTCACCCGATGGTGTGACGGTATTGATTGGTC
This sequence comes from Anguilla anguilla, assembly GCF_013347855.1. Taxonomy (NCBI): domain Eukaryota; kingdom Metazoa; phylum Chordata; class Actinopteri; order Anguilliformes; family Anguillidae; genus Anguilla; species Anguilla anguilla. The sequence continues at coordinate 10,713,395 of NC_049202.1, read as the reverse complement.
AAAGGTTTTTCGGAGATTACTCCTCACCTTTTCCGTGTGGCTCCCTGCAGATGATGACCACTGGGTCATTGACACTGACTACGACAACTACGCCATCCACTATTCCTGCCGCCAGCTGGACACCGACGGCACCTGCCTGGACAGCTACTCCTTCATCTTCTCCCGTCACCCCAACGGCCTCAGACCCGAGGACCAGAAGATCGTCACGCAGAGAAAGCAGGAGCTTTGCTTGCTCGGCAAATACAGGCGTGTTTCTCACAACGGTAAGCTTTTCGTTAAAGTGCCCATTTCAGATAAAGAATTTTTGGCGTAAATTGTAAATCACAATGATGCTTTTGAGATGAGTTTCATTTTGTGAAGGAAACAGAAGTCCTCTGTTAAGCATACATTTAATCGTCCCACATTGACTTCTCTTGTGTGTTCAGGGGCATCATTCAAAGCATTACTTGGTCAGTTTAAAAAAAAATTCAAAAAGCGGGCTCAGTGACATGCAGCTGTTATTTCCGCACAAGTTCCAGGCTCTTTAGTTGTTCAAACAAACTGGATCATCTAACAAATTTTTCTTGTTTCACAGGGTACTGTGATGGGAACTGATTCAGCACTGCCAAAGAAAACACTGTGAAATTTTAAAATCACAAATAAAACTCCAAATGTTTGTATAAAATGTATTTGAAATCAATAACAGCAAAATACTATAAAAAGAAATGGCTTAAGCATTAAGAACTGCTATGTGCCAGAGCAGCAGGTTTGACAAGCTTCACATTACACCTGAGAAATTGTTCTCCCAGCCATGGAACCCATTCATAAGCAGCTTTATGTTTGTAAACTGTGTAATGCAACCTGAAACCACTTTGTAAAATAAAATATTGGAAAAAAAGCATCTTGTTGATCGTAAACAATGGCACATATTAACAAGGCTACAGATGCAACTGTTTTTAAGCCTGTTATCCCATACTGTTGTTGAGGCAGGAGGGGCCTAGAAGAACTGGCAGCTCCTCTCAGAGGATGTCCTTTCAGCAGTCCAGCCAATTACCTGTTGTGGTCACAAATGATTGACAGTGGGTAGTTTAGTAGCCCCACCCCCTATTGGGTTTACAAAACATCTTCCACTCATAAGTGCTTTTCAAGATGGCTGAGTGGAATTTAGTCTTCCAGATCCAGACATCCAGATGACCAAATCGATCATGACCATATTTCTTTTGTCACTTTTGTGCACGTAGGCCAAGATTCCATGTCTGAGTAACCTCCTAATACTACTGGGCAGTGCACCAGTACGCACTTTGGATATATATGGACGGCTAAAAGCAAGCCTGCACATAACAAGGGGAAGCAAAGGAGATGTGTACACACAAATCTCATCAATTGGGCTTAAGTGCTAACTCTTACTTAATGGACAGTTCAGGTGATATTTTAAGAAGTGGTAATACAGACAATTGGCATGAATACATTGTGTATAAGAAAAGACTCATAAGGAACAGCAATGTTCGAAACGAATACCAGCAACAAACAATCGCAGCAGCTCATCATAATGATGAAACCAGAAACCATGAATCATGGCAAAAGACCCAAACCACAAAACTGAGCTAGAATGGGAAGCCGTTGGTTAATACATTACCGCTGAAAGACCACCACCGATCTAGCAGTGTCAAAGGTTTCAAGCAAATGACACTTCAAAAATGCTCGGAGTACGGTAGCAGACCTAAATTTGCTCCATTTTATTACTCGTTACAGTTCTTCACACAGTGTATAGGACATTGCAGAACAGATACAAATTCCTTCACTCACAACAAACATTCAAATATTTTACCAAAATGAAAACAAATAATGTCCACTACAATTTGAAGTCCATAACAAAGAAGGTGACACTTGGTTCTACTCCCTGATAAATCTTGGTTTTCAGGGGAAGGGGAAGGGGAAGGGGGACCCCCCCCCCCCCCCCCATCTAGAAAACTTAAGTGGTCCGTAAACATTGCTTTCCTAAAAATACATTTGGCATTAATCTCTGGACTAGATTGTGCTATCAGCCTTTAAAACCATACCTTTGGGCAAGCTTTCAAAGACAATGTGGGACTCATTTTAAACACACAATTAATTTCAAGCTTAGTTAAACCCATCAGTCGTATTCTGCTGAAAAGCTTTCCTGAACCAAGGAAACTTGGCATCTGCCACCCTGCCTAGGACAGCCACCTTAATGCACCGCCTTAAATAGTATAATACCAGGACTTCATTATGCAATCTAATTCAAGAAGTCCATTTTAAAGAATACAGAGTATACATTTACTCTACTTTTATACCCACAGAGAAGAGATTAATATTATAAGTTCAGAAGTGAGGAAAAAAATATTTTAAATAAAGATCAAACCATAAGTTAAAAAAGTATTTATCATATATAAAAATGACATCATTCCTAAAAACTTTACTGTGCCACGTAGGAAATAAACAAAAGTACATTTCACTGGAGATATAATTGCCCAACGTTCTGAAACTTAAAATACACAGGTCATTATACAGATATGAAAATAATTAGAAAAAACTGAATAACAATAAAAGCTTTAAGGAGACAAGTAAACCAGTAGACTTCCACTTTTTTCTGCATTATATTAAAAAAATCTCAATAAAAACACCATATGCGCAAAAGTAAAGGCAAAATAAAAAGAAGGGGCTCCCTTGTTTTAATGAGACAGGCTGAGACAGTAGTCAATATGAGCCAGTAATTCCCGGTGCTGACTGGTGGGATACTTGGTTCTGCATTCCGGACACTCCAAGAAGCTCTCGTCCAGAAGATTCGGGATTTTTGAAGGGGACGTGTGATTCAGATGCGGATTCTCAATCGATAGCTTCTCGAACTCCAGTCGGCTGCAAGAGGTCGGTTCGGAAAAACGAGATTCCTTCTGCTGTTTCTGAGATGAGAGGAAAATGGCGGAAGTGAGAATTTTCCGACAACAAATACATTACCACTTCATCGCGGTCGGTCCTGATACCGCCACCATACTTACAGTCGACTCGAGTTTGGCTATTTGCTCCCTTGCTTTACGAAGCTCTTTCAGGACTTTGTGCAGCTGGTACTGCAAACTTTGACGATCAAGTTTCTCGTTCTCAAAGCCTTTTGCTGACATCTGCACCTAATGACAGTAAACAAGAATGTACCAAAGGCAATGTATGAGGGAAAACACCGATTTAAAATGAATAAATATCTGACCATAACAAAACATGGGCTTGAGTCAGATATTCACAGTACAGTGCCAATTAAAGGTATGTACGATTACTACAGATAGAAATGTGGCGAGATCAGTCAAAATCAGTCAAGAGCCAGTTAATTTAGCAGAATGAATTTTTCTGAAGTAAAAAATGGTAATAAAGAGCATCCTTCATCTCGATCATACCTGCTGTTCCAGCGCCGCAACCCTACTCTGTCCTTCGTGTTGATTCAGCAGAGATTTTTGCAGATGGTTAACCTTTTCAAAATAAGTACGTATGAGCACCAAAGGAAATGTCAAAGGTCACAAGCTTCAATTAAAAGTCAACAAAGTAAAAAACAAAACAAAAAAAACAACAGCTATTCAAACAAAAGAAGTTACTGGGTAATTGAAGACATTTTAAGCGGCTGGGGGAGAGGTTAGAACAGCGTGTGCATTTTGACTATGGGCTTTCCCAAAAATGCTGAATTAAAAAAAAATAAAAATAAGATACATAAAAAGGAAATAAATAACAGCTACAGAACCACAATGCCAATGGGTGGTCACACTGGCCTCTGGGAAAACACAGACCTCTCGTCCGATAGAGAAGCAAAAACACACATCTATGTCATTAACTCTCAGTCAGCTTGAAGACTTCCTGTCGTACCTGGAGAAGGAGGTCAGCTGACCTCTTGCGCTCCTCCGCCAGCCGGGCGTCCATGTTGTCCAGCTCCGCCCTCAGCCTCTCGCTCCTCTCGGCGGAGGCCCTCCTCTCCTCCTCCGCGCTCCTCCTGCTGCTCAGCCTCTCCGCCTGCAGCTGCTCCCGGGCCTCGTCCAGCTCCCTGGCCTTGTCGTCGAGCTTCCTCCTGGAGTCCGCTGCCTCCGCCTGCCCCTGGGCCACCTGCTCCCTCAGCGACTCCAGGTCCTTCTTGGCCTTCAGCAGGAGCCTGTCGTAGTGCTCCCGCATTCGGGCGTACTTCTCATCTGAGGAAACGAGATGATATTCATACAATAGTTTAATTAGGACAGTGTTTCTCAACCCTGGTCCTGGGGACCCACTGCCCTGCATGTTTTAGATGTCTCCCTGCTCCAACTCACCCGATTCAAATGAATGGGTCGTTATCAGGCTTCTGCAGAGCTTGATGATGACCCATTCATTTAAATCAGGTGTGTTGGAGCAGGTAAACATCTAAAACATGCAGGGCAGTGGGTCCCCAGGACCAGGGTTGAGAAACACTGAATTAGGACATCACAAAAGTTTAAGTTTAACACAATAACATAAGAATACAGCACTGAATATAATTTTGGGGAGAAATGTAATAATGTGAACATTTACTTAAGTTACACTGCAATTAGGCTACATCTGATGGGGAAGTAATTCACATATGAAATCGACCTTTCCAACGTAAATTAACTTTATTAAGTTAACGGTTGCAAACAGCCTGGACGTGGTAGGCGTAAAATTGGCGTTTTCTACATAAAGGATATCAGCCTCGGGACTGTGCAAGCTGTTCCTTTAAAGCAAAGCAACAGCCACTCGCCTCATTGCATTAAGATTCCCGGTGTCCCACTTCCTTACCTTCTGAATCGCCCTCTTTGTGCTGCTGCTGGAGTGCATGGTTGGCTTGATTTAACTGCTGCTCCAGCTCAAGTGTCCTTGCCAGGACTGACTTGACATAGGCCTCTCTCTGCTGGTCGTAACCTAGCCACTGCTGGTTTTTCTCCAGGGCCTTAGCAAAGGAAGGAAGGCGCGCACGCACACACACACACACACACAATACACACAATACACACACACAGACAGACAGCATAGAGCATTTTTTATGCTAGGAAACAAAATAAATAAATCCACCATGTAGACTCGCCATCACCTCTTACCCAGTCTGATTTTAAAAGGTACACCAGATAAAAGTGCTTACGTCACGTAAGTGTTCCTGGATGGTGGCAACATCAGCAGGTGCAACCTGCCCATCAGCACGCGAACCCTAAAAGCATTCAGGGGTAGTTACCAGCAGCAAACCTTCCCTCTTTGATTAACAAGCCTACATGTACAATTACCCAGGCATAATGAAACTAGCAAAAAGGCTATCACAGTACATAACTGGAATTACTCCAAGCAAATGTTTTTAAGTTAGAGCTTTAGAAATTAGTATTTTATAATGTGTCAATTGTCTATCAAAATTGTGATTTAAAAACAAATCAAGCAGTTGACATAAGTATCTTGTTTCAAAATTCAAACAAAATCACTGCTTTATTTAACCTTCAGAAATCTTGTTCGACACACCAGTATGTGATGTATTTTTCTACAAAGAACCTTACATACATTTTTATCTTACTCACAAATGTATAAATTAAGTGGTAATTTAGGAGACTGGAACTTATTACTCGAAGGTTGTGGGCTCAGTATCCAGGATGCTGCTGATGTGCCTTGACCAAGGTATTGAACATATACTTCTTCAAAGAATATTCAGCTGTACAAATGGTTTGTATGTAACAAAGTAATCTATAAACCACTTGTATGTAAGCATCTGCTAAATGCCAAAAATATATCAAATAAAATATATACAGCTCGTGTACATACAAGAGAAATGGTCAGGCAATGTAAATGTATGAATAACGGGGGTATTTCATGATGTATGATCCCAAAGAACAATAATCTGAGGGAGCTAAATGAACCAAGAGAACAGCTGTTGAAACAGTTGTGATATGCTGCCACCTGGTGCACAAAGGCATTACTACAGATGTAACTGAGCGTGGAAGGGTGCCCTCCATCAGGAGCCACTTTACAGCAAATACATTTTTGTATTCTACCGGCTTCTATTGTTCACACAAACAAGTTGATAACATTCACAAATGACAGAGCCAGTAGTAAACAGACCCCTAACATACAGATATGAAATATTTACCTGAGTACCTGGATCTTCAACTTTACCATGTCTGCTTTCAAGCTCCTGGCACCTGGCAGAGAGAGCGGCCAACTTGTTTTTCACATTTTTTGTCTCCTCGGAGAGAGACTGCACCAATTTCTCTCTCCTCTCCGCCTCTTTGGCCTTCTGCTCAAGCTGGGACTGAAGAGAGGCTACGATCTCACCGCCTTTTGCTTGAAGCTGCTGCCTCAGTGTAGCTATTTCCTGATCCTTGGCCAAGAGCTGCTGGGAGTTTCTCTCACGTAAGGTCTCAAGGGAAATAATTCTCTAAAAATGAAATTGGGAGGGAGGAACATGACACAATCAGCACAAGATGCAATAAAATGTACTTACTGGAGAAATATATTTATTAAAAAGGGCAAGACTATTGGTTACTTTGTGGTTACTTTCAATAACATGCCCAATTTCCATCATAATGGCTCCACTGAAGTTTGCAACACAAAGCAAATGAGATAGGCACACATATGGTCAGATTTACTACGTTTACTTGGTGGCTACCATATGTTATAAACAGCTCCAAAAACCATGGGGAATGAATTTCCTTTTAGTCCAAATTGAGAGATGAGTGAGTGACTGAGCTGTGGTAATTAAACCAACACATAAACTGTTTTTATAATCATCAAAATAAGCAATTTCGAGATTTGATTTCAGAAAATTTTAAAAATAATTTGATGACTCCACGAATCATGCACAATACAATATAATTAACTTGTCATGCGGATTTAATCAAATCACTTCATATAAAACGACTTCAATTTAAAACACAAAAAAATTAAACTGGAAAGAAAAAACATTACCTCTAAAAGCTTGCTCTCATCTGAATCCGGCACCTTTGATTTTTTATTGGACATATCAGCCAAGGTCTTTTTCAGGAAAGCATTTTCCTTTTTGAGCTTGTCGAGCTCAATCTCAGCCTTCGGTCCACCGAGCCTCAGACCAAATTTGTTGACAATTGTTTCTTTTGCATTTTTATTAGCCATATCTGGAGTGTTTCCTGGGGAAAAAAACGGATTAGGCGTTGAAAACAACATGCAACTACAGAAACTTGAAAAGACTACTTTTTCTTTCTGGGGGTGACAAACTAGCAGAGGGTTCTACCTTGTGAGAACAAAGACAATTTGTAAATACTATCTCCAAAATATAAAACCAAGGCCTACACCTGTTACAGCTAGTTTGTGTGTGTGTGTGTGTAACTGACTGTCGGTTAACTTCAGCGAGCAAATTAGCCAATTTATCGCACCCACCCCTGTCTTGAATCATTGCGTTTTGGTGGAAAACAGTATTTTGCTAACCAGCAAGATCATTCAACAAAAATGTAACTTATGTGTCGGAGAAAGGCTATTTTAATAATAATGAGCAGTGCAGACTGAGTTAACACAAGCGTGTTTGTGTGTGTTGGTCAGGGAATATTTGTGCCTATATGCAACTTTGTTAGCTACCTAGCTAGCTGTCTAAACAACCGCATACAAGCTATGATCTACAGGCTTTAAAAAAACTTATTCTGAAATGAAATATCAATGTGTAAAAAAACTCACCGTTCGTTTTTCCTTTGTTAATACCAATCTATCCTCTACTGTATTGCCGCAAACGCTAGTTAGAATCAAATTGAAACCCCTGTAGGTTTTGGTGAAACGGCTTTGACTTACTTCCTTATTGAAAATAAGTTTGAATACAGCGCGTCCTACGTCATTTCCGAATTCTACATATTTTCGCTTGTGATTGGTGTAGACGGGTCATATGGGATATTCTCACTGAACTCATTGGATATTCTGATCAATCAGACGCGAAAGAACCATGTGCCATACAGGATGATTCAAAATATAGTTGCATTAAGCCCTGTCAGCTGAAAAAAAAGAATATGCTGTATATAAATACCATATATTTTGTAAATATTTAAAAAATATATATGATAAAATATGCAATTAATATAAAATCATATATTTTAAGAATAACTTACAGTTGTTTCTATTTGGATTGTGACCAAATGTAAAAACCCGTAGGCTACATTCATTGTAACCTATTAAGGAAATGTACGCGACATTATGCAGTATCTGCGTATGGTCCGACTGAGTGTGTGCTGCGAACTGCACCTGTGCATAGACTCATTGCCTACTGCCTAGCCAATGTAACACCTGAGCACTGCTGGGCCAGCTAAGTATATTTATTTTAAAATATCATGCTAATTGAATCTCTGATGCTTCCAATCCCTTCGTTTCAAAACGGTTGCTATTTTGAATTGGGAGTTGCGCCTTCTTCTTAATTCGAAATAAGATATTCAGAAATTGAAATTTTCTCATTTTTATTATTCGCAGTGCTCACCAGAAGATCCTAACACTCCAACCGCCGTGACAGTAATTAGAATTCAATTCTGTCCGTATGTTGTAGCCTATATAACGATATGTTTTGTTGGGGATCTTCAGCTGAAGCAACAGCATCGCGTGCATTTTCCCCTTTTTTGCTGGCAACCAGTAGATGGAGACAGAGTTTTAAGTAAGGTGGTTTCTGAGAAAAAGTTGTGAACCACGCAAGTTTTATCCATTGAATAGCGAACCAAAATACTGGGAGCAAAGTAACACCGCACATTATTATAAATATATTTTTAGTTCAACTGGTTTCCTGACTATCCTGAAAATTTGCAGGGCGTATGTTAGAGCTGGCTTAAAATGGTCAGAAGGAATCTAAAACGATTTCAGGAATAGCGGCATATTCAGTAGTTTACTCAGATTTTGCAAACTTAAATGATTTAAGTCAATAACAAATGTAAAAGTATCCTACTTCTATTCGCGTTTTATATTTTAAACAGATTGCAGATTGCGTTGCATTTGTAGTAGTTATATGTAGGGTGCTGGCCAATCCCATTTATGTCTACACCCTCTCCTAGTTTTCTTTCCTAAATGACACACTGGCATATCCCATGTTGCTATTCCACGAACAGCGAGTAATGAGGCGGCGGTGGTAAAGCATGCTGCGATTTTATTCTCAGGCAATAATAACCAATTGATTGCACATCTGTTGATTGTACATCTGTTTTGACACAATGTTGCGCGTTGTTGTGGAATCTGCGAAAGATCTTCCAAAAAAGAAACTTGGGAGTCCTGACCCCATAACATCGATTGTGTTTAAAGGTGAGTTAAAACAGGTTGTAGCCTAGTTTCTACAGTTGAAAATTGGGCTGCGCTCGGGATGGAGTATATATACAGAGTATACCTGTATGTCAGTTGAAGGATGTGTAATGTACTTCGTTTATTTCTACCATCACAAAATGCGACCTTAAATACATCGAATGTGCTTTTATTTGACACTGCCTTCCTGGCGAGGACTCCGTTGATAAGGGGAGTTTTATATAGATGGGACTTAAACAAATTAAGTAAAATGGCTTTAACACAGTTGAACATGGTCATACAGAAATACATTTTCATAAGGCACTTGTGCATTTTTGAAGTATCTACTCATATCTTTTTTTAAACTTAAAATAATAGACTGACAATGCAGTAAAATACTTAACAGCTTGTCACAAATGGGTTTTTGTAAAATATGGTCAATATTAACGTTTTCGTGTTCATTGCAGAACATTAATCAATTCCACATGAGGTCAGATTGTATGAAATTCCAGTGGGATCATAACTTGGAGAGAGAATGGCTTGATTCTATTGACATTCAGATATATGAATGTGTTGCATATGTTTATTTATTTCTGTATCATATTTTACTCAGAGGTAACAGACAGGGAGAATTTTAGGGAACGAAATGTATATGGGCTTTCGGGCTTCGCACCAAGCTCTATCCACTAAGGGGACAAACTATGAAAATACAAGTGAAACCACTCAGTATGCTTCTCATGTTTTTGAACTAAAAATTTAGGAATCAAAGAATTATTTTCATTCCTGCATGCTAGGTTTGAATTTAGCAACATAAATGAAGGTGAAGGTATGACATGCTCACAGCACCATTCATCATTTCTAAATATATTGCTTAGCTCATGAACCTCAATTCTTTCTTTAAGGAATCCACCCCTCTGGATACAGTAACTGTATGTGCTAGTAATGGATTTTTGTACACACAGTGCACAGTGTTGTGGCTTAGAATAACACCGTACATTTCTTCCTTGACTCTTGTGTTTTACAGATGAAAAGAAAAAGACAAAATCAATTGACAATGAGTTAAATCCGGTTTGGAATGAAGTAAGTTTTCAGAAATTGTATTTCAGTCTCTATTTGAATAAACCAGATAAAGTCCAGACAAAACTGGTCTGTTGGAAATTTGATGACTAGAAATATTTTTATATCACTCCAATTTAATTAAAAATCAAATTTCCCAAAGACCAGTTTTGTAAATGATAAGCAAAACAGATCAGCAGCAAAACAGATCAGCAGCTACTCAGTAAATATTGTATTGTTTTGTTTTGTTTGTTAAAGGTGGATGACTCACTCCACATTGATGTTCTATTTGAGAGCACCCGCTCCTTTTAAATCTGTTGATGTTTCATAATATCTGAATACTATTGAGAAAACAGCTTCTGAAAGTTTCTGAAAGTGTGCACCTTTTTAATGTTTAAATAATCGTTTCAGCAAGGGCATCTGTGCTTTATTTTAACCTACATTGTTCTTTTTTTTGCTGATTGTAGGTCCTTGAGTTTGATTTGAAGGGGGCACCTTTGGATTCTTCCTCATTCATTGAAGTTATTGTGAAAGACTATGAAACCATTGGAAAAGACAGGTTTGCACTACGCTTTAATAACCTACCTTCCATGGTTATTAAAATGGCTTTTAGAGTTACAAAATAAGGAAACATTATTCTAACCAATATCATTCTATCTTTCCCTTATAAAAGAGACATTCATCCTAATTCAGAATAGTGCTTAATAGCCCTTATCTCTCAATCTCTCAGTGGGATAGCACCCCATTTGCAGTGTCTTGCTTTGCTCATAGCTTCCTGGATATGCTGTATTTTTGCATGTTTTCGCTTTGGCAATGCTCATTGCAACATTGTGTTATTGTACTCCCATACTGTAGGATTATGGTAATCAACCAGTCATTTCGGCAATACAAGGATGGGCATACTTCAGAAAGATACAATATAAAACTGTCTATCTAGATCATTTGTGTTGCATTTAAAACATCATTATACCCTCACCGCACACCTTAAGCTTTCAATGAAGTGCACCATAGCACTTTAGGAATAATCGTTATAGAATAATAAAGGAACAGTCCTCAGATAGTTTAAGGTGTGTCTCCAGATCTTATTGTCCCTCTCTGCACCTTACACACCTGTGGACTGTGTTGAGACTTGCACTGCTATGGTATGTGTGGGAAGCTAATCAGCCTGTCTGATGCCGGAAGGGAGTGAATAGAATAGTTCTATTTCTCTTTTTAAAGAAATGCAGGGCATCTGTTGAATGGGTAACTGTGTATTTGGACTATGTTTAATTCAGTGAACTGGAATGAGTTGCCTTTGCACAGAAGGTGCTATTATTTAAGGTGCTATTACCTGCTAGTAACCGAAGACCTCAATTTTTCGTTCCTTTTCAATTAGAGCATTTTTACAAAGTAAATCCAGTCCTGACAAATATGCTGGTCATTGTTGCAGGGAACAATACTACAATAGGACGTTTTGTAGAGTGTGACATTTCTGTTCACTTGTCTCAGTTTGCCCTTGAAGACCTGTCCCGTTCCCAAAGACTTGACAAAAATGAAGTTGGGACATTAGTAGTAACTTTCTGCACACTGTAGCTACATTTATGAATATGAAGCTATGCAAGATATAAACTGTAACATGCCAGAGAGGTGATCAGTGTCTGCAAATGTGAAGGTAAACATGTTCCACTGTTGTTGCAGTGCTTTTTATTTCTTTATATTACTGTTGTGTTTCATTCAGTGACTACCAGGACCTGAATGAATATTGCAAAATTTCGCTGGAAGATTTAAATATCATGACTAAATCTAATTTTGTGCAATTGAAGTAGCTTATGCTGGTATTTTTGATGTTTATGGAAAGTGTTTGAAATTAACGGTGAATTAAAGTTTCGGAGCTAAATATAATGACAAAAAACACATTTCTAGAGTCATCTGACATTTTACGTTTTTATAAAGTTGCAAGTTGTTTTGCTTTCATCCCACATAAACATATATGGCATATGGTGTAGATTTTAAAACCGATGTCTGAGGCTCCACAGTTACTAATGTAAAATGGAGTATAAGTTGTGGCCACTCAAGTGCTATTTCCATGTCTTTTGCTATTTTCAGTAATCCTCCAGTCTTCTGTTGTTGTGGTTTTTGGGAATACACAATTAAACTTATGTTCAAAATGGCTGAAAGAGAGATTCAGCAGTCTCTGAGGCTCTCTACAGCAAAGATTTCCATTGAGTCAGTCAGTCCATTGGAGGAGTGAAATTGCAGACTCCCACATTTTTCCAGAATCTCTGGGTCATTTGTAACCAGGCAACACTAGGAAAACAAAGTTTAAGGAAGGCTTTTGTGACCATGCTAGAGGGAAAATGTTCCTGCATTTCTGTGTGTGATGTTGCTCTGCTGAGGTGAACCTGTGAACAATTAGATTTATTTATTTACTTATATGACCTGTTTCTGGTCATTGCTCAGCATTAACCAGTCTTTATCTCATATCCAAAGACTGATTTGACTGATTTGAGCTATCAGATATTGTACATTGTTTTTTTATGTACATTATTGCAGATAGAATATGTGAATCATATGGAAACCTCTTGCTTTAAGACAGCATGTTGTGGACAAAAATAATATATGCATCATCTCAAGACAAGGGTACATCTTATACATCATTTTTTTATGATACACCATCTTTATTGCCAGTCTTTTATTCCAAGTGTACTAACATTTAAAGCCTCAACATTTCTTCAAGCCAATGGTGACTAGTAAAAGGGAAAGCTGTTTCAGAGACTTGGCATCTGCAGGCACAACCTTCTTGTCTTCTTGTGGTGTCATGATTCAATATTGGCGTGTGAATATGAATGGTGATAGAAGGATTTCCAGTTCCTGCTACTAGCCTGCTTCCGTGATCCGCGCTTGTGTTCCAGTCAAGCAGGTAACGAATGATGGGCCACGTGGAAGGGCTAGCACCACAGAACGACCAATCAGCACCCAGAGCACTTTACTGCAGTGGCTTTGTCTGCATATTTCTGCCCAACAGTTGACTAGAAACAACAAACTCAGTAATGGGTCCATGACTCACTGGACCCTTCTACTTGACCAAGAATCTCTTTAGAGAGTTTGTATTCTTTAAATTATTAAACAGTCAAGGTTTTAGAGAACTTTTGAGAACACCCTGTACATTTAAACTGACATTTTTTTGGCATATAGGTTTAAAAACGAGAATTTGTCCGGAGAATGACAGAATTGCTTCATATAATTTATTCAGTGACATTCCATGTGAATGCTGTCATCCACAAGAGAATCTCTGGAGGTGTTTTAACTTGAACTCAAAAGTGCAAGATGTACTAATACAGTAAAATAATACAGATTTTACATGTGTTTTGCATGTTGTTTTAAAGCCTTGGATTTTGAGCAGAGATCGCAACTGACTTTGACTGATGTCCTTTTGCAAATATTACAAACTATATAAATAGATGGCATAGATATAGATGGTATGGGAAAACACAAGATGTGTCAGTTGACATAAACTGCCAAACATTACGCAGACATTGACTGTTCAGGATTATGCAGATTACTATTACCCATAATGCATGGGGTGAGCTGCTATTGCTCTTAGCACAACATTGGGCTCCTTGTGACCCTCATTCATGAGCAGAGACCAGTTGGTAGATTTTTCAGTTTGTTCATGAGAATTCCTTTCTCATACCCTTGTCAAACCATTTGTGTTCTCTCCCTTTCTCCAAGCTAGTCACACTGTGCTTGATGGTTCTTAAGATGGTTTTTCCCCTTGAACTCTATTGCTTTTTTAGCATTCCTTTGTTACTAGTGTGGGTACATGGCTCTACATATTCTTTCCCTGCTATTCTGTGTATCCCCAAAAATGAGAGGCAATGAAATATTGGTGAATATTGGTAAATATTTTCAAAAATAAAATAACAATGATAAGCATACATATGAGTTCAAACAGACAAGGTCAATTAAACAATATACTGTATTGTAAATTGGCTACTTTTAGAAGAAATTGAGCATTCTTATGAAAAATATTTTACAGGTGCATATTTAGTGTGTAATTGTACACGATTAAAAAAAATCTATTCAGATGAAAGCAGGAGTGGCAAATATTTGTCAATGCAAATGGTCTTATAATAATAATATGAAGACAATCTGACAGCTATCTTGAAGAGCACATAAATGTGCATTAATTAACACAATATCATGATACATTCTTAAAACCTTCTCAGAATGGAAGTATGCTAATTCAAAATCTACATGCTTGTCCACTGCCTCGTCTTATCCACTTTTCAGAAGTAGTGATTTCCACAAGGGTTCCTTGGTTACTGTCCTCTTGCTCGTATTCTTAGTAATGCTTCTGTCAGAGGCCACTGAAATATTTGACTTTTCTATATTTACCAATGACAGCATTTTGACTTTGGGATCATAAGCAGAAAGGATCACAAAAATAGGATCAACATATCCATTCGCCTTATTGCTATTGCTTTATTGTGGTCTGAGAGTCCGAATTAGGGATAAGTCTTGTGTAAATTTGAGATACTTCAGCGCCAGACAGAAAGTCAGAGGGCCAGGCTATTTGCTCAGGGCTGAGCAGGGGCAGCTGAAGGGGTTAAAATGAGTCATGGTTTTAAACTTCGAGGCCTGAAGTGACCCTTTTTTTACATAGCCATCCTGGTTACATTTTTGTGTCAGGAATTTTACATTTCTACTGTTCGTCTGATTTTTTTTGTGGGAAACTAGAATACCAAAATGGACATAGTGATGGGTAATAGATGCTTGGTTTAGCCTTTAAGGTCTGGATCTGATATGCCCTTGTGTTTTGTGTTCATGACATTGCAAGTGGATCTGACTGGGTGCGGTGTTTACGTTGGGAGGTTTCGCATGGTCCTATTACAACAGTGATGTCACAATGCACACAAAGGAATTCTGGGAACTGCCTCCAGAAACCTCAACCCTCCAGTTTTTCTTAAAGTTTATTTTGCCATGCACCGCCTTGCTTGGGGCTGAATTTAATTATTCCCATGTCTGACTGAATTTTAAAGTCCTAGTGAGCCAACATTCAGTTATTACCCTTGGCAACCTGTCTAGTTCCTTGTTCCATGGAGGGGTGTGACTATTCTACATCAGAAAGAAATGACATGGTGGCAGTAATAATTCAGATTGAAACAGAGGTTATGCAGTATATACATATGCAAACAACATGATGTTCAACAACACAATAAAAATAATGGATGTAAAAGCTTGCAAATGCAATTATCCGGGTAACAATGGGAACAAGGAACATCTGTAATTTATTTGACAGTCATTCAGCACGTGTGAAATCAAATTTACCTAACTGGAGACTGAAATAAATAATAAAAAGTCATGTATAGTCATATAAATGAAAACAATACACTCGGTAGTTCACCTGTTCACCTACTCCAAGCATGTATGTACAAAGTCATTCGCATTTAGAGAGCTGGGTTGAGTTAATAATCACTTGATACAGTGTGTCCGTTTAACACACTGGCTTTTTTTCCCCAGATGGAGTAATTCAACCATTATTTTTAGTACTTGGTTGATTATGTCGCTTTAGCCGTGTAGATTCATTTTGTAATGCATTTTATTCCCTACCTGTAAGTTTGAGGTCATTTACTTCCGGGGAATGTACTGTCCTGTATAAATACGCAATGATGCCAATCTTTAACAAAAGCTTTTGATATTACAAACAAGTGAAGTGATAAACTGTAAATCTTGATGGCCATAAAAACTTGAGATATGCATTTGTCATTCTTTTATAGGTTCATTGGCTCTGCAAAAGTCTCTCTGAAAGATCTGGCAAGTGGCCAGTTGAAGTCCATCCCTTCAAAGAATTTACCCCTTCTAAGTGAAAAAAATGAAAATATTGGAGTAAGTGCAGAACTGTTTATGCTTTTTTATTTTGCACCAAACAATATGTTCATCATCGTATGAAAAACCATCACATTGAATCAAATGTTGATTGAATATGGACAAAAGTAATGAGAAAAGACTGAATACTGGCTTTGTCCTTCTAGTCCTTGTATAGCCCTGAAGAACAGTAACTATTTTTTACCGAGCCAAATCTGTGTAATTAAAATGTTTGTGTGTTTTCATAACTCAACATGTAAGCATGGAATGCCTTGATTTGACTGATTAACTGATTCAGCTCACACTTATTGCCTGTTAGGCTACCATCAATTTAGTGATCGGATATGATCCTCCAGCTGGTGCCGTGCCAGATCCAAACAGTCAGACGGATGGCGGTACTGCAGGTGCTGGTGAGTCAGATGGAGCTACCCTATGTTTTTCCCCAATGTTGCAAGTACCATTATTTCTTTTTACAGCAATAAAGTAAAATAAATTGAATAATATTTTTGACTTGTGTCGATTCAGTATCCAGTGATGTGCCCAGTGATCCAGTGAGTAGGTAATCAGTGCAGGATAGGTGCCAGCCAGGCAGAAGCTTTTTGGTTAAGGGGTTTGGTGGCATCAGGTTCCAGCGGAAGCTTTGGAATTACAGGAACAAGGTTACCTACCCCCTAACAATAGGAAGTTCTGTTGCAAATGTCTAGTTTTGCATAGACTGTAGCACTGAGAAGAAAACTGACCTGACTTCCTCTTGCTCAATTGTGTTGGTGTCACGGATATTGTGTCTTTGCTGTGCCTGAATATAATTATTCACTTGTAGTAACATGTAACAGCCTGTCATGCAAGTTTTTTAGGTAGTGCAGTTGCAGAATAACACCTGTTGCAGATAGAAAAAGAAACAGCCTGGTCTTACCCAGTTTTGCTCCTGACCTTAAAAATCCGTCTAATTTCATTTGGCGAGATTAACAAAATACATTACAATACCAGGGATCTGTTCGAGTTCTTGTATGGAAAATGTGATTCAATTGTTCTAGGCACTTTGCTTTTATTAAATGGATACTTGTACATAATTGCTTAACTATTCAGGACTCATTTCCTCATGACAACTCAACATTTTGTGTATAGAAAGCCATAGTCATTCCTGGCAAATAAGCAGTTTTGTTCCAAACAAAGCTAGTACTGTGTCACTGAGACACAAGCATATCTACAGATTACTGAAACATTCACTGCCCTGCGATGGCCTGCATTTGATCACATGGTATACGGGGACGGTGCGTGAGTTTTGGGTGCATCTCGTTTCTGCAGGAGGAAATGGAGGTGATGGGGACGAGGGAGACGTTGCTGACGGAGGCCAGATGGGGGACGGCTCCTCTCCTGGTCAGCCTGGTAACCCCAACCAGAGGCTCTCGGGGAGAACCAGGAAAAGGCACAAACAGTTAGCTAACAAACCTCAGGATTTCCAGGTACTCTGTCCCACAGGCCACAGGCTAGGCACTTGCACAAAGCCTTTATTTACAGTCGGTTTACTAGACACATGCAACACAGCCAGATTATTTCATTCAGTTCAGTATAAAAAACGTATAAAACTGGCTGCTGCAAGTCAAATCATTGTGTTTGATAAATGCTGATGTCTTCAGCTTATTGATAAATATTCATCCTTGAGCAGCTTTTGAATATTATGTTTTGAGCAAGGTAAACAGTCTCTTACTCCTGTCTGTCAGATTCGTGTCCGCGTTATCGAAGCTCGACAGTTGCCTGGAAACAACATCAAGCCTGTCGTCAAGGTTAACATCTGTGAAGAGACGCATCGAACAAGGATCAAGAGAGGAAACAACCCCTATTTTGATGAGGTACTACGAATCTGAGGGAATATGACTCAAATATTGCATAGATATAATTTTTGGACTTTGATTGGATGTTTTCTAACAACCTGGGGTCATTAGTGAATTGCAAGTTGGATTTTATGTTGGTAACCCATCTTTCAAGGTTCTAAGTGCTCAGAGGCACTGTGTTAAGTCCTTTGGTGAACTTTTTGGCCTGATAACCTGCTGTTATCTAATTTCATTTTCCTGCTGTCTCGCTATTTGTTGTATTTCCACTGCTTCAGTAAGTTTCTAATGTCCCTCTTAAGCAATGACTTAGTGTGAAATAATGATGTATACCTCATAGTCTATATTCCAGTTTATACTGTGTGTTGAACAACTGGCTAAGTGTGTGTGTGTGTGTGTGTTTATAAAATATAGCCCAATCAGCAGTTGCCATACTCCATTTGGTTTTAAATAATGGTTGTATGACTTTTTTGTTTTCATTTTCCAGATGTTTTTTTACAACATGAACATGTTGCCCTCGGAGTTGTTTGATGAATATATCATCATACGGGTAAGTCCAACCCTCATATCTAAACTGTCATTCTGTGCTTCCCTCTTGGACGTAATATACTTAGCTGTAGCTTTGTGCTTGATAAATTATGTTAAAGGATTACCTATTTTGTTAATAATCTAAAATGATTACAAAATGTAGGCATACTGGTCTATTGTAAAATGTGTACTTAAGAGTGCTGCAAAGCTGAGCTTGCTTCATTAAAATGGAAAAGCTACCCGGGGTTGATGTGCAGACCGTGATGGTGTGCGTCACGGTTCGTCTTTGGAACGCTATCTCAAACGGCAACGTTTCACTCCCTTTCCGCAGGTGTACGACTCCTCCTCCCTGAGGGCGGACAGCCTCATGGGGGAGTTTAAGGTATTCCTTCATCCACTTTTTTTTCATCCCTCGTTCTGAATCTCTGCTGCTGATGCATGGGCCAGAATGTGACTTTGAAAACACAGCCTCTTATGACGCAGATGTCTGGAATTTGGTTTGACAATCTGCCAGCTTTATAATATATTGAGTTAGACATGTTATTACATATTAGAACAATATTTCATTTTTTAAAGCATTTTTTAATGCTTTTTTTTGCTTTTTTTAATGCTACCACCACTCCCATCCCTCCCCCCTAATAAATCAAAACTTATCCATGCAAATATGCCCCTCACACCCATAATATATTTCACTAGTTACTTCACTTTTGTAAATTGCAAATTAGTTATTATTTCTGTAAAATGTGCACCTGCAAGAAAAATGCTGACCTGACAATGAGTAATAACATTTGGATTTATAATAAAATAATCTTTAGGAAAGCATTTCAGCATTCACACTGATTCACAATCTACACCTTTGCTCTCCCTCTTCAGATGGACATTGGATATGTCTACGATGAGCCAGGTAGGTCCGCTTCCATGTCCTTGTTTGGAGAAATCCAGGTAAATTCTCCATGATGAGATTGATCCACTTCCTGTGCTCCTCCCCTAGCTCACGCCATCATGAGGAAGTGGCTCCTGCTGAACGACCCGGATGACTCCAGCTCCGGGGCTAAGGGGTACCTCAAAGTCAGCATGTTCATCGTCGGCACGGGGGACGAGCCTCCGGTAACGCTCCGTTCCTTCACCCTGACTCGGCCTGCTGACTCCCGGCCCCAATGCTGTCATTGAGTCTCATTGAAAAAGAAAAATGCTGAAAAAATAAAAATAATAAACAATAAAGTCTTACTGAAAAAGAGAAATGCTGAAAGAAGAATAGAATGTGCAATAATAATGTCCATACAGTGTCTCTCTCCATTGTTACATTATGGTTCACAAGGAAACTCAAGAGCAGTGTTTCAGACATATGAAACACTCTTGACCATTGGACCTTACAGTGCCTCTATAGAGGATGCAATGATCACATCCTCCATGGAACATTGTAGGCCTGTTCTCGCTCAGAACAGCGCTGTGCATTTTCGATGGGCACTCGGGCCTGGATTCAGTCTGCACTAGTGGGCTTTAGTGTGTCATTGCGAGCGTGCTCTAATACCCGCGGTGTCTGTGTGGCCCTCGATGGACAGGTGGAGAGCAGGGAAGTGAACGAGGACCGGGACGATATGGAGAGCAACCTGCTGCTTCCGGCCGGGGTTACGCTGCGCTGGATCACGCTGACGCTGAAAGTGTTCCGGGCTGAGGACATCCCCCAGAGTGCGTCTTAGCCCCCCCCCCCCCCCCCCCCCCCCAATGCCACACTCCAGACCTGGGTCAAATACGTATTTGTTTTGGATTCAAATACTTTTCTACACTTTACTGATCTTGCCTGGTCTACTGGAACCAATGAAATACTCTCAAAAAGTGCTAACCCTGCCTTCTGGTCATATTGGCCGGCTAAATTACACCAGGCAAGATCAATCGAGCACAGAAAAGTATTTGAATCCAAAACAAATACGCATTTGACCCAGGTCTGCCACACTCTACTGTGCCTTCTGCTTCTGGGCCACCAGCTCAGTAGGCACAAGATACTAGAGATAAGATTACTGTGTCCTTTTCAGAAAGTGGCTCTGGCTAGCTAGCAACTAGTCCTGCTACTGATTTAAGTACTAACTTCATCACTATCATATGTACTTAATATCACATATACTTAATATTAAGTTGTAATATTAAAAACGTTGGGCAATATTAATGTTTCGTCCTTAACATTCAAATGTAACCCTTTTTGTGTTTTAGTGGATGATGCTTTTGCACAATCTGTCAAGGCAATATTTGGGGGGGATGGAGACAAGAAGAACCTGGTGGACCCCTTTTTAGAAGTCCAGTTTGCTGGCAAAAAGGTACAACGAATCATTTAGAAATAACAGACAGGTCCGAAATGTTGTCCCATATCTGGTTCCACCGATGTGTATGCTCCTGTGGAAACATGGGCATGCAGTAGAATTTTTTCATGTTGTTGTTGGAACACTGGGTGTCAGGCTGACCTTCTTGTTTTGTAGCTTTGCACTAAAATACTTGAGAAGAATGCCAATCCGGAGTGGAACCAGATGCTCAAACTGCAGGTCAAGGTAAACACTCTTGGATTTTATCGCATCTTTGTGACAAAACCCCAGATACAAATTGTGTGAATGCAACCCTAGGTGTGTGCAGTATGTATGGATTATTTTTAATTGGAATGTGAAATGAATATCATACAAGGTATAACTCTTCCTCCCTACAGTTTCCATCTATGTGTGAGCGCGTCAAACTAACAATCTTTGACTGGTAAGTCAATGAGATTTCATTTTGTCACAATTGATGAAATTGGAGGTATTCTTGTGTACTGTAAATAAAGGTGCTTTAAATGTTCAACTCATGACTTCTGAAGTGTTTTTCTGGCAGTGTGTAACTTCCCTTGCTCAAGATGTATGAATTTACTGCCCCCAGTTTACTACCATTGAGCTCTGTTACTACTGTTGATTTCTCACCATAGACATTTTGTGGGTTAACTTACCCCGGGCTCCTTTCTTAAGCGGACTTATGAGGATTTTGAAATGGAGTGTTGTCAGATTGTGGTCAGTACATCTTGGCTGGGATCATCTGTGACAGTGTGAGTCATTGAGGTGGACACACCCTCTCCCAGAACAGGATCCTTTTTGGCAGAAGTGATCTCAGGTCCAGCTTTAAGGGAATTAAAAAACAAACTGCGGAAGTTTATGATAATTGTTGGCATGATGTGTTGCAAGTGTGTAACAGTGTCGGTTTCAGAGCGAGTCTTAATTTATTGTTGAACTGTCGTTTAGGGACCGCCTGACGAGGAACGACGCAATAGGAACAACATATTTAAATCTGACTAAAATAGCGGCATCTGGTGGCGAGGTCGAAGGTGAGGCCTTTTGAGCGGCAAGTGCCACAAAGTTTTATCCTTTCTCCTTTGCTCATGGTGTTGAAATGTATAATATCATTTTTATATAACATAGGGTATTGTTACTTACAGCATATTGCTTTGGGCTGCTAAGAATGTAGTTAAGTTAATCTAGTGACTTTCTCACAACAACTGAAGATTTAACTGCCAGTAAACGTAATTGCATTGAATGTTCAACGTCACGTTTCAAATTGCGAATGTATCGATTCATTAGTTTTGTCTGTCTTTGGAAAGTAAATCTGGAAAATTGTCACTTGGTGTGATTTTTTTTTAATGAAATGAACTACATTGCATTCTTGCTATGAAGCATTTTTTTCATGTATAATGCCAGATTATTTTGAAGCTAATGAGGCTAATGAATGAAGCTAATCTAATTATTGATATTGATTTGAAAAGTTGGATGAAATTCTGGCCTTACACATGTTGTTTCTTTGTTTTGGCATAGACACACATTCGGGATATGGGTCTTCTTCAGAATATGGACGTTTTGGTTGGTTTCCTTGTTTTGCACTTTGTCCAGAGCTGAAATAAACAGTGCTTATGACCAGCTCTAGGGATCAATTAATTTGGCAATAACCAATAATATAGCAATCAAATGACTAGCATCTTGATGACTAACCCATCTGAAAGTCAAAAGAAACATTTGAATTCAGGCTGCCTGGTTTACAGGCTTATGCCTGTATGAAGTGATTTCAGCCCTGGAGAAACATGTAGAATGCTGCTTTAGATATTCTGCTTATGGCTCTTTCAGCTCATTTGTGTAACCCTTATGTCTAAGTGTGCTTTGCTTTTGAATTAATTCTTAGAGTTTCAGAAAGCTTTGTGTCAAGCACAGCAATGATGGTTTTGTGAGTCCAAAATGAAAAACACTGCTCGCAAAGCCTTAGCCATAGGGTTACAGCAAGTGCATTGGTCTTGGAGAGGAAATCTTTCTCAATCTAACTTCTAATATGTTCTCTGCTTAATACTATGCATAGAAACTGCGCTTGTATTGTACAGCATGTGAACTTGTTACAATTGGTTTTTAACTTAACCTGTGTACCTGGTTAAGTTAAAATCTTTTGACATAAGGCTGACATAGCATCCGTCATAACACTTACCAAAAGTATGACAGTTTCATGTCATTTGTCATAACCTGGCGTCATCTGTTATGCCATCTTGTGACAACTGTTAGGTCGTGTGGATGACAGTGTTATGTAAGTCTTATGTCGAAGCATAGCATTACCAAGTAATGCAAATGAAACCAGTGCAAACAATGCAGTATTCATTTGCATTCCTTTATACTGTTCTGTTATGTAAGGTTTTGTCACACTAGGTCCAGGACTGCTGCTCAGTTCTTCAGTTATTGGTATGCTGCAAAATGATGCCTAACACACTAACCTCTCTAACAGATGCTGAGCATGAAACAAGGCAAACTTTGATGCGAAATATCCCACACTGTGATGAGAGAATCTACTTTCGTAAATTAACATCAGTATTGTCCCCCCCTTATGTACTTTGGGAATTTAGTTCTGATATTATTTAGATGTGTTTTGTCACTTGGACACTTGCAACATTAGGCTGTCAATGTTGTATTTGGGATTCCCTAGGGTAGAATTCATCGCCTAAGTTAAGTCGATGGTTTTCCTCATTCTGTCTGAAGAGAGAAGCTTTGGAATTACAAGACTGAATGTGAATCATCTTTGTTGCACCAATTGTAGTTTTGCTGACTAGCCATGATTTGATTCTTAGGGACAACTGGGGAGTCAGAAGTTGGGTTCCTGCCTGCCTTTGGGCCGTGCTTTGTTAACTTTTATGGAAGTCCCAGAGAATTCACCGGTCTTCCTGACCCTTATGAGGAACTGAACTTTGGGAAGGTACGTTCCTCAAAATGGAAATGGAAAATTTCTGGATGTTTACGCCAGTTTTCAATCATATCATGTTCTGTCTTAACAAAATCGAAAATTAACACCACCACATTACTGTACTTCATTTTTTAATTTTCATTTTGCAAGGACCAAGAACTAGTTTCTTATTTTCCAGAACTGGCTTAGTCTTATTCATATAAATTAACTGTGGAAACATGTCAAGAAGAGATGGATGAAAGCTAGATGTTATCCCTGCTGTGGATAGTAAAATAGATGCAGTTACCACGTTAAAATGCAACTTGCTGTTTGTCAGGGTGAAGGCGTGGCCTACAGAGGTAGAGTTCTCATTGAGCTTACCACTGCACTTGACGGGAAGGCCGACAAGCCTGTGGATGACATCCCGAACGATGACATTTTGGTGGCACAGGTAACAGAACGTGATTTCCAATGGCTGTTTTCCAGACGTGGTGTTTCCTCAGTGAGTGAAACCGGTCTTCGTGTTTCTCTTTTTGTTAGAAATACCAGCGGAGGAGGAAGTACTGTTTGTGTGTGGTGTTCCACGGTGCCTACATGCTGCAGGAACCAGGGGAACCCATCCAGTTTGAAGTCAGCATCGGAAACTATGGCAACAAGCTGGATGCAACCTGCAAGCCCCTGGCATCAACAACCCAGTACAGCTGTGCTGTGTTTGATGGTGAGAGACCAGGGGGGTATCAGCTTGCAAACTGATTTTATTTATTTATTTTATTTTAAATTTTTGAAGTTGCATTCATAGTGTAGCTGGGAGGTTTTACTTAAAATTATCATTCCTGGAAGAAGTATTACAAAATGGACCCCAAATCTAGTGAAAGTATTCAGTTAGACATATCAGACACACACCTCTTATAGTTCTTACTGTACTAATTTCCAGATTCATATACCATAACAGATAATTTTTTAAGAAATGTAACAATACTATGTCTTGTGAATGTACTTGTTTAATTATTATTGTTTTAGATGCATTTTAATAAAACTGTATTTCAGCACATTAAGATTTTCACCTTGACTTTACATAGGTAACCACTACTACTACTTGCCATGGGCGAACACAAAACCCGTTGTCGTTCTCACATCATTTTGGGAGGACATAAGCCACCGTCTGGACTCAGTGAACATCCTTCTGTACATCGCCGAGCGGCTGGTGAGGCCGTTTGATTGGCTGTGCTGAATGTTTGCCTTTGCATTTTTTGTACAATCAATGGGCATGTGAACTGTAAAAAAGGGTTTTGTAAATATGAATGAGTATTGAACTCCTGATAAGTCAAGTTCTTTCTGTTTCAGCAATCTAATATCACCTCTTTGAAGACTGCTATTCTTGCGAAGGCCACAGAAGCTCGGCTGGCAGAGATCTGGCTGAAGCTAGTGAACCAAGTAATTGAGGACCTCAGCAGGTAGAGCATAGATATTAAGCTACCACAAGTGATAGCATGTGGGTTTCTTGGCATGCTTTTTAACTGGATGTATCAGTTTTATGATACAGAGCATTTATAAATGAGCCTTCACTGAAGGGAAGATGAGTGAGCGTGTGCTAGCTACTGTCCATGCAACTAAACTCTTTCCCTGAGGTACACATGCATTAGTCTTTTTCTACAGGAGGGTTCAGTTGATCTCAGAGTAGAAACCGTGTAATCAATGTGCTTATTTTTGTGTGTGGCAGCTGTCAAATGCCGGATCTGGAGGGGAAGCCTAATCTGACGGCCCTGGACATTCAGAAGAAGAAGCTCCGGGACAGCGGCCTGGACTTGATCCGAGTCGGGGCGCTGCGGATGAAGGAGGAGGCCACCAATGTGAAGGAGACGCTGGGGGAGATCGAAGGCTGGCTGGACAGGCTGAAGGAGCTGGCCGAGGAGGTTATACACATGCACACACACAAACACGCACACACGCACACACATGCACACACACACATACATACACATGCATACATGCACACACACACATACATACAGATACACTCACACACACACGCATACACGCACACACACGCACACACATACACACACACAAACACACGCAAACACACACACACACCCACACACCCCCCCCCCCCCCCACACACACACACGCATGCACACACCCAAACTGCTTGAACTACTCATAAATGATAATGGCAATAAGACGAGCACGAAGCCCCACGACCCCACAGCGCGGCTGAACCGCGTCTGTCTCCTCAGCCCCAGAACAGCATGCCTGACGTCATCATCTGGATGCTGCGCGGGGAGAAGAGGGTGGCCTGCGCTCGAGTCCCAGCCAATAAAGTGCTGTACTCCACCTACAGCGAGAAGGCATGTGGGCAGTACTGCGGCAGGACTCAGACCGTCTTTCTGCAGGTATGGGATGCCCAGGTGGGCAGCGCGATCAAAAGACACAGCTGTTCTCTTCCTGCTAGTTAGCAGCAGCTCTAGGGTAATTGTAATTCAGTAGTTTTATTTGATGCACTTGAAAGTACTGAGAAATAAAACAAGCAAATGCCAAACAACCAATTGCATAATACACCACTACAGGTGACTAGGAGCACAGTAAAGTCAGCTATCTGTTGTAACTGTAATAATGGCATTACATATTTTCAAATAATATTTATAATTCTAATATAATACTAGTAATGTGTTAAATCAGTAATTGGTGTACTATGGCTAATGTATTGTAGACCTGAGATGAATGATTGTGCACAGTTACATGTTCAGTGTTTCAGTGTTAAATCAACTCTTTCCATGTACAAGTGATCCCTAGTGGACTCAATATGTACTCTCTTAGAGCTGAATTGACACCAGACATTTTACTGTATAGGGATAATCTGAATGGATAATTTATAGTTTTGTTGACATTTCTCCCAGTACCCCATGGACAAAGACAAAGGATTGAAGGTTCCAGTTCAGGTCCGGGTCAACATGTGGATGGGCCTGTCTACTCATGAGAAGAAGTTCAACAGCTTTTCAGAGGGAACCTTCAGTGTCTTTGCAGAACTGGTAATTCAATTCTGCTACACAAGCAGTGTCTTGTATGTAATAAAATGCACTGATGGCAGGTTTATCCCTCACCCCTCCTCGCTCCCCCAAACAGTATGAAAACCAGGTCGAGATGTTCGGGAAGTGGGGAACCACTGGTCTGGTGGGTCGCTACAAGTTCTCTGACGTAACTGGCAAGTTGAAGCTGAAGCAAGAGTACTTCCTGCCCCCTAGTGGCTGGCAGTGGGACAGCGAATGGTTCGTGGATCCAGAGAAGACGTGAGTTAAAGCACTCAAATGTGAAAACCTATTTTTGGCTGCCTTTTGATCGGGTCAGGCGACTATATTACACTAGATCTCTCGTGTTTGAGAAACTGGACAACGAGAAAGATGAAGGTCTGAATCTTTCACTAGGGGCTTTGCTGTTGCACATTTCTGAGTGAGGGTGAATGTGTAAATATCCATCTGCACAAATTATTGAAAAGTAAAATTTACTTATGTGTGTATTCCCTTGGACAACGGTGTATGATATGGAAATGCTTAATACGGTGTTATGGTGCCAAACACTGTCTCTAGCACCTAGAAACTGTAAAACTTTAAACAAACGCTGCGGTATAGACGTGTTCAGTTCAGGAACCACCTTGCCATCCGCACCCAGAACACAATCAGAGGAAACAGGAGACGTTTAGAGTGGCCCTTTATCCTGCCAGCTGGCAGCGCACCCGCTGTTTATATTTCCACAGTCTGGTGTGCGTGAATGTCCGCGGTGTTTCCAGTCTGGGGGTTTTCCCTCTGATTCGAGCCATACGTGGCTGGTGAGCTGCGTGGCGTGTGCATCTGTCGGACGGGGTGTGTTTGTGTGTATGTTCGTCAGATTGCTGACGGAGGCCGACGCGGGGCACACGGAGTTCACGGACGAGGTCTTCGAGAACGAGACGCGCTTCCCCGGGGGGGACTGGAAGGCTGCCACCGAACCTTACACCAACGTGGTGAGGACCGCGGATCCGCTTTTAACGGTGTCATGGCGGACAGACCTCTCACTTTTGCTCCTGCGTGAATGAATATGCCCACTTTATTAATGTCTGCGTGGAAAGCACTTCCGTTTACTACTGTCAGTCAGAGAACCTTTCCCACTTTGACACTCTTGGTTAGAAATATGGGCCCACTTTAAACACTGTCTGATCGATCAGCAAATCCACTGTGACAACTGCCATAATGGAAGTCCCCATTTCATGCATGAAATTCCCTCACTTAAGCTCACAGTCACTGTATCATACTGTATCTATCTATATTTCATCAGATTATGTTGAAATGAGATGAACTGGAAAGGAGACAAATATTTAATATTCCTTTCATTTGGATACAATATAATAATAAAATACGCTTGAGCTTGGTCTCGGGTTTGGTCCTACACCTCACAGAACAGAAATATGATGCCGGAACATGAGGAATACAGGGAGAGGCACCCATTGGAGCATGTGGGTATGAATGGATTTGCTCCAGTTTTGGAAGGCTTTTGATGTGGCTGGTTGGTGGTGTCTTGCAGAACGGGGAGAAGATGCCAGGCCCCAACGAACTCAAGTGTCCTACAGGCTGGCAGTGGGAGGACGCCTGGAGTTTCGATGTCCACCGAGCCGTGGATGAACAAGGTGATGTGCAACTCCTGGTTGTTTTGCTTACCATCTCAGAGTAAAGGTGGTCACATGTGGGTTTATGACCCAAAAAATGACATACTGGTCTTATTTGTTTCAGTTATGACACTAACATTTGTTACCTTCAATGGTTTGCTGTCAGTTTGTTTTACTGTTAATGACAGTTTTTTTTTTCTTTCTACAATTTAACAAGGGTTAAAAATGAGCTGAACTGAGTGTGTGATGAGCTTGCGTGTGTTTGGGTCTAGGCTGGGAGTATGGTGTTACCATTCCCCCTGATGATAAACCCAAGTCCTGGGTGTCGACAGAAAAGATGTACCACGTTCACAGGAGGAAGAGGATGATCAGGCTACGTAAGAGGATTCCAGGCGTCAGTTCGCCAGTTGAGGTGAAGGGAAATGGTCGTTATGAAACTGAAACGTGATTGGTCTCGGTGACCGAGCTGTGCTGGCACGCGCTTGCGGTAACTTTCCCCTGTTCTCCTGTGGGGCCCACTGATCAACAGAAGAGGGATCAGGATGAGATGGAGGGCTGGGAGTACTCGTCTCTGATTGGCTGGAAGTTCCACAGGAAAGAACGTTCTTCGGACTCCTTCCGCCGCAGACGCTGGCGAAGGAAGATGGCTCCCGCCGAAATGCTGGGAGCTTCTGCCATCTTCAAACTGGAGGGGGGGCTGGTGAGCAGACCCTGTGAACAACTGAAGCAGCTTGAAACATTAGTTTGATTATACCTTCAATCAGGATTCAGGGAACATACCTATTTATTTCCAGTATTTCTTTTTTGATGAGTTGAAGCTGTGCCTTATAAATGTTTGTACACGTTAAAGTTAGAGTCCGTCTGAGGTTTGCCTGTCTGCTTGATTTAAAGGGGGTTGATCACGATGAATCAGAGAAAGAGGATGCTACAAAACTGTTCGGTGCCAACACGCCGACCGTTTCTTGCTGCTTTGACAGTGAGTCATTTTCAAAACATTTCAGTTGAATTAAAATAGTAGTAGTTCTTGGTACTATTGTTCTATCATGGCTCTGCCATTACTTTTCTGTAGTCTGATATTCAGTGGAGGAGAAATTTATACTGTCCTCCTAAAAATGTAGAATTTTAACAGAATTGTTTTCTATAAAATATGAACAACTGGTATTCCATCAATCCCCTTTGATTTCTACAAAACAAAATTGAGTTTTAATATCGACACATTGACATTAGGGTTCCTATAATTCTCAGTGTAGCATTAGTTTTCCTTAATTTGTGATAAGTAACTGTATTTTCTTGGCAGGGACACACGTGTACCATCTCAGGGTTTATGTTTACCAAGCTAGAAACCTCATCGCAAAGGACAAAGACAGCTTTTCAGGTAAGCAATTCAAAACCAATCATTTATACTCTGATATTCCACTGAGAGATGTTGAAATTCAGTATGAAACGTGCTGTGTAGTATACTTCATATGGCTGTATAACTAATAAATATCCCCCCCCCCCCTTATTTTAGATCCATATGCCCATGTGTCCTTCGCACATGTGAGCAAAACGACAGAGACCATAAAGGCTACCTTGAACCCAGCATGGGACCAGACCCTTATCTTCGATGACGTGGAAATATATGGGGACCCTCAGACCATTGCCCAGGACCCACCCAACGTGGTCCTCGAGCTCTACGACAGTGACCAAGTGGTGGGTGTGGTTTTGCACTGGGAATTTCCACAGTCTCCAGAATTATTTAGGATTTTGAATACAGTCTGCATCAAGTATACGAATTACACACTTTTGTCCACTGTAAGTGAGTGACAGCATTGCGGAAGAACGTTCTGTGTAAATGTATAAAAATAATGAAGAGAATAACCAGATTGTTGTGATGGACTGAGTGATGTAAGTAGTGTTAGTGTTAGTGTTAAAGGGGAATTGCACTTTCAAACACATATGGGCTTATTTTGTTTATATTGTCCTTCTAATGAATGTGTCGACCTTCATTTTTCGATTAGTTATTTTGTTTTAAATGTCTAACGTTAGAAACAAGGACCTATTTTTTTTAGCGCATGTCCACATAGTAGTATGGTTTCCGGTTTTTTTCTTCTTCTTCAAAGAAAAGCATAGCGTTGAAGTTGCGCAATGATATGCTGCCTAGGTCTACTTCCTGAATTTGTAAAAGTAAGCAACGAAACATCGTAAAATATTAACAAAACGAAATAACTGATCGAAAAATGAAGGTCGACATATTCATTAGAAGAAAATTAGAAATAAAATAAGCCCATACGTGTTCTAAAGTGTAATTCCCCTTTAATGTTAGTAAGAAAAAAAAAGCCACTGCATGCCTTGTGACAGTAGTTAGCGCCGGAAATGAGAGAATTCTTTGTGCCCCAGGGTAAAGACGAGCTGCTAGGCCGGAGCATGTGCCCCCCCCTGGTGAATCTGAACCCCAGCATGGAAGTGTCCCCCAAACTGCTGTGGTTCCCTGTCATGCAGAGGGGGGAGCGTGCTGGGGAGGTGCTCGTGGCTGCTGAGCTCCTTCTGAAAGTCAAGGTACCGTGGCGCGTGTCACTCCTTCCTTGGGGGTCACCTGATGTGTGGAGGTTGGCTGGTAGTTGTAGTTTTACAGGACTCGCCAGCGATGCTGTTTGATGACCTGCTGGTGTTCTTTCCCTCTGACTCCAGGGAAATGAGGCTGACCTCCCCATCGTGCCTCCCAAACGGGCTGAGAACCTGTACATGGTCCCCCAGGGGATTCGACCTGTGGTGCAGCTCACAGCCATCGAGGTAGACCTGGCATCCCTCAACCCTGGCCACAATAGGATAGGAGACTAAGGCTATGTAAAGCCCTAGACTAATACTGCCTTCTGAAAGATTTCCTGACTTAAATAGCCATTTTGATTGGATTGTATGGGTCTGTATGCATGATGGTTTTATAACTCTGCCCACTGTGCGGTTCAGGAAGCCACTATTTCCATCACCAAAGCAGTGGTGTTGAATGTATTTATTTAAAATGGAGGAAAGTACTGTGGACACCAAGCTGTGTGGTGGACACTAATCTTTGTGTCTGTGTGTGGCGGGGGGGGGTTTCAGATTCTGGCCTGGGGTTTACGCAACATGAAAACGTACCAGCTGGCCGCAGTGTCCTCCCCCAGTCTCATCGTAGAGTGCGGAGGGGAGATGATTGAGTCGGCGGTCATCAAGAACGTAAAGAAGAGCCCCAACTTCCCTGGATCTGTTCTCTTCCTTAAAGTGGTAAGACCCCTCTTGCTCATTACACAGCCAAGTAATTAGCTCTCCTGGAAGATGCCATCAGTTTGTGCTCATACGTTAATAAAAAGTTATAAAGTATTTACAATTAATAATATTTCTCTGTTGTCGTTTCAGATTTAAGCTAGAATTCAAACTGTGGATGTTGGGTATGTTATAAGCTATATGACTGATTCTGTTCAACTTCGATTCTGCAGCTTCTTCCCAAAGAGGAGATGTACACGCCTCCTATTGTGTTGAAGGTGATTGACCACAGGCCTTTCGGGAGAAAGCCCGTCGTAGGACAGTGCACCATCTCCTCCCTGGAAGATTTTCGCTGTGATCCCTACACCACCAAGGCTGAAGTAGCCATGACATCTAAAGGTACGCGCTGATTTCTCAGGCATTCCTATTCACAATGTATGCTGCCGCCTTCTGGTGGAAAGTAAATATAACCGCCAATGCACTGGAACTACAACTACT
This sequence comes from Anguilla anguilla, assembly GCF_013347855.1. Lineage (NCBI taxonomy): Eukaryota > Metazoa > Chordata > Actinopteri > Anguilliformes > Anguillidae > Anguilla > Anguilla anguilla. Next base: position 10,681,379 of record NC_049202.1, on the reverse strand, counting down.
ACAGTGCTTGAAAATATTTCTTAATGCTTGCAAATTGAACAACCATACAAATGCTTCAGATATTGAGAATGAGTTTGCCAATGTGTAAAATGGCATTCATTACAACTATACTGCCTTTAACTGCTTTAACTTCTGCAGTTTGCCACTTATCTGGATTTTAGTGTAATAGTTCATACTTATATACATAAACAGTGTACTGCTGCCTCTCGCCCAGTGCATGCTGGGATAGGCTCCAGCACAAACCACCCCCCCCCACCCCCCCAGACCCTGACCAGGATACACAGGTATAGATAATGGATGGATGATGTGCTTAAGAATGTTCCGGTAGATATGTGGCTGCTGGATGTTTGATAGAGGTAAATGCATACAGACTGCATGAATGCTCTTTGCTTTCTGTGCCAGTGGCTCTCATGGCAGCCAAGGACAAGGACTGCGTCGTTGAAATGGAGGACAGACGGCCTCTCTTGGCAGCTCAGGTACCTTTGTTACTCAGAGGAGCACGCTCAACGAGTTTAATTTAGTCAGATTAAATTAGTTTCATTTGGCTTTCTCAGATATGGGGCAGTTCAGGCTTTATGCGAAAGCAAAAATGAATTGACTCAAGTGACAGAGTGACCATGTGACTGGCTGCTCTGGGGAATCAAGTGTTGTTAGTCAGTTACTCAGTACAGATTGCTTATATATGTATATCCATCAGAATGGTAACTTTGTTGTGTACACACATGCATAACTTCCACGTTAACATTTTAAATATATTGTATTTAAAATGTTAATGGTATGCCTAACAATATATATATATATATATATATATAATAATGTAATAATAAGATATAAGTAATAATATAATGTATAGAATAAATGATTTTAGTATAACGTATTATGTGCGGTTGCATATAACATTGAAATGTGCAGAACGGTGAGCGCAACCATGCTTTTCATTGTCCTGCCTGTTCATGCTTTTGTTATAATCCTGTCAACTTTGTGTTATCTGTGATAGAATGAATTACCTGTTGTACAAGTGACATAAAACACAAGTAAGAAAATTTAAAGAGTTCGACTACAGACAGGATTGGCCACAAACCAGTGTTTGCTCCTTTCTTTCCGTACTGTACTACTAATACTAACCAGCCTCACTTTCGTTATTGTTGCTTCAATAACCGGTTTATTTTTAAATGCAAGTTTGTGTACTAGAAACAGATACAGTGCTCCCTCCTCATAGCTGCACCTATGAGAATGCGGTGAGATTCATTATTCTATGTCACAGGGATGGGGGCGAGGAGGATCGTATCTGTTTCTGGAGCTGCCAATTTCTACCAACCTCTGCTAATTATTTAATTAGCCCAATAATATGTGTATTATTTTAATTAGCCCAGATATATGATTTAACAATTATTGATGAGCTCAAAAATTAGAGCTGATGCCCATTTTTGTGTACCTATATGAAATCTTTTACTGTGGTCTAATGTACAATTGCTACATAGACATAAATAGCTATTTGAGCAAGGCTAATTGCGAGAAGCATAAACCTGCATACGAACTGGCCCTCCCTGAAAAAAAGGAACTGCCACCTCCTGCAGTATCACATCTCAGAATCCCCATTATAAACATTTACAGGATTCTGTGTGACCTGTCCCAATGTGAGTGTCCCATGGCTCATATTATAATGCAGGAGGACGGTATGGCTGGGCAGTATAAGGGGGAATTTCACTGGGGCTAATTAACACCTTATTTCTTAGAGGGGTCTATTGAATTTTAAAGGGAACCTTCATTGACAAAAAAGTCCAAATGCAGAGAAAATGAAATTAATTCTCATTTGGCTCCTGTTTAAAAATAGCTTTTTTTAATTTAAAAAGGTTGACCATTGTAAACATAGCATAGCAATGATCTATGGGATTGCTGGCTTTCTGGCTTTAAAGTCACTCTTTTAGAAGGGGAATTGTCTGTTCTTGGTAGCCAGGAGTATAGTTTTTATGGTTGCTGATTTACATAAATTTATTTGCATTCAAACAAATGCCAAATTGGTGTCTGTTAACACCTCCCCGGAAAGTGGAACTTTGTCAGGGAGTCCGAAATCCCAAAGGACATTGGTCCATTGTGTTTATAAACAACGGCGTCTGCCTTTTTAAATGCAGATAACAAAAAAAGAGCAAGCAGTTTAAAAATGGGAACCAAATGACCGATAGTCTTTATTAACCATTCTCAGCACTTTTTCCAATGTTTTTTTTTTCCATTGGAGGTCCTGTTTAAAGGATGACTCTCCAGTATTAAGAGTGTCCTTTAACATTCTGAATTGCAGTTTACGCACAGTATGTCAGCAGCTGTCAGCAAAATGACCTCCACTTCTGTCCATCTTGTATGTAAGGTCCTGAGCTGAAAGCTGTGTTGGGTCTGTCACTTTTTTGGTTCTGAGGTTTCTTTGTCACAATGCTTTAATCTCTCCTCTTCTCGTCACTGTCTTCTTCAGAGGGATTTTGGAATGAAAGAAGCTGAAGGTGTGAGTATGATGTCCAAATGCACTTGATGTAGTTATTTCTTAAATTCAGGCCCTCAAAATAATACCATTGGCAACAATATCTTGGTTTCAAATTGACTTCAGTTTATGTATATTTGATCCGGTAAAATGACAATGTATACACAAATTCATAGTTTACACTAAATAGGCTATTCCCTTCAGCTATGATCGGTTTCTCTTATTCTTCAAAATTTCCCTTGCATTTTGTGAAATGGACAGTTATTTTGCTGTTAAAATAATAAATGCTTAAATTTTGCCCTCCCCTGCTGTACTCCCCACTAGTCTTGTTGGCTCCAGGGCTTACTTGCAAAAGAGATGTCAATCTCAATGTGACTATCCTGGTTAAATAAACGGCACATAAATACAAATAAATAAAAGACTAGATATGACGGAATCTGTCTTAAAATGCCATTCCCACTTATTTAAAAACCAAAATACATATATTTGTGTGCATATGGTTCATATTACAGGCTAGGTAGAAATTATGTACTACATTTGAAACTCTTTGATATACCAAAATTAAATTCTTCAATTCTTGAACGCTCAAGTTGACTTGGACTTCATACACTTCTGATGTATACATTTACTCTGTCACTTTCTCCAAAATCACCTGCACAAGGCCCAGGTATACGGATTTGGGTGCACAAAGAAAAATAATTGGTGCATTAAAGGAAAATTACAATGATTGAACAATAAAAGCTGGATTATGAAGAGAAAATTACACTGCATGCCTTAATTCATACTGTTGAAAATTGACTGTGCATTTTATAAAATCAAAGTCTCGGACTTGAGTTGAGGATTGTTAGATTTGAAATTTAATGTCACAGCTGTAGTACAACAGAAATCCATTTCATTTCCAGTTTGAGAAAAGATCTCAAACAATTGCATACCTCCTCTACATAGAAAGAAGACCAATGTTTAACACTGTGGAATAAGACCATAGTGTTCATGTCTATGGCTTCAATATTGTCAGCAATGGAAGACATTGTGTGCCGTGAAATTCAATCGACATTTTGATAAAAACGCTGCTATTTTTTTTATGAAAATGAGAAGTTTCCAAAAAAATGTACACATCAATGATTATATTGAAAGAAGGTATGCAATAACAGGGTTACTGCTTTCAAATATTTAGATTGTTTTCCCTGTAACAGTAAGACTGATTTAAATCTAGGTAATTCTAGATGTCAGAAGTCATTAAATAATGAGTTCACATATTAGCATACCTTTGAAACTTACTTTTCTGATTTTCTGTCTTTCATGACATGGGGTCTCATCCTTTTTTCCAAACAGCAAGCAGAAAAGGTGAGCACCTGAATTGATTCTGTATGTTTTATACATTAATGATATTTAAAAGATTGTATGAAATAATTTTGAAATGATCCAAAAGTATATTTACACACAACTTTCAGAAAATAATGTGGCGTTAATATTTACGGCTTTAAGTCGTTATATTTATGTCGTACTGCGTTTCATGCAATTGTATTGTTCCTTCAGTCAGCTCAGTCTCATTGATTACATAGGAAAAAGAAACAGTGGATTGGTGGAGTAAGTTCTATGCCTCCACTGGAGACCATGAAAAGTGCATGCCGTACCTGCAGAAAGGATATGATACCTTAAAGGTGAGATAACAATGGTTCAAATGAATAATTTGTCATTGTATAATTAATAGGCATCTTCATGTTTGGAGTTATTTCAAGTGTCGCAAAATTGAGAAAAAGTTACATTAGCGTGTTGTCTCTGCTTTCAGATTTATGACTGCAACCTCGAGGATGTTCCCGAGTTTCGGGGGCTCACCGACTTCTGTGAGACCTTCAAACTGCAGAGGGGCAAGTCGGGCGACAAGGACGACGACCCGAGTGTGGTGGGAGAATTCAAGGTGAGGCCAACGCTCTTAGATTTATTCTGATTACATTAATGACTTCTCATGAGCTTGAGTCTTATTTTGAGTGGAGTTGTTTTATTATGCATCAAATACATGCCCTCTTTCTCACTGTGTAACTGAGACATTTTTGACCTTCACATCTTTCATTACACTGAGGCCTTCAGCAGATGCTCTGGATAAGAAAAAGCATGCGCATGTTCACCGTGCTCTGGTTATTTTCAGGGGTCCTTCAGGGTGTACCCTCTGTCAGATGACCCTGGCGTTCCTGCTCCCCCTCGTCAGTTTCGAGAGCTGCCTGACAGTGGACCTCAGGAGTGTTTGGTCAGGATCTACATCATCCGTGCCCTTCAGCTGCAGCCCAAGGACAACAACGGCATGGTGGGTCCACATCACATTACAGCTCACTGTGGGTCTCAAACACTGTTGTCTTTGCAGTGTGTGAGTACAGTACACAAACCATGATGCTTTTATTTCCTCAGTGTGATCCGTATATTAAGATCTCTATGGGCAAGAAAACAGTTGAAGACCGAGATCACTACCAGCCAAACACCCTAGACCCAGTGTTTGGAAGGTAATTCAAAATCGTCTGGAAAGCAGTTTTCAGTGAAGTCTGTTTTCAAAAAATGTACAGCTAAAAATGCTCTCCTGTTGTGTTTTCTTGTTATAGAATGTTTGAACTTTCCTGCTTCCTTCCTCAAGACAAAGATCTGAAAATCTCCATCTATGACTACGATTTGTTGAGTCGTGATGAGAAAGTCGGGGAGACCGTGATTGATCTGGAAAATCGGTTTCTGTCTCGCTTTGGTTCATATTGTGGGCTACCCCAGACATACTGCATGTACGTAATTGTATTATTTGTTGTGAACTGCATCTAACAAGACAACTATGTGGCATAGTGACAGGGGTGCTAGGCTTGAGATCGGTTGCCAGGTTAAATGTCATTTGGGAGCACTGTGCCTGAGGATATAGTTCTATTAGACTGAATGAAATGCAAAACATGAGAAACACTAGCTGTGTAGCATCTGCTAACTGAATAATTGATGCCTAACCTCCTCATTAGTACTGGAAGTATAAGTACCCAGATGAAGCTTCACACAACACTTTCAGTATGTTTTTGAAATTGGCTGTATTGATGTACTTGAATCTTTCTTGTTGTCCCTGCCAACAGCTCTGGGATAAACCAATGGCGAGACCAGCACAAACCCTCTCAGATCTTGCAGAATCTGGCTAGGCTGAGAGGAGTCCCACCGCCCTTCACGGGAGACAATGGCAACACGTTAACTTTCCAAGGCCAAGAGTACAGCCTTTCTGAATTTGGTACACTTGGTTCCTAAAATATAATAGGTGCATTGGCTAAAGGCACACGGGAGATTTTCTTCTGCAGATTATAAAAGAGAGCTGCTGCAAGCCATGAAATTGTGGGATATCAGTCACGTTTGGATTTATTGATGCATTCATTCAGGGGTCTTCATGTTTACCGGGACCTGTTGCTGATTGTTTCAGCTGATAATGTCCGTCTCGGTGTGCTTTATTCAAACACAGAAGCCAACAAGGAGATCCACCAGCACTTGGGCCCGCCCAACGAGCGCATCGCTCTGCACGTGCTCAGAACGCAGGGCCTGGTGCCCGAGCACGTGGAGACCAGAACGCTGTACAGCAGCTTCCAGCCGACGCTGTCTCAGGTCTGTGCCGCTCCTGTGTCGCTCACACGGTCCTTTTTCAGTCGCTGGAATAAATCTGTTCTCATTTTCATTCCCTCCATGTTTAGGGAAGGGTTCAAATGTGGGTGGACATATTCCCAAAAAGCCTCGGCATCCCCGGGCCCCCCTTCGACATCGCGCCCCGCAAAGCGAAAAAGTGAGGAGCTGGCCTCGAGTTAATTTACAAATCGGTAACTCGCTTTCGTCTATCAGCACGCTTTATCCTTACGTTTCTTTCTTTTCTTACGCTCAACAGGCATTTCTTGCGTGCCATCATCTGGAACACAACCGATGTCATTTTGGACGAAACCAGCATCACCGGGGAGCACATGAGTGACATCTACGTCAAAGGGTAATGCTGTTCGGAGGGGATTATTTTAGCAAGATTTTACATTTATCCTGTCAGTCATGCATTTGTCATAAATCAAATTTACAATGGTAATGTTATATACAAAGACACTGTTTCAGTCGTGCCACAGCTAAACAAGACTCAATCAAGTTTGGATGTTGCTGTTGTGTGGACCACTAGGTGGATGCCGGGAATGGAAGAGGACAAGCAAAAGACTGACGTCCACTACAGGTCCCTGGATGGAGACGGAAATTTCAACTGGAGATTAGTTTTTGGCTTTGACTACTTGCCTGCTGAACAGCTGTGCCTCGTGTCCAAAAAAGTGAGTCAGTTTAATGACTGGTTAAACAAACAGTCATTTTGGTTAAACAAACATTTAAAGTGTGAAGAGAACAACAAAAGTCCTTCAGGTGGTTCTATTCCTGGCTCATGAACAAAACGGTTTACGTAGCTAATTCCGTGTAATCATGACCACTCCCAATGTTTATTTTATGCTGTTCCTTTTCAGGCAGCAGCATATAGTTATGACAGTAATAAGGTAATTCTTTTACCACAGGAACATTTTTGGAGTCTTGACAAAACCGAATTCAGGATACCCCCGAGGCTGATTGTTCAGATTTGGGATAACGACAAATTCTCACTGGATGACTACTTAGGTGAGAGGTATTTTATGTCTTTCAGGAAGTAAAATGAAACACTTTGATATTGTATGCTACAACTTGCAACATAATCAGTCAGTTGGTTGTGTCTAACTGATTCTAAATTGTGTACACATCAGTGATTGTGATATCCTATACTGTTTTTTCTGCAACAGGCAGCATTGAACTGGATTTGCAGAACTTGATCCCCCCAGCCAAGACGTCAGAAAGGTGCAGCTTGAAAATGCTCCCAGATCTGGGCGGAGCTGCCCCTCCCAAAAACGACCTCACGAAATCACTGTTTGCTCAGAAGTCTGTCAGAGGCTGGTGGCCATGCATGATTGAGAAAGACGGAAACAAAGAGTTGGGCGTGAGTAAACTGGCTGATACAAGACAGTATTGAGCAATGAGAGCTCAAAGTATTAACCCTTACATTGCCTAGATATAACTTTGAATCTGTCCCAATTTGGCATTTACATATGCTATGCTGTGAATAAACTTTGTGAATGGTGACAGGATTAAAGGACACTTGGAATGTGAAGATGTTGGGGTCTCACTTGTGCTGGAATGTATGGATGTGTGTTGTAACGTGTGTGAGGGTTGTGCATCTGCTTCCTCCAGGGAAAGGTTGAGATGACTCTGGAAATTGTGACTGAGAAAGATTCTGAGGAGAAGCCTGCTGGAAAAGGAAGGGATGAACCCAACATGAACCCAAAGCTGGATCCTCCTAAGTAAGGAAGCACTGCTCACTCACCATTTTTACACATGCTAGAGGTCACGGGTCACACTGTTAATCCCCTTCAATTATTTGCAATTTGATTATTTAACAGACGGTCTTATTCTGGGTGTGATTTATACACTTTATGTAAATGTAAGTTTAGAATAAAATTACCCAAATAAAGAAGTGCTTTTCCACCAGTAACTTCAAAGGAAACAGATCCATAAAATTCACACGCATCTTAACATACAGTATTATCAGTCCAACAGGAATCATAATACCTCACTTCAACTAGCTATACTAGTTGTGTATCGACTATTGTAGGTATTATGTAGAAACAGTAGCCAGGTGTGCTTAGGCCTGTAAACGTAAGGCATTTTTTCCACAGTAAGGTGACGTTGGAATGAATGACTGGTTTTCTGACGTTGGCATTTCCTCCCCTTACAGACGTCCGGAAACATCTTTCTTTTGGTTTACGAATCCCTGCAAAACCATGAAATTCATTGTGTGGCGCAGATTCAAATGGCTCTTCATTGGACTCATCATTCTCATACTGGTGGGACTCTTCATTGCCATCCTCCTGTATTCCTTACCGGTAAGGGTAACATCTCGCTGCGACGTTTGGCTGGGGCTGTGCATGCTGGGAGATGTTTAAAGCTCAGAATTGCCTATTAGGTTATCGCTTTGACCATTGATCATTTTGAAAAGGATTACATCTCAGAAGACTGGAACTTTGAGATGGAGACGTGGATACTAATGCTGCCTGCATTTAAAATGCCTTATCTCAATATATAAGGATGAGTAGTGTCATTTAAAATCACTGTATATAAAACGGAGCTCATAGGCTACGCTGAATATAAACTAAAGCAGGTAACAGGCTCAACGTTAGGATGATTTTGAGGAAATGTATTGATTTAACATTTTTAAGGCTCCGCACACATTGTATCAACACTGATCAGGGTTACACTTGAGGCTGACTTCTGGGCTACTTGTCTTTTTCAGAACTATGTTGCCATGAAAATTGTCAATCCTAAATAAGGACAAATGGAAGAGGCTTCAACTCGAGCACAATGGTGACAATCAAGAGTCATCGGTCACAATGACAAATGTTTTAGTCTCGACCACATAGTGAACTGTGTACATTTGTTCCTGGAAAACTGGTCCTTTTTGTTGATGAAACGTGCCTTACATGTACACAGTTCAATGTATTTCTTGCTCTCATTTTGCTATATTGATTTTGGTAAACATGTATCGAAACCGATGGAACATTCTAATTGCACTATTCTTATTGTTACTAGTTTCATGTTGAACGCTGTTCATGAAAAATCATCTGGAAACTTCTGTATTGAAACCAATATCACAACAGTATGTAATTTGTAAAGGCACAGTAACACATCAGCCATGTTTTATGAACTATGATTTTGTCTTTAAGGGTGTTTTTAAAAAGTATGCATTCTTGTGAGTTTTAAAATCTGAGAAAAGTATATTAAAGTAACACTTATGATCATTAATGTCTTAACGCAAATTGTAAAATATAAGATTGATTAAAACGAATGGCTAATGAACTGATAACCACAATAAAATTTCATTGATGGATAAAGTGCTCTGCAACTACTGTTCTTTTGTGATGAGGCAGTTATAAAAAAAAAAAAAACTTTGAAGGGATGGCATCTATATGGTACAGGGAAGCACAACCTCATTTTGTGGAGACTGTGATATGTAAAAATGTCCTGACAACAAGAAAGATTATTCTGCAAAATATTTCAATGGAGCAAGGATTTCATTTAACCTAGAATGCACAAACTGGGTCAAAAATGACCCGGCCAAGTGTTTCTTTGAGTCTTTGTAATCAACCAATTCTTTATTTAATATTCTAGATGTTCTTCAAAAAAATTGTTTTCAATGTTTATAAATTATGGTTTTTATTTCTACTTTTTTACTTATTAGATTGTTTCCTGTTACTACTCCAAGTATGCACAAGCCAGGTCAGAAGTGATCCAAATACATTCCCTATATGGAACTGAATGGCTTTCTCTATTCAAAGTCACCTGAGTTTGTGTTTTTCCTAGCATATCTAAGCAATTATTGTATTGAAACACTGGATATTCCAGATATTAATCAAATTTATTGTGTCTGATATTCACACATCATTGATTTAGTTACTGCTTTCTTACTTTTTTTAAGTGGAGTTTTTCTAATACTCCCACTAGATTACATAACATGGGTTATACTGTACCACCTTTGACTCCTGTCAGGTTTGTATAGTCCGGAACATATTTACTGCGGCATCACCATACGTTCCTGAAATCTCATAACTGTGGAGGACTGCCTGACACACCTGATGTATGTAAGTTTCATTTTATCTAAAAAATAAAAAAATCACCTCATAATTAGGGGTGTAGCGATTCTCATAATCCATGATTCAAGTTATCTTACATGTGCAAAAGGCAAACAAGGAGGTGGTTCTTGGTACTGTGGCACAATCTCTTGGATGTTTCCTAAACAATCTTCAGCACACAGCCCCCCCCCCCCCGGGCTGCATGATGAGGGATGAGCCAGAGGGCCAGTCCAAACAGGACAGAGGTGCCAGATCTGCCCAGGTGTGATGGATCGCCAGATCAGCAGTTGCAACTTGCTGCTCGCAGTGCACAGATCACAGCCAAGAAATTGTCATCATTATTTTGTCAACAATGCCTGAGCGGATAAAAGAGAGCAAAACATACAGAAGATCAAACAATCACACGTGCACTTGCATAAACACACACGTTGTCGCATAAATATACGCACATACGCACACATATATTTAATAAGATACGGAGATAAATGTTTTCAGATGCTATGAAAATGTTTCATTCTACTTGAAAGCACATAGATGCAGAAGTCCTGAAGTTTTCGGTTGTTTGCATAATATTATTATAAATAGGTCTACCTTAAAAAACATGAACTGGTTATATTGCGGTCCATGATTATTCAGGATGTCCCTTTTTCCTATTGCAATGATTTGTGTTATTGCTGAAGAATAAAAGTATTAGTGTAGAAAAAATACCCTCCCCCACTCACCCCACCCCACCCCACCTCACACGACCTCACCAAACGCTGCCCCCAGATCGACCATGACCCATACCGTGGATGAAATAAACAATCGCGCTTCTGGTACATCGTTTAGGCACGCTCGTGGGTTAAAGTGGGTAACTGTATGGCTAGACATAAGGACAGCCTATTTGATGTTTTCGTTTGACCATAAGGAGAGTAGCCTAGTTTTACAGCCAAAAAATAATTATCTAACGAAAGGGGAAACTGTTTCAGAATTGAAACTCATGGAAGTCAAGGTAGCTTTCGGACTGACAGAGCTGACTGAATTTCGCTGAATCACTGTGACATTGCGAAACACGTCGCTGACAGCCTTTACGCAGCTAGATATCTATTTGTTTCAAAGACTGGATCTGTCTGCTTGCAAGCGAATACAAAAATCTGATTAGCAGGCTTCAGGCCACTGCTGCTAATAACATAACTGCCTAGTTCTTATTTCTACAGCCTATATATCAGACAGAGACCAGTAATCTCGCACAACGTCACTTCACTAGACAAATTCATTCACATTTACAGTAATAAGACTCTTACGACAAGAAAACTCTTTTCGATACTGTTGCTAAGAGATGTTATTTCTGAGCCCGCCCTGTTTCAAATATTGCTTTCTAATTGGCTGTTTTTGCTTGCCGTCAAGCAGTTCTGTTCACAAAACAGTTTGCTGAGTGTAAAGTGTAAGCTGTGGAAGATGTTATTTTCTGGAGTTTCGTGCGCTTCGTCAATAAATATCGTCAATAAATGAATACTAAATAGCAAAAAAATCACTTATTTATGTTATCTTTACAGCAAAATGATGTGCAAATATAGCTACGTGGTCTTTGTCGGTCGAAAGTGTTAGCCAGGAAGCTAACGTTAGAGCAGGTTGGCCAGATAGCTAGCCTGCTAGGTTGGATATACCGTGTTGTTTTTCAGGTAGAGTTAGCATTTTGGGGAAGATTAGATAGCTAGCTACGGTATTTAGCTAGAGCATAGAAAATACACCGAGTAGGTAGCGTATGGCTGCAAAAATCATATTCGAGTACGTTCAAAGATTGAGGAAAGGTGGTGCCAGGCATTGTTTGAAACACAACGGAATATACCATCATCAAAACGCCTCGCTAATAACAAAATTTCTATTGTAAGTATGGTATTTAACTGGCTACCTGTTCAGTTCTTTATTCACGAAAACAGCACCGGTGCACAAAATTAAATGTAGCTAATGTTAAGTACTGTGCATGTTCCATGGTTTAATGCATTGACCAGCAAAGAAAAGTGCTGTACGTTATTGTTTTGAGGAATAAACTCCCATATTTTCACTCTTCGAAGCATGACTGCCCTGTCTGACTCTGAGCCGGTAAGAAAGAGACTGAGGTTGGACGTTGACATCCACTCACCTGCCACTACAAAGAAACCAGAGCGGCCGATTTCAATCAAAGGGGTACAGAGGGAGGCTAAACTGGACAATTACTTTAAAGGTCTCTCACTCTCTTTCTCTCGAATGTCACCTTCCACCCTAAAGCGAGTTTGCATTCTGACAAAAATTATACGGTGTTGTAAAATGTCATCTCGTACCTTTAGTAGTGACAGTCCCACTGCACTACTGTTTTTACTCCGTTTAAACATCCGTCATCGTTTTTGTGGTACGCACAACCTTTACTTAATTGTGTTTCTTGTTAAATATATATTTTTAAACAGATATCAAACAGAAGACCTCTCATGCTTGCTCTGTGAGAATGGAGGATATTGCGATGGACACAGAAAAGTAATTAATTTTTATTTTTGCTAAGTGACCCTCTGTAACGTTACTGTGTTATGAGAAAATATGTTTTTGTAATGACGTCATGCATCTGTGAAATTACTAAAAATAGGCACATAAAAACATTTTCCTCAAATTTTGGAACATATAGTTTGGTTATTCCTAGTGGCCTGTGTGTTTTAATGTAAATATTATGAGAATGGTGCTTATTTAACCCTCTCTTATTACAAGTGTTTTAACCTTGAGGTTAGAAAAAGATGAAGAAAGTAATTTTTTCAACATGTTTAATCGAGCTTGGATTTGGAAACAGAATATCCAGCTCTCACATTGTTCACAACTAAACCTAATTAAATCTTGTTCTACAGAACAAAAAATGAAGACCAGGTGGGAAAAGAGAAAGAGAAGTTGGATCACTTCCAAAAGGTTGCCTTTTTGGAAAATGCCAGCAAGGAGCCTATGAATTTTGTTAGTCTGCAGGCTGTCTCACCAAAGGGAGAGTGTGATGTCATAACAAAATCTGGTGTTCAGAAAAGCTGTCTCAGTGAACAGAAGGCCAAGATGACCAGCACTCTTGAAGACTGGGTGGTGAAGCCCAAAGAGATGGCTGAAGTTGACCATGAAGTAATTCCCAGTGAAGAAACTGGTACTCTGGATGTGGAGATACCAGGTCCTGAAAGTTCCCCTTGCACCTCTCCGCAGTCCATCACAACAGTGGACCAGGCCCAGACCTGCGGTGCCCCAGAGGAGCTCTCCCCAGCAACGGACAAAGCGGCAGAGGCCAAGCCTTCAGGCGACACGCCTGCCGAGGACCAGAAATCCCCAAGCCAAGAGGCCCGAGATGACATCACGGCTGAGGTCACGGACGCTGGCGATTCCGACAAGCGCCAGACAGCGGGCCCATCCTCATCGGCTTCAAAGGGCTCTGTCAGACGTGACTCCAAAATCACAGAATTCTTTCCGAGATCTCGGTCACACACCCCATCAGCAAGGTAGAGTCTTCTCCTGCCATATACGAAACTAATTAAGCTCTTTGTGTATTTGGTAGGACTTAAGAAAAGGACTACCTACACTCTTAATTGTTTCCATGCATGATAGTGTTGTGATTTTGTAGTTCGAATGGATTGTCATATTATATTCAAATGACATTGTATGAAGGGGACAGGGAAGGTTCTGGAGTGCACTTATGTCAGAGTATTGTATCTCTTAGAATAAAACCCAAAACTTTTTTTTTACCTCTTATAGTATGTAATTTCATCTTGGATCCAGTGCGTTCATTTTTTTGGCATTTTAAGTTCAAATTTATGTACAGAGAATTAATGACAATTTCTCTTGATGTGAAGCGTGTTATTTATAGAGCACTAGAACTGGCCATGACTGTTTTGCATGGATATTTCAAGTTCACTTCGGATTGGCAACTTCTGATGGTCGCACGGCTGATTGGATAAAATGTAGCCTAGATGGCATGCATCCAAATGACCATACTGAGTAGCACAATAACTTTGTTGGTTTCAGGACTAAAAAAAACTGATTTAAAATCTGAAATGAATAAGTTAGGCTTAATATAGTATTTGTTTCCTTTGTTTTTTCATGGTTACAGAAAAGCTTGGTTGATTTTGATAGCAATGTACTGCTGTGCTTTAGCTTGTCTTTTCCCCCTTATGACTGTGCAGTGTGGAGAAAATGAAAATGAAAGTGTTCCGCCTGCATCCGCTTTTCATTTTGACGCCAGGGGACAGCTCTTTTAGGACTGATTTAGGGCTTTGTGTATGAAAGTGCATCCGTTCAGTGCTGTAGATCAGGACCCCAGCTCAATGGATCAAACTAACAGGACTGTCACTGAGTTTTTCAGTGGACATGAACTACTTGGGATTTTTACTGCTTTCTTGGTTGTCATTGCATGCATTTGCATTAGGCTTGTGACGGTCTGTCTAACTTTGTCTTCCTTTGAGTAGATTTATATTATCCTAATGTCTTAACTGAATATGTGCTAGTAGACTGTGGTTAATGTCTAGCCTACTTAAATCGTATTTCTGTTAAGTTATTTATGGTAATGATTGATAAGAGAAGTTTTATACCTTTTTAGCCCATTTGTGTAGATAGCCTAAGTAATGATTAGTGATTAAACAGCAGTGTACTTTATATACATTACATAAGTTATAGTTGCATCCATTGTTTTTTAAAGTTGTACTGGAATGTGCCAATGTGTAGTATCACTTGGGAAGTCAAAGTCTTTTTGTTCATGAAGTTGGCCTAATGGTATTTATGCTACTGCTACAGTAAAACATACTTTTGCCATCTTGTGAAACTGGTTATGCTTGTGTGTCATGTTTATTTTAGTCTCTGCTGGTTCTGACCTCACGTTGGTAATCAGAGAGACTTGCAGTCTAGATGCTGTGTATGATTTTAGCCTGAAACACTTCGTCACTCATTCCTGAAATGTGCGGTTAAAAGTTAATGAAGATTGGTTGAGTTGATGATCTGTTTGATGATCTTGAGTTGTCCGTGTATGTTATTAATCAGGACAAACACCGAAAAGAGAATTCTCTGCATTTGTTGGTTTTGAAGTGCTGGCGTGTTTTGCACATAATTTTATATTGCAGATATGTGGTCTTTGCTGCCCTTCTGTAAGTACAGAGAAATACTTTCATTATGTTGTTACCAGAAAAATGGAATCTTCCGGGGGAATACAGGAGCAGCATCCGCTTCCTCCATGGGGTGGGAAAATAAGAAGCAAGAGAGATTAATTTCTCATGTTGACACATTTATGCCTAAAAGGACATTGTGAGTGAAACCAGCTTCAGTTTGCTATACAGTGGTATTATAATCGCACCCTTGCATTTTCTGTCCTTGTTTTTGTCTTTTTCCCTGGTAGTTTATCCTTTTATCTCTTATATGCCACGAGCCACAGAAAAAGAAAATATTTTTGGGAAACTTTTTTTTTTTTTTAACGGCCTCATACAATTCCCTACTTGCTCCCTCTGACAGCAGCTGTGCAGAAAATAATTGCCAGAAGTTTTTCGGGCCTTTTTATACGTTTCCTTTGTGTAATTGCACAAAGACATAACTTTGTTTAATGGGACTGGCTTTGTGACTACTGGGAAAATGAGAGCACACTTCTATGGGTATACAGCAGCAACTGCTGAACAAACTTGTGACAGTAATTGCTTGCATCTTCAGTCTCTTGCGTGTTGAACGTTGCTCTCGAGACCATCTATTTTGCTATTTAGATACAAATACAAAGAAACTTATAAGAACTTTACCTAAGATTGCCTTATTTGTCACCGCACCAGTACCAATATATGGAAGTAGCTGGGTGTCCTGCAGTCGAGGCGGTTGATCAGCTGCAGTCACTTCTTAATCAGAACATACGCTACATGGCCAAAAGTGTGTGGAAGCCTGACATCCAACATCTCATCCAAAATGATGGGCATTAATATGGAGTTTGTCCACCCTTTGCTGCTATAACAACCTTGGCTCTTCTGGGAAGGCTTTATGCTAGATGTTGGAGCGTTGCTGCAGGGATTTGCTTCCATTCAGCCAGAAGAGCATAAGTGAGGTCGGGCACTGATTGGGTGACTGGGCCTGGCTTGCTGTTGGCTTTCCAGTTGATCCCAAAAGTGTTGGGTGGAGTTGAGGTCAGGGCTCTGTGCGGGCCAGTCAAGTTCTTCCACGACGTTCTCGACAAAACCATTTCTGTATGGACCTTGCTGTGTGCTCGGGGGAACTCTCATACTGAAACAGGAAAGGACCTTCCCCGAACTGTTGGGCAAGCACAGAATCATCTAGAATGTGACTGTATGGTGTAGCACTAAGATTTGCCTTCTGTGGTAGGGACCTAGCACAAACCTGGAAAAACAGCCTAAGACCAAGGGGTGTCCAGATACTTTTGGTCATGTGGTGTATTTGCATTTAAATGTGACTTCAAAATCTAAACAAAATGACCTCATATGCATACATTAATAAATAACTTAAATGCTTCAGCAAAGTCGATTAGCTATTTGGCTAACTAGCAGGCCAGCTTGGCTAATTAGCCTGTCTCATCATGCATAAAGCCCTGGCTTCAGTGTGCTTTCCAAAACTCCTTGGATGGCATACGCTCCTAATCTGCTTAATCAGCATCTGTTTTCTGAGGAGCAATCTTCAGCAGGCCTGAATTTAGCCTAGCCAGGTGGGACACGAGATGTGGGAAGCTTCTTGGCTCCATTACTGTGATACACATATGCTGTTCATCTTTACATGAATGAGTATAATTTAACACTCAAAATTTGATTAAAATTTTTTTTAATTATAAAAGAAAATCCTGTTTTAGCAAGAACAAAAAAAAGAATTTTTCAAATGAATGCCAGTTCAAAACTGAGGTGGCCTCATTATGCTGATACTGTTCCAATGGTTTGGTTTACTTATAATTTGCTGTAGAATCCAGCTTGATGCTTCGCATGTTTTAAGGCATTGAAAATCCAGAACACTTTATGCTATTATAGTTCTTTACTGAAGAATTTCAGGATGCCTACCTCACTCAAAACATGTGGTCCTCTGTACTGAAATGAACAAGAATTTACTTTTTATTCTTACACATCATAATATTTTTTTTTGGGGTAATAAAATGAACAGTAAGTATTGAGTAGGCCTGAAGATATGCGATACGCTCCTGTACTGAGCGCAGGATGATATGGTGCCTGTCCTCCGGTGTTTTTGGGTGTGCAGTGTACCGGGCGGAGAGGAGGGGCGCGGCAGCGGCAGGGGAGCCCCAGCAGCTGGACCCAAGTGGCTGGGCACCCCGATAGACGAGCTGAAGAGAATGCCGCAGTGCGGCCATCCCCTTCCGCACCTGAAGGCGGTGCAAAACCACGCCGTCATGATTAGGGTGAGACTCTCCACACCATACTTCTGCCTTCCTGCTTATACTGCCCGTACGCTGGGCATGCTTAATATATATATCGAATGGTGATTCTAAAGGGTGTGATTTAGTTTGGAATGCAGATAATATGTTTTGGTGGACCACAGATTTTTTTTCCCCCTTGTGATTTTGACATGGAGACAGAAACCTCACTGAAATTTGTGTCATTCATTGTTATATTGTGATTGATAATCCTCTGGTGAGAAGTATTGACAGAAAAGGGGGTTTGTATTGCTCCTTTCGCACAATGGCGCTCTGATGTTGGCGACTGTACGTATTTTAACTGGCAGACAGACCTGCTGCGAGAGGGAGGGGTTCCTGTGCCATATCCCACCAAGTTCAAAGACGCCTGGGATGACGTCTCCGTGAAGATGCCCTGTTCGGAAAAGAACCTCTTCCCTGCGGAAGAGGTAACGGTCAGTGTCCGATTCACACTCACAGACAGGTGGACAAGCTAACCACAAATATATCTCGCCAGACTTTTGCAAAGGCTGCCTGACTGTAATTCACTGCGTTGATGTCGATGTATGTATCTAAACATATGTTGGTTTAAATACATTTTTTTTAAAAGTTTTTTTTATTTAACATTTATTTAACCAGGAAAAGCCTCATTGACACTGAAATCTCTTTTGCAAGGGCGACCAGATGTAAAACACAAAGTTGCACTACAAAACAGTTGACTAACAAGTTACAAACATCAAATGGGAAATGAGAGAGTACTGTAACAGTAATTAAAAAGCAGAGCAGAGGGTAAAAGCAGGAGCATACTTCAGTCATGAATTACATATGCAAAGTCAACAATTGACATTTAATTTGTGAAATTTAAGATTAAAAAAAAAAAAATATATATATATTTCCTCTTCATCCTGAAAGGGCTTATTGAGAGCATTATACACTTTACTGTGTTCACATTTTACTTTGTGTCCGTGGGGACTGCATGACTGCTGATTATACCCCAAGCCCAGTTGGCCTCTGTTGTTGTCTTTAGTACTTTTATTTTTTGACAAAAGTATTTTTTTCTGGAAATGCTGTTGAATGAGAGTTTATCGCAGAGGCCCTTACTGGAGAGATCTTGTGCTTTCAGGATGGAAGTGTGTTGCAGAGCAGATGGGAGCTGATCCAGAAAGCTTTGCAAAGTGAATTCAAGAGCTCAGGCAATGTGCAGGTAAGAGAGTTTTTCTCTGCAGTATTCTCTAACGGCACGGTCATTATGTGGTCTCCTTTATTAATGTTCAATGCCTAGGTCCTGTATAAAGTCTAGTAAAGGTGTGAAATTTTTTGTTACTGGATGCGTACCTGGCTCAAGGTAATTTGCACAGCTAAATGCAGCTGCAGGTCACTTCCTGGAGTTATTATAAGAATGACCACAGGGTGGCACAAAAAGCACAAGGAAAACATCCTTACCATGCAGCATCCTGCAGGCAAGTGCATTATGAACATTATCTGACTTATTAGACTGAGAGAGAAATGGAGAAGGGAGCGAGTTTGCTCTATTGTCTTACAAAATGAATAAACAAATGTATTTTGTGTGAATTATTTTTGTATTCATTCCTTGCCTGCCATGTAGAAAATCAAATAAATGTTCAGAGCATTTCGGTCAACAACAACACGTGCCATGCTTAACATTTTTATCACAAGGATTAAAAAAAATAAAAATAAAAAAAAGTAGTTGAAACTTCTTGCTCTTAAGTAGTTGAAACTACTGGGAGTAAGAACTAATGTGTTGGTATTGAAGGTGACCCTCGGAAATGTCTCGTTTTAGGATGCCATATTGCGTTACAATGCGGCCCATGCAAAGAAATGGGATTTCGCGGCTTTGCACTCTCTCTGCACCAAGGTAAGCTCTGTTCTTCCTCAGTAGTCCATGTGCACTGTCAGGGATCAGTTACATTACATTACATTACAGTTATTTAGCAGACGCTCTTATCCAGAGCGATTTGCACAACATTTTACATGGCATTTACATTGCATCCATTTGTACAGCTGGATATATACTCAAGCAATGCGGGTTAAGTACTTTACTCAAGGGTACAATGGCAGTGTCCTACCTGGGAATCGAACATGCAAAATTTTGGGTATAAGACCAGTTCCTTACCCATTATACTACACTGCAAATGCCCCAGCTTTCACTGGCAATAAATGTGCTGTTATTAGAGGATTGGTCATATTATCTGTGTGGATGAGCATATATTTCAAATGTATTGGAACAGTGCATTCAGCATATTCATTTTATTCAATTAATTTGAATAAAAGTGAAAAGAAAGCACACTCTGGTCTATCTGTTTAACTTTCTTTTTTTTTTGCTGAAGTATGCACCACTAGTCAGTGCATCATTAAACCTAAAATGTATATACAGTATATAGTAGTGCTGCTATTTGCATGGGTGACTCCATTTTCATAAAAGTAAAGAAAAGTAACATTGAAAGCCTTCTTTTAATTGTTCATCTCAGATCTGAGGTCAGTCCTATTTGATAACCCCTCTTTCTGTACTTTTTGTGCATATATAAAAAAATGTACAATTGTTAGTACACTTCGGTGAATTAATATTAGTTTATGAAACCTAGAATGATAAACCTAGTTTTTCTTTTTACTTATGGTATTTTTTTAGTTAAATACATGTTATTAATCAAGCCATTATGCTTTAGCAGTTAATTAATTTCATTATTGATTAAACAATAAAGGTCAGCGGAGTACCCAGCATTTGTTATATCCCTTTTTATTATGTCATTGATATGCATTTATAATCTGTTTAACAATGTTTGTGAGTTTTAGTTCACTAAGACATTAATGCACGCATACAGAATCGGATGCATAATCCAAATTACAACCTTGTCAGTGCATATGCCATTGTTTAAATTTTCATGATAAGTATTTGCTATCCTGGTGCCCAGCAAAGAGCGTTATAAATTCTGGTGTATGCTTTGGACTTGGTTCAGCTTGTACAAATCACAGATGGCTCATTAGTAATGATGTTGTCCATTCAAGTTATGGAGCGCTGTACTTTCCCCAAAGGACATCACAATCTGTAATTCTAAACGATTAAACTGTGCTCGTAATGGATTATTGCCACCAAAGTGTTTTAGCTGGGAGAGCGCCAGAGCTAACGGACAGGAAAAGGGGGCGTGTCGCTGCTCACCTTCTGCAGTAGCCTACCTGGCGTGACATCACCGTCTTCTGCAAACACGGGTCATTACTGAGAAATCTGTTGCCAGGGTGGCTGTGGCTGTTTGAGTCTTGGATTCTAATATTAGTCCTCTTCCTGCTGACCGCCTGACGATGACTACTTTTGCACGGATCGCGTTCCCTGTACATATTGCACCAAATTAATTTTCTGACAACAGCTTGTAATATTACGTTCTTTATCGTTCTAAACTAATCAGTTCTCTCAGTGCTCCTGTGTCTTAGCGATAAACGAATATACCCTGCGTATAATGTTTGAAGGTCACCAGGCCTCCGGCATGTTCGCTAGTGAGGAACGGCACCAATCATAAAGAACATACTTATGCCGGAAATGTAAATGCCACCCTCAAAACAAAAATAATAACTTTAGCAAATGTTCTCCATGCTTCCAATATTACAAACCCAGATTACATTATTTATTTTTTTCATAACGTTCTTATACCGTGGAGACATAGTGGAAAGTGTTCTGTAAGTCTGCAGACTGTGGCTGATGTGTTTTTGTTGAGTGTTTTTGATTCTACGTTGCGTACAGAACCCCGGCCAGGCTCCACCTGCCGTTCTGGCGTGCGGTCTCACGGGCCCTCCCCACGGCCCGTCGTCCAATTAAACCGCAGACGCTCGCGGAGCATGAAATCAAGCAGCTGTTTCCCGCGGTCCCCGCGAGGGCAGAGCCTAGCCGCGCCACGCCGAGCGGCTCCCGCGCTGCGAGCGGAAGTCTGCGACGGCCGATTTCAAAGCGCGACTCAGCGTCCCAGACGGCCCTTTTTTTATTTTACCATCCCTGGATGAGCAGAATTTAAAAAACAAGCTTTGTTTTGGATGACGAGTCGCCGTCTTCCCACCATCGCCTCCACTTCTGAGCGAGACGGTTTTTTTTTTGTTTGGAAATAAACAGTTTTGTCGAAAAGGTTGAAATGCGCTTTGCTTTGCGAGTGTTAGCACACGTTGAGAGGCCTCACTTAGCTCAGGGATCTAACCTCTCAGAGGGCGAAAGCCAGCAGCAGCGGTGAAAGTGTACGAGCGGGGAGACTGCGGGGGCAGTGGTCACCTGAGCATAACAGTCTTGAGTGCTTTGTTTTTCTGCCCTCAAAGTGTATCATCTTCAGGAATAAAATGTTCTTTTATCCATAATAAGGTGATCTTTTTCACCCTTTCGGAGCAAGTACGTAGAGCCGAAGTAGTAACAGTGTAATAATGTACATCTAACAAGGTTTATGTTGTGAAACTTTGTGGTCTACTGAGGTGAAGATAGTCTAGATTAGAGTTTGATGTAGTACAGTTGGTGTTTTGTATGCAAATTGCCTGCCTTGTACCAAAGTGAAAAGTGACTTCAAACTATATGAATGTCAATAAAATGGTTGTATGCAACAAAAAGCTGACAGTAGATACAGCTGTACTAGAGTGGAAAAATATCTATATATTTAATTAGCCTTCCAGCTGAAGGTCATATTTGAAGGTCATATATCTATCAGAAATAAAACCGCTTCACCTGACTGATGTTATAGTGTCCTTCATGCTCATCACCAAGTCTTCTGTAAACCATTGATATTTGTATCAGAACATGCTGTGCTGTCTTCAACAATTGATGTTTTTGGCACGTACATAGAGTCCACACAGACGTGTCAGAGAACTTCTGTCCACCATATCAAAAACATTCTTTCAAAGGGCACATGTTATTCTATATTTGATTCGGCATTGAATTGTGGCCACCAGTTTTTGTTGTTGTGGTATGGATGAAATTGTCTTGTAAGAATAATAAAATTACATTTTGTGAAGACATTTTTAGCTTCTGTCTTCAGATTGGATATTATAGCTATTAAGGCATTTTGGTGATTCAGTAGAAAGCTTTTTAATGGTCAAAGTGCGTTCAAATTCCATCACAGATTAATAGCTGGTTTTCAGTTATGCCCCTTGGTGACCCGATTAATCAAGCTTTAACGAATGCAAGCTCTCGCTCGGGATCTTTTCACCGTCTTGAAAATGATTTTACTTGGCAGGTCGGATTTTTTTTTTCTGGATCGATAACTGCCCATGTCGTTTTACAGCTCAATCTAATTTAATTAAAAAGGGCCATTGAATCTATGAGGAAGCTAATCAAAGCCATTAGTGGGGAACAGCCAGCTCTAATGAAGCCCCGGTTATTGGTCCAGCTGCTGTAGCTGTCTGCTTAAGTGCCTGAGTGATTTCTTCTTCCTCCTGGTGGACCCAGCGTGTGGGCTCCGAGCCAGAGAGGAGCGGTGCCGCCAGAGACCAGCCGGTCAAGGTCAGGGGCGGTGCCAGTTCCACGCCTCCCAGCATGCATCAGGGTCCCCCCCCTACGCTTCCCCCCTGACACAACGTGTAGTTCTCACTGCTAGCTGTTTTTGAGGCACTCGAAGCACCCCAAAAATGTTGGCTGGGTCCTTGTTGATATGCACCTGGAGGTCTGTGGGTAGGACAATTCTGTCATTTTAATTTAGACTTTTTTGCTTTTGAAAAAATGATGTCATTTGTATTGATTTAGAAACTTTTTTTGTTGCCTTGTGAGTTGCTTTCCAAATTTTTTTTCTATGATGAATATGAGGCTGCTAATATTTTTACTTTGTGTTAGATTTATGAGGTTAGTAGCTGCTTTTACATAAACATTGAGTTGTTGCACATAATTGTTTTTATTTTGGTAGCTTTGGTGTGTTTTGTCAAACAGGCTGCGATCCTGTTTTTCCAGTATCTAACAACAGAGGGCACTGTTAGCCAAATGATGACTATATAGTGACTTTGTTTTTTTTTAAAGTAAATGAGTGGTTTCCTCTTCCCACTTGTTAGCTATATTCCATGAGTTTGATTACATCACACGTTACTTTTTTCAGCAGTTGTTGTGAATTAGCCCGGCTCTTTCTCATTCACTGGGTTCTGTATTGCCCTGAAGAAAGACTGGGGTACTGGGGCTGCGTGATGCTGCTGCAGAGGGGGTGTGTTCTTAACCCTACAGATATACGACAGGACAGAAAAGACTTTGTAATCTGCAACTGGCAACCACCAGTCTCTAACGTTTAAATCCTGAAGCTCGCCATGTTATGTGCATGCTTTCAACACCAACTTTTTTAGCACCCAGCACAGTAATGAACAACGAATTAACCAGCATTGGCTATTTGTTTGTGATACAGTTCATTTAAGGACAGAAAGACTGTAAAGTTGTATATTATGTGTGTTTACGGCTAACTGAAACCTGTCTACCTTGAAAAAAATGCAGGGTGCCTCTCATTAACGATAAACTACAGTAATGAAATGAAGCATTCTGTTTCCTCTCAGGTTTGTTCCTCTGTTGTATTAGCTACATTACATTACTGGCGCCCGTGAACTACCTACATCCTGTACGCGTGGCTTATGAGCATCCTGTGCCGACGGCTCGTTGTTTTGTGTAGTGGGGTCCCGTGCTGGTCAACCAGGCCGGTCTTGGTGCCTTAAATGAAGAAGCGAGCCTCCCAAAGTCCCCTGCAGCTTTGCGTTTTTACACATTCTAGTGCGCTTTGGCCGCATTCTCATCAGGCCCCTGTAAAAATCAATTAGGTGCGGCGATAAGCTTTGGTTCAGCGGCTCGAGGGCAGGGTATGCCATGTTTTAATGAGTTCCCTGACAGGAAATGAATTGTCAGCCGTCAGGGGAAGCGCGCATATCGATGGCTAATCAGGCCGATCGTCCGCGCGTTAATGCGTTCTGTGCGTTGCTTGTGCTTCGCTCGCTCATCTTTCCCGCTGAGCGCGCTCAGTTGTAAGAGTTAACGCAGGGACGGCGCAGGCCCTTCCACTGAAAGACTTCCTCATTAGCCCCCGCGGCGATGTCATTCATGATCGCCATCACTGTTCACATTACCGGCAGGAAGTGACACGGGCTATTATTGCTTTAATTTTACTTGAAATTAACTTTCAAGTGGTGGCCTGAGGCTCTTTCAGAGTTTGGAGCTGGTGCTTACTTTTCCACTTGTGTTATTATTATGATACCTGCAGTGCTGTTGTTGTTATATTCGTATTATTATTATTATCATCACTGTTATTATAATAATTATATTATTGTTACCATCGATACATGCATACTAGTATATCACGTTAATGTCCCAGTTGAAGCACAGACTGGCTAAGTCCTTCCGAAAATGCTTCCTCCCATTCAAAAAGCAAGGATAGCCACCTGGCTTACGCTTGGAGTTGTGCCAGAGCTGTGTCTGGTTTTGCTCCATCTGAACCCACAGCCGCTTAAATGGATGAATTATTAGGTTTAAGAAACACAGGTGCCCATGTGCTGGAGGTACTGAGCGTGTCACTATTTGGACTAAACATTCAAGTATATTCAAGACCACTTCAAACTCTTGATATTGATTAAAATGTGCAGTCAAGCTCAGTTTGAACACAACCCAGAAACATTTTTAGCTCTCCAGGACCATAATCAACTAGCCGTAGTTGATTGTGTTGATTATGTCACCATCTTGGATATCCCTTAGCGGGGAAATGGGGAATGCTTTGACTAAGTTGGCTGTGCTGTGAGATACTGTGCTTGATGCTTCAGCTGTGTTTAGAGTCTATTGGTGGGGTAGCCCCTGCCTCCGTGCTCACCACTGCCCCCCTCTGGTTGATCAGGCACATGTGAGTTGCCTGTGATGTCACTCTGGGTGCACAGTACTCTAGCACAGTAGCTGTGGTGGTTTAACTGGAATAACATGCATTGTATTGTGATATTAAAAATCAGTTCCAATCATATCTTAGAGCGTCTTCTCCCTTTCAGTTCCACAGATGATCCATTAAAAAAATTTTTAAATGACCCCTGCTCTTCTCCTACAGTGGCTGGCCTATCTTTAATTGACTGGTGTATTCTAATATCTCTATGCCACTGTGGTTACTGGTACTTCCTTATGCATAGTGAAAATGCTGTGCTAAATCTCTGAACCTCATTAATTTCCTGGGATTGATTTCCTGTTGTTACAGCTGCTCCCATCCATTCTATTTATCTAGCTGCATGCTAAATTCACGCAACATGCTTAAATTCACTTGCTAGCTGGTTCCTTCTGCATTTTTAATGGTATGCGTGTGCCTGTATTATGTGCTTACGTTTCTGCCGCTAAATAGGAAAGCGAGCCTACCCTTAAGGTCCCGGAAAAATGGGCTCATATTTTAAAATGCCAGCCGGTCGCTCGTAAACTCTTTGGACTTAATTAGATTTCCCTAGCATCGCCGCAACAATAAAATAATTGTCAAGAGGTGAAAAGCCTCAGAGGTGGGAAAGAAGCCTTGATTGACAGCTGAGGGGAAATGGCTATGAAAAAAAAGGAAACACAATTAGGCCCTGTCTTGTAAACTGTCTTAGTGAGTCCCCAAAATGAAAGTGTCAGCTTGTGTTTTCTGATAAATGTCATAACGGCTCCCCCCAGAACAACATAAGGTCCCTGGCTACATAAGGGTGTGTGTGTGTGTGTGTGTGTGTGCATGTGTGTGTGTGTTTGTCATTGTGTTTGTGTGTGTGTGTGTGCATGTGCATGAATGCATGCTCTTGCTCTCTTTCTTTCTGCCCCCCTCTCTCCCTCTCCCCTGTCTCTCTCCCTCTGCCGCTCCCTCTCTCTCTGTTTCCCTCTCCCTCTGTGTGTTTCCCTGCTGATTTTTTTTCTCCTTTTTGTTTTGAGAGCATAATTTGCTCTGAGTAAATTAAGGTGCGCTCAATTCAATTAAGTGATTAGTTATGGGCAGATTAAATTAAGCACGGTGCACAAACACACACTCGCAGCGCATTAAGAGTCATTTTGGAAAGCATAGAGGAGGTTTAATAGGTGATTAACTCATCTGGCTTGCAGGCTATACAGGTTGACTCAGACTCCCAGATTTGAGGAAGCCATAGCTCTTTTTACTTTTTGGTTTTTATGCTGAATAATAGAGATGAACTTCAGGTAAACAACAGAACTACTACATCCAAGTAGCAAGATAAACATGTTACGTATGTTAAACTTGTATTATGTGGTAATTGCTAAGGGAAAATACCCACTGCATCCTGATATTTTATATACACATATATACATATATATTTTTTGTTTTCTCTTCACCCACAGCTCGTGACTGTGGGAGTTGTTCTGAGATGGAGGGGGGTAGGTCCGTGATGCGTGTGAGTGTCAGGGGCGAGGTGGGGGTGTGACGGGAGATGACAGGGGGAGTTCTGCCATTAAATATTCATTTAAGAAGATCCCACTTAACCAATGGCATAAATGTCCCCGACAGACGGGATCAGATTGTTTCCCGTCGTATTTATGGACATGAGCTCGCGGGCGTTTCGTTTTGCAGTCGTATTTCGCGGCGAGCCGGGCCGACCTCCCGCGCGCTTTGCTATCCGGTCTGGAGAGAAACGGAGGGGGGGGGGGGGAAAAAACGTGCAGTGGTAAATCTGAACTTCGCTCGAACGCGATCTTCCCCTTTTGCTTGATTACTTTGTCAGGCTGATGTGATGTATGGACCCCGTTTCAAGTCATACGCCAAAGTGTTAGTTTAGTTGATTCGATGCCCTGTCGGCGGTTTGATTTAGAAACGGCGGGCCGTGCTACCTCAGCTAGATCCCATCCGGCCCGTCAAGCGCTTTACTGCGCCCAAAGGAACAGTTTATGATGTCAAGCAGGTCATTACTTATGACAGCGTTTAGTCGAGCCTCCTTCGCAGCCATATAAATGTTTGGCGCTAAATTGCCAGTCAAGGCTCCTTGTCCAGGAACACACTGTCCTGCCGTTCACACTCGGTCATTTGCATCTGTTCCGGGAATCCATTTAATCAGCCAACATGCCCGGCAACCTTGATGAAATTGCCTGGTGATTGATCATTCTGACATTCTGCAGTCAATGCGACCGTAAATAAGTACATAGTAAATGTACACTACGAGAAAAATAACTGCATTTCTCTCAGTCCTGCGTAGTTGTTGTGTAATATATACGCATTTAGGTCCCTTTTTAAGATGTGAAACACCGTTAAAAGCTGTAAGAGATGCTTTTGCGTTCAATTTGGTTGCTCACCATTTCTGGCCCGTTTCGCTGGTCGAACGGTGCCAGAAAGCTACACTGGTACATAAAGGATGTGGATTCTAAGCAGGCACTGTACAGTAGCCAATTCTCCGATGAAAAATGTTCTACTGAACTTACTGAGCTTTTTTCCAAGAAATCTGCAGGACTAGAGCAATTGATCGTAGCTGGGTAATAAATAATAATAAACTTTATTTATCTAGCACGTTTTGAACACATTGTGCCATTCAGTGGACTTCACAGAACAGAAAATGAAAGAAATAAAAACAGACAAGTAATAAGAAGACAAAAGGCAGTAGAATCATATGACTGAAGCTGTGTTCGCACTCTATGTGATGGCACATCGAAGACCAGATCTTTTCATGATTTTAACGTGTGCATTAGTCAAGACAGTTGTCTGTCTGTGTGTGCAAAAATGTTTTGCGTGTGCTAAGAACATTTGTAAACCTGAACTATAATATGCGTGTTCGCTTGTACATTATTTAAAAATGTACTATAACACAATTCCAATGAGTGCAAACAAGGCTTCAGTCATAGCAGGTAAAGGTGTATGCTGTGTCCCTGCTGGAAATAATTCAATTTAGTGAGTAAACAGTATTTCAGGCAAAGAGCTTTTCCCACACTTCGGCCAAAGATGATTCATTGTCTATCTAGACTGAAGGTCATCTTTCTTTAGAGAGAACATCTTATGCATGCGTTTAGTTGGGAATGAGAATGTGGTGTACGATATATAACTTACTAGCTGTCATATTTAGGAGACTATTTTTTAGTTTGATGATAGATTGTTATTTAAAAAAGAGGCAGTGTTAAGTTTCGTCTGAGGACATAAATGTATCGTCTAGATTTTAGAATGTGTGTTTTGATGTTGTGTTGTTGACAGAACCGAGACAAAATAATGTCAATATGCAAGTGACATTGCTGCCCCCTGACCCACCAAAGACAACTTGACATCCATTCACGGGTTTTTAAGTGGTACTGTCCTTGGATCAGGATTCGAGCTGACAAGTTGACGGCAAGGGTTCTTGTGTCTCATTTAAGAATGTCCTGTCTTTTCCATTCAGTGTTTTCAGTAGGTCCGATAAACATTGGAATCATTTTGATGCATATCGTATCATTTAGCCATTTGCCACTTGCCACTGAAATGTCAGATTTTAAGGGTCCTGTCTATATGTCTCTTTTTTTTGGTTCACTTTGCATTTGAAGCTTTCCTCTAGTCTTTTTAAAAATATATTATTTTCATTTGGCATGTCCAATCGTGCTTGAATTTTGATTGTCCATATTGCGAACTAAGCGTGCTCATATACGGCCCCTGCTGCCGGCTTGGGAGAGGGAAGGAAATCTGCAGTTCTCCTCCAAAACAGGCCCCTGCCAGCGAGCTGCTTCTTTTCACACCCCAGGCTCCAGGAGCGGAGGAGACCCAATCGTACACAAGCACAGAGAGTGCTAGCCACAGGCGCCTGGACGGTCAGCAGGAGTCGCTCGAGCACTGAACAATGCCATCCCTTCCCATATCTATTCAAGTACAAATACAGCCCTGCTTGGGTGCAGCTGTTTGACATGAGGAGTCTGGGGGTTTGGGGGGTGGGGGGGGGAGAATTGATTAAATAAAACTACAATTCCCAACAATAATTGTACAAAAACATGGCTCCGAACTGAGAAGCCAGGCCAGCTTAATCTGAAAACGGACCTGCTCCACCTCCTTGGGGCACTTTTTAGGAATTTACCTTTATGTTTATTGAGGGTGGATCGTAAACTATGGGCCTCTGCTGCATGGGTTTTCATTTCTACTTCAGACTAATTGGTGAGTCTTCTTGCTGGAGAAGCGAATGCAAGCATTGACACTAATGCATTTGCATCTCCAGATGAAGCGAAAATAATATTAGTGCTTATTCATTTGTGGCAGTTCTTTTGAAATGAACATGTGTCCTCTGAACATGAAAGATTTCTGGCACACCCGTCATGGTAACTGCGTTCATTCACAGGAGAGTTACACATCCAAGCTGGTGCAGATTATGTCTGTCCAAACTGGGACTTCATATCAGGTAGCTGTTGCATGCCAGTGTGTTTTTTTCTTTGATTCAGATGTTCTTTTGCAAACGGTTTCACCGCTCAGGAGGAGTTTATTTAGATTCCCTTGTCCTCCGGACACCCTTTGTCCTGCCTGGTGCCGTCCATTTGGCAAGTCGATCTTTGAATTTGGAGCGAACGCCATCGGTGCAATTAGTCAGAGGCAGCTAACTGTTCCCAGTGTTCGCGGGTGCGTCACCGCGCGCGCTCTGCCAGCGCTAACAGCCTGCGCCTAATCAGCTGGGCCCCCGGTGCTCGCCGTAGCCCTCCTGCGCGCCATCGCGCCCGGGCGACAGCTGCTAATCAATGGCAGCGCTGCGGAGCCTGTCAGCGCTGTCGCAGCTGAGCTCGGGGAAACTAACGACAGTAAGCATCTCTCTCTCTCTCCCTCTCTCCCCCATCTCCCTCACGCCCTCCCTCCATCTCTCTTTCTCTCTCTCTCTCACTCTCCCTGTCCCCATCTCTCTCTTTCTCCCTCCCCCCTCTTTCTGTCTTTCCCTCTCTTTGCCTCGCTCTCTGTCTCCATCTCTCACTCTCTCCTTCAATCTCTCCTTCTCCCTCTCCCCATCTCTCTCTCTATCTCTCTCTCATCCTCTCTTCTTCTCTCTCTCTCCCCCTCTCTCTCATTCTCTCTCAATCTCTTCCTCTCTGTCTCACCATCTTCCTCTCTCTCCCTCTCCATCTTTCCTACTTTTTCTTCCTCTCCCTCCCTCCCTCCCTCTCTCCCTCTCTCAGGTTTTGGATCCTCCCCATGCCAAGATTCTGTTTGAGACCCTTCTGCCAGCCATGGCGCAATTAGCGCTGAGCGCGACCAAGCTGTGTACCCAGGTAAGGCCACGCCCACTCGCCAGTCTGGCAGACGCCGCGCGGAGCCTTCGCCGGAAGCACCCGGGCCTGATGGGCGCCATGGAGACCCCAGCCTAACGGGGACAGGGTCAAGGTGCCTGGCCAAGGGGGTGGGGGTGGGGGCGGGGGGGTCAGCGTTTCCTATTAACGCTTTACGGTCCTCCGGTCATTTACAACTGAAGGCCAGCTGATAATGAAGAAGCATGCACATCTGTAGGAGGAAGGGACTCATTAGGGGGATGGGAATTAGCCAAGCAGCAAGTCCTCTGTCAGCTGCTTTACACCCCTGTTGATTTGAGTTGTTTTTCCCCAGAGAGGCACACCCATAGGCTTTGGCCAGCTGGTTAAACAGTTGTTTGTGCAAGAATGGGTGCCGCGTTTCTCCTGCAGCTCATTTAGCAGACCCTCTCAAAGACAAATGCCAGTGACCGCAAAAAGGGCTCCCTGCGATTCACGCTTAATACATCCTGGATTCCCCCGATCTGAATCATGCATATTGCAATTCTGTTTTCTTGCAGACGTCAGGGTTGAAAATGCGTGCGTGAAACACTAATTCAGACTCAGGGTAATTGGGTAATGAATCATGCTGAAACAAAAACTCAATAAGTCAACTGAATCTTTAAGTGACCAGAATTAAACTTAAATATTGGTAATGCCTGGCCTGAATCCTGAATCAAACTCCCAACATCAGCCCAAGTGAGTTTGAGATGGATGGATCCCTGTGTGAGTGACCGATAGGGGACCATTCTGTGATATGACTTGAGAAACTGTTTCATTGTTTTTTTCCTGCACCTCATCCCAGACCTGAAATGGATCTGCAGTGACGAAAATAGAAAAAAAATAGCATCGTACCAAAGACATCAAGGTCCAACATATGAAAGCCTATCAGGATCCAAAACCCATTGGTCTTTACAGAAAATCAAGGGATAGCTGACACTCCTGGCCTGTCTTTTGTCTTTCAACATCTAGCTCGTGCGTGATTACAAAAAACAAAAGAAGCTAAGCAGCCAACTAGCATAGGAAATATTATATAGAGAAAATAATAGTGTGAATATAATGAATTCTACAACGTGTTGAACAAGTGCTAGGCAGAATTTCCAATCGGAATAAAAAGGCCTCAAACATTCTGATTCTGCACGAGCAGAATCTTATGCATCCAAACGCCATTTTATGAGCTGCGTTTGAACGCGGGCTCAGCTGTTCCGACGGCAAATTGAAGGCGTGTCGAGGCAGCGGAGGATAAGGAGGCTTTTTCGCCTCCGAACCGGACTAACTTGTGGCGTAATAAGACAGGAATTGAACAGCCGCTCCTGGGATCGATAGAAATGCCAGCGCTCATCTCCAGGGCGTATTGGTATCTACTGGCTGTTTGTGAAGGGCCGGTGTGGAGATTAATGAGGCACTGAATCTGAATCCCGGCTCCTGTCCCACTCTCTCCCCGGGCCTCGTCAAATCGTAAAGCAGCCCCCCTGATTTATGTATGGAAACGGCCAGTGCCGTTGTCCTGCTGAAAAAAAGGTCATTTGTATCCCGGTGCTTTGCTTTATGGATGGAAAGAATTTCACATCTTTACTCATTGGTGTATTACTTCTCATTTTTTTTCAGGAATTGGTCCTTTTTTTGCTTCTGTTAATTGTCAAGTTTGATATTCTTGAATATATGGTGTAGCAGGCCACTTTCCATGCAGTGCCCTTACTAAATGAGAGCTGCTATGTTGTATTTGATGGGTGTTGAACTCAGCGTTATTATATTGTGCTTACGTACAGGTGGAAACGTGCATTAATATGAACTTTCGGCACTGCCTATACCATAGAAACTGCAAACCTTTCACAGCCTGTTCCCTAGCAAAGAGGAACATTGGGTTCAGCTAATCACTGTTTTGTTTTTATTTAAACTTAGGTATGGATTAGTAATCTCTAATGCCTAAATCAAGGTCCTCGGCCACAGTGGGCAGAGACAAATGACCCTTGATATAATGGCGCTGGCTGATTTAAGAATCGGAGAGCGGGCCCAAATTAGTCCTAGTAATTTATATAAATGCAATTTAGCCTCCTTGTTTGGCAAATTGCTAAACTAATTATCCCTCTCTTTTCTTTCCTTTTTTTTTTCTTACCCTTTGCTTTTTTCCCCCCCCAGCCGATACCCCTCCTTAAGCAGAAGATGAATCACTCCATCACGATGTCGCAGGAGCAGGTCGCCTGCCTGCTGGCCAATGCCTTCTTCTGCACCTTCCCCCGCCGCAACTCCAGGAAGCCCGAGTACGCAAACTACCCGGATATCAACTTCTGCAGGTGCGGTACCGTCCCTCCCGGGCCCGTCCGAAGGCAGGCTCCCGCACACACTCCCCTCTCGCAGGGATTCGGGGGCGGTCTGTGACTGCACTCGGTTTAGAGGCTTGGGTGAGGGTGAGTGCTGGGCTTTTAAGAGCTTGTGTGCGTCTATGTAAATGAACCCAGCTCCCACAAGCCTCGGCTGCTTCTCGACAATAACGACTTCCTCTTTGTTTGCCCATTTCCACGCCAGTCACAATTCAGAGTGACGAAAATGAGCTTCTTTTAGCTACATTTCGATGGTATGCTTTAACATTAGCCTGAATGGCGCTGTAGGATCTTGCAGGGTTACTGAGTGTTTGTGTGTGTCACACACTTTTTAACAGCATCTCAGAGGTGAAGGCCCACAGCCACAAGTGAAACTGACTCGGTTGGCATGGGAACCAGGGTTTTTGCCACGGTGACCTGCGTGATTAGAGCTTTGTGCAGGGGTAAAATGGCTGGTGTTTCTGTGTTGGCCTGCAGCTGTGGTTTTCATGACCACTTTCTTCAGTCATAGAACACACTACACTCTGCCAGCTCTATGATTCAACATGGCTGTTCACCTCCTGTAGCCACATTCTGTCTCTATTGTTACAAACTGCATGTGTGACAAAGCTAAACATTTGAAGGTTGCAGTGTATAGGGTGTTTTTAGTCAAACCATTAGGATGACTTTACAGTCAGAAATAGTCATTTTAATATTATTTTTTTTCTCTAAACATATAGGTAATTTTGTCTGTATGGTGTCATTAAATATAATTACTTCAGAACTATTTTGTTCTGATGGTACTTTAAGGTTACGCCACTTTTGAATGTATGGCTTTTACCCACAATTCAGTGCAATGCTGTGGATGTCTGGCATGCCAGTTTATCATTAGTGCAAAAAGCACCAAGCTAAAACAATTCTGCTCACACCTCGCTGAGTGCTTATTGAGGTTGGCTAAAATGTCTCTTTCTTCCCAGCTTTGAATATTCAGATCTGAAAAGGTATCACATTTCCATAAGGGGGCACTGCTGTATAGAAAACATTTTTCCTCTCGTTCCCGCAAACGATATTATGGAGGTGTTTTGTTGTGCTCAGTCGTGCTCGGTTAGTTTCTGTCCCTGTGCTCTGCTGTAGCAGAGGGAGTTCCTCAGACGCTGAAGCCTCTCTTCCAGACCCGACCGCTTCATGTTTTCTTTCCTGTTTACCACTCTCTGCCGATCACGCGTGAGAATGGTCCTTTGGACCAGGCGTCGAACCAAGGTCCCGACTCATTGGTCATTACAGATTCCATGATCCTCAACATGTGGTCCACTTGAACCAATCCCCCCCCAATATTATTCACTGCCTGCGCAATCCCCCCACATTCACTGTCCACCTCGATCCTTGTTCTCTGTATCATATTGAGAAAAGAAATTTGGCTCCTCGATTGACCTGTCCGAAACACAATAAGTGAATTCCCTAAAACAAAAAATTCTTGGGAATGAGATATTGAGGCCAGTTTAATATGTGAGGAGAGAAAGAGAGAGGGTGCATTGCACATGTGCGTGTCTTG
This sequence comes from Anguilla anguilla, assembly GCF_013347855.1. NCBI lineage: Eukaryota > Metazoa > Chordata > Actinopteri > Anguilliformes > Anguillidae > Anguilla > Anguilla anguilla. The sequence continues at coordinate 10,646,904 of NC_049202.1, read as the reverse complement.
TCTCTGTGGCCGTCCACAGAAGCAGTTCTGAGCACTGCGGTCCAGCTCCTGGCACGTTTAAGACCCTGCGCTCAGATCTGATTTTGTAATTGCGGTGCAGTGAGGGCCTGCATTTTGAAGCCGCAGGGGCGTTGGGCCATTATGACTCATTAGACCGGTGTTCTCTCTCTCTCACAGCTTCTGAAGCTGCTCTCAGTCAGAAGCCTGTGCGTCCATTCTGCAATCAGCTTGGCTGGAAGAAAAAAAAAATTTGCAGATTGTTCAAAGTGGTTCATTTGAGTGCCGTGAACACATATTTAAACAATATTTTCAATGCTGTTAATATTGACTGGTATTAAGTCATTGTCTGGCAAGGCAGTGCAAATCGGCAAAAAATGGTGTCGGTAGCATCATTATCTTCTTTTGTATTCAGTTGTCCTTTAGATACTGTAATGATTGTTTCATATGTATACCTTCGTGTGGTCTAAGCATTGTACAGAGAATTTCTTGGCCACAAGAAGCTTTCTGCTATCTTTACACATATAATATAGCCATTCATTGTAAGCCTGTATCTGAGCAGTAAGAAGATGAACTGGGCAGCAACCCCAGATGGGATTTTATGAAATCAACATCCACCGCTGTCAGTCATAAATTACTGCCTGTCCTAAATCATGCTGTGCTTTACCCAGTCGGAGAAGGGTTAAAAGCACAAATAATAAATTCTTCCCTGCGCTATAAATATTGCCACCTCTTGCCCACGACTGGTGATGCAGGTCCAGACCAAGCACGATTGTTCTGAATCAAACGTTTTCTCCCGAGAACCCGTGCTTCAGTTGCGCGATTCAAAGTGGCACCCAATTTGAAAAGCGCGGTCGGGTTGATCGCCGCTGCCTCTGGGACCGTATTCGATTGCGTTCCTATAGCATTCGTTCTAATCCCACGTGAACCGGGTCGACACAAAGCCTTGACCTGCCGTTGACCCCGCTGCTCAGGCCGTTCCCTTGGGTTCCGCAGACTCACCGCGAAGCAGCTGGCATTAGAGACCTTTCGCTCGTGGGCCTAATGCAAATTGAGCTCTGGATCCTTCCTGCAGCACCATTATTGTAAGTGGCGAGTGTGGGCTGGGTAGTGGGTCCCATTGAAGCTCTTTTGCTATGTGCAGCAGTAGTGTGCAGGCTGGGGCCTCTGCTCTGTGTGCTAGTACTGTGGTTTCACAGCCTAGCTGAAGGTTTACACAAAGACGCTGCAGCCTTTTTTTATTTCATGAATGTGCTGTCTTACCCATTATATTTGGTGTAGTACATTTATAGCTCTGTCAATTTTATGATTGTTATTTATGAAAACACTGCATGTTTAAGTGTAAATAAATATTGCTCATGCGCTAGCATTAAAGAAAACTTTTATAACTAGCTTTTAAAGGAGAAAACTAAAACTTATGCCATAAAACCTGATTCCTTTTACTACTCCTTTTAATACGTTTGAAGTGATACAGCTTGCACATTGTGCTTCCTTATTAAGTGGATCTGTCCTTGTGAGCACAAGGATGATCTTTTTTTGCGGTTCAGATGATGCATACCTCAGCACGCCCTTGAAGAGTAAGGAGAGATTGGACAGCTTGGCGTCATTACAGCTGGAACAAGCCCGGCCCACTCTGAAGAACCGCCATCGTGTTTGGCGATCGTCTTAGCCAGCCTCGGCTCGCGATTAACTAAATGGATGGAAGGAGGCAATTAGCATCGATCCAGATGGGGAGCTCTGACAATTGGAGGACACGGGCGGGCTGCGGCCAATGGCTGCGGTCCCTTACCGCCAAGGTTTTCCTGGCCAAAATTAGCAATAAAATGTAGCTCCTCTTAGCGATGAATGGGAAGTTGGGGAGATATATGCTTACAGATACGCACCGCTGATATATGCATCGTGCGTTGTTGTGCACTGCTTAATTGAATGAGTCTATCCATTCAGGCATCGGCTTGGCTTCTGCAGGAATCTAATATTGGCCGTTCCCTGGAGTGCTGTCCTGGCCACACTCCCGGGCTCGGCCTTTAGTGATGTCACAGTGCTGCCCGCCGCATTTAGAGGACATGACACATCAGGGCAGTTCTGTTCTAAGTCATTCTGTTCTCGGAATACACGCAGGGAAATTTAAATATAACAAAATAGATTTTTTTTCCCTCTTTTGATTATTAAAATTTTGTGTGTTTTTTTGGTCTTACATACTATATAATTCACATTTATGCATATTTGTATCCATCACTATGCAGTTTACCTTTACAAGATGTAAGATAAAGGACTGGTTTCATCTCATTTCTGAGCGTGGACAGTGAACAGTGCTGTTGTTGTGAATCATAATCTTTAAGGTAAAGTGGTTTAGCATAACAGCTCACGAGCCAGCAAAGGGTTAGTAACCCCCCCCGATACGTCTGATGGAATGTTATTATTAAAACATTCATTATTTATTTAGTCCCAAAAGCCGGCGCCGTGTTCTCTTACTTAAAGCTCATTTTCTTCCTGAGGGCGATCTTAAGCCCAAGACAGGTTGCCCTCTGGGGTACATGACGCAAGATTGGTTCTGCTGGCTAGGAATGGGGGGAGGGGAGGGGAGGGGAGGGGAGGGGAGGGAGGATGAAAGCAGGAATAGACTTTAATAAATTAGCTTTTTTTCTCCTGAAGGGCTTTTAGTGCATCAGGCTTGAGTTTTTGATTTCTTTCGGCGGACATTTTCTTGGGAGTATAATGGCGTGCGTGGCGGGCGGGAGCCGGGTCTGAATAAGAGCGACCGATTAGCCGGACGAGAGCGACGGACTGAATGAAGCCGGCTTCGTAAATAGCCCCTCTTCCCTTTCCGCGTCCCTCTCTCCGCGGCGGCGAGGGAAAAAAAAAGAAGAAAAAAAAACGAAACGGGGGCAGGACTTTTCCCGCGGTGGCGCCCGCTCCGTTAAAAGGGACCTGTGGCTTGTCATAGTGTCCCTCCGGGGGAAGAGTCCCTGGTCTTCCCCTCTCCTCCCTTTGTGCGGGCTCTGTGAAGTGGCACACGAGGCCCGGGCTTCGTGATGGGAGGCCTGGGGCCGCTACATTGTTGTAGCCGATGAAGGACTTTTTATATAATGGAGCGCTGAATAAAATGGGGGCGGGGGGGGGGGGGGGGGGGGGGCTAATTCAAATGGAACTGAAAGCATGACTGCACTTGCTTGTCTAAAGTTGAGGGCAGGGTATGTCTACCCTGCTCAAAACTATTATTGCCTTTTTATATGCTTCTGTGTCATTATTTATTCTTTTTTTTTTCTTTATTTTTTGGGTTCAGGGTAAGACAAAGAGGAGAATTTGGGGTACCACAGAGCTTTTTTTGCCATAGCAAAATTCTACTAATGTTTACATTTTTTATTGGCATCACTAAAAGCTTTGTGTAGAATTTCTTCCCGAAGGCTGTATAGTTTTTCTGAAAGGAGGGAAGATTTAATGGAGTAGTTTGTACTGTACATAAAGTACCTCTTAATGGTGGTTTGTCTTTCGTTTCATCCCTTCAGGTTGTTTGAAGGACCTTCTGCAAAGAAGGCCGAAAAGCTGAAAACACTATTGTGCTATTTTAAAAGAGTCACAGAGAAAAGTAAGTTTCACACTCAAACTCAAGCTATTCAAATGTATTCTGGATTTAATCCTGTTTTTGTATTTCTTCTGTACGGTAACATACAAATCCCCTCCCCCACAGGACCCACTGGCCTTGTCACATTCACCAGACAAAGTCTGACCAGTTTTCCAAAATGGGAAAGGTATTTATTTGATTATTCATTTCTTTATCTATCTTTATTCAGTGATAGTCACTGCAGGAGCGTAAGACTGACTCTGCCAGGTCCAATAAATCCTTCAACGAAAGCCTGCTATGGAACGTGCTCACATTTTCTTCTTATTGATGATAGCACTCTAGGGATACAGTTACTTTTGAATAGATATTTACAATTAAGACAAAAGCTACAAGAAACCAGAATGTTAACAGATTTGAAATATGTAAATTTATTTAGAACACAATGTGTCCATGTTCATGTTTCAGTACTAAGACTCAGTTCACAAAGCTGCACATCACCTGTGAAGGCAACATCGAGGACCAGGGCGTCGGCATGCTACAGGTGAGCAGTGCACTGGAGTATCACACCCCACTGTGTAAGGGCTATGATCTGCTGTACAGCAAACCATTACATTACATTACATTACAGGCATTTAGCAGACGCTCTTATCCAGAGCAACTTACACAACTTTTACACGGCATCTACATTGCATCCATTTATACAGCTGGATACATACTGAAGCAATGCAGGTTAAGTATGTTACTCAAGGGTACAACGGCAGTGTCCTACCCGGGGATAGAACCTGTGACCTTTAGGTTACAAGACCAGTTCCTTACCCATTATACTACACTGCCGCCCGCATGTAAACCCCAAAATCGCAGGCTAATCCTGGACTTCTGCGGGTTATGCTTTGTTACTCAGCACGCAATTGGTTGATTAACACAGTTGATTATGCAGTTAACTCCCCGCTCCTAGTTCCTTGGGTCTAATTTCATTGCTGATTTTACGGTGAAGCCAGAAACCAGCGGACAGTGCAGCTCTCCAGGACCAGTATAACTGCCCCTGTGTGTTATTGATTAAGCTGGAAACCTTCAGCCTGTACGAACTGCAGTGGCCACAAACATCTGCTCATAATGAAGGACTCTCATCATGGCTGTGGTCAGCCACAGCGGTCGTCTAGTCAATCTAATTATATCTGTGGTTTGCGCTATGGAAATATATGTATCCATATTAATATGAAATGCCACACTCCGTACATGACTTGCTGCACTGCCGCATTGCATTGGAACTCCCAAGAGATATTTGGCTTTGTACAGTAGCAGCACAAATTAAATGTGGGGCATGTGTAAATTTTCACTTGTTTCAAAAATGAAAATGCTAATAATTAAAAAAATTACCTTATAGTAGGCATTACATTTTTTAAAACAGTATATTACTGATTGTTTTTAAGTACTGAGATACATTACTCTTCCTTGACATGCATTTATTTTCCGATGGTTGATTGAGATTTGTGGTTGAGTTCATTCTTAGTTCACTAGAACAGTGATGAAATATCTCACTCCCCAAATTCTACAGGGATTTCACTGGTCAATTTTGTAATCCCCGTGATTCTACGGGGCTAAAATGGGACTGCTCTTGTCTGTGCTACAGTGTGTGCTGTGAGGAGATCTCCATCTCAGAGCTGTTTTTTTCCCTCTTTTCTGATGTATTGGGAATTATGGGGGTCTTTGTCTACCAAAGGCAGTCTCGCGCATCCACAGTCCGGGTTAGCGTCTTCCGAGAACGTCTGGAGAGAAAGCCGGGGAAACGCGCTCGCGACAGACCGTTCTGGGACCGGGGGGTTGGGAGGGGCTGGCAGGGTGGGGGCAGGGGGGTGTGGGGGTCCTGACGTCCCCCGTGTGCTCCGGGCGGGCCTGTCAGGGTCGCCTCCTCTTCCCCCCCCTCGCCCTTTTGTCTGCCGGCGGTTACCGGGGGCTGACAGCTGACGGGCACCCGCGAGCGGCTCGGGGGGGGGGGCGCCCCGCGGGCAGCCGGGGCCGCCGTGCGATTGACGCGTGGCGTGGCGGGACGGGCGGGGCTGACAGGCTGTCAGCGGGCTTTGAGCAGGCGCCCGGCCGTCCCGTGGATGAGCGACCGGTTCGGCCGGATCAGCCGGCACACTCACCGCACGCCGCCACGTCCTCACCGCGCGGAGGAGTCCGCTGGCCACTCAGCCAAAACCGACAGGCCGAGAAACAAGCCCATTACGGATTCCACACCGTTTTATTTAGCCCCAAACAACATGTAGAGCACACTTTACCCTCCGTTGTGTACTCCTGTAAACCTTTCTACCGAAAAACACAACTGTCTTGTTTATGAGCGTTGTTTTTCAACGTCTGAGAAACTTTATGGTGACAGGGTGACATTAGTAGGTAGGGTGTGAACCTGCAAGATAACAAGTCTGACTTAGAAACTTGTCTGTTTTGTGGACCTTATTCAGGCTGTGCATTGATGGTAAATGCAAACAATATGCAGCACTGGCACACGTAATTATTATGGTATTCCATGTGCTTGTGCTTGTGCTGTATGCATGTCAGATCACAGCATACAGATTACAAAATAAGTGGTTACGTGACTTCATTTGACTAAGTTACCTAATTTGGGTACTAAGTAAATAAAGGAGAAAGTAAAAGGCCTCCATTTAAATGAACTGACAGCAGTATTCATAGTGAACCCTGCACACTTGAATGGAGCTCCTCTAATAGCTCTGTCTGTGGGGCTAGCGGCCAGTGTCTGCTCCTGGGCTGCCACACTAAGTGCCACTCCCCTGGAAAGCTTGACGTGGGCCTGGGGGGTGAGGGGGTGGGGGGCATGCTCCTCACCGCTGCCTGGTAGCACAACCTCCCCTCCCTTCACCCCATCATTCCTGTCAGAGCCAAGTGCAAAAGGTGCTGTCATTACTGGAAAACAGGGCCAAGCGTTTTTTTACAAAGGGCTTCCAGCAGCACCAGAGCGACCCCCCTACCTTCCCCCCACCTCCCTCATTCTTGTTTTCCTTCCAGGGTCTGAATGTGAATTTGAAGGAGACAGACAGAGCACAGGGAGCATCTGAATTGATTTGCCTTGTTTTGCTTAAATTTGCTTGCCTGCATCTGAGTCATTTTAAAACCCAAGGTTATTTTTTTCTGTTAGCTTTTTTTAATAACTAATAATAACTTTATTTATAAAGCACTTTTCTTACGAAGGTTTCAAAGTGTTTTGCAATAAAATTGAATGCTTAAGTAGATGAAATACCCTGAGTAAAAGAGTATGTGGTAAAAGTATATGGTATCTGAAAGTACGTATGCAGAACAGTAGATAAGAATGGTCATTTTTGTGGATCACATGAACGCAGTGAGGTGTGAGCCTGCTTCCTGCACACGGTTTTACGCGGTCTCGCGTTCAGCCCCGCTAACTTTGCGCCGGCCTGCAGGTGGACTTCGCCAACCGGATGGTGGGGGGCGGAGTCACGGGGGCGGGCCTGGTCCAGGAAGAGATCCGCTTCATAATCAACCCCGAGCTCATCGCCTCCCGGCTCTTCACCGAAGCCCTGGAACACAACGAGTGCCTGATCATCACCGGTCAGTCTAAGCACCGCCTTCTCCTCCTCTTCTGTATCGCTTTTAAAACACAGACACTTCGGTCTGCCCACCCCCTCCGTTTCAAAGCGACCCCTCCATTAATCCTTGTACAACTTGTTTGCTTTTCTCTGTTCTTTTTTTTTTGTTGTCTTTTTTTTTTTTATTTGCCAGGAGAGGCTGATTAACTAATCACGGGGCATTTTTGGACAGACGAGCGGCACTCACCGACACGCTGGTTTCCCCATTAAGGGCGGCCCGTCCGCGAGCCGGCAGGGCTAACCGGCGGCCCGCTCCGCCGCCGCCGTGCACAGCGGGCCCTTAAATGGCAGGCCCTTCAATTTGGGGCCCGTCAGAGCGCCGGCCCAGCGAGGGCCCGCGCAATCTGTGTGTCACAATCAGCACCTGCGACGCGGCAGACTTCCCGCTCCCTCCCCTCCGATCGGCTCCATTAATCCCGCCGACGTTGGTTTTTTTTTAGTTTTTTTCTCGGCGAACGCCGTCTTGATTGCTCGGGCCGGGGAGCAATCACCGCCGCGCGCTTGTGCGGCTCGGAAAAAAGAACGTAAACGCACGATTCGGAAACAGCAAGGTTTCGCACTTGCACGTGTGCTAGAAAAACTCGGGGACTGGGCTTGAGTAATGGACGATAAATAGCACATTTTTATTGTTGTCTATTGTAATTATTTATTGACGCGCAGCAGTTGTTTAATTTTCGTATTTTGGTTTATTGTGTTAACTCTGTGAATCTTTGTGTTGGCTTGTATTTGTCCCTGTACGTACATTTTATTTCCGAGCAGCCGTTGCTTACGAACCAGTCCCGAGTTGCACAGTGACCGCTCGCTCCTGATTTTCCAGCTAAATTAATTAAGGCTCCCAGGATCCTCCTTGCTTGTCTGAGTAATCAGCTCTGGAAGGTATCCTCATCACGTAAAGTGCCTGTGACACGCGCAGGTCCGTGACCCCTGGCTCCGCGCCTGCCCGCCCCTTCCCCCCCCCGCCTGCGCGTTCTTCCAGCTCGGGGAAACGAGAGCGGCACGAGCTCCGCAGTGTTTCCAAATTGCGGCGCGTTCGCCGAAACCGTCGCCGAACCCCTCAATGGCGTCCTTTTCCCGGGCCGGGCGAGAGGCCTGCTAATTGTATCAATGGAGCCCATTCATTTTTACCCTCCTCTCTCTCTCTCTCTCTCTCTCTCTCTCTCTCTCGCTTGTTTCCTTTCCAATTTGAACGTGAGGCCATTACATTGATCCGCGGGCCGGGCCGTTATTCTTCCTGCGCCGGGCGCCGGGATTGCCTTATTTTTCACCGCGCGTTGCTCCCGCGCGTGTTCACTTCCCCCCGCAGTCCTTCAGCGCGGCTGTCACTGTCGAGTCGGCGTTTTTAAAGCGACCCTCACTCATCCCCCCTGACAACCGCGGCCCGCGCGGGCCCCGCCGCGCTAAGATCATCAGCCCCCGACCGAGGGGGAGCGCGTCGGTCGGGTTTCCGTGCCGACGGCGTCCCGGACGCATCAATCTCGCGCGTTCATGCCTCTCCGGCTCCTCTCCTGAACCTGCTCCCGACGCTCCCGTCTGCTCTAACTACATTCAAACCGCGGCCGGATTGGAGAACCAATCACCGTCGGCCGAGGCGCGCTGAAGAAGTTGTTGTCGGGCTAATGGAGTTCCCGCGGCACGCGCCGTGAGATTTGTCTCCGCTCTAACAATCGTCCGTACAGGGAAAAAACGGTCCCGCCGCGGCTAACTGATGCAAATGGCCGCCCCGCACCGACGGCAAGACGATCTGCTTCCACGTCGAGGACCGAGCCGGATCTGAAGCTCTGAGATGGCAGCGTAGACAACAACAGCCGCCGCTCGGGGTCGAGCGAACCTTTCTCCGGCATTTTCTTTTGCTGACCCCATCCCCCCCCCTCCCCCTCCGAAGCTCGGCGTTTTAATCAGTGCTTGGGTTACGGAAAGAAAAGTGCGATTTCCACTTTGAGATGGGTTTCGCCACCCCAGATAAGAAGGTCATGTCTGATTGCATTTAATAACTGGAGCGAATTGGAAACCCGCGCGCGGGGACAGAGGTGCCGCGCGGCGGCAGGCCATCGCCTTAATGCCTTTCAGCCCCGGGCTCCGGCTCAGAGCCGTAATGGAGCCTGCCCACTCAGTTTGCCCTTCCGCGGCTAGCGTTTAGCTGCGGCGGCGGCGCGTTGCATTACATTCCCCGCGCTGAGAACAAGAGCCTGTTTCCTGAGCATTTCTAGGTGTTTACGTATGATTTATGTGTGTTTGTTTTTTTTTAAAACAGAATGTCACAGGCACTTTGCGGTAAAGGTGAACAGTGTTACCTGCCACTTAAGACCCACTACCCACCCCCTCCCCCCCATTCTCCCCCTCCTCCTCACAGTATCCAATTATACCCCTTGTGGCTTTCAATATTTTTTTCACGGCTGTCGTCAGATGTTGTTCTCAAACCAGCTTCCACTGGTGTCACTATGTCTGAGATACCGTGGCACCAGACACAGCGTAGCAAGTACATTTTTAAATGCATTTCCCCCTTATGCAGCATGTATATCTTGATTGGGATCCATTCTTTTCTTTAAATGCTCTGAAGTGAATGGTGAATGGGAGTGGTGCAGCGGCCAGAGCAGTGGCCTTGGAGCGTGAGCCCAGGCCCTGCCTAATCAGAGCGCGGCCGGGGCATTGAGGAGGCAGCAGCGCACCGGGCGCCTGCTTCCAGGGGAGGGGTGAACTGTCGTGCACTCGAGATCACGGTCAGGGGCACGAGGAGCCGTGCCTCGGAGGGAACATGGCTGCCTTCTTCCTACCGCCGGCCAACCACCAAATTTAAAATGAAACCAGAAACAAATTTTTTTTAAATGTGTGTGAGTGAATAGGGGGCCTGACAACAGTCAACGGTCAACAGGGGCTGCTGATGTTGCTAGTATTCATGCTATGCAAACTCAGTGGGGTCGGCTGCATAATGTTACTTATGTTATACCAAGGTGAACTATCCCTTTAAGCATCCCCAGCAGGGTAATACGCTGGATAAGAGGGAAAGTGCGTTTAAAAAATGTGTCCCTTTGGACTGTTTGGTCTTTCACCGATTGGTCCTGCGTCTGGGGAAAGATCGGTCACCGTAGCGACGAGCGAAGACAGATGGCGCCAGCGCTGAGACGGCGCAGGCGAAAGGACACCGTGACGACCGTGGGAGCGGAGCCACCGCGGGGCCCATCATGGCCGCCCACAGCCGCGCCCACTGCCCGCGCTCTCCTTCATCAAGGCCTCCGCCCACACAGGCGCCCCGCTGCCCGGCTGAAGGTCACCGTGGAGACGCGCAGCCACTGCAATATTTCACATGGCGACCGAAGTTCTGTCTCCGTGGACACAGACGCAGACGTAATGGCCAAGAGCGTTGTGACGACTTCCTTCTGCGAGACGAAGTGGGGAACGTCCGCTTCTTTCTGAGGAAACCGGGGAACGCTCCTGTCGCCATTTTAACGTAAGGGGCTCGCTCGCGGTCGGCAGGAAGTCACCGGCAGGGGCATAATGAACGTCAGGCCCCGCCCGCCTCATCAGTATTCTAATCCTCTCATCGGGGCACCTCTCTCGAGTGGAGTCACCTTGAGCTCTTGGGTCCGTTCCCCCCCCCCACCCCCCCTCACACCACTTAACTTTATTACGCTTCCGCGGAATTAATCGCCGCTGGAAGACCTGCCCAAGACCCACTCCGCTAATGGCCCGAGCCGTTCCATCATCTTTATTAAAACAAGGGAATATTCGTTGTCATCTGCGTTTTTTTTTTTTTTAGCCGAGTCTCCGCTGGATCGTTGCCGCGCAGTAAATCGCGCTCCCCCCGCGACGCGTCTTGACCCGGGGCCTAATGGAGCCCGCCGCCCGGGCGAAATCCCTAAAAGCGGCCCGGGCTTAATTGAATTTCTCTCGATCGCTCCATGTCTGGCTGCCGTCGCGGCGGCCGTAAATACAAATTGGATCAAGGAAGGGAAGGAGGATGAATCACCGATGCCGGAGCCCGACCCAGGAAGTTTGACGCAAATGTCAAGAGTCCTTTTTTAGTCGAGAGCACTCACGCCGCGGAGATTCTGGTCTCTCCGGGTCCGGTCGGTTCTGAGGTGAAGTTAGGAGCCCGGGTCTGGCAGCTGGGCCAGTCCATATTTGCTTTCTGTCCCACGCTCAGATTTTTTTATACAGTAATATGGTTGTGATGCTGGATCGTCTGGTTGGCCTGTGTACATACCAGCATACTAGCAGAACGTGAATTGGCAGTTAATGCCTGAATGGTCAAAAATGATTTTAAATCCCCCTTTTATATATAAATATGAATGCAGTTTGCATCCTTCAGAAGAGTCGTTTAAGACTTATGGACATCCTTTCCACACATAGTTTTTCCACCTGCCTTTGAAAGCCAAACTTCCAGGGGGCATTCCTGCTCTCAAGTATTATCAGGTGTTATGAAGCTTAGCGAAACGAACGTGGAAGCAGATCACGCAGAGGAATCCCTGTGCATATGCGACTCAGCTCGGGACTGACCTCCTCGGACCAGCCGAGCGGCTGCTAATGAACGGGAAAGCGTTTAGAGGAGTTAACAACGACCTTTGACCCCGTGGCATTACGAGTTAGCGCTCCGTGCTCCTGGAGGCGCCACCGGGCGACGGCGACTGCCTCTCAGACGGAAACGCGAGCAGATCGCTCCGGCTTGAAAGGAGAAGCGCTTTTTTTTTTTATTATTCCCCTTTATTCCGCAGATTCTTTTCTTTGCTGAGGAGGCTTTTATGAGTCGAGGTCCACAGCTGTCCCCGGAGAGACCTGCCATTTATCCTGTCTTTTTTCCGACTGTTGTCATTGTCTCCCAGACATAGTTCAGCCGCGCTGAGGAATAATAATTCATAATGTGTACTCGCGAAGCCGCCCTCATCCTCGGACGCCTTTATCTCTTCACCCTGTCAGTATGAAAGAGGCCTTGTTGATATCAAACTTCATACCCAACCGTTGCTATTTAAAAAAAATACTTTTACTTTTAAAATACTTCTCTTGCATATTCAGTACAAGACCTTGATTTGAGTGGTCCCACTGTTGTATTATCAGTGTTCTGGTTTCACCTTCAGTCCCACGCATGTAGTCCCTGAAGGGTATCCTCTGACATCACGTGCATGAGGATGCTTGCATTAACTGATACAGTAATTTGATTTACTGGGCAAATGGGCAGAAAAGCCTTCACTATCAGTGTGAGGCAGCGCTGTCTGTTCCAAAGGCACGCTCAGCCCTCTGGGCAGAGGAACGCTGGTGAATGGGATTGAGTAGTCACTGTGAGAAGGGGAAGTAGAATTAGATCTTTACTGGTATTGATCTGCGTTTTTATTTACAGTCAGATTAAGTTGAAAATAAATTTTAAGCAACCCCAGTGCTCTGTTACGCTTCTAAACGTAATTGCGGATATTTGTTCTTCTTTATTGTTGTTTTTATTTCTTTGCTCTTTAGACATTCAGACACATATATATTTTACCTGCCACCAACAGTCAATGCGTGGCAGGATTAAAATCAATTGTACGTGGTTAGAAATCTGTAAAATGATCATGTAAACATTTAAATAAATTAGTTGATTTTGGTAGATTCATGATTTGATCTCTCTTGGGAACTTATGAACAGGTCACTAATGAATACTGTGACTGTGTCTCTGTGTGAGTGTGTGTGTGTGTCTGTCTGTGTGCATGTCTGTGTGTGTGTGCATGTGTGTGTGTGTGTGTGTGTGTGTTTGTGTGCACATCTATGTCATACATATACATTTGTCTAAAGTAAGACTGATACATTTGGCATTTCTCTCAGAGGAAGCGCACGCATTAATTAATTCCTGCAGCAGAGCCCTTGTGCGCTGGCCAGTCTTGCCACCGCTCAGATAGTTTATTCATGCGCCGTGGCGGGAACTGCGTGCGCTAATGAGCAGTAATGAGCGGGAAGTTAATTTGCAGCCTCATTGTTTCCAACGCTCTCCCGTCCCCGTGGGTGCAGAATCCCCCCCCCCCCCCCCAGGGCCGACCGTTTGCTTCTCTCGCGCCTTTTCCACGGGGGTAATAACTTGACCTTCCTCACGGAGTCTGCGGCTACTCCCGTAGCCACGCTTAATAGCGCTTCATCACTCGAAACGCTATTAAAATCACAGCTAGCGTGGCCGCGAGCCAAGCTCATTTTAATCCCCCTCCCCCCGTTCACCGCTTCTTTTCTTGGACAGTTCTGTCACTTTTGCAAGACTTTTTTTTTTTTTTTTTGCAATAAATTATTGGTCTGTGGAAATCACAGTAAACTGTCAAGACTTTTTGAACCAGGTGACTCCTGTGATGTAAAGAATAAAAAATGTATTTTTATTTTTATTGTAACTAGTTCCCTTTGGTTACTCTTCTTTGCAGTTGTGTTATTTCTGTGAGGACTGAAGAGTGCACTCTGATACACTGTCTTTGCTCTTTCTCTCCCTGTTAATCAGCTGCCCACAGCGTGTTGTGCAGTACGGAGTGTTTTTGTGCTGAGGTTCTGCCTGTGCTTGTGTTCCAGGCTCGGAGCAGTACAGTAAGTACACCGGCTACGCAGAGAGCTACAGATGGGCCGGAGATCACAGGGACGAGACGCCCCGGTAAGCCCCGCCCAGCTCTGACGCGCTCTGTCTTCACGGAGCTAAAGCATTTCATACCGCCAGCTTTGGCCGACTTTTTACTTTTGCAGAAAAGTGGGAATTTCGGTCGGGCTGGGGTGAACGAAGTTGGGAAGAAATTCTGGTGAACGTGGTATCGCTTCCCTGAATGCCTAATGGAGCCCGTGTGCGCTTCCTCACGTGGCCTGTGCGGAAGTCGCGTTTGGCGTGCGGCCCGAGGTTTCACCTCTGATAAAATCAGCAGGAGGACCCGCCGCGCTCTGCCGGTCCATCGCCGCGCTCTGCCGTTCCGGGATTGACTGGACGCCACAATGTCCCGCGGCCTCTCTATCGCTCTCTCTCTCTCTCTCTCTATCTCTCTCCCTCCCTCTCTCTCTCTCTCCCTCACTCTCCCCCCCCTTGCCCTCTCTCTCTCTCTCTCCCTCCCTCCCTCTCTCTCACTCTCTCTCTCATCTCTCTCTCACTCTGTCCCCCTCACTCTCCCCCCCTCGCCCTCTCTCCCTCTCTCTCTCTCACTCTGCCCCCCCCACCCCCTCACCCTCTCTCTCTCGCTCTCTCTCTCTCTCTCTATCTCTCTCTCCCTCTCTTTCTCTGTCTCTCTCTCTCTCTCCCTCCCTCTCTCTCTCTCACATCTCTCTCTCACTCTGTCCCCCTCACTCTCCCCCCCTCCCCCCCCCCACCCTCTCTTTCTCTCTCTCTCTCGGCTAGCCGTTTCGGAGAGAGCCGCGGCAGCCGCGATGCGTAGCGCTATCCGCTCAGACAGCCCCGTCTCTGAACGGGACGCGCCGGAACGGCCGGAGGTCCTCCCGGCACCCAGGCAGAAAATCGGCGCTTTACCTCCCATAATCTACACCTCACGTCCCCGCAGTCAGACTGGCCTGCGTGGCCCTGGAGGTGCAGCGCTACGGGCCTGTTCACAGTCATCTCTCTGCTTCAGGAGTTAGTGAAACGCAAAAGAGTGCTGCGTACGGGTTTGAAGAACAAAGTAACACCAGTGTGACTTTGTCTCTTGGAGTTGAGGACAATAATAATGGTTAACTGAGTGCCCCAGACATGAATGCCCCCAGTAATTGTCCTGTGTGAAAATTTCGTAACATTCACAATCTCAGAACATGCATTCAGTTTGGCTCCCATATGTGCAAACGTATGCCAGGCTCTTACCTCTAAAGAGCTGAAGTGCGGCTTTTGATCCTGAGTGACTGACGCTTTCTCTCCTCTTTAGGGATGACTGGCGGAGACGGTGCACTGAGATTGTGGCTATAGATGCCCTGAGGTTCAGGCACTACCTTGAGCAGTTTCAGCCTGACAAAATAAATAGAGAACTCAACAAGGTGAGTGATTGTTCTCTCCTCAATGCTGTGCATTTGGATCCCCCCTTTTCTCCTGATTTTGATTGGGTATTATATTTTGATATGCATATACCTTTTTAAACACGCATATCTTTTTAAACACATACATCTTATAGCACACACATCTTTTCAAACACATACCTTTTTAAACACACCTGCCTTTAATAACTCACATAACACAAGTAAAAGATGAAAATGAAAATGAAAGAAGGGGGAACAGGTGAGCTGCTTTCAGATGATGAACTTTACTCCAACAGAACAGAATGGTACATTCACACCATGACTTTTAACAGAAAATGAGAAGAGTACACAAGGTCAAAAAAGTGGGTGGTGTTAAAAATGTTATTTTCAAGTCCTCGCTCGAAAAAAACAATTTTGTTTATTTGAAACCAGGTGTTTTGCATTCCATGATGGAAACCTCCCCTTTCCACTGACTGCTTTTATGCTGGTAGTCTGATTGCTTGAACGCTCCCCCCCCCCCAGTGGACAGATTGGTTTCAGGGTAGGGACCCCAACATCCAGGCATACTGCTTGGCCAAAAGTGGGGAGGGAGGGAGGGAAAAAGTACCATTTTTGCCCACCGGCACTGCACTCAGGTCAACACAGACACAGCAGGGGCGGTGTGGAGTGGTGCGGACCCCCCCATGGAAGAGACTTACTTCCGTCCTCCTCCATTGAATCTGGCGAGTGTGCCAGTCAGTGGGTCTGCCTCTCCAGCCTCTGCTTCAATTTGCATCAAATTACCCTCGCTGATCCGATTTGTGAGGCCGGTGGGGCTGCTGGTTCTTCAGGGGAATGGGTCTAAAGAGGCGTGGGGCCGGCATCGCTGGTGTGGTGAGCGTTGGTGTGGTGTGGCGTTTCGTAAACAGGAGAGAGGAGAGGGAGGAGCGCCGAGCTTTCGTGTTGTTCTGTTTATTTGAGCTTTCTTTAAGTAGGCAGGTGAAGTGAGAACAGGTTTTCCATTACTATAACGGCCTGGCCAAAACAGCATAAGCAGCAATATAACAAAAATGGAGAGAGACAAAAAGCTCAGGGCTATGTCTACACGCTCCCAAATTGGCAGTGAGCACAGCTGCTAATTGGAAATAGTTAATTGGACATTCCAAATTTGTGTGGGAAATGGTCATGTTCAGCCCCATGTCCTAGTACCGGTTTCAGTGAAAACCTGGTGTAAAACTTATAGGTTTTGTTGGACATAAAAAGGTTTATATGTTATAATTGTAGACCTTCGGTCAGTTATAAGCTCTATAAGTTAGACTTGTTCATGCCCGGAAAAGTAACCTCTGAACTGACTGTGTTGTGTTTTTGGATGTTTTTGTGGAGGATCATGGCATGGTTCAGGTCTCCAGGGATCTTAGACTGTCAGCATGAAAACAGAAATGCTTCTGAGTGACGAGGCAGATTTTAACTTTCAAATCATGTCTGCTTCCCCATTCTCCTACTGGGGAGCCGATATGAAGCTTTAAATAAACCACGATTTTTCACTTGAAGGCTAAGCAGATACCATGATATGGTAGTCTTCCCCACTGACCAGGTTACCTGGTAATGTTAGGAGTCCCCTGTCTGTAGTGGGTATTTGATAAAGGTAAAAAAACGGAATCATCATATTTAATTGAGAGTTGTGATTGTATTGAATTGTGGGAACCTCTGTTTCCACCAAATGTTTCAAACTGTTACACGCCTGCATCAAAACCCACTGCACACACGTCAGAGCCATCGTTCACTTTCACAGCTGCTCACGGCCATGCCAGACAGCACAGCTGCGCGCTGTAAAGCACATCAAGCCCATCCATCACCGTCCAAATCAGGTCAATTGGCACGGGACCCTTTTCCATGCGGATTTTGGAGCCCCCTCTGAGGGAGCGGGGGTCAGGAGCGGGACGACGGTGATGTCAGCTGCACGCGGCGCGCTTTCCGCCGGGCCTTCCCGATGTCAGCTCGTTCGGAAACGCTACGCGCGGCGGAAAAAGGAGCTGGCTGGGATCTGGCCTAAAGAACAGCCCGGTGTTTTATTTCAGTGACCTGAAGCGCAGTTCCACTGAGGTGGGGACTGAGGGAAAATAAAACGCTGATGCGCACTAAGAGGGCGACGTGTTGTTTGAGTTAAACAGTGGAACCCTGTGGTTTACAGTGGAACCCTGCTGCTTGAGTTAAACAGTGGAACCCTGCAGTCATTACATCTGCAGGGGAGGATGGAGGGTAAATAACATACTGATATGCGCTGTAAATGAGCGACATGTTTGAGTTAAACAGTGGCACCCTGTAGTTTACAGTGGAACTCCGCAGTATGAGTTAAACAGTGGATCTCTGCAGTATGAGTTCAGCAGCGGAACAGCGAGTTCTTACAGAAGTACCTAACAGCTGACATTAAAAGCTATGCTTTCACATAAAAAACCATTTGCATTTTATTCATTCATTAATATTGTAAATAAAAATATATTGAGATTGAATTGGAACGACTTGACGTTCGTTAGTTATTTCTTAATTAACATTGGCTGTGCATGGAATGAATTTGTATGAATTTTATGTTTTTAGGAAGTTCACTGAAACGTAAAACTTCAAATTTTACTCAGTGTGCTCTTGATGTTGCGTGGTGGTTTAATAAGTAGATAAGATAATGTGTAGCGTAATATTCTGTCAATAAATGAAACGCAGCAAGGCAATTTGTCCTTCTGAAATGCTGTATGAAACCCCTCATGATGTAACCGTTTTGCAACTCAATAAAATGAACTGGCAATTTCGGATTGAACGGCAGCCACATCATGCTCAGCACTTGAGTGCAGTTTTTGGGGACAGTTTGTTCTCGCATAGTTTCCGAAAACAAACATTACCATTTTGTATTATTTATTACAGTAGAAGAAATGGGAGGGAGGATACCATGGCCCTTTGATGTTTTGCTTTGATCTTCCATAGATGAATTCATCTGTAATTGTAATACTGTGAAAGGCTTGACTCATTGGATAATTTTATGCACCAGTGAAAGCTTTAATTGGCATTTAAGTTAAAATTAGGCTCGCGCAGATTTTAATTGCCTCGGTGTCAAACCATTACATTTAATCACGTAACATAATCTAATAAACACTGTCAAACGTAATCCAAATTCGCCAGCGTGTTTACCTTGCTTGAAGTCGACTCAATTATTTATTTGCTGTTTGTCTCTGGAGGTAACTTACGGAAGCACAGTATGGAGAAATAAACGAGAGCCAGCCATTTATTATGCTTTATTTGCATAATTATATTTTTTCCCATTGTCTTTGGAAAAATTTAACAAATAAAATTGCAGTCCCTAAATCCAGCTAAAAGGTGGCGTTTTTTCATGGGCTTTCCCCAAATCTGTAAAATTTGTCTGTGCTGTAAAAGTGCTGGCTTGGATTTAGGAAATTTGAAAATTTTATTCCTTTGGAAAAATAATAAAGTTGTTCAAAAAATATTTGTGATTGGAAATATTAGAGGAACCCAGTTTTATAAATACATAACCGAGGTTACATGTGTTATCAGATTCTGTTCACATATTTATTGCTTGGATGTATGTAGCATGCATTTAAACGCACAATAAACATGCTTCCTTGGATAAAGTGTCTTTTCTGATGCACAATAACAGCATCAGCAGGATAGCAGCCGCCTCACATTGGCTCGTAATGGAGACGCGGGGGTTACTGAGGTAACCCTGCGTACCACGTGGGGCGTGTGCATTTCACGTCGGCGGGGAAGGCTTTTTCTTCCTCTCTCCGATGGAAATTCGCATTACGGAATCAAGACGTCGATGTTGTCAGGCCTCACTTTGGGAAGCGTGAAAAAAAAAAAAAAAACGATGACAGCCCTCAAAGAGATTGACAGGGATGTGAGGGATGCTCCAACATGGAGATCAATCCTGCTCGGAGGGCCGTTCGGCCTGCTGTCACAGCTGCCCTTCCGGAATAGGAATTTGCAAACGGGAGGGAACGGGAGCGATGCACACTGTTCATTTTCACGCCGCGCACATATTGTCTGAGGTGCAAATGCATTTCCTGTGGTTTTCGCAAATTCTCAAACACCGCGAGTCAGGTGTCACCCTGTGCAAAACCCTGCGATTTTCCGTCCCTATCCTAATCCACATTTGCATCACTAATGGTCGGATTGGACAATTACATTGGATTACCGCATTAAATATGATCGCTCTGTCCTCTCATTGGTGGATGGGCCCTCATTGATGAGCAGCTCTACTTATTTAATGGTTTCCTATGCATAATTGAAGGTTGTATGGCTTCAGTCAGACCGCTGCTGTAATTCGTACATGCGTGGTATACGTCTGAACCTTACTGAACCCGTGTTTAGCAGTTGTCTACGACCATGAAATGCACTTTTTTGTACGTCGCTTTGGATAAAAGCGTCTGCCAAATGAATGTAATGTAATGTAATGTCTGACTTTTTAAATGCACAGGCATTGGCCCGAGGGCTTCAGAAATGGTGCTGTTCTTTTGTATGTTCTCCAGATATGAGGCTGACTCATGTACAGGGTTCATAATTGGAAAATGCACCAGTGGTTGGTAGCTGCAGGGATCCAGGTCTCGGGGCAATGGAGACCACATCCAGTCTGTATCACAGTGCAGGACTGAACACAGTCCAGTCTTTATCACAGTGCAGGACTGAACACAGTCCAGTCTTTATCACAGTGCAGGACTGAACACAGTCCAGTCTTTATCATAGTCAGGACATAGAGTGTGGTTCACTGGTACAGGGAGCTCTTCAGATACATTAATTTTCTCTCCTTTTGTCTGCATGTGTTTGTGTCTGTGTCTGTGTTTGTCTGTCTGTCTGTCTGCCTGTTTGTGTCCGTGTGTCTGTGTGCTTGTGCGTGCGTGCGTGCGTGGCCGGCCGGCCGGCCGGCCGTGCGTGCGTGCGCGCGCGCGCGCGCGCGAATGTGTGTGAATGAAACATTTGAGGATGAGGAGCTAATCTGCGCTGGTTGTACAGCCATTCTGAGTCCAGTGCTGAAGTGACTGCATTCATAAAAGATCTGCACTCAACATCTTTCATCTTAGACAGGGCGTCGGCCTTGGAAAGGAACGAGGCGCCTTTACCTCAGTCGTCTCTGTCACTGATGATGTCATTCTCCCCGTCCCCAGGCCTACTGCGGCTTTGCGCGTCCCGGGGCGAAGAGCCAGAACCTGTCTGCGGTTGCCACGGGGAACTGGGGCTGCGGCGTCTTCAGGGGCGACACCAGGTTAAAAGGTACAGTGGGGGAGGGACAGCCGGGGTGGGGGGGGGGGGGGGGGGGGGGGGCGGGGCGGGGCGGGGGGAGGGGAGTCTGGGGTGGAACGGGCCAGTGACTTAAGAAAACAAACCGGCCAAATTCAAGCTAATTGTTCTTTAAGCTTGATTATTTCATCCTTAATATTTTTTGTGGCTTGACGCTGGCCACACTTCAATAAGCATAAGTTCAATACGCAAATTTGTGAGGTGATTGTATGCATCTGTGTGTTTGCCTGCGCAAGACACAATTACCCCCCCCCCCAATTACCAAGGTTTTGTTGATATTTTCCTGTCAGATATTCGCTGCCGTTTTATCTGTGGCGTGAGAGCAAAAATAAATCTAAATTTTACTTCCCGTTGTTACTCAGTCAGAATGCGCACAGGCACCCGCCCATTCACTCAGGCGTGCTCAAACACGGACACACACGCACACACACACACACACATACAGTTATCTACTGTAAAACCTTTTTCAGGGAGTCGATTTGTAAAGCAGCCTCAGCGGTACAGAGCGGTGCGGATCCTCATTAGTCTTACCTCACATTCGCTCGTTTACTTAGCCTGTTCGTCCGCCCTCCGGTTATCGATCGGCTGACAAACTTTTATATTTTTCATTAAAAGCCGCATTGATTTCCCGGCCCGGTCCATCAATCCACTCCGGGTGCCCGTGTCACGGCCCCGCTTCACTTTCGATTGGCCGAGGGGCTCAGACGACGTCCGCCCGGCTCGCCGCCGCGACTCCATCTGAAGCCCCGCCCCCTCCCCTCCCCCCTGGCCGCTCCTCGTTCTCCCTCGCCGCGAGAAGCGGCCCCGGCACGGAGCGTTCGCCCCGCTTCCCCCGCGCTAGCGTGCTAATTAGCCACCGGGCCCCGGTCACCCACGCGCAGGTCACCTGCGGTATTAGTGCCTCTTCTCTTAATGACGCCCCTCCTGGGACGGTTCCCCGCCCGGCCGGCGCCTCCGGAAGCTTCCGGAGCGTTTAAAATGCAGGAGGGGTGCAGCTGTGGGGCGGCAGCATGGGAACTGGGCTTGCGAACTAAAGGTTGCAGGTTCGATTCCCGGGTAGGACACCGCTGTTGTACCCTTGAACCAGATAGCATGAATTGTTTGCGTAAAAAAATCAGTTGTATAAACGGGGTTACTACGTAAAAATGAGAAAGCGCTGTAAGTCGCTCTGGATAAGAGCCCCTGCTAAATACCCACAATGCACTGCGATGGTAATGTAATGGGAGAAACGCAGGGGGAAACCCCAGAATGCCGCTGTGTTCATCTTAAATGTTACTCGGTGAGCTTGCTAATGCCGTTCCACGCCGATCATTAATCAGCAGAGTTATTACCAGCCTCTTTAAATATTAACGGCTCTGGGGCCGTAGCTTGGTGCCGGACTCGGTGACTGAGATTGAGGTCCTCTCGGGAGAACCTGCCGTTGTTATTTAACTTTCTAAATGGAAATAGAAATGAGCCCAGCTGTATCCTGTGCTCCTGAACGTGAAATATGAGTAACTCTGGGGGACTCCCCTTTTGTGAGTGCATGTTACTCTTTCAGTCAGTAAAGCCCTTGTACTGTACAGGCAGCAGTAAAACACTATTGGAGATCAGTTTAAGAAACGTGCCTTTTTTGTTTTTCTTATGATTGGTCAATTAGTAAAAAGTGCATACTTGCATACTAAATGCATACTTATGACTAAAAATATTGATGCTCCATGTTGGTGAAATGTTTTTTTTATTAATCGTATTTTGCTATCCTTCCTTTGTGGTGTCGGGAAGGTCTGTCAGAGACAGCTGTTACAGATGTACAGAAACACAGAGGGTGAATGCCTCTGATCACTTCACACATGTAATTAAACTATCTGTAGTTGGTGGCTGTAACACATTTAATACATTTGGGTAAAAAGGCAACAACAGAGCTGATTTCCAGATTACATATGGTGGCTCATAACCATAACAGAGACTGTTTGTGTGAAGCTGGCGATTCTTATAAAACAGTGCTAGTGCCTAAAGGGTGCCCCGAACCGATACCTTACCCATCCCTACTGATGACTATACATCAAAGCCTGTGCTGATAGACGCTAAATGTCTGTTAAACGTTGAAACGGTGTTGAAGAACGCAGCTACCTGCTAATCGCACGTTAGCGACATACATCGTGGCTTGTTGAATGCCGAGGCTGTGTTAGCCACCCTTAGCCGCGCTAACGGGCTTCCGCTTCCTCAGCCCTGCTGCAGATGATGGCCGCCGCCGAGGCAGGCCGGGACGTGGCCTACTTCACCTTCGGGGACGATCGGCTGATGAGGGACGTCCACGAGATGCATCTGTTCCTCAGCCAGCAGCGCGTCAGCGTCGGTAAGAAGCGCCCGCTCCAAAATGGCCGCCGGAACCTGTTACAGCATAGTTACGATACGGTTACTGCAGCCACTTCCTGAATATAACATGTTCTCATGGTCTTTTTCTGTGGAAGTGTGTTAGTGGGCATCTGTAAAGTCTTTCACCTTCAACTAGAGAAAAATAAGAACACTCTAAGTAGTAGTTTATGGGAAAGAATTAGTATGTATATATCAATTAACAATTTGTCAGATATTATAAAAAACACTTTGTATGGGAATAATTAATATCACAAATTATATTTATAGATATGACTAATACTATTATGAGAGCATCAGCATGAGAACGACTTGCTGTATGTAATCTGCACACAGTAAATCAATCCACAAATGTACTGACGGTGACTTGTAGATGATATTTACTTCAGTTCTGTCTGTGTATTATTTATGACATGATAGCAGTTCTGCATTTGTCTTTATAAGCTCAAGTTGTGTAATGGATCAGCATTACACAAGTCTGATGTAAGGGTACTCATATGGGTATGGCTCCCCATTTAAAATCCTGGTGCAGCTCAGAATTTAACTTCCCCCATGCAGTAGGTGTTGGTATGAAAACACATCCAAGTCTAATGCAGCTACTGAACGCTTTGTCTGGATTCTGGCCAGTTCACCCTCTGGAGGGCCACAGAGATGCTACTGTAATTTACCAAATGGGAAGATGGGAAATCAATTTATTGTAATTTATTGTGAGGTTGTTTAGGCTGTTGGATGATTCAATTACTTAATTACATGAGTCTCTTCCTGTCTTCTGTTCAGCCCACCCTTTCCATAATACCCAATTTTAGACTCCTGCATTTGGTGTTGTGACATTTATTTGAACTAACCTTCCAGCCCTGTATTGCAATGGAGGTTATGTCACACCGTTTGCTTTACGAGCAGCCGCCTTTCTCCAGGGCCGCGTGTATATTCCCTCATACGTACAGTGTTATGGATGCACGTTCCTCAGTGTGTTACTGAAGGCCTTCGGGTTGAGTGGTGTGTGCTCTTTCCTGGGCAGCAGTGTAGTGCAGTGTAACAGGTTCGACTCCCTGGTAGGACACTGCCGTTGTATTCTTGAGGAAGGTACTTAACCCTTGCAAGGTACTTAACCTGCATTGCTTCAGTATGTATCCTGCTGTATAAAAAAATGTTGTGTAAGTTGCATCTGCTAAATGCCTGTAATGTAATTTAATGTTACTGTAATGTAATGTGTAATGCCGTGTAATGGGCCTACTGACCGCGGTTCTCACGGTTCTCTCTCTCCCTCATGCAGGGGCGGTGTACGGTCTCCTGGACCAGTACTACAGCTTGGTGTGTAAGAACTGCCAGGCCCCGCGCCCCGACATCGGCCTGTACGGTTTCATCTACGAGAGGGTCCTGAACTCCTCTCCTGACCCTGACGGCAGGGGCAGCGCCGGCAGACCGTCCGCCCCCATGGACCTCCATTAACGACTCCCCCCCCCCCCCCCCCCCCCCCCCCCCTCCCCAAAAAAAAGACCACTCCCCTTCATTTGCTTTAGATTTATTTTTGTACGGTTCTCGAAACCTTCCGGGAAACACAAAAAATACAAAAACAAAAAAGACGCCATATGCCTTCTCTGCCCCCCTCCTCCCATTTACCAGACGAAATATTATTCAATGAGTCACAAAACGAGTGGCGAAGGGACGGAGATAAATAACGGCTAATAGGTTGTCTCGGCCGGCTCCGCGCTCCATTCATCTCTCCTCCCTTCTCTCAGGAGTTTCTTTCCTAATGGATCGGCGGCTCTACCCAAATGTTGTAGCGCGAGCCGTTCCCCCGGTCCCGTAAAAATAAAGTTGTCATTTTAATGGAGATCCATGGGTCGCCCCGTCCTCCGTCTACCTATCATTCGCTTCTTTGTTGTTGTTGTTTTTTTTTTTGTTGTTGCTGTTGACATTTTCACCGGCTGCCGGCTTCGTTAAATTAGCCGGGTTGGTCAGCTGTTACGAAGAAGATAATGAATATATAAACATCTTCTATGCATGGAACAATCTCAGACTACACTTAGCTTTTTTCCTTTCCCCCCCCCCTCCTCTTCAGATAATGTTCCCGTGCTTGAGGGAAAGGTGTTGGGTTAGCCGCTGTGCTGTAGCGGTCTGACTGGGGTGGGGGTGGGGGGGGGGGGGGAGGGCTCGGTGAGGATGAAGACTGACCGGCCAGGCATGCCTACGCTTGTAAAGTCACGAGTGCCGATGTTCAAGCCCAGGTCTTCCTTTAAAAGAGTCGCCACGCTCCAGTCACGCCTCCCCAGTAACCGTGTAAGCAACGGCAAATAAAGACCTGTGTGTTCAGATCACTGCTTTTTTGCTCAGCTTATGAAGTTAACAAGCACCTTATTGGGGGATATGCGTCTGCCTTGCGATGGGGTGGGCCTCTTATGACTGCGTTTTTGAACGTTTTGGTTTGATTGGCAATAATGGCTATGACAAGTATGGGATTCATAAAAGACGTGTAATTGCAGTTATTTTATACTGTGCACTGTATCATATAATTTAATAATAAAAAAATCCCATTATTGAACAATATTTGCTCCTGTTTTTATTTAATTTTGTCCTAATGATTACCTGCACCACATCACGGTAGACTAGCGTTAAAAACACATAAATGTAAAACATAACCAGGTAGCTGGATTAAAGGATTATAGTTCTCGGTGTGTTAATGGCATTGACAAAACATTGTGTGTGGGTCTGTATCATAATATTTGTGCAAAGGGGTCAGTAGACCCCGATTCTCCTACTCATTAGAGAAACTTGTGGCTTGTAATCACTTCCACTATTAGAATAACAGTAACCGCCCTTAGCCACAGCACACGAGAGGCTGAGCTTAGCGAGCATCTGCCCAGCTTTAGCTTTTATCGTTTAAAGACTCGCTCTGCCCTTTCACTCCCTGTTTAATAAGGTCATACCTTTATATAAACTGAACATGAAGCCTCATTAACCGGAGCGGGAACTGATCCAGCTCCTCACAGGGATAGACTTCCTGTCCTCGCAAAATCAATTCCTTTCCCTCTCCACCAGGATCCTCCGAAGCGCAGTCGGGTTTTGGTAAGCCCCGTTTTGGAAGTCTGAAAGGCAGCTTGAGTTTTTCTGTTGAGAAAAATTTGACCATTTGCTTCTGTCATCGGATGCAAATGTTCCTGTATGGTAATGGTGTCCCTCAATGCCAGCTGGGTCTTCTGGGAATGTTGCACAAGCCCGGTTATGGTACTGAACGATTGATGGAAAAGCAGGTTCGTAAATATGAAGAGATGGGTTGTGAAGCTTTGGGACTTCTGAAATCGTCACTGGAGTTGCAGTCATGAAGTAGAAATGTAATTTTAAAAGTACGGGGTGTCGCTTTAATGAAGGCATCTGAGGTTAGTTTAAACAAACAAGTATGTGCAATCACAATGCTAGTCATGAGCTGCATCGCTGACAAGTCGGCCTTTGTTTGCATCGCTTTACAGCTGTGCTGTTCTACCTGCCAATCAAACAAAGTGATTGTGTGGAAAATAATTTAAACGACTGTTTTCTGTAACATGATGCCTGCTAACGTCAGTTCTAGGTCATTTGGCATTAAAATAGAATTGTGTATTTGCGGGCACTCTTTTATAATGGTGCCTTACAGCCTCTTACAGTGGTTCTGGGTGATTAATGATGGTAATCGTTTTAGCAGATTGCATACGTACCGTGTCTACTGTTTCTGTTGCCTTACTCAGACACGGTCATTATTTCATTTGGAAGCAGAATTGACTCTTTCCTGCATTTTTGAAGTTACCAAATGTGAACGTTTTAATTGCGGTTGCATCTCTCAATGGGTCTGTATGGATGAAAGGGATTCGATCACTCGATTTCAGCTATTATGGAAACAGGCTGTTCCTGTAGGTAGCGTGCCACCAGGAACCAAGCGGTTCCTTTATTGCCCACTGATTTCAAAAGGATTTGGGTGTCAGCCTTTGCAGCCACAACAGAGAGGAGAGCTCATTGGATTGTTCTTTGTGAGGCTGCCCCCCATGCATGCCTGTGACCTTTTTAGCACCATCTGTTAGAAAGCATACTCATTTAAATACCAGTGCAACTGCAGCGTAAATGTGATTGCAGTATTATGTGGCGGGTACTTTTTATGACCTGGCAGTTTTCATATGTTTTTTTAAGCAAGATATTAAGCTGCATTTGTGGAGTCAGCATTTATTTCCGTGAACTTGAGATACATTTAATAATCATTTCAAATTCTCACTGACGGAGGCATGCACAGCACATGCAGGCATTGAATTTATAGTTAGTTATGTAAAATTGCCTAATTTTACTTGTAGATTATGTAACCGGGTGGATGTGAATTTCATATTCAGCACCACAGGCCTATGAGGTAAAAGCAGAGTGGTAATTCCTAGAGGGCCTGGTGTTGTGGGGATGATGCCTTTGAACATGCAGCTGGGTGGAAAGGGATAGAGGACGCGTCTCAGCCACAGTAAAGCCTACAGGATGGCCTCTTGGAAGCACCAGGGGACTGCATTTCCAGGTTTCAAAATAACCAGCAGTGTCAGCAACAGGAAGTGGAGGAAAAAAAATGTTGGCCTGGCATACACAGATAGTAACGAGTGTTTGGATACAAATACGCAGTTCGATTAAATTATTTCGGACGTGAATTTCATTAGGTTTGCCATTCCCTACGGATGTGCCTCCCTATCATCACTGCATTCATGCTGTTCAAGATCTCCTCTTATCAGTGGTTATAAAAAGCCAAATTTATAATGCAACTTCCACTGGGGACTTGAGATGGAAAAATAGGCATTATCTCACTATCTGATGTTTCCCCTTGGACAGCGCCCACCGTTATTTCTATCACAGTGATAAATTTAACTTAATTTACTTTAAACGGCAACCTGGTCGCTGAAGATAATTATAAGCTTCATCTACCTGTTTCACAGTACATCAAATTTCAAAATGACTTGCTTCCTACGGAGTACACAGTATTGTTTTAAATCTTCATGTACAGGAAATTGCATTAGAGAGGAGACAGACATAGGAGGGAGAATTCAATTTTAAGGAATGGAAAAGTTAAATGAGAATGTTCAAGTCATCAGATATATTCATTTACATGTTTATAATACACATTTAATCACTGTTTTTTGTGCAGTTACACATCAGGTAAACTTCATGCAGGTTGTTTTTGTAAATAAAGAAATAATTGCTTCATATTCATCAGGGCAAAAGATCAGGTCTATATCCAGGAGCCACCAATTGGCAAACTTTCAAGTTGGAAGAGTAGATATGTCTTAATTTAATTAAAGATTGACTGACAGTCTTTATTTTTTATCATTTGTAAAAGAAATGGGTGGTTATTTATGTTCTGTTATTAAAAATGGCAATATATTGAAGTCATTATGACAAAACTTTGTGACTTGCTATCAGTTGCCAGTCCAATGTTATTCGCATGCATCTTATCATCATCATCATAATTTGTTATTTGTAATATTCTAATTAGTAGCAGTAGTAGTAGAAGAAGAAGAAATATAGCAGATGGTCCATGCGCAAAATGGCCTGGCAACAGGTTGAGGAGAAATGTTGTTTTTGAGTATCCAAGTTAATTTTGGAGTCAGCCATTGCATCGGGATTCAGACCATCCATCCATTCATTATCTATAACCGCTTAATCTGGTCAGGGTCGCAGGGGGTGCATATAGCCTAACCCAGTGTGCACTGGGGGAGAGGCAGGAACACACCCTGGACAGGTTGCCAATCTATCGCAGGTCACACACAACATTCACTCACTCACACTCATCCCTATGGACAATAAACATTATTGTCTTCAATTGGCTTACATGCATGTCTTTGGACTGTGGGAGGAAACCAACACGAGGACAGCGGTCAAACTCCACACACTTGCAAGACACTGTTTTGATGGTGTCTTGCAAGTGCTACAGGCCTTAACTCTACGACTGTGCACTAGTGGTGAATTGAGATTGGTGAAAATACTTTCAAGCTTTTTAATTTTTCAGGCAGGCACATTTTAGGCAATCAACAGATACTTCTACATATGGTCACATGGCTCTATCGTGTGCAGTACGAATAGCCTGTCCTACAAAACCAAAGAGTGGTTCATTTGAACTGAGAACCAATGGTAGGCTACATGCACTGTCGCTCGCTATAGCAGTTAGGATACGTCACTTTCCTTTGGTCCCAGTGCACTCAACAGGTCATCCATCCAAATTCACAAAGTAGGAAACAGCGCTATTTGTTGAAAATGTATAATGTGCGGTGCTTGCCTGTTGTAAACGGAGCTCTGCCGTTTTCACACTTTAAGTGAAACTCAATCGAGCATGTCATTATTTAGCCTACATCCTTGCAATGAGTTACTCCACTAAACAGTGATTATGTAATTCCGGAAATTTTAACATGACTCCAATCTATCTATAATGAATGATAAAGAATATTTAAATTCGTATCGACATCAATTTGCATAGTGTTTTGAAAACATGTTACCAACGTGTCAGCACAGGGGATGAGTGAAATTCCTTAAAACGGACGCAGATTAAACGCTTCCATTACTGAATTTTGATAAGTTGTTGCAATTCCAAGCTTCATTAAAATGTGTTAGTACTCCGGGCATAAAAGAGAAAAGTATCCTGCTGTATTATTTATCGCATGGCTTCCTGCACTCGTAGCACCAATAGCAACGCTGTGGAACTGTTACACTTGTTTAAAAATGCTACAGAAGATTCTACTAAATTTTTCCAGAGTTATGTTGTCTAGGATTTTCTCACTATGTTTTATTTGCATTTTAAAGTGCTCCAGTCAAACCGATTATTCCCCAGATGAAATTATTAAGTGTATTGAACTGAAGAGGGCCTTTGGACAGAAGGAAATCAGATGGGACATAGAAATATAATGATGATGGTAATGTTGATGATCCAAACACTACCTTCGAGAATGCAGAGGTGATTTCTGGACATGTGCCGACACACGACCTCTCGGCCACGCACGCTCTCATAAAGGCGAATCTGTTAAAGTACACGGCATCGTACTTCATGTTGTGCATGAATGTATTTCTTTTTCAGATTGTTTTTTCCCCCTGAGTATTACTCATATCAACACTTAATAAAGAAAACAAATAAGATCCTATTAACTCAAAGCTGAGAATGAATAAAAACATATACTTATGTGAACTTAAGAATAATATCCAAATTTATGTTGATGCCTGATGTTATGCAAATTATTTGTTAAATTCCAACTTCCGCTGTCATCTGATTTTAGAAATGAAAATTTCAAAGAGATTATTCAAACAAAACAGGTGGTAGTGTTTCTCTCTCCCTCTAATTAATACACAGAACTATCCAAGGGATTTATTAATTTCTGTCTTTTGGCAGTCTTCTCTTCTACAGCTCTTGTTGCTGGTCCGATGGGACATTGATTACTGCTAATTTAGATTCCCTCTAGGTGTCTCTGTAAGGAAAGTTGGTACTCTTTTGTAGGTCAGTGAACCCCTAAGTTGAGGAGGTCCATTCCCTTTAGGGTTTGGAATGGTCTATTTTAATATAAACTGTGTTATTATGTAATCCATGTAGTCCATAAGTGTATGTTGGTCTTACTGGTCCCCATGTTTTGCAGCTAAGATCGTTGCAAGCTTATTTGTTATTTCCACCCCACTCCCCACCCCCCATCCAGGCTTCATGATAAAGATTAAACCCTCTTAAGTGCCTTAGTTAGTAAAGGAGTTCACCACGGGCACTTTTTGGGCCCTCTATTCAACTATGCTTGTTAAATAATTATTGAATGTGCTCTTACTTGAATGTATGATATGTAATACATTAAGCAGCTGCATATTGATGCACAGTATTGTCTTATAAGTGAAGACATTATCAGTGAAGACCAACAAGGCTACTTAACCATATTTTATTACTGTAAACATTTACAGTATTTTATTACTGTTAACACTTGCTTACTTAGTTGTTTTAAACGGTTTGAATTCACAATGTGGTCATATGGTGAAATGTATCTTACTGTTATAGTCTAATCTTAATCTTTACAGATACAGATTTAAGTCCAAAACTTCAACATTTAAAAGAAAATAGAGAACATAAGTTTGCATTTATATGCATGAAATGTGAACTCGCTGACTTTTTATTTGGTCATTCACACTGAACATAAACTTTAAAGATGTAAAATGACTGCAGACATTTTTATCCGGATAAATTGAAATGGATACCTCCTCTAAGTGCACTGTAACTGACTGGATTATCTAGCCTTGACAGTTGACAGTTTTGTAGTGACTCCTGATAAACACAGATGATTTTTTTCCCCCATGGTTTTGTCCTAGTCATTTTTTTTGAGCTGAATGGATTGTTTAATGATTAATGTTGCATTGTACTGAGTATTGTATTCAGCACTATGCTGTGTGTGTGTGGCAGGTATGCTAACATGATAAACATCACTGGTCAGTGAATTTTAAAGATGTGTGTAGCTATAAGGGGAAAATGAGTCTGCATTGCCTTTTCTTTCATATTTTGAAACTTACAAAATTCTGTTTGTCAGGTTTTACTTTTTGTTGTTTTTCTGCTGAAGGCAGACACACCAGTTAACTGACATAAGAGAAATATAAAAATGTATTTAAATTAAGTTTGTTTAAGAAGGCACCAAGAAATATAATATAATATAATATAATGTGTGTGTGTGTGTGTGTGTGTGTGTGTGTGTGTGTGTGCATGATTTACTGTAATGTAATGTGTTATATTTATCTCCTAAAGCCTCAAAGATACCTGACCGTGGTGAGCTAAGCCCATTGACAGGGTGGATTCGGGTGCGGCACCAGCTGCCACATCACAGGGAAGGTGAAGGGATTGATATCAGCGGAGATGTTGTGAAATATTGAACACCTCAGCAGTGTGCCCCAGACAGTGAGCTGCCCCCTCCCTCCCTCCACCCCTTCTCCAGAGAGCCGGGTGCCCCCTCTAGGGGAGCCGGCAAAAGTTAAGCCAAAAACGGGGCCGGAGGTTAGGCTTCTAATGAGACTGCCGTAAACAGGAAGGCAGGCTTGTATACTGCCACTTAAGAAGGAAGCTCATTTAAAACGGTGGGGCTGCACTAAAGCCAAAGCTACTGTTTGACAGTGTGTAAAAATAGCCGGTTGTTCACATTTGTTGTGTGGCCGGCTTATTCAGCTTAATTAATTGTGCCCGTCATTTTCTCTGTCATACAATATTCCCGAGGAAGCATTTGAGTAACTTGAGTCTTAGTCTTAGTGAGCAATGGGTGCTCACTAACAAGGGATTTATTCAAACATAAATATGGGCAGCATAGACTCCACAATATAATTGTAATTATGATTGGATGTACTTAGATCCATTGTACACAGCACTTATGTTTAATGATTAAATCAGCACGCCTGCCTAGAGATGAGTAGCTTGATTATATGCCTGCTCTTTCTCTGTATATACAATATCCAATACCTGACCTGAAACTTCAAACTAAGACCTTCCACTGGCTGTGTTGCTGTTTGTGTTGTGTTCCCTCTATCTTGAGTGCAGCATTTGCCTACTTTATGCTTATCTTCAGTTATGTTCCAGTTGGATTGATCAGCTTGCATAGTACTGTCTCATTATTTTTTAGACCTTATTGCAGTTATCCATTATTGAGAAACCTGATGAATTCTTACTCGATGCGTTTACAGCTTCCAGAATGTTCCAGCCCTTCTCACTGGCATGGCCAGGCTGTATCCCTTCACGTGTGTGGATGTTTATTTTTCTATTTTCGGCCTGGAGTGAGTTGGTCTAATTCGATTTGTGCTTGTCTCCCCTGGTGCTTGGTGCCCCGTTGAGCCTGAGCAGTCTTTGGGGGTGGATTTTGTCAGCATAATCGGTCATTTTAGAATCCTGTGACCTCTCGCACATAAGGACTTCTGTTCACACTGATTCTCCGTATTCTTTTTGGCTTCTTCTTACTTTAATATGGTTATAGTATGTGGTGATACGGTCCCTGGTCAGTTTTACTGCCAATGCTAATGCATTTAGATAGGGGGCGAGTGGGCTTGTAAATGAGTTGGTAATAGCTTGATGAGAAACAACATGCCTATTAGAACAATCTCACTGCACGTCCTTTTCAGGACTCTGATTTTCTGTGAGAGGTCCAGCACTAGTGGTGATTATTATAATGCTGGAGAGTCCTGGATCAGACATTCAACTGCAGGAGCTTTTTAACTGTTTACAGCAGGACCTGCCAGCTCCGTGTTTTGAACCCGCCTCTGTCCATGTGGGATTCGCACTTTCTTCCTGTGTCTGAGCAGGTGTCTTCTGGGTACTTTGGTTTCTGCCTACCTCCCAGAATTGGTATGACAGATTGCCCCTTGAAGGCACCTGTGTGTGCTCTGTTATGGATTTGGTATCATAAACAAGGTGTCTTGTACCTTCTAGAGTGTGGCTCTTGTTCATCATGACGCCCAACCAGATGACATGCTTCTGAATATGGATAGATAGAGGAATGGATTGTTTACCCTTACTGTCTCTGTAGGGACACAGCCAACGCCCATACGTTAGCTTGTTCATTTTGAACCGGCAGTAAGCTGTGCCTTTTCCTTGGCTTGTAATTGCACACTTGTTGCGACACTCTTACCATGCGGCAAAGCGCACCATCTGTTCAGTGTCCACCCAAGACCAATCACACTTTCATAAACGGAAATATACATATATTTTCTTTGGCGCTGATTTCAAAGTGTTCCAGACAGCTGTTTCCCTCAAATTTCAAAGGAGTCATTTTGCAGGGTTTGGAGCCTTGATCATTTCAGTGTATATACTGAAGTTCACGCACATCTGTTGGTGGAAAAACAACCAAAATCTGAGGAGAGAAGACACCATGTGGAAGCTTGGTTTGACACACGAGCATGACAGCCCAGCCCGATGTCATGGTCTATGAAGGAACCATTGCATTTACTGAAGGCTCTGCGAGGTGATATGCAGTTGCACTTTAATAAGACGCTTCTCACTTCGTATTGTCCAGAGGTCTCAACTTTGAGTCATTTTCAACATCTAAACATATCCCTAGAAAGCCTGGCATGATCCCGACAGGTTTGTTTGGCCAATACACTTTGGTGGTGACCTTTGCGCTTTTTTCTGTTTTGTCCTGGTTTGGCAGACTGTGCCGTTGGCCACCTTAACCAAAGGCAGAGTCTCTTCTCTGCCTGGGTGGGAAATCATACAGTGAAAGTGGTAAGGTGGGGGGCGCTGGTCTGTCTCTTGGGGCAGGTATGGAGGGAAGGGCCGTAGAGAGTTGAGCTGTCATAACAGTGCCAGCAAAACGGGTCTTTGGGCCTTGTATTCAAACAGTGCTGGGATTCCTGAAGTGTTTCTGTCATAAGTGTTCCTGAAAGATTTTTCATACCATATATTGCAGGGATAAAAAATGATACAGTATATTAACGTGGTGTCATTGTGAAAGCATATTGGGTGTCAGTACATCAGTTTATCTAAAAGCTTTTTGTTATTGAGTATACGCTGTGTTTGTGTGTTCAGGAATGAGTTATTTGGAGCTTATGGATCATCTTTTTAAGGTGAGGATAGGCTTTCCTTCTGGGGCAGTGTATTGGGCAGAAGGAAGGAAGAAAGAAAGGAAGGAAGTTGAACTTAAACATGGAGTCCATTATAATTCACAAATGGTTCACTTCAGAGCCTTGGCAGAAAATGGAAATTGGATCTTCTCCCTTGAAACCCCCCAGGGTTGAATAGAGACATCTCTTTTAATCAAAACATTTATGAGACAAGTTATAGTATCTTCTAAGCCCTGGAGATTTTGTGAGTTGTAATTGAGATATAGGCTATAGTGTAAAGATGCCATTCTTTACGTCTTAATTATGTTGTTAGTATCGACATAAGTCTTTGGGCTGCGGGCAGAATTCTACTTGTTTTTCTCATCCATTTTTACATACTAGTTCTCGTATCGGTGCAACACTGCCCAAGTTTAACAATGCAGTTTTTACTGGAAGCCCAGGCTATCGGTAGTGCGTGTCAACAGAAATCAAAAATGTGGTCTGTGCGTGAACGATCACACATCGAATCCGCAGTCATGTTCAAATTCAGAGTCGCCTGGGCTCTCTCATTTCTCTCAATGAAAATTACTTTCCTAAATCCCTAATTCAGCTTTTCAGCGTAGCCATTTTCTTTGAGTTTTAAGGCCACCACTCACCTCTGTCACACTTCTTGTTTTTTTTTCCTTTTCAACTTTTTTTTTTATTGCAACACGAGAGTTTGCGCGGACTGCTCTAAATGAAAATTGATTTTTGCACGCTTAGGGGTGGGGGATTTATCGGCGCAGAAACGGTCTGTGCTGACGTGCTAAAGGGCCTGTTGTCATGTGACTCACTGTGGCCTTGGAGACCGTGAGGTACAGTTGGGCAGGCCATGACAGTATCGCGACAGGGACCCATTGCCTTTGTGGGGATACACACCACTCCTGAGGAAGTTTATGACAACGTGCAATGCGAAGAGTGGACATTTCTAACCCTCGTCTGAAACAGTGTTCCTTGACTATGCTTTTGCATCGCTGGCTTTTTTCGTATTGCACTGATGGTCCGAAGCGTTAAGTTTAAGCAGTTGTTCTTTTTTGGATTTCCCCATCTTCATAGTTATTGGCCTCTGTCAAATTACTTACCGCTAAATTAATCACAGACAACAATCAGTAGTCTCTTGAGACATATAGCATATTTCAACAAAATTACTTCCTACAAAACCTTCTGAAAATGCAGTACTCAATCCATAGGTAAAGATGTAACTCTATTTCCTAACAGGGGAGTTACAAGTGATGGGGTTTCATTTGGACAAGAGCCACCAGGATAACCTTTTATAACTGGCCTCTCTTTGACTTTCCCAAAGATCAAAAATAAGATTTCACTGTAACCGTGTATATGTTTAATAGGTTTGGTTTTAATTTGCAAATGCCATTTTAGTCTTGCAGAAAGTGTCATCACATAATTTATGTTTCTATTGCCAAATTATAAATGTTGCATGTCCACAACTATACCATAGAGTACAACACGACGATCAGTCCGCAGTTCTACTTAAGATTGATAGATTTAATCAGGGACAGTGCTTATTATTTATATACTATCCTTAATCAGAACTTGTGGATGCACTGTACTCTAAGTGTAGACAATGAATCATGTGGCTTAATGTTATTAATCATAAATGAAT
Organism: Anguilla anguilla; assembly: GCF_013347855.1. Taxonomy (NCBI): domain Eukaryota; kingdom Metazoa; phylum Chordata; class Actinopteri; order Anguilliformes; family Anguillidae; genus Anguilla; species Anguilla anguilla. The sequence goes on along the minus strand of NC_049202.1, from coordinate 10,611,011 downwards.
AATGATACCATCCAGCAAAGTTACAATGTAGCAGTGGTCTGATGTGGGCAGAGATTTGTGGGAAATATGATGAACTTCCTCACCCAGCCACAACACCAGACCAGTTTGACTTAGCACAGGTTAGGTCAGAGAGTAATGTTTACTGTGTGAACTGGAGTTAATGTGTTCTTGGCTATGAATAACTGTTACAAAATGAGTATTGTACCTTATCGGACCTGGGTTTTGTAGTTGTTCCAATTACCTTCGCTATGCACTTATTGTAAGTATGTCGCTTTGGATAAAAGCATCTGACAAATAAATGTCATATAATGCAATGTAAAGAAAATCACATGTTATGTGTATATACACACACTACAGACACTCGCACGCACGTCACATATACAGTATATGAATTAGGGCAAAACTCAGTGGTTAGGGCCGACTGTTTATCGCGTGACTGAAGAGGGCAGGTGGAGCGGTTTGCTGAGACGGTCCTGCTGCCAAACGCAGTATGTGAGGAACAGCCATTACAGTGCTGACACAGGGGCGCAGTGGAGCCGCAGCGCCAGAACTTGACCGCGCGTCAGCTGTTCCAGAGCGGCTCATTCTTGTTTTTCCTCTCCCGGTTGGGTTCGTTTCTGATTCACAAAGGGGCGTCTCGCCCTCCGAGCGCCTTTGATGGCAGCCGCCGTTGCCCGGGTTCCCGGTCTCCCGCGTCAATGCCACGTCATCGGCGCCTCGGCGATCCCAAAACACCGGCGCGTGCGGAAGAAGGGCGGCCAGGTTTTTATTATTTATTTCAATTATCCGGAAAGGTCAGCCGAGAGCCTCTTTCGCGGTGAGCACATGGAGATACAAGATGGCTGAGAGAATCCCAGGGACTGTGTTACTGTACCTGCATGGGATCAGATGGACAGAGCCAGTTTGAGTTTGACCAGGGTCGACACCGTACTCTTTTTGTAAATTAGCCGGGACCTTAGTTTAAAGACTCATCTGAATAAGAAAAATCTTTTAGCATAAGCCCCCCCCCCCCGGCCCCTCCCCCCGCCCCACAGAGGGAAGACTGCTCTATATAGGCCTCCATGGCCCTGTTAGCTTAAGCCACCAAATTGGAGAAGGTTACAGGAGGCTACAGTGTGTTTCCAGTGCATATCTCTCAGATGCTACCAGTGTTTCAGTGAGATGCACAGCCATAATTGTTGCCATGATCTCATGTGACTTCCATTGCGTACAGCAAGAATATTCTGTGCCGTGTGAATATTCTCTGCCGTGTGTTCACACTGATTTGTATATTTTTAGTGTATATACTTTCAGTATCAGGTTTTAGGATAAGGATTTTGGGCCTATGAAAGCTTGGAGGTGAACTGCCATTCTTTGTGCCCGGTTGCATTACAGCTATTGGACTTGTGTTTGACATATTCATCCATTTTAAAGCAGTGATTCTTAAATGCTTTTTTTTGCAGAGTGATGTCTATCCCCCTGCAATGTATATTGCTTTTTACGCCACTTGATGGAAGCTGTTTACAGTAGTGAGGCGTGAGATTTACGTTCTGCTCATGGCACATTTATAATCATGTGACCCGTGCTTTTTTTCCCATCAGCCACTGAGCGCATTTTCTTCCCCAAGTGCGTTTGCTATTCTACAGAAACCATAAACTTTGAGTACAGTCATCCCTCTCCCATGTGTGACCATTGCTTAATCCCATCCCCACACTGTGGATGATCCGACAGGTTTATTTATGCCACGGCAGCCTTCCACCAAATTGCACTATCTGTCAATCTCGGGTCGCCATTTTGAACTGGAGACTTTTCCAGTAACATAAGGGATTACACTGCACTCATAGAGCCCCATTTGTGTGTCTAATGCATTTTCTTGGGTGTGTGCTGTACTGTGCTTTGCTGGTGTGTGTAACAGTGCTAAATTAATCTTTTGTGTGAATAATGTTGTGATGGTCAAGAGGTGTAAACCAGTTGCAAAAACTCCCTTTCCTTGATTTCAAGATATCTTAGTAAGGCGGTGACACAGTTGAAAACATTCTGGATTTTATACCTTTCTTCATCTTAAAATGAGCAACTGATTCAGCTGACCCAAGAAGCCAGATGAGATGCATTAACTGTGTAATAAACTGCATTAATGGATCAAATACGTGTTGAGAAACAAAGAAAACTAGCAGACTATGTGGTGTGCCGGAACCAGGTTCGAGAAACACTGGATTACAACATGCTGTATTCCAGTTTGCAGAAGCATGGTACTTCAGGAGCTCCGGTGCTGTAATCATATGATAACCCTGTGTACTGGAGTATTGATGTTTATTAGCATAATATTTAGTTCACAGGTATAACTTGTTTAGGTATCACACGTTCAAAGAAGGAACGGCATGTGACAAGCACCTTTAGCGACCGTAGCAGTAGTTTTCAGTGCTGGTGCTGGGGCAGAGGCGTGCAAGCTCCCCTCAGTGTTAAGGAATCTCAGACTGTGCTCGGGCACTAGAGCCAGCACTGGGCCCCAGGAGAACCGCATCATCCATGCAAGAGTGAGCCTGGCCTGGGAAATCAAACGCATCAGGAAGGTATCGAAGCACAGTCTGTTCTCAAGAGCAGGTGCACGTGGGATTGTCCACACTTCACATTTTCAGCTTGTTGTCTTGTTGTTGTTTTTTTTTTTTTGGATGAGTTTGTCATCTACGGCAAGTCAAGTCTTAAATAATGTTCAAGTACAAGTCATTGGAGAATTTATTGATAGTATCCCTGTATTTATTTAGGCCTATGCACACGATATGACTACACAAGTATTAAAGGGCACTACATTATTAATTAGGTAAATACAGAAGATACATTGAAGATGTATATATTTTTTACAGAAGGAAAAGGGCAAGTTGCTCCTTTATGATCCAAGCGGTACCTTTGCATGACGAATGTTGTAACTGTGTGAGCGCGTGCACTTCCTCCTCGGAAGGGTTGCCTCGAGAGCTTTGCCTCTTCAGTTCCAGCTGTTCAATTACCCCGGCCATCGTAAAAACCTGGAGGTGCCACTGATGAAAACAAACGCTGATGTGGTGCATGCCCCAGGAGGGCCGTGAGCGCGCTGGCAGCTGAAGTTACTTCGCTCACCGTAACGGCGGCGTGATCTGAAAAGGATTCTTCGAGATGGAGCAGCCCTTTGGGACAGTTCCATCTCAGTACGCCGGGAGTTGCCAAGTTGCTTTCAGCGACGGGCCAATTGCTTCAAGTGAACGACATTGCCCCATCACGCCATGAGGTATTGAGCATTTTTGTCCTCTGCCGTTTCGTGAGCGTTTTCATGATACTCTGTAAGTTCATAAAATAACTCACCTGTTAACGCATTATTTCCCCCCAAATATCGTTCGCAGCAACACAAAGGCTGCGCTGCCCGCACCAGTGCTTCCTGGCACTTTATTACAAAGTGCCCCATTGCTTTTTATTTCTTTTTCTTATCTCATATTTTCCCCTGTCTGGGTGCTCTACTCATTGCCATATTTGTTGCTCTTTGTGGGAATCAGCTCCCTGGTGGATCGTTTCGCTTATCGCAGGCTTTTGATCATTAGTTTCATGTGTTTGTCTGGCTCCCCGAAGTGAGGTCTCGAATTTCACCATTCAATGCTTTTTTCCCACCAGCAGGGGGAGCACAATTACTTTCATCTCAGAACGCTGTTAGATTGATACTAGAAATTAATGCAACTTGATTAAAGCATTAAACATTAATAGTACTGTATATTTAAAAAATGTCGTGAGTCTGAGACTAGATGTGATGACTACAAAAACCACGTGTATAGAGTGGAGCCTGCATAATGTGCTGCTCAGTGAAATTTGTTCTGTAATGGAGTCTGTGGGTTGTAATTCCGTGGAACCCGTGTAGAGGTGTTGTGACGTGTACTGTGGACCCAGCCATGGGAGATCTCGTATCTCTTCATTTAAGGATTCGAACTACGCACAGCTGACTGACTGGCTCGTGACTACAAGCCAATGTAGAGAGTGCTCTGCATGTTCCAGAACTGACAGCTGACGCTGTAGCTCAGGAGAATACATCTGCCATCTGAGGTGCTATTTCTTCATGGTATCGCCTCTTCTGGTGTAGAATATATGCCTTCTATTTGAATGGAACGCACATTTCTGTTATTTTGCCATTTGGTTTGCGTTTTTTTCCCATGCACCTGTTAAGGCACATCAGCATGCTTACCTTTCAGTCAAGCTATGTTTCTGTCACTTAGCTACAGATTTTAGCCTTAATCAGTTTTGTCCTGATAGATCAGCGTAGCCCCTTGCACCTAAGCTAAAACTTCCCAGCCTTGGATTCTGAAAAGGGCAGAGTTGGTACAAAAAAACCCAGGGAAGACTGTGGATGTTACCATATTTGGTTATTTTAAGCCAAGGAAAGAAACAGGGTGCACCAAAAGCAGAACAGGTTCACACCCCGTCCTCCTATTGTCAGCAGAAAGTTTTTTGGTGGGCTGAACATATTGGTGCGTTTCCGTTGGCTGGTCTGGGCCGTAACTCTGCGGAGTTAATGGGTTATGTTATTGGGTTTAGTCACCTGTGCTGTTTGTGGATGTACCGCGGCGCGTGCTTTGGGCTGTTGATTGATGGACCCTCCGGCAGTCATAACGCTAAAGACCTGCTGTTTATAATGAACTCTCGCGTGCTTCCAGCTCGGCTCCTGGGGGACTCCTTGGGGAAGAATGCCAGGCTGGGAACCGCGTCTGTAATGACGGTTCGCTAATTCCCATTCACCGTATCCCCACCATCCATCCCTCACCATATCTGTACCAAAAGGGGAATTTCAGGTCAGCATTCGCTCAGTATCAGATTATAGGCTTATGTAAGATATATCTGGTACTGTAAAGGTTTGAGGAACTCTTCCCAATATGGCGCACACAAGCACTTGGTCATGGTGTCATAACCTCTGTAAACACCAGTTGGCCTCAACCAATGAAATAATTTAAAGATATAGTCAGTCTGAAATTTTTCACAGTTTGCACAGTGGAGGTTTGCGAAAAGAAACCAAGTCAACAGTGGGCTCTTTTTACTGGGTTTGCTGCCTGCTCTTCTGCCAACCTCTGATATGAGCGCTGACATTTGTGTCTTACGCAACGGCCTCTGGTGTGCAGTCGACAGGAGAGGGGAGCGAGAGCGAGAACGAGCGCTGGCCGTAGTTACTCTGATGTTTAAAGGGTTTTAAATGAGTGTCGCGTCGCGCTCGCTCGGCTCGGCTGATGCGCGGTCCGAGCCGAGGATCTGGCACGGCTGATCACGTCCCTAGTGTCAGCCCTGGCCCTGTGCTCTTTCAGCACACCCTGATTGAACCTGATCTGTGTGTGTGTGTGTGTGTGAGAGAGACAGCGAAAGATGGAGAGACAGTGAGAGAGAGTGTGTGTGCATATATATGTGTGTGTGTGTGTGTGTGTTTGTACGTGTGTGTGAGAGAGAGAGAAAGAGAGTGTGTGAATGTATGTATCCATGTGTATGTGCATACATGCATGTGTGTGTGTGTGTGTGTGTGTGTGTGTGTGTGAAAGAGAGAGAGAGACAGGGAGAGAGAGGAACAGAGAGGGTGGGGGGAAGCGGCTCTAGATGTGGGGGGGGTTCTTCCTGCCTCTCTCACCCCACGGTCCTGACTGATCTGTCCCCTGTGGATAACTCCCTTTAACCCTGCTGGGGTTTGCTGTGGCTGAAAATGGCCACCTCTGCCAGAGCACTTTGGTGGAAAATGTCAGTATTATTTTCTCTTCATTTGTCTCAGCGCACATTGGCTTTAATGTGTGAGCGTAGCGCTTTGTTGTATCGTGTACATTTTACACCATAAAATGCTGTAAAACATGTCGAAACATGGAGGGGCAGGACTGCTAATACATATGAGCTCTTCATGAAGCTGTGGACCATTTGTACAGATTACAGCAGGGAAAACAGAACACTTGTGAAATGAATACCTGATGTGTCCAACTTTCCCAAACGTTTTTCCAGTGTTTTAATTAGCTGCATGTAATGCACAGAGCTGCACTTCTCTCAGTCACTCTTGTATGCTGAGACAGTGGTAGTATTTTAACCATATCTGCAACAACCATACCATTGCCAGCAGCCATACCTCCATGCACTCTGCTCCTGCCAAATGGCTGAAGCTAAGCAGGTGTGGGCTTGGTTAGTACTTGAATGGGAGACCACCATGGAATACGGAGTTGCTGCTGGAAGTGGTGTTGGGTGGGCCAGCAGGGGGCAATCTTCCCTTTGGTACAAATAAGCCCCAATGCCCCAGTGCAGTGACGGGGACACTGTGCTGTAGGAGATGCCGTCTTTCGGATGAGACATTAAACCGAGGTCCTGACTCTCTGTGGTCATTAAAGATCCCACGACACTTATCGCTAAGAGTAGGGGGTTCCCCGGTGTCCTGGCCAAATCCCAGATCTGGCTCTCGCAAACTTGCCACTAAAATCATCCCCAGACTTAATTGGCTAAATAAATGTAATTATTATTATTATTATTATTAATAATAATAATAATAATAATAATAATAATAATAATAATAATAACTCCCTTCTTTTTTGCTGACATTGTACTTACCACTATTCCAGAGCAAAATGTCCATTTGTTGGTTATAAAGTACCACACAATGCTAGGCCTTCTAATCTACAGTATTTTTTTCTTCTTTTTTTCAATGCTTTTATTCAAAGAAATAAATGTAATGAAATTTGTTCCACGATCGTAAACTTTGCTACCCACAGCACATGTTCATACAGTACAACCATACACACATGCATATATACATGTATACATTCACACATCATGTTTCAGAGCAACCAATGTAGTCCATAACTGACTGATTTGATCACGTCAGGTTGCCCTGCCTGTTTAATTGATCGTAAATCTCGCCTGGATGTTTTATAGGAGGCCGCTATTCGTGTCATGCAACCTACTGGTCTGGGGCCGTAAACTAAGAGTGACTGATGGAATATGAAGCTGTCAATCCTCGCTGTGACAGTTGCATTTTTCCACAAGGCACAATACAGTATTTCACACCTCTTTCTTTTTTTTAATACTGCATTTGGTTAGCAAATTAATATAAACCTTGTAAATCAAAATAGTGTGTTAACATTTATATTTGTATGGCATGTCTCAATCAACATTTGTATTATATGTACTGGTATTACAGTACATGGTATATATATAAAATCACCAAATACAAGATATATCTCACCCAATTATGTTCTCTATCTCTTGGCCAGTTTTCCAGGGCCCCAAGTATCAATAATCTATTGTTTGTTTCGTATTAATATCATAAACCCAGTATGTGCATGATTAGTGTAAAACAGGGCTGCCCAACCCTGTTCCTGGAGATCTATCATCCTGAAGGTTTTCACTCAACCCCTAACAAAGCATACCTCATTCAACAGCTAGAGATCTCATTGAGCTGCTAACTAGTAGAATCCGATGTGTTGAAAATTAAGGTTGAAATGAAAACCTGCAGGATGGTAGATCTCCTGGAACAGGGTTGGGCAGCCCTGGTGTAAAAGAATGCATACATTTACATCAGGAAGGCAGTTGGGGGAGTATCTATGAAGTCATTCTGCTCCAGGTTCTGAGTGTAGAAGGGTGGAGAGATCTCAGACCAGACCTCTGTGTACACTGAAGGTACTGTATGGTGCCTGGCTGCTGATGACATCACCGGTTTCATGCCAGCATATTTCCTTATGAACGCTGGTCTGCAGCCACTTAAATTAGCTCCTTAAATGCAGCTCCTGATTGCTCAGTCGGTTGACAAGTGCTTAAAAGGTTTCCTATTAATGCTGGCGATATCACTATGTGGCAATGGATCACTCCCCAGGGCAGGCGGCGGTAAGAAATGCTTTCTGAGGGGCCAGTGCTACACTGCATGTCTAAGCACTGCCTTCATTAAGAATCCCCTCTGTGGATTTAGTCACAAATTGGGTATTGATCTTACCATCAGAAAATTTGCTATGTAAATCTTTACCTGTATTTCCAGCTCTTTGTCATTTTCTTTCGTTTTGGATTACGTGTCACTACGAATGGCGTAGATGTTAATACAGTCAGGATAACAGGTTTTAAAATGTTCACATGTATATGTAAGTACTTTTTTTGGTTTGGCGCTGAATCGATCTGCTTCAGGTGCTAGTGCATGTGCCAGCTCCCCTACTAAACAGGAGGAATACTAGAAAACCCACCCCCCAGTATCTAGAAGCAGATCCAAATGACAGGTGGTGCTGGATTGGTGGAGGGTGAGCGTACTTCTGAGCAGCAACAGTGAAGCATGCAAAAGCAGAGCAGGCAAGCAGCAGCACTGAGAGGTCAGATTGTTGGTCTAAAAAGGTGATGTGAGCCTGTGATTGGATGGGTAAGAGAAAAGTGTTGTGGGTATGAAATTGGTTGTTCATGTTAACGTTTGAGTATGTGGTTACTGGGGCTGACCGATTGGTTGGCTACAATTTAGAGTTTCCTGACAGAACTTGCTTTGCACATTCCATGCACGCTGCTCATTAATGACACCTTTTCTGGTGATTTAACCCATAACATATGTCCGTCATTCTTGAGAAGCCATCATTTTTTGTTTTGGACCTTTAAAGTCACTGGAGAACAGAGTGTAATGGGTAGGAAACCCACTGAACGGTCGCAATAACTGCGGTGTTACCCTGGTTGAGTGAACAGGACACCTGCCTTTCTTTTTTAAGTCTTTAAAAAAAATCCATGCTCCATTTTCATGCTTCGGCCATTTCTCTGGCTTTTACGTGGAAACTGGAAATGATGTCATGTTTATGGTTGCCCTGATGCTGGTTTCTGGCCCAGGGATACTCTGGATCAGGGGTCATCAACTAAATTTGTCCAAGAGCCAGAATTTTTCTAAGCAGACACTGTTGGGGCCGGACTTTCAAATAACAAAATTTTTATTTATTTAGACCTAATTAGTGTGTGTGAAATCCTGTTAGTGTGTGTGAAAGCCTATTATTGTTTAATATTTTCACTTTCTTACAAAATTAATGTTATTTTTATTGGCCTATATCAGTGTGAACAGACTCCTAAAAAACATGGGAAATAGGACCTTAAAATGAATCCTAAATTTGATTGGGAGCCAATGTAAGGATGATAATATGCTACTACACTACTAATATAATACTACAGCAGGGCTGCCCTACCCTGACGTCCTGTAGGTTTTCATTTTAACCAGATTTACCACATCTGATTCTACGAATTAGCAGCTCAGTGAGATCTCTATCTGTTGAATGAGGTGTGGTTTGTTTGGGTTCTAGGGAAAACCTACATGACTGTACAGCTTCTGAAACTGGGTTTGGCAACCCTGTGCTATGGTATGCTACGTTGCAGTTCCAGTGTTCCCTCTCACTCTCTGTTTTGTAATACCGAAAATGCCTGAAATGTTCCCCTTACTGCTTACAAATTAGATGTTTTTTAGAGCAAAAAAGCTCAGGGGTGAGGAGGTGAAAAGCTTTCGGTGACCAGATTAAATAGAGAGTCATAGGGCACTATTTAGTGGTCAGAACTCTTGAAGAGGATTCCTTTTACAGACTTTGCTGTTGCGGTCTTTTCAGATGGGTATTTACAGATATGTTGCGAGATTAGATAAGACCTTTCACTAAATGGGCTGCATCTGGTTTGTGTTTCCCCGATGTGGTAATCTTCCTTATAACCAGGGCAACAGTAATTTATTTGGCACTACACAGTCCATGGATTCAGCCACTAATTGTGCACTAGGTGTGAACGGGACTTGACATTGAAATATGTATTAGTCCTTGGATGAATATGTGATTGGAAACCGCAACATTATCATCTGCCACTGTGCAACAAAAAGTCGTTGAGCAGGACGAGTGCTCCTCACCTGACTCACCTGAGCGCCCCCCCCCCCCCCCCCCCCCCAAATTCCCCTGAAAGCGTTCCAGTGCATGCTTTTTCAGGTAGACCAATACTTGGAAGGACCTGACAGGGATGTGCCGCTGACATGCAGGAACTGCATGTGAAGCATGATCAGTGTTGCATCTCCATTTTCTTTGAGGAAGGTCCATCGGTCTGTCTGCCCTGCTACTGCACACGTCTCATACTAAGGCACGGTGCTTTTTAGTGGTCTACTCGCCCTAGTGGGGTGAAATGTGGATATTTTATGTATTATGAATTATCACTGTTTACCAATTGCAGGTGCAAAAAGATGGTAAATTATCATTGAAGCAATGACTGGGCAAGTATCTAAGTACATTGCTTTACAAGAATAAACAAGAATTCTATGCTCATTTACTATCTTTTTTTTACCTTTCCACAGTAAACTATGTGTGCCTGTGGGATGGACAAAACTGCAAGATTTATTTACATATATTTACAATAGTTTGACAATTGATATTTTCTTTGGGAAGTGCATTCTCAGATGAAATGCAGCATGCATGAAATCTTACTAATTGGTGTTTCCCCCCAAAATATGAACAGTAAGAAATGAGACTAGGTGTATAATTTAAAAGACAATCACTATTAAATAACATCTACAAGAAGCGACAACAGCTGGGATTATTTCCTCAATATAACATAAAGTGTCATTCTACTGCCAAGACAAATGAAACAAATTTTTTCCAGTCCGAATGAAACAAAAACAAAACTACTATTATTTGGTAGCGTATCTAATGTGAGATTTAATCATTTGTGACATGTGCATTGCTACTCATTCTTTGTAAAGATAGTATGAGCTTTTGGAGGACTTTGGTACAACCGAGCACAGTTGACTTTCTTGAAATGAATCAGCAGTTCTATTTTAAGTGGGGAAACTTAAAGTCCTTGCCAACATTCCATTTCATTTTGATTTAAAGGTGTGTGTGCCAAATTTGATTGTTTCTCACGCTCAGGTAAAATTCAGTTAAAGCGATCTGAGTAAGAGATATTGCTGAAGAAAACAAATTTACTGTTCCTGGTACATATACAGATCCATTAGGTAATGGCACTCAATGGCTGGGCCAATTAGAGGCCAGACTCTCTGTAACATGGACCTAGATAGAAGTTTCCCAGAGGAACAACTGCTAAGTAAATGCCAAAAAGGTTATTACCACAAACCTTTGAGAAGAAAACCGACAGCCTTAGTCTTCTTTAATTGAAAGATTTTAAGGAATGGCAGTTAGAAGCCGACAATGGTATTTTTCTTTGGGTTTTCTTAAAATGTCACGGCCTAAGTACCTGAGATGTAAGGCGATGAAATGCTTTTCGAACAATCCATTGTTAGGGAAAATGTCAGGCCGAGCTCTGCTCAATGAATCTTAAAATAATACTGTAGGCTATGCAGAGACTGCATTCCCATGGTATGGCCTTAGCACATTTGGGTGGCATTTGTAACCGCAGTTACATCTACATCTGTATAAAAGGTATGATAATTGGATTATGAATGGCAGGTGCATAGACATTAGAAAAGATTATCTATCTATCTATCTATCTATTTGTCAATCTGTCAATCTGTCTGTCTATCTGTCTATCTGGTATTGTATAATACTGATTATCTGTATTTATCGGCTGATATTGTAAGATACTGACTATTCACAAACATCAACCAAATTAATATTGCAATCATATAGAACCTACAGTATGATTGATGGTTGGGACAAAGTTTTGTGATGACTTAATCTGTGTATAGATGCTCTAATGTACTAATCTCTGGCCAATATACTGTAGGTTGCTGACTAATTGTCACGTTTGGTCATACTGGATGTATCTACTGTAACTGTGTGCCAGTCCTTGAAATTAACAAAGGACTACAAATGCCTCTGGATGCAAAAACCTCTATTAGGGACAAATTGATTACAACCACCAGAATGGCAGCCTTGGTTGCTGACTAATGGGATACCGGTGAAGTGCATTACTGGGCCAACATTATCTGCTGATGGATTCCCATTTTCTGGTTAACTACAGCACGGCCAACAATGGGCCAGAGGAGCGAGGATCATCAACCACCATAGATATCTTATGTTGGACAAATCAGGAAACATTTACTGTGTAGGGTAAGTGTTCTGCTTCTTCAAATAATTACATTAATATAGCTTATATTTTTCTATTCTTTTAAGATGATGAATATATTGACTGTGCAAGTGCATTCATAACTGTTTTGAAACTTGCATAGCATAAATAGCTATTTGAGAAGGAAAATGAGTACTATGAATTCCTAATAACAAATATTATAATGAAATGAAAGTGTTCATTCTCTAAACACAGGATGTGGTTGCCGTGTTTAAATTATGCCTGTGTGTTTTGGAAAAATGTAAATGTGTAGGTGTGGAAATTGAATCCGGCGGTCCCTTGCATTCCACCCTCTACAAACAAATCACTCTATCAGTTGGGAACCCACCCTTACATTTTTTCCCAAACTCGTTTGCAATAATTCATGTCCTCTTGAATGAGGTTGTGTGGGTGTGTCTTCGAACGAGGAAGGAATTATTAGCCGCGGATGCTGTGTGGATTGATTTACAGCGCGGAGTGCACATCAGTGCGTGCGGAGGGAGAGATGGTGCGGCTGAGGACGCGGAGTCTTCGGACACTGAGTGAAATTGGCGTCCGCTTGCGTGCGGCGTAATGAATGACGTCAGCTTCGGTGGATTAATAAACCAGTTCTAGTGACAGGCACTTGGAAAGATTGGGGATGTATGATATGGACCGGAGCTAATTTAAGCCCTTGTGTGGAAGCAGTGGTTCTGCTGCGTTATGAAAGTGCTGCCGTTTAGCCGAGGAGTCAGCCTAGGGGCACTGTCCCTCTGCATCTCGAAGACATGTCACTGTGACGGACAGATATGAAAATATCACTCGCTTTAATGGCATTTCAAGAAAGCAGTGAGCCCTATTTGGTAGCAAGAAGACATGCAAAGACATAAAATTGTAGGGTTTTTTCTCCTCTCTGCCACTGACTAACTGGACTTAAGGTTAATTCCTTAAGGGTTTGTCACACATTAGGAGACCCAAGCAGGGAGCAGACTGGCTTTAGCGTGTCATTAGCAACCAGCGGGTCACTTTCAGACAGGAACAGCTCACACTGGTCCTCTACGTGATGGTGGGCGATCAGCAACAATGTTCCTGTGCAGTCCCTCTCCGGGGGGCTCCTGCTAGCCTCTCTCATACAAAACCAATTGATTTAACTCCCAGCGTCTGCCCAGGGCTTGATTTTGTGAAGATTTCATTTTGAATCCCCTTCTGGCTCGAGGTCGTAAGCCCTCAACGACTGTTTACATTTTTATTGTGTTAGGTTTAGAAAATGGCGGAGTTCTGATGTGGTTTGTGGTGAGAGCTACTTGATACATACTCAAGAAATCATTAATCATAATTTATAAATCCACAAATGGACAAAGTGCTGGAGCAATTCATGTTATTGCAGCCCTGCTCTCCTAAACACACAAACGCACACATGCATGCACACACACACACAAACACGCGCACGCACACACACACACACACACACACACACTCATATAAATGTCCCTGCATTCATTTACTATCTATTACAAGTATTTATTTTCCATTTTTACAGGCATTATCTAATGATGGAGAAACTGTTTTCTTCACCCTGAAATTGTGTAATTTCTCTTGACACAGCTCATGGAGCTATTCTCGTTCAGTGCTTCTGCACATTTCTCAGAACCTTCATAATCTCAGGTCTTCTCTTACCCAATAGGACCTACAGCAATGTGCACGAACCCTTTATTTGTGTACTGTCCCCATTACACTTATGTATTCATGCACTGATTTATATTAAAGATTTAAATTGAGTCAAACTAATATTTCATAGCTGTAACTGTAATAATTGTGTTCTAGATTATTTATGTGTGGTAGTTCTCAGAATGGATCTTTTTAATTTGTTGTGAAAAAGCATTTTTCCTTGATAGTGCCTAAGATTGGCTCTTTGCTCTAAATAAATATACAGACAGGTGACAAATTAAATGAAAAACTAACATAAATTGTCTTAGTAAGGTGTTTGGCCACTACGAGCCACCAAAACAGCTTCAATGCTTCTTAGGTTGTACAAATCTCTGGAACTCTATTGGAGGGATGGAACATCATTCTTCCAAAAGATATTCCCTCGTTTGGTGTTTTGATAATGGTGGTGGAGAGCACTGTCTAAGACGTTGGTCCAAAATCTCGCATAGGTGTTAAATAAGGTTGAGATCTGGTGACTGCGAAGGCCATAGTTTATGATTCATATCATTTTCATACTCGTCAAACCACTCTCATCAGGATATAAATATCCATAAGGATATTTATATAGGATAAAGGTGATCACTCAGAATAATTATGTATTGATTTGCAGTGACCCTTCCCTCTAAGGGGACAAGTGGACCCAAACCATGCCAGGAAAATGCCCCCACAGCATGACAGAGCCACCGGACCCCCTCACTCTAGGGGTCAGGCATTCAGGCTTACACTGTTCTCTTGGTGTATGCCACACATGCACTTGCCCACTTGTAGAGAATATGGTGAAGGATGACTCATCTGGCCATATCACTTTTTTCCCGCATCTCTGTAGACCAGTGCCTATGGTTTTTGCACCACTGGACTCTCAAATGTCCATTCATCTTTGTAATGAGTGGTCTATGCACTGCAACCCCACTATAGTATCCCTCTCTATGTAGATTTCAATGGACTGTTCACACAATCGGATCACGTCCTGCACTGGCATTCTCAGTCACCTGAGTTGCTCTTCTGTTTTTCCTTATGTATTGCACTAATACACAATCATCACGGACATTTCTAGCCGTATTTATTGATGTCTTTCCCGTAGATCCAAATGCAGATGTCACTTTAGTCACTGTTCCTATTGAAACACTAGCCAGCTGAGAAGTCTTTGTGACTGAAGCTCCTGCCATTCGTGCCCCAATAATGAACCGTCTTTCAGAGTCACTTAGATCTTTTCCTCTTGCCATCTTGATCCAAAATCAAATCGAGGTCAACTGGGCCTGCTCAGCATTTTTATACACGCCACAGAGCATGATAGGATGTTAATTGTTTGTTTCTTTCATACAGTACACCTGTATGAAAGCATCTGCATTTGTTATGTTTCTCCACTCATTTATTCAGGTTTTTCCTTTAATGTGTCGCTCGTCTGTATGTATGTGCAGTAGAATTTCTAAGATATTTTGTGCTATTAAAATTCATTTAGACTCAGCAGCAGTCATTACTTCTCATGGATGCAAGATTAATTTTAAGCCTAATGATAGCTTACATTTAAATTTATGAATGTATTGTCTTAATAAATGTTGTAAATGAGTCAAATGAGTGAATACTGGCAAAGGGGGCTCTTGGGTGCTGTGTTTGTACTGTTATAGAATGCAGTGAGATGCTCTTCTATGAGAGTAAAATTCACACTGTTCTAGTGCCAAATGGCACCTGGAGTCCCACAGAGTGATTTGTGAATTAGGAAGAGACTGCATTTATTGAATGAGGAGGGAAAACAGGAAACATTATTAAGTCATCCACTCCTATATTCCAGGGTCCAGGGTGTGGCCATGGAGTTGTGGCAAGCACATTGCACACATTAGCTGCCTCTAACCGATGAGAATGTCAAATCTGAAATTAATGAATGAGTCATGTCATGACGTGACATGTGACAGGTAGCATGAAATAACAATTTTTTAAAATGAATGTACTGGGTGTGACTTCGGCAACAAAAAAGTATTCTCTATACACCAGTGCACTATATCCAAAAAAAGTGCAAATTTGAGGTAGGACTGAATTGAACAAGGCTAAAATTTTAGATATGTGCGGGAAAGTGAGTTTTCAGCCACATATTTAGTAATGTCTTGTCAGAGACCTATGGTTAATATAAATGAAAAGCATTATGTGCTTATCTAGATAAGAATTCTGTGCACAAACTATAAAACAATTCACACCAGGATTTTCTGTTACTGTGACGGCATCGACTGATTAAACCAAAGGCTGAATCCTGTCACTGTGCATTTGAAGCCTTCATGAGTCTGTTGAGGCTCGGATACCTGGGGTCTGAATGGGTCCGAGTGTGAAATTCGAACTTGTTTCTCGGGGCCTTAGATGTTCTCATGGATCAATAGCCTGACGCTTTGAGATATGAAGGAAGCCTCTCATTGCCAGACAAACGCAGCAGGTTACTTCTGAAATACCCCAGAATACTTGTTTATTGATGAAACCAGGAAGTCCGCTAATTAGCATTTGTCATCCACTTAGAAAGCACTGGAGAAACGCTTTCAGTGGAAACCATTGACGAGGACAAAGCTACTTCCTTGATTCCTTTTAAAGATGCGACACTTCAAGAGAGAGCCAGTTCTTCAACTATTCATAAGCTTTATTTTCAGATAAGATTGATCTTTACATCACAAGATTACAATATACATTTGTACTATACAATTCTTTTTTTATACACATGACAAAACATATCCTGATGAAAATACATTTATGCACCCATGTTGTCCACATTACAAAAATAAATATTATACTATATTTTAAATTTTTCTATGCTCATCATGACTTTATACATAAAATTACTACATACACAAAGGACAATTCAACTGATCTCAAAATAAAATGACAGAAATGAACAGAAATTAAATTAAGTGTCAAGTAGCAGTACTGTTGTAGTTCACTTAAAAGATACATAAAAAGTTCACTTTTATATAAAGTGTCGATTTATCACAAGAAAGGCTTGCATATTTTCCCCAAATTAAAACAATTGAATAGATGTCCCTACATTAGTATTAATTTTCTCCATGCATTTTTTTTCTCCAAAATTTCAGAACATAAACAATTCAGAGTTAATATAATTTAAGGCATAAATGACTTTTGTCATAATTCACATAGGTTAAATTATTTTCCAGTACGACAGATGAATGATATGTATGCCAAAGCAACAGAGAAACATTGGTATTGTATAAACCTATTTAAAGTGCACCATGTATTCATGAAATAACTTAATTGTGCATATAATTCACTCTTAGTATTTTGTAAATAATTAAAGAGACTTGATTTCAGTGTCATGAACATCATGTCTAACACAGCATTGCACATACGACATGATTTTGCAAGTTCACTGGATCTAATCACTGCTTTTCTTAATTCAATTAATATGAAAATGAACATCTTATATTTCTAACACAAGCCTGTCTACATAGATACACTTTTGTGCAGTGCTACACTTCATATTTAAATAGTTCTACTCATAATGTAACATTTTGACAAAGACAACGTGCAGTATATTCCTTCGACTGCTAGACTGAATACATGTGTGGAGGTATGATAGTTTTCATCATGTTCACAAATTTGTGGGAACAAGAATTCTTAAAAAAGAAATGCAGAGTTACCCGGTCCATTTTCACTTTTATGTACTGTATGACGTTATTTTTGCTTTATATATTTTATTGCATAAATAATTTAAAAGATATATTACCTAGCTATGTCTTAGCAGATAAAGGTTCACACATCAAAAAACCCACAATGGGTCAATGGACATATTGCACCTGACTCTTACAGAATACATGTTTGTAGGTCATATAGACCTTTTATTTTTAATTAAATTTCCCTTTTTTATAGTATTGCTACAGCACAATTTCCATAGACATACTAATTTTTCATGACACAAGCTAAAATTGGTAAGTACTCAAACACATATTGAGTCACATAAACTTTCTAATAACAAAACTATAAATGTAACAATCTTGTTCATGAGTTACCATTCATTCACTGTTTTCCCAGTGATTTGCTGTATGTCATCAACGTGGAATTTGACATTCATTTTTGTTAATGACCCACTGGTACCATATTTACAACACTGTGCTACATAAAATACTATTTTTTCTATTGGAGTTAACCTAGAAATTTTTCTCTTTGGCAGCTAAATCTATTTTAACCATGCCAGATTTATTTATTTACTTAACACAATTTACATGTTTGTAAACAATGTTTGAAGCAAAATTTATGATTCATGTTAATGCAAAAGTTTTCTGACCTTAATTTGGCCATGTCAATTGTATTGCACTTTGAACACATAACCATTTGAATGTCAAAATGTATCTATGCAACAACTGATTATATTTGTATAAAATTTGCACAGACAGTGATTTAAAAAATAAACCTTTCACAGAAAATGTAAAGAAGGAAAAAGTCTATGGTAATATTTGTGGATGCTGTACTATGCAGCAAGGGAATTATGCATTCTACAAAAGAAGTAAATTTAAACAATGTTTTGACTGATGAACAGCTGCAGAGATTTTTATTCCACTACATAGTTTAGAAGTATTATTTAAAGTGTTTATTTAAAGATGAACTGCATTCAGGGTGACCTACATAAGATATTTCTAATATCCATTTTTAGGTCTGTGTATTTAGCAAGGTTGATGACAGCACACTGTTCTGTTCTACTTGGATGCTTAGATATGTCCTACCCTGATTTCCAATTAGTAGTCATATGTTGTGTTCCTTACCCAACCAAAGACTGCCACTGACAAAACAAGAGGTTCATGTTGTACAGTATGCTTAAAGATTTTTAATTTGACCTCAACTGCCTTCATTTCCTAACAGAGGCATTTTTTTTCTAATAGTTTGAATTTTAAGATTTAATACTACTGTAAACAAAACAAATTAAGTTCTTTCTGAATGAATTTCATCAGCCATTGCTATGCAGTCTGTTTACTCTTTTCTAGTCCACGATGGCAGTCCGCCAAAGTACCATAATCCTCCATAATGAGCGTGTAGCTGGCTAGATAAATATTCTTGTATTTGTATATTTCATTTAAAATATTCTCACTATATTTGCATCCGTGAGTGAAAAATATTCTACATTTAGCAAATGTAATTAAATTTTGAATCTTCGCGAAACGCCAATAAAAAGCACATACATCTACATGACGAGTCCCCTGTCACAGCGCAGTGCTTGTGACTGAGAAGGGTCAGGAGAGTCCGCTGTTTGACGAGCTCTCCTCGATTATGGCTTATTTCCGTTTCTCACCAGCTCAACGGCCCCTTCCTTCTGGTTGGTGGGCTTAGCGGCCCCTTCCTT
This sequence comes from Anguilla anguilla, assembly GCF_013347855.1. Lineage (NCBI taxonomy): Eukaryota > Metazoa > Chordata > Actinopteri > Anguilliformes > Anguillidae > Anguilla > Anguilla anguilla. The sequence continues at coordinate 10,592,026 of NC_049202.1, read as the reverse complement.
CTGATTGGTGGGCTTGGTGGCCCCTTCTTTCTGGTTGGTGGGCTTGGCGGCCCCTTCCTTCTGGTTGGTGGGCTTGGCGGCCCCTTCCTTCTGATTGGTGGGCTTGGCGGCCCCTTCCTTCTGATTGGTGGGCTTGGCTGCGGCACTGCACCTATTGCACAGATCCCTCATCTCCAGCAGGCAGCCCTCCAGCGCCTCCGTGAACACGGCCGAGCACGTCTCTGTGCTCTCCCGGAAACTGGACACGCAGAAGACGATGTGGTCCGGCTGGGGGTTGTAGCAGGCACCGTAGCCATTGGGAACCACGGGCCCATAGCAACAGAACATCTCCACAGTGGTGGGTACCTGTGTGGAGATTTAGCGGGGAAGGGGAGGGGTGTGGTTTCTGAAATCTATCTGTTCAAGATTTCCCCGGTCAATCTAGATTGGATTGCAGATTGCTTAGAATGCAGAGCTTTCGGTACTAAACACAACAGTCTTTCTTATCGAGTCCTTATTAATAATGATGTTTTTTATGGTTATTAAAATCTATAGACTGTTTTCTTACCTGGCTTGTGGACAGAATGAACTGGTTACTGCTCAGGTACGTTTCATCAGTGAAGATCTCTGGTTTTTCCATTTTCAGTTCCTGTGCGATCTCTCGCAGTCCCAATAAATGATTGTCTATTGCCATCCCTGTGATTGCCTATAAGATTAATTAATAGACATATGTCATTTCTGTCTTTGGAACTGAAGCAGAAATAAAACCCAAATATATGCTTCTTCTGTGTTGTTGAATTCTAACCTGATAATATAATTTAACATAATTTACAAGAGTTGTTCTTATGAGTAATAGTTGTTCTATGAGAGTTGAGTTCCAAGTTTAAATGTTACTTAAATGTCAAATCGTGTCATCTTAATAAATATAGCTAATCTGAAATTCAATGAATTATATATACACACACACACATCCCCGAACACAGAGACACATACATTCATATGTATTAAATTTTGAAATAATGAAATACTTACTAGAACAGTGTAATTGGTCTGGGCATTTATAGCGTCCCACAGTCGTTTCATCTTCTCAGCATCCTAGAAAGGCAAATCCAAACCCATTTCAAACAGATGAGCCAGTGTAGCACGTGCTATAACCAAATACACAAAACACAACCTTTCTGCACATTCCATGCAAATTAGAGGTTATAGGAATTCATAAGAGTGAGTATGAACATGTGTGTGCATGTATGTATTTAGGGCATATATGTGTCCCTATCAGACCTGGGTCAAATACGCATTTGTTTTGGATTCAAATACTTTTCTACACTTTACTGATCTTGTCCGGTGTATTGGAACCAATGAAATACTCTCAAAAAGTTCAAACCCTGCCTCTTCTGGTCATACTGGCAGGCTCAGTGACACCAGGCAAGATCAACTGAGCACAGAAAAGTATTTGAATCCAAAACAAATACGTATTTGACCCAGGTCTGGTCCATGTATGTGCCCAGTGCAGAGTCATAGAGAGGCTGGGAGATGGCTCTGTGCTCCATTTCCCAGACTCCAAACTGCAGAGTGGATAGCGTTAGGGGAGATTTGCGGTAATTGGGAGTAAGAAAAATGGCGCACGGGCACAGAGGACTTCTCATCCGTCATCGATCTCACAAAGGCCAGGGCCTCCGCCGTGGCGGAGCGGATGTTGTCCACCCGCCCTTCTCGGAAACGGCGGATGGAAGCGCTCTCGTACGTCGACACAGCCCGTCCATTACACCTGATCGGCCGAGTTGAAGAGACAAGCACAGTTTCCGCCTCACGTTAACACTGATGTATTCTGAGTTGTTATTCATTTGTATCCACACACATGGCTTTTCAAATTACCCAATATAAATACTGTCAAAATGCAGCCAGGGCATACAGTACAATTCCTTGGAGGCCTTTTGACATTTCACTGCAATTGATCACACAGATAAAGGAATTACAGTACAAACTGGATTTTATCACAAAGACACTAGATATATTGTACTTACTGTACACAATGCTACATACACTTTCTTTTACTCCTGATCTGATTGTTATTACTTATATAAAATGTTTGATTTTGTAATAGTGAAAGAGAACTGAACTATTTTCTGCTGAATTATATAATTAAGTGAAGACATGGTTTGTATAAACCATCTAAATTTCCTGTTTACTTTGCCTGTTCCATTAAAAGCAACAAACATTAAGAGTTTAGTTCAGAAAAGTTTTGTTACCAAATTCTTACCTGTAAAATGCAAACTGAAGCGCGACTTGTATGTATGCATCTGGACTCATTTTCTGTTTTTTGATGAATTCCTTTCCATAAATTTTGAACTTGTGAGCATCCATGTCCAGATTTCTTACCGACCTGAATGATTGGAAACATCACATTGTTGTTGAGATTTTCAAATAATCTTTGAATTCATGTTTGGGTAATCAAATTCCATTTCCAAAAGGTGGTACAGCTAATATAATTAAAGATTTTTTGTGAAGAAATATTGGATAATTCCCGATACAAAAACAAGGCTTGTCATTTGTTATTCTTTTTCAACGTTTAAAGAATGTAAGCTTATTGTGCAATCTGTCAACTGTATCAAACATGGCAGTTTACAAAACAGCTGGGACGGAACGCTTGGCAGTGTTTTAAATTTTTTAAACGAGCTGTCGCGTAGTGAAACAGTGCCAGGGGAAGGTCCTAATGCACTTGCCTTTCGAGTCTGTCTGCCGACGATGCCAGGAACCCCTGGACTTCGGGGGAACATTTCCAGTGGAGTCTCCGGGGGGCAGGAAGCTCGCTGACGCTGGCCGCCCTCACCAGCTTGGAGGGACTTCCTTTCCTGTAGAGAACATGGCCACAGGTTCTGTGCTGCCTTCTGCTACTACTGCGCGATCCACAGCCTCTTCTAGCGGCAGCGCAGCCGGGAGCGTGCGATAGCCCTAATGATTTGTGTGCTTTGATACTTTTTTTTATTTTTTACAAATCAATAACTTGCGGCGTTCCACATTCTGTTTTGCTGCTCTAATCATCCGTTGGTGCGCGGTACCGGCTCATCTTTCATTGTACGGGTTCACTGATCTGTCATTAAAACTGTATCTAAAAAAAGGCAGTGTCAGGGAAAGAATTGTACGTGTATTGTGGGGGTGCTTACATGTATTTAAGAAGATACTCTGAGCACTGCACGAGAACGATTCCTTCGAAGGGAGAGTGTTCGCACACCACGCCACAGACGCCATCTGCCCCTATAACAAACTGAGATGGAAATCGTCTAAATTTCACTTTCAATTCAATTGACAAACGCAGGATTCATTTTCGTTGCTGGCAAATGTATACAGCACAAAATATAGAAACAGTAGCCTATTTCTCCATTTAAATTACAAAATGCTTTGTATATAAGCTGAGTAGCAGACACAGCTGCACCCAAGTTCTGATTTTCTTTTCTTTCTTTTTTTTTTTTACCTGCATGGGCTTGTCGTACCAGCGGTTAGCGCCGTTTTTGTTGTGACCGCCGCCGTGGAGCATTTGCAAGGCTCTATTAGTGTCAGTTGGCTCCACTCCGCTGGGATCGTCCAGACAAACCAGACACAGGCACCTCTCTATCGCATCCAGAGAGTCTCTGTTTGTTGAATCTGAAGACAAAAGAAAACCTTTGTAAGTAGGATTGGTTTGAAAAATACACCCCATTCCGGCGAATGTCACATTTGCAATTTATATGCGCCTTTAATAGTGAGAAGGCAAAGGCTGCTTAAAGTAGATGGCAGTGAGCACCCGCAAAAAAACAAAACAAAATAAATAAATAAATAAATAAATAAATTTAAAAAAACAAGAAGAACCTCCTTATGTTTATTGTCGATATAATATGGTTACTGGTCCATTTCTTACAGCATTTGAATGGTAGCGTAATTATGTGCATAGCTTACAGGAGAGTGGAGTTAGCCTTGAAAATGTTCAGCCATTGTTAAAATGTCGAACCTTTCATCAGCGCGCTCCGGGCCTCGGCCCACTGCGTTCTGCCGTCTGACGTCAGCAGGCCAATGGGAGGTAGCCGCTCCTCCGCGTTGGCCGCCATTTTCACGATTTTCTCCAGTTGTGTGAAGAGGTCTCTCTCGTTGAGCCGGCGGAAGTTTATGACGACGTCCAAAACGAAGAACTGGAACAGAAGTAGAACCAGGAGTGAAAGTATATAGGGTTAGCTGAAATTCCTTTTGTTTTCATGCGTCAGTATCAAAGTAGCCTACTGCTGGAGACATACAAACATTGCAATGATAGAAACAGCTCTTCATTACCCTTTGACCACATCGTTTTAGTTATGAATACATATATTGATAGTAATTTGGTGGTAAAATGTAACTCATAACTTACTGTATAGGATAATGTGCTTGTTGTGATGCTATACTTTACGTAGGCCATTAGTGTAACCACAGTACCCAGCCAATGGAAATATTGTTTCTCTAGGTTATTTTAATGTAATTGATTGGAATAGCTACCATGAGGAGGTCAGTTGCACAGTTAACCACGGTGCTTGGATAATGAAAGTGCATTTAATGAGCGAGGCACGAGAGGCAAATGCATCAACGTCATTGTCCTGCTTCAAAATAATGCCATTGCGCCGATCAATTGTTCTCGTGGGTTTTTAGAGGAGCTTTCAGAGAAACTGGCAGATTCAATCTCCAGTAATTTAGTTACACGTCTGCATCTCCCCAGGGGGTGGCCTTGCAGGGCATGGATTGCTTGCCCTTGGAAGGTTTTCCAGGTGAGGTCTCGGTCTCCATTTTTGTTTGTCCCTAATGCGGCGTAATGGGGAAACGTGACATAGTTGCCTGACATGTGACATAGACTTCGGCCAGCAGCAGCAACCTTTCCGTTACTTATTTCTTAGATAAACAAACTTAAAATACTTGCTATGCTATGCTATAAGTTTTTCTGCACTGGTTGCTAATCCTGAACATTTTGCATTGCACCAGTGCTACTAGTACCACTACAGTTGCATTGCAGCAGTGTGTATGGAAGAGAATAAGGCGGCGGCAGCTCGTGCTGTGTTTCCAGACCTGGTTCTTACAGGCCACGATGATGTGCTCCGGCTCTGGCATCACACTGCTCTTCTGGGCCACTAGTGTGTCCTTCTTAGGCCCGGGCAGGCGGTAGGAGGAGAAGAGCCTGTAGTACTGCTCCATGCAGAGAGGCGTGCCAGCCAGCTGGCCCCGAGCGTACTCCACAGGCAGGGCCCGCCTGCCACACACATGCACACATACACACACATGCATGCACATGTACATGCACACACACAAACACACACACACACATGTGCGCACACACACACCCACACACACATACACACACGCGCACACACATACACACATACACAAGCATACACACACACGCACGCACACACACACACATACGCAGAAACACACAGGCACACACATGCACACCCACACAGGAACACACTTCAAATTACAAGTCTTGACACTTTATTCAATTCAACTGAATTATTATCTGTTTTGCTTCAAAATTTGCTCTGAATCAAACATGCATCTGCATTTGGAAGCCACATGTCAAGAATAACATGCAACAAGCAACTTCATGCTCCAGAATACAATGCCCTAAACCTGATTTATTTCAGTCATACAATACAATTCCCAAACCCGAGTTATTTTTTTTAAGTCAAACCCCTAATTTTGAAAGCCTGAAGTCAACTATAAAGCATGCATGTCCTATTACTGCACTGTCCTAAGTCAGTTTCGCAGGGCTGTGCACAAGCACTATTGCAGTTTCTTGATTGACCAAAGGTGTCGCTAATGAGCAAAGAAAGAGGATTGACCCCATTTACACTCCCTGAGTGCCGCTATGACTATTTGTTTATTTTCCCCATGAGACATCCTACCGCAGTTATCCCTGATGCAGTGCAGATTACATATGGACTGTAGAAGGGACTCCTCTACTCCACGCGACTATGGCCTAATTGTTAGCCACGGGAAAGATTGTGGAAACACATGATGAAGCATACCCGTCAAGAAGAGCCTTGTACTCCAGAACTCCAGAGATTAGATGAGCAGCAAATCTGAGAAAATGGAAATCAACAAATTAATTTACAAAAATGTATATACACTGAATCGTTTACCCAATTAGTCAAATATATAGAGGTCTGTTTTTATATATAGTTGTAAGCGTTTGAATGGTATTACTGATAATACTGGTGAACAATATTTGGACTGTGTGGTTTCTATTTAAAGAAATAAGTCAGTAAATCAGTTTATTCAACTGGGAATAAACATTCAGTAAACAGTATGTATAAGGGAGAGCCCAGCACATGCAAATGGGGTGTGCCTTAATTGATAATGTTGGGAAAGGTAATTACATAAATGGATAATGTACCCAGCCTGTCCTAGCTCGGTTCTAACTACATTAAACGAGATGTCAGTTGAATGCACGGTCTGGTGGGCATTCAGCTGTAAAGGCAGCACCCATAGCTGATATAAGTATTGTTCCTTCGGGAGCAGTAGCTATGGGGTGAAGATGTGCTCGCATTTAACCCCCAGCGAGTTAGGACCCCGTGCAAGCATCTCCCCGGCCTGTTCGCATCCACGCTCTGCCAGCCATCAAGCCGCCTGCCCGTGTGACACATCGGAGCCCCCTCCTCCTTACGCCTGTCTGTCTTTCAGAGTTGAAAGGGTAATTAGGTTTGTGGGTGGGGGGGGGGGGGGGGGGGCTGGTAGCAGGTTGCGGAGATACGCATCAGCTGGATGTGTCACTGCGAGGGAGAGTGGTTCTAGTTACGCAGAACACAGGCGCATCAGCCCTCGTGCCTTATCAAATTCATCTGGCCTCCCCCTCTGCATGCAGCGTGATCAATGTAAAGGGGAGTGGGAGGGCAGTACCTCTCAGCTGGCATTAACCAAGCTATACGTCTCCAATGGGCGCCGGGCTCTGTGGGTCTTAATCTAATAGCGGCTTCTGCCAGTATATTAAGCGTTGCTCTCAGTGCACTGGAAGTGTTGACTTTGTGTTCCGTGAAGTGACAAAAGCTAATGGAGAATGACTGTGTTTATGGTCTAGTAGGAATACAAAGCATATTAAGGCGCACTGCATTTGATAATGGCAGAGATTTACAGCTTGAGCTGTGTGACGGCTGTATTCTCTCAGCATTTCTATCTCCACTACATCTGAATTATGCTTACAAATAGAATAGAACTGAATCGAATACTTGTTTTCAAATATTACACTACATTGATGTTCCTCCAACTCACTGATGATACATAAGCATATCAAAATAAAATATACTCTGTTTATGATCTGATGAAGTGCAGTCCATTATAGACACATACCTGCCACATCACTGAGTGAGTTGGAGCTGGGAGTTAATAATATAGTGCATAAGACGGATGTTCATCCCTTTGTATGTCGTAGTTCTGAATCAGTATAATGCTGAGTGTATGCACCTGAGAGTATCACTGCGATCTCGAAAGCTCTGTTTTGGGAAGACCATGACCGGGCTGGAGTTGACAGGAAGTGCCAGTCTGTTGTTCAGGTACATGTCTTCCAGCCAGTAGTCATACACCTTGAGTTGTATATAGAGAAAAAAAGAACACGTTGTCACAATGTTTTACAAACCTGACACCTTGAAATGGCTCTGCGCCGTTCTGTTTCCATGACGGCGTCAGCTATGTCAAAATAAGTTCCGAGTCGTGAGCGCGGTTCATTAGAAGGGAGGATGGAAGTCACTCGTTTGAGATGTGGCCTTGAAGGCAGCAGAGTGGGAAAGGCTGTCAGTACAGGGAAAGAGAGGGGGGGGAGAAAGAGAGGGAGAGAGAGAGAAGGAGGGAGAGATGGAAGGAGAGGGGGAAGAGAGAGAGAAGGAGGGAGAGAGAGAGGGGGGAGAGGAAGAGAGAAGGAGGGAGAGAGGGAAGTAGAGGGGGAAGAGAGAGAAGGAGGGAGAGGAAGAGAGAAGGAGGGAGAGAGGGAGGGAGAGAGTGGGGGAGAGAGGGAGATAGCGAAGGGAGAGAGAAAAAGAGAGTGAGGGAGGAAACGTGGCTTCGGAGTGGGAGTTTGATAGATCTGGCCGCACTAGATTAATCCTCAGCCGACTGATCACATTTCCCGCCTGATGGATTGAGCTCTCTGAAAGCAAATGAAACACATGATGGATCTGCAGCTCCGGCACGGGTTCTCCTCTTCTCCGTTTCCCCTTTTATAAATGGTTTACATGCATTGTGTCATCCAAGGATATCCGTGCCCTCAATCAATGAGATGCTCCACAGTAGGGGCTGTAAAGCATCTCCCAGTAATAAAAAACAGGGGCTAATTGATCCCGCAGATCAAGTGATGGATGGATCTCATTGATAGAGGTAATTCATTAACGAATCGTAAACATGCTACTTAATGTTAATTTGCCGCACACGGCAAGCACCAAGGCTACTTCTGATCGCAAAGTGAGCACACTTTATTAGAACAGATAACCGCTCGCATACAAATGCCCAATTTGTGCACACTCAAGTACCATCCATTCATGAGCAGCACATATGAATTGGTATCTCATTTATTCTAATCTCAAAGGGCTGACCTTTTGCGTAACTTCTCTGAAAATTCTATGTTCTTCTTTGTATTACAGTGTCATGTTTGAAGGTAAATCTTGAAACGGAAGGAAATGGCCTCTGTATTTTCTGTATTCATTTTTGGACGCTGTTGCAGCACCTCCCTTCTAATGCATAAGTATTAGATGAATTGGCTCCCTATTTCACATGTAGTGGGCCAGTTTTTAATTGCCGTATGAACCTTCAAAGCACGCATTCATTTTTAAGTGGTGGTCTTGAACCTTTCCAGATGTATCTTTTACTGAAGTGATAATATTTTTAAAGATGTTAGCTGAGACCCAATGACATCCCGGCTGAGAGCACATTATAAAATTGGCCACACCCCTTCTCAAAATGCACTGTAACATTATAATGTATTCATAATTCATAAAAGATTGGCTGTATGTTTTTAAAGAATGATCAATGACAAGATTGGCACATATAATTTTACTGGCACATATATTCATAAAGAGAAGAACAAATGGAGCCAGTGTATTCAGTGTATTGAGAGCACAGTGTGCATGTCGGATAGTAAGAATACATTTCATAAAACCAGAAACCATTTACTTCTGTTTTAATTAAAAGCATTAAAATATATTTCACTGTAGAGTCTTCCCTTACAAGTCAGAAGATTTATAGTAGTCTAAATATACAAATAATATTCACTGGACAAATAAATGCACACCCCAGCATTCCTGTTTAAATCAGAGTATTTAAAATAATTCAAATATAGATAGGACCGGGGATAGACAGGAGCAGAGGGCACTGCTCTATCTGGGGCCTTGGTCACTGTAGCACCATGGGAGTGCTTTGGCAGCCTTGGACCATGCTGCAGGACCATAGACAGCGCCACCCCCTCTCACATGCATCGGAGCGGATGTAGCACGTCGCTAATCATGGCAGCTGAAATGAATTGACCTCTTTTCCGGAAAACTGAAATGAAGGCCTTTGGCTCTTTGTTAATTTATAGTAGAACCAATTACGTTTTTGGGTTTCCTGCAGCTCAGGATTGTTTAACTTGTTTTGTTTCAGATTGGCATTTAATGTCCTGTCGTTAATAATGGTCTGACAGCTTTGTTTGTTGGTTATGTGTTTTGCTTTGCCTGTCTGTTAGGTTGTTACCGTAAAGCTGCTGTTGTTGCCTGATCTCTTTGGCTGATCCTGTTCCTCCTTTCAATGGTCCACAGAGTGACCACACCTAACATGCTGTGACCATAATTCACATTGTGAGAAAAATATTCAGAATATGGCAATATTCTCTGTGCGGAGTTTATTTATGAGAAGGGTCATATATTTCTTAAAAGAAGTATGTTTACCGTGTAAGCTGTCATGTGAACAAGCCTGTGTACCATAAAGCACTAGATCTGAAACTTCCGTTCATAAAGTTCGGTTTTTTGATATTTCAGTTTTTTTGTGCATGTTTTTGATTGGCCCAGAAAAGATCAGTTTCTGAGAACTTGCTGGCATCATAATGGCTACATATAGGGCATTTTGGGATTTGTGGCATAAAGCAAGAAAAATACAAATACAATTCACCTAACTCCAAAGCAGGCAGTACTGTCACTTGAATCTTGACAAGGGTTCCATCAACCTATAGCACCATTTCAGTGATGAATGCAGTATGGGGTGAAATGTTCTCCTCATGTCTAATGAAAGCTGTTTGGTGAGGCATGCTCATTACTGTAGTTTACCCAGTTGTCGGTTTTGTCTCTCCTCTCTTGCAGCTTCTTCTGGAGGAGTTCCCCAACGCCTCCGGCAGCGCCAAACTTCTCCACGATGGCTTTGGTCTTCCTGAACTGCTCCTTGCTCACCAGGTGTTCCATGCATTTCAGGTACGTGTCCAGGGTCTGCTGTAAAGGTGGGACTGGAAGCTTGGGCAAGACCTAACCAAAAAGAGAGAGCAAGTGCAGCAAAACATGCTAAAATTCACACTACAAAAACAGAACCAAGATACATGACATTGTCCAGGGCTTTCTTGTGTCATGGTCTTATGTCATTAATCTATGAATTCACTATCATTTTTAACAAGCTCTCTATTATGTTTGCATTCTTCAAACCGTGCTTAATTATTGATGAAAGTTGCTTGAAGACACATAAAGAATGAACCCCAAAGCCTCTTGGGAGAAATATTACTTTCATTGCTTCACAATATGCTAGTTTCACAGAATAAAATGCAAATTAGGATTGTGCCAAATAAATATCTTTGCAGAGACTTCTTGGAATAACACTTATTATCATTTCCTTATTTCTAACAGTGATGTTGAGCAAAAATAAATTCATTTTTAAAGTACCACCATACAGCTCACTGTATGCCAGATTTTCTAATAAAAACACTGTTTTCCGCATGTCTGTGTGTGAATGGGCACATTATCCATAGTCAGTTGGTGCTGAATTATCCCTGCGTGCAGTAAGTGAATTTTCCCTGATGAGGCTCCAGTGGGGACATGCAGTAACATGGACATGTGCTTGAATCTGAACCGAGCCCTCGGCCAACACTACCTGTTTGCAGAAAGCTTTTGAAATCAACTATTTTAGTCAAATCTTAAGAAATTGGAACTAAAGTGTAACAGGATTTTAAGTTTTGTGTAATCAAGCTTCAATCACCTCTGTGTTAAACTGGTGGGGTCAAATCAAGAAAGAGAGCTTTTGAGTTTGATCAGTAAAATAATGTACTTCTTAACTAATATGGATGAAGCTCAGATTGGACATCTTTCAATGACGGCATAATTTGAAATTCTGTATATGCAAATCTCTAGATCAAGTATGCACATGCTCATTGTGCACCAACTTTGTATTCCAGGAAATACAGGCAGTGACACCTAGCACATCACTGCTTTTTGGTTGTTGCAGCACTGTCAGTACAACCCCCCTCTCCCTCTCCAGCCATTTTGCACACTATGGGTGGAGAATATTGTCTAATGATTTCAATCAGTTGAAAGTATATCTGTAGTTGATTTCTAGTGTATTTATTTTGGATGCCAGAGAATGCAGAGCCCATGTTGGAGCCCACACTTAAACACCACCCACATATACAAATAATGATTGTGTTCTTTTATTTAATAAAAAAAATGGTGACATTCAAAAAAGTCACATCCAGCTGTGCCTCTCTCTCTCTGACTCTCTCTCTCTCTTTCTCTCTCTCTCTCTCTCTCTCTCTCTCTCTCTGTCTCTGTCTCTCTGTTGAGGTGTAGAAAGTATTAATACTGATACACCAAATGTATTCCCTGATACTGAATAAAGTTCTTCTGGTGTGTAGCCAATGAGTAGCCCCTGCCATCATACATCTTTATACCTAGCTATTTGCTTATAGGCCTCTCTGACAAAGAATTACCTCTGCCTATCTATGAAAACGACATAAAAATCAATATTTTAAAAAGTAATAGCATTATGAAAGGTTGGAAGACAGCATTGAGTGACCAGTTAAATTATAATATATATTTGCTGATTTGATACTGAGTACTGTATAGTGAGCACGAAAATACAGCTTCATCATTAACAATTTGCTTATCTATGTGCTCGTGTGCTTTCCACATATCACCTATACATATGTTGCATTTAAATTGACTTAAATAGTCCAGTTAAACGTACATCGTCATATAGGGTATGAATAATATAATCCATAGTACAATGAGCTATTAAGTAGATTATTCAATGCTCTTCAATACAGCAATAGTGTTCAATGGAAAAAAGTTACGGAACATCATATTTACCGTGTTTTCTTTGGAGCCTTTGGGTTGTTCTCGCTGTAGGACAGGCATCTTTGTCTCTGCGAAGTCTCTTCCGGTGGTGAAATGCTCGAACCGTCTGAGGTCGTGATGGGTGCGCTCCGCTCTCTCTGTTCAATGATTTTAATAAAAACTAATTTCATACAAACACATGCATCGCACATGCCATCAACTGCATTGTGGTTTCTAGGAAATAATATTCTATGAAAAATGAGACAAAGATTTCAATCTGGCCCTTTCACAGTCCAGTATTAATCCTAGAGTTGATATAACACTGAGCATTTTACTGTGTACTTGCATGTTCTGTCCGAGTGCACGATAGCCCTATAACATAGTCGGTAGATTGCCAATCAGTTAAAAACTTCGAATATGTATTCACGAGTGGACAAATCTGGACACCATGTTGGCTAGAAAACTGAAGCTTTTTGGTGTTGTGTGAGTATTGCTGGTGAGTTAATATGTTATGGGTTCATTGCTAGTGAGTTAATATGTTAGGACGTATTTAAAATGTTTCAATGGGTCTGGAGATAATCGGAGTGGGCGTGGTCCGCATTATAACAAAACCAGATTCAGAAAAGCACGTGGTAAATATATCGAAACGATAACGATAGCCTACTTCTCAAGGGTAAAGCAGCTATCACTTATTATACAGCAAAGCTATGTCTGCTGTTGTAATTAAATAACTCAAGAAAAAAAAATATACACACACACACACACACACACACACATATATATATATATATATATATATATATATATATATATATATTCTTTATTTACGAAAAAAATATCGACAGCAGTACCCGACTATTCCTAACAAGTACCATTGTTCAGCCAGCAGAATACCTTTTAAACCCCAATACATTGGGCATAATTATAAATTCACTAAACATAAACAAGTACTTTTTTCTTGATTAAATTGTTGTTGTTTATTGTTGTATCTGTTCTGCTGTTCTGTGTACGTAGCTGAATAAACAAGAGAATCCCGGTTTAGCAGGCAGAGGTTATAGTGTGAGGCTTTTTAAATGTATATGCAATTCAAATTTTAAAAGTTAAGAAACGAGCACTTACTTGTTAGTGATCGTTTTCCTATGTTTAAGTGTTTTCTCGTGAAAGTTTGCATTCCGATACAAACACTCCCTGGCTCCTGTACGCGGACTTTGTTTGACTGAGTCCTCAGGCAGCATAGGCTACTCTGTTCGACTTTTCCACAATATAATTATATATTTTATAACATTATATATTTTAAAAACGGAGAGTCGTACGTTATAATACATTAATAGAGTTGCTTACCTGTGGGGTAGGTGTTCTGGAGACTCTTCAAAAGGTCGCAAAATTGGACTCAGCCGCATTGTCTCTTCCGTCCATGCTTGTGCGCGCTCGACAAAAGATTCCACATTGACAGCTGTTCCAGTCCGGTCCCTTCCTCAGCATCCTTGCTTTGCCCCCATCAGTGGTGCGGAGTTCTTCAGCGAGCTCAACAAAGATGCTTGTAGGTGTAATTCGCTACCTACCCCTGCAGGCAGGAAACTCCTCCCATCGAGATTCATTCGTGGAAGTCTTTATTTGACAGCTTGGACTTCCAGCCCTCCTCAGATTGAGAGTATGAAAATAGTCTGTGGAAGCTCTTGAAATTCTAGATGGCTGAAAACGAGCTTGTGGAGTGTATTCCTAATGTGCGTTGGCACCCGGTACACTGTCCGTGAAACTTACGGTGAAAAAAGCAACATGTGTGATTGTTTTGTTTCCTAATAAATTCTGTACGTTGTATTGGTTTGTTTTATGGTAAGAACAAAATACTAATACAGCCTATCTGGCTTTTAGAAATGTTACCAACAATTTATTATGCCCACAAAGTCGTATAGCACGAGTTACCGTGAAGCAGCCGCGATGCCATAAAGGATTTGGATTGTTGTTAGCCGAGTAGGTGCATATGTTGTGTTATAAATCTGTTATAAATTGCTAAACCATTCGCTGACATGACGGAGGCAATTATTAAATTTTTCTTCGAAATCGCATTATTTCTGAGAGTAATGTGTAATTAATAAATTTGGTCCGTTGGCTCAGTCGGACTTTAATTTGCGTCAATTTGGTTTATACGAGTATGAAGTCATGGAAGTCATTTCCATGGTTAAACTGTTTAAAACTCGATTTGTCCCACGGGAGATTTTTTCTTATGTTTATGGTCGACATGCAATTTGTTATTCTTAATGTCTTAAAACGACATTCAGCCGGTGGCATCTTTGTCATATTGGGAAAATGACGACTTTGGTGAGTTGGTTGAATCAAATTGAATAAGTGTACTACATTATTATTGATGTAATACATACACCTTGATTGGTAAGTGATTAAGTATGAATACTATAGGCTATGAATGTACTTACCTGTGGCTGGTGGTTCCGCTTGGATACTGTCACTGGTTTTCTTAAATTTTACGGTGTGTGTGTGTGTGCGTGCGTCTCTGCGTGTGTGTGTTAATTAAAGGGGGAGGGGGATGGGTGTATTGTGTGTGCCCGCGGAGCTTGCATGAGTGTGTATATGCACATGTTTAACTGCAACGTAATGTGAACATATTTATCATACACATTTTCAGTTAGTTTAATTGGAATGTAACTTCGTATGTGTTTTCATTCCCGGACTATCAAATATTACACTTTAAAAGAATGCATTTATTTCATGCATTATATAATGCGCATTTAAATGCTTATACAATCAAATGTTTTCTTTCTGAAACGTGAAAATAAATTCAGACAATTGTTATGCAAGTAAGAATATAATGTTTTCTTTTTGCATGGTGTACTGAGTGTGTGCCCCTTCATAAAACGAAAGAAGAGCCTATTTTGCTGGCATTTGATTCAAATTATTTATTAAAATAACAGCAAACAAATGAACAAATTATGCTCAATTGCCGGCTTTACATTGAGTTATAATGAATAGGATTACTTCGACTTTAATTTCAACAGGAGGCTCCTTTGTCATACATACACACCCTCAAATATGCATAGTTCTAAATGTCTCAGCTTTAATTATTTACATTAATATGTACACATATGTACAGATAATGCATATGATACACAATTGCATCCCAGAAATAGACTACATAATCCAAATAAATAAAGACTGAATACAGACAGTGGTGTCAAAACTCGATTTATTCTAATCCTAGGTTTTCAATTTCACGTTGTGTGTTAATAATAGCAGCAAACCACGTGATTGGTTACAGAACATATAGTTTAAAGAAAAATAATAATATTGTTTTATGCGTACGAACAGATAACACTATACATCATGTATTATGCATTTAAGTCCCTAGATATGCAAATATATTTTGGAGTACATTAATCGATGTACCTTTGTACAATGCTATACAATAGTTATGCACACATATTCAACTGTAAATTTTAACCTTTCACAACACTCCAAGTATACGTCTAGATGAGTGAACGCTTCACTACAGACTTGTTCATATACGTTAAAAAAAGTCCTTAATTGTTTTACGTAATCGTAAAAGAAAAGCAAATCTGGAAAGAACTGGTCACACAATCATGATTAGGTGGTTTGGTAAATACGTTGCGCATTATTACAGTACATTACATGGCAAGTGCACCTCTACTGTTTTCGTGGGTTGTCTGTTCCTGTAGTCACAAAAGGGGTGTGTATGTTGTAAAGTTTTTGTTCATTTTAACTATATTCAGGCCCAGATGACTCCTCAGAATATGACCTCGAATGTCCTTTGAACGTGTCAATGCCATTCTCATCACTAACCATGCAGTTACCCGTTGAACTATAGCCCTTCTTCTTGGCTTTACGCTCCTCCATCTTTATGGTATCATACAGTCCCTGGGGTCCCTCTTCCAGGAGAACGTTTCTCTCAGAATAGGACGGTTTCATTTGGCACACATTTCTGAGCAGGAGGAGAGCGGGTGCGTACAGTACATTGACGAGACCCATGCCCAGATTGAGTTGCACAAAACCGAGGTTATGAACAATCTGACCTGCAACGATTGGTCCCATGGCATAAGCGACAGAGTAGGAGATGTCAGCGATAGCATAGACACTGCCGTATACTGAGACATGACGCACGTCTACCAGAAATGCGAGTGTGGGCAGAAGGGCAGTGTCCACGAGAGCAATGCCGAAACAGATGCCGCACAGTGGGGCGATTAACTGTCCAAAGTTTTTGCAGGCTGGTACAGTGCATGAACTAGCGCCAATGATAACCATACCGAGAGCTCCATAAAACCATTGCAAGTTGGGGTATTCGGCCGCTAACTTCACAGTAATATAAACGCCCAGAACATGAGGGAAAAAGGCCGGTAGCCAGGTGAGTCCCATTTCCCATTTCGATGCATTCATGGTGCTTTCCATCCAGTTGGCTATTGTGGGTTCCAGAAAGGCCAAGGGGATATTACACACTGTCAACGCCCCGGCCACCACGACGATATAGGGATCCATCATGAGCCTGTAAATAGGGGTGCCGACGGGCATGTTTTCTCTAGTCCTATTGGAGAATGGTTTAATTACAGTCAATAACAAAATACCGTCTGCTAAGCAAACGCATGCCAGCACGATGAACGGGACACTTTTACCCGCAAATTCGTACAAAATGCCCCCAAATGGGGGCGCCACTAGGCTTCCAAACGAGATGAATGCCAATGCGATGCCGAGGGCTCGACTCCTCTCTGCTTCCTCTGTGTACTTGTCAGCAATCATGGCAATTCCAGAAGTATCTGCGAAAGCTGACCCGAGACCCTGCAGACTGCGGGCCACGAACAGAGTAGCATAGTTTTCGGCAAAGGCAAATATGCAGGTTGAGAAGAACATGACCGTGAGTCCAATCAAAAGTGGAATGTCGTATCCGACACGATCTATGAATGTTCCTGACAAGGGGTTAACTAGAAGCTGTAGAATGGCTTTCGACGCAAAAAGAACTCCGATTTGCAAATCTAAGTTATCCCTGGATACTTTACCCGGGCTTGTATAGTTGCTTGAGGAATTTGAGTGCACAGCTACATGGGCGTGTTCTGATTGTTCGCTTTCGAGATCAGCAAGGTAATCGGGTATGATCGGCACAATAACCATGTACAGCATGTTATCTAACAGAAGTGCGACACAGACAATCACTAAAATAATCCGTCTTTGCCGATTAGGGTCTTGCATAGCTGTACCGAGCTGTTTAGTTCTTTGGCCCATTTCGGATAATTTCACAGCTGCAGATTTGGCCAGCCCGGTAGATTCCTCTGAAGCCATGACTCCTACACTTTACAAAAAGTTTCTTCTCCGTGTCAAGTACAGTAGTACCTTCCTCTTTAGTTATATCTCAGCAGCAGAGATAATGTACTTTCTCAGCATTTATAACTCTTCCTCTCAGTTCACTTACTCAGTACTCAAGGATGCCGGCGAACTTTTCCCGTTTATATTTTCGTGTCACAGCTCTTCACCGCCATTGCGTTTCTTCAGTCTCAACTTCAACGCATTTCATCCTCGGCGTCCGACGTTATTTCATTGTGTTCTGTGATGCTAGAGAGGTGACGCGGTGGAGACTGGTACCTTTTCCTTCGCAAGTTATTTCTTCAGCCGTTCATCCTCCATGTCACGGTTTTATAGAGCAGATTTTGTTGCTTGTTTACAGAACTTCAGACACCCCAGATCTCTTGCCTCCTGAAATCATATCCTGTACCACCTGTAACGGTGAGGTGTATGGTCGCATCTGAGATCACCAATGGTTTTGTTGTCATTGGCACGAATTGACTCGCATGTTTGTCGGTTCTTTAGTTATTTTTTTCTACCTTTTTTCCGAGGGCTGTGACGCACTGCCAGCTTTGCCCCCAGTGGTTCCTCAGCCACTTGCGTCTTTCATGCTAATTTAACACATGGCAGACTCTTAACCAATAAGAGGGAACAGCACGCCACTAAACTACCAAGGGATGGATACAACCATATTCCTTCATGAAATGATTCTCGTTTGCTGATCGCCGGGGTTTAGTCGTGACTGCAGATCATTCGCAAAGAATCCATACAAATAAGTGATTTTAAGATATTATACGACGACATGCAATCAGTTTTTTGTGTCTGGGAATATGTTGCCTCATAGTATTGTTTTCTGTAGGGAATATGTTTTATTCAAGCATATGGATCATCAATACTGCTTAAAGGTTTCATTAATTAGTTGCCTATGTTTGGTTTTGCTAATCATGCATAGAAAAACTGAATCAATATTATTTGAATAAAGTTTTTTATGAAATTAAAAAAATGTTCCTCTCTTTTCTCAGCATTCTTTTAGCATGTACACAAACTATGCCTGAACATTTTGCGAAAATATTTTAATGTCAAGTAAAATATTTTGGTTTGAGCGATACCACTGTTTCCTTAGCTTGTTTGAGTCTGTTATTTGCACGGTATAGGCTACGGCTATGACACTGTCTAGTCATCTCACCCTTTTCAATTGCAGTAAAATGCATTACGTCTTACGTTTGTCGGAGATTGACTCGACCTCCTCTTTAAGTGTAATCCATGTTTCATTGCGGCGTATTTTGTTCGCGCTCCTTTCCAATTTAGACTTTTGGCCACGCTTTACTCACGTTTTCAGTTTTGCCCGGGTAAGAGGAAACACCACTCGAATGCGCTTAATGAAGAGATTCAGCAGGCTCTTTCCATGCAAGATTCACTTAATTACTTGGGAATCCTAAGAATTATCAGATAAATATCTGCTCAGAGCGCCCCCTGTGAATTGTCAGTGCATTTTTAAAGCTTCGAAGCCTCAGAATTCCATCTATTAAATATTTGGCTTATTAGATATTTGAGATATTTTGAAATAAATTTACTTATGTCAATAATATAGGCTAGCCTATTTGCAAATGGTATGCGTAGTAACAGGACATAGTTGTCTACGATATATGTATATGTATTGTATAAGTAAAACGCATATATGCAATATAACTACTCCATCATAATGTGCGATATTGTGTATATAAAACCGTTTTCATACTTTCGCCATGACGAGTGTTCTGTGTTATTTTAAAATAATGAATCCCTAGTCCTACGCGCGGCATGAACTCAGCAGTGGCATCGCTGATTTGGTTAGCTGTCCTTTAATTGGATGGAGGCACTCAGTTGTACATCCTATCCGTGCTGCAAATCAAGTCGGTAGAAATAGTACTGGTAGTCAGTGGAAAGTCAGACCAATAGGCTTACCGCCCACTGGTTTAATATTCTATCTGCTTATTAATCGCTGATTTTTATCAGCGTAATTAAACTTTTGAAGACATTTTTGTTAAAACAACCTGCCATATTCGAATTAGAAAGTATAATATTTATTATTATACTACTACGAATGATAAATTCCACTTTATAATGACAAAATAGGCTATGTAACTGTCAAAAAACCTAAAACTTGCACGAGTGAAATGACCTTTGCCCTATGACTGAATCAGGTGTGGATTTACTTACAATAATAATTTATTAAATGTTCCACAGGCTGCGTGGAACCAGTGGAACCATTAATTAATTCTTATGGTTTGGGATATTCTAAAAATACGTCTGTTATACTTCGAAAATTTCAGCACTTAATTGGGACAGCTCCGAAGGCTTTTTTTGTGGGAAAGATATCATGGGCATCGCTTTCAGCTAAATGAAGATTCATGCCGATTGCGTCGTGACAGTTTCCCTGCTGAGTAATAATTTGGATTGTATTAGAAAGTAACTATGTTTTCATGTGTATGATCACCAGAGAATGTCACAGAAATTCCTTTTTTCCTTTTATCGAGTCAACAGGACTTTTTCACGATTCGAGGGTATAACAGTACATTACTGAAACCTGTTTAACTCGTTAAATCTGATTTACTTCTAGTGTATCACAATACACTGAAAACAGTTTATTTTCAGCTAAACGGCATGCTTGTGATACATATACTATTTTGTGAGCCAGTGAATTGGCCATCAGATGCCAGGTCGTACACATAGTAGGCTGTAACGCCTTCAGTTCTGTTGGGACAAATAAATGTAGATGGCACCATTCCAGAATTTTGGAACTGAAATGAAATGTTTGGAAGGCCACAACATACCACCTCTTTCTTATCCGAACTAGTGCATCTCAACAAATAATCAGTTGACCTAGTATTTCTGTATTTGCTTATATGTGCAGAAAAAACAATATATATACAATTCACGCCTCAAGTGTGCCCATAACCTAATAAGTATGTTCTTGATAATTTATTTGAAACAACAGAGGAGAAAATGGCCAACTACTTGAAAAAGGACTTACAGTACACATCCTTCAGAAAATGAGTGTGACCGTGAGAATAGACAGATCGATAGCAGTCCCTCAGAGAGAAATTGCTCATTCCTCATGGCTGTTCATGTCATCTCGGGTTTTCTGTAACTGGAACCGAATTACTGAGCTTGGACATTTGAATTATGAACAAATCCATTGGTCCAACTGGATTTAAATAATTAAGTAATTTGGCATACACGATTGGAATAAATTATGCAAAAAATGGCTTTGTTAGAGCAGAAAAGGCCACTATTTTCAAATTACATTTAGGCAGCACTGTTGAAAGTTTCAAACTGAATTAAAAGTTTCTGCTTAACTCAGCTATGGGGTAAGCCAGAATACAAGTACTTTATATGAACAGGTTTGTTCTGAATGATGAAAAAACTCAAAAACTTTTTGGGCATATCTCTCACATACTGCTGATATCACTGTTTAAATTAGTCAAAACACTAATATTCTTTGTTGTAAGGGCTTACAGTCCTGTAGATTGCAGTGAATGTCCTGTAATGTCTGTATGTATAGTTGCTTTCTGCAGCAACAATTTAAGATGCACAAGTACAACAGGGACATCTAGTGGATTTTTAGGAAGTTACAACTGCAAAAGTTTGTTGTCTAGAGTAATTCTTCTCGTGACAGTCAATTTTGCAGGAAGGACAATGATTCAGCTTGCTGTGTATTCAAGCATGACCCGGTGTACCATATACAAGGCATAAAAATATACAGTTAAATGTAAAAGTATTGGGACAGTTGTGTCAACTTGATTTGGTTTTCCTCTGTACTAATCAAATTTGCATTTTCAAGTTGGACAATCACCATGAGGCAAAATTCATATTGTCTGCATGCATTTCATGTGGTTTCCTACACAGATATTGAACTAAATTACAACAAAGCCATTTCATGAGTCAAGTCCCCTATTTCAATTCACCATAAATATTGGGACAAAGTAATGTTTCTGTGCACTTTGGCTGGCATTCTCTTGGTGCCATCACTGGCTACATCATCAATAAAGACCATTGAACTGATCCCAGATGCAACCATACAGGCCCAAGCCATTACCCTGCTTCCGCCATGCTTGACTAGTGAAGCTTGACTATCTTGACTATCTTTGTCTCATCTGCCCATAAGACTTGTTTCCAAAACTCATCAGACTCATCTTTGAGTGTTTTGCTGATTCCAATCTTGCCTTTCTGTTCTTGGTGCTGATGAGAGGTTTGTGAAAGTGTAACCACTGTAGTTTGCCTCTGAGTCTTCAGTGCAGTGTCCCGCAATAGTTTCACCACCAATGTATGGGGATCATTAGCAATTACTTGAGCTGACAGTTTTATTAAATAACAGGATTATTTCACAACTCTAATAATCATCCTGTCATTGCTTTCTGCTGTCTTCCGTGGACAGTCTGGTCACTGGTGTTTTCTAAATCCTCTGGTAGTTTGGTTTCTTCTTTGGGACATTCCATACTGTTGACTTTGGAATACATCAACATTCTTCAATAGTTCTGATTGTTGTTTTTTTTAGCCTCACAATAGCTTTTTTTATTGTAATTCTTAGTTCTCTGGCCATGTCTTCAGTTGTCTTGTATCTTTTCACTTAGAAAGTTGACTGTACCTATGCTCCCAAAGAATATAACCCATGCCCTGACACTCATCACTTTCCATTTATAAAATATTACAGTAATATGGTTAACTAATACATCAGAGTCAGGGTGACTAATATATCTTTCATTTATTAATGTTTATAATGGTGAATACAGTGCTTAAAACCTCATTTTTTCTCAAGCTATTTCCTCTGTCCACTAAATGTCCCCAATTAAGCACCCATTCTCTAAACCTGTGTTGATCCGACTTGACATCCACATGATGTGAACTACAGGGTGTTACAGGGGTCAGTCATACTTTTTTCTTTTTCTCTGAGGGGCAACTGTCATACACAGAAACACACACACACACACACACACACACACACACACACACACGTTTTCCATGACTCCACTAAATGGTTGTTCACTATCATTCCTTAGCCTCTTAAATAGGGCTTGTGAATTACTTGACTAATCTGTTTTCTGAGAAATATAAGCCTTCCCTCTGACACAGGATAATAACCTTTCATTGTTCCAAAGTGTGTCTGGCTGTGCTAGTCACACTTTGGACTGCCAAAAGTCTTGCAGAATCAGTACTGAAGGTCATGTGACAGACTTTTTTTTTTTTTTGCGTTCCAGAGATTATCTTTCCCTTTGTAGGAACTTAACCTATCCTTGTCAGTGTGGACATGTGCTACCCTCATGTTCATTTTTATGTATTATCTAGTATTGATAGTAAAGCAAAATCCAAAACAATTATGAAAAGATAACAATGTTCATGTGTTCAGAAAAGCGAACGTGGCAGTGTGCTATAGAAAACAAATAACTAATAGTGGTGGCTCTTTATTGACACCTAGTGGACATACTGAAGAACTGCTTTGATTATTTTCAGTTGGACTAAAAATTGCCACTGTGCCTACACAGTGTTTGCTCATACATGCATTATGCCTTATGTATGACGCATGTCTTTCAACTGAATCGCGTGATATTTTGTGTTGTCTTAGTGCAACATTTTATGGAGTCTTATAATGATTCATGAACAATTTACTGTTGCTTTCTTGGAGAAGTCAGTTCTGGCTGTTCTGCTCTGAAATGATGACTACATGCTCAGAGGATGCAGAGTCATCATGTAATCCTCTGTGGGAACCAATGCGTTTAGTTTCAGTACTGAAGCAAAGTCAATGCTGCCAATAGCCCAAAAAAAAGTCCTTTAAGTAAGGTCATTATAGATAAGTCCAGCAGATTAATAATTTTATCCTCAGCACAGTTTTTTTACCAGTGGTGTCAGTAGTTAGCATTTATTTTACTCCTCAGAGTAAGATTTTTATTTATTGATTTATAAACAGAAATGTGATGTACTGGCATACATTCTGAGTGTTGAATTGAAAGAATGCATTAGAACCGTGTAAATGTCTAGAAATGTATTCATGCCGGAGAAGAATATGAGTCAAGAATGAAACGGTGCTCAAATTTTTACTCCATAAATGAAGTGGTGAGGGGGGATGACATTCTGAAATTAAAATATGACTAAACAGATGTAATTTCTGTGAATAAATTAACTGGAGGCAAATAAGAAACTACAGTGATGCAAATTATAACATTGCTGTCAGGAAATACAATGTTTTTAATGGATGACTGCAATAGGTCTGCTAACTCAGAAATGACAAGAGGGCAGCAGGCCATCTCAGTGCCAATAAGTACGATAATAGCTTATCTATAACAGAAGTAATGGCATTTTGCTTTTTTTTTTTAGCATAAATGTATTGAAATTTGTGATCATACTGTCCTTGTGAATTAAAGCACTTTACTGAGACTGAAGCTGAGCAGGGCATTGAGTCTCTCAAGTTACAATCAAGCCCATTTTAGTTTCCAGTCTTATAGCTATAAAATGAGTGAGTGATTTGCTAGGTTAGATCGGAAAGCTTTCTAAAGGTAGTGACGCAGATGTGACTAATCCAGATTACAGTTTATCCGAAATCCTTTAAAAAAATATTTCTTTAAGGTGGCAGTCAAAGGAGTCCTACATATTAACACCAACTGAGCACACTTGTGATCTGCAAAGTTTATGAGAAATAAACCATACTTTTGAAATTATTCCATCTTGTATTTTCCACAATCACAACTGACTTTGACACCGAGGAAGAACACAATCTTCTGAGAATCCAGAATCTTCTTCTTTTTCTGAGTGACCCAGCTACCCATTTTGATGGATAAACTGACAATATGCTCTCCTCTTTTATATAAAAGAACTATAATTTTTTTTTAACCATATGATAATTTACTGTAGCCCTTGATCGACTGTTACTTCACTTAATGGCAAGTAACTTGTAACTTGTGCAAGTGATCCTGGCTAAGGACAGATAAAAAAACAGCACTACTTTACAGCGACTACTTTACAGGAGCCTATCCCAGCATGCATTGGGGAGAGGCGGGAATACACCCTGTTCAGGTCACCAGTTCATCTCGGGGCAGAATGAATACTTATTTATATAATTTTCCTTTAATTCATTCTGCCATTGCATTTGCACCAGAACAACCTGGTGCATAAAGGATTGTTACAGTCTAATTAAGAGAGGATGAATAAGACCACTCTCTGTTAATCTAATTAGATGAGCAGACCAGAGTGAAAAAAGCCTTTCTTATTTGGTTCAATGCTCTTCTTCAGTATTAAAAGAAATCTGCTTCTAAAAGGAGCAGAGGAGTTTGCTTGACTTCGATGTCAGACTGCAAACCCTCCCATGTATTCAAGTTTAGACCCAATCATTGTGACACTGTGGAACAATGGCCATATTCAACTGTGCACAGATTGCTTAACTAAGCACAATTAATTAGCTGTAAGGTAAGCTTACTGCTGGAGAATGAATTACTATTACTCTATAAAGAAAATAAGAAATCAATCATAAATGTGCTCCATTTACCTCTTTATTTACTACAAAGGCACAAGGATGTGAGAACAAATGTATCACTGTGAATAAAAAAATATCACAGATGTTTAGTACAAATGCTTGCTAAAAACATAATATAGGGAGCACCATGGATAAACCTTTAAATGGAAAGGGAATACACAGCCAGCTGCTGGGCTCCTACTTGCAAAACAATCTCTGGCGTGGTCTTGTGTGATGTCATCGCTTGCCATGAGAAATTTGGTTTACTCATAAAGATGATATGTTGTTTGTTGGTCAAAGTTGGTCAAATTTTCTAAATTATCTATAATATCCTCTCACTGATTTTAAGAACACATCATCATTTTATGCATGTTTAAGCTTTTTAACATCTGCACTGTGGCCCGTCTTATGTAATTAAACAACAAAAACGTGTAATTCTAAGGTTTTCAGACCACGTGGCTGAATAAAAATTTGAGAAATTAAATCTGCTCACAGCTAATCTGGATTATTTCTAATCTGGTGGCCATTCTGTCATTATAACTGTGATGTTTCCTTTTCTCTCTCAAAGAAATGTATTGCATTAATAACATTTTTTTTGCAAAATTAACATTTCAAGTTTCAGCTGAAAAATACTGCTCACTAGTTTACTTACACTTGTCGGGAAGAGAAAAAAAAAGCAAAAGCAGAACACTGCCAATTTTTTTCTCTCATCCTCTAAGGCCTGAATAGTCTTTAATCTGTAATGATAGATATTACATAATTAGTGTCTAATGCCCATCCCTGTTGTCCAATTTTGACTTGGTTTGTAAAGCCACTTGCAAACAAAGTGTTACATGTTCACTTGATTTAAAATGCTAATACTTGTTTATAATGGTATATAAAGTATATTAATGTCCTTGGGTTGTCGATAAAAACATAGTTTCAGATATAACATGCTGCATTGATGCTACCATCTGCTAATGAACCAGGTCTATGCACTGAGCTTTTGGCTTCTGACATTTACTTACTACCACCCCAGCCAGCAGGATTTGCAGATTTCTCTGTCATGGTAGCGTGATGTAACCAGCAGGATAGCCTTTCCCTCCAAGCCTGTTCCTGCTCCTGCTCCTGGTTAGTAAGGCATGGACTTAAACCCATTCAGTTCTCCCAGGCAGCCACAACATACCGGCTCTGTAGTGTATGAACTATGTCAATTGTCTGGGCTGGATTCTTTTCTGAAAGTTGCGGTTAACTGTTGCTATTAACAGACAAATGTGATGATAACTTTTTTGGACCCAGAACTATGAGCTGAAATGAAAATATGCAATATAATTTAGCTATTATATCATGCAAATTGCCAAGTATTTTGAAATAAAGAGCAGCCGGCAGGAAGCCTCCAAAGGTTGTGTGAGTTCTGTTTTAAGAATAATGAGAAGAACCTACCTTGTCTTCATTTTAAAAGTATTGGGATGATTGCCTTAAAAGGAAGTAGTTATAAGAAACTTTTCCTGACCTGCAGGCATATAGTTTCTATTCAGTAATCTGAGCTATGTACCAAAGTCTACAAGAAAAGGGATTAGGGGAGATAACCTGATAAGACCATTCATGTGAACCTAAAAAGCAGCTCAGCAAGAAACAATATCCAGAAAACCTCAACACATAAAATAAATTCAACCAGTGTTGTCCGAAAACACCTGGTGATATGCCCAGCTACAATAATTACTACAGAAAATGTCCATTCATTGTCATTTTAGGAAATAAGGATGCACGACAAAGGGAGATGTGTTCTGGTGATGTGCATGCATTGGATCATTATTTGTACAATACAAACTATTGCTTAGTGCATTTCAGGTAGAAAGATTTTTTTTTTTAATTATGGAAAAGCAGCAGATGCACACCTTGCCTGAATAATACAGTATTTAATAATAAAGTATACCAGCATGTGTACCTCTAACAGGTTCTTAAATAGGTTGCATGTGCTGGAGGTATTGAAAGGGGAATGACGAGGCACGAATAACAGAAGTCTGTTAAAAAAAGATTCAACTCCTTTCAAAGGTGTGACAGGCTCTCATTTTGTCAAAGAATCTGACCACCTGAAACACGCATGTGCTTTTGCGTAACCCCCGGTTACAGGGAACGCGTTCGCACAGACCTCTATACTTAGCCCGGCGTTGTGTAATAGAGACCTCTTCGGGACAAAGCATGCACGATTAATCTCATTAACATCTTGAACCACAGGAGGCAGGACACGGCAGTGCTGCAAGCGTACTCTTCACATTGTGAGAAAATGGTTTCTCTCTGAGGAGTTATCATTTGTGCAATGAACCGTGGATTGCATTACCTTCATTCATAGAACGAGGGAACGCGTCATGTAGAAATACATGTGTAGTGTGAACACTTAACAAGCCGGTTATTATGATTAGAAATGTACTTACCGTAGGATAGCAAAACAATTGCTAATATAAAGAAAATAATTACTTATGTCAGATTTATTAATAAATAAGATGCACACACACTGGCAGTAAGTTTAGCAATGATGCAAACATAAAACACTGAATGATTTACAAAGGTCTCCCAAAAAAATAAATGTGGTAAATATTTAGAAGCAAGAAGACAGCATATGCTTATACTGTTATATTACAGGTCTGAAATTCAGGTCAGTAAGGCAAGATATATTTTTCAAAGATATTACAAGTTACCCTCATGAAATTAACCTTGGGACACAGAGGTTGGGAGAAAACATGCTTTGTTGCCCTCTTTCTTATCTGGTGTTTCTTTAAGTGTACAGCTCCGCAACAATAACCTAATGACATTACAGATAAGTACGATAGCAGTGAACAGCAAACATACATTTAATATAGCAAATGCATCATCCATCTTCTTTTGGCTCAGCTTAAAATAATACAAATTGATAAAAACCGCATTGTGTTTGTACATTAAAGGAATTTGCTATACATTGTCCACTGTACCGCATATTGTTCTGTACCATGCACTTAAAACCACTGGTCTGTAAGCTGAAAAGGCTAAGAAGATCTGACAGATAGATAAAAATGGTCAATGATAATGAAATGGCATCTCATTGCTATTGGATTTTCTGCCAAGGGGTGGAAAGCCTCTTAGAGTAAGCAGGGGGAGGCAAAGGCAAGACAGGCAGCCTGCCCGCGAGCAAATGCTAGCGTACGGCACAGAGCATATTCTGGGGTACAAAGTGGTAGCAGACATTTGTCAAATGTAGGCTTACATATTACATGTGAATATAGTCATGCATTAAAGATTGCACGGGCTAAATGGAATCACCAATACTGAGGAAGGCCACAGTACAGAGTCATAACAAGATGAAGCATTTTAAATGTGAGAGCATTTAGATATGTCGGGTGTTAGAGACACAGGGGTCAAGAAATGTAAAAAATGTAATGGCAGTTCAACATTGCCACCAGGAAAAGTGTGCCATTTAAAGAACTGAGTCAACACCACTTTCATGTTAGTTTTTATGCCCTATCATATACCAGGCTTTAATAGCAGCTATTTTGTTAATTTAATTGAATTATATTGAATTTATTTAGGTCTTGTCAAAAGACACTCAAAACAACATTCTATCAGCCAAGTCTGCATTTTAATATAAGATTCAGGTAGTTGTTTGAACTATGTTGAATACATGAAATGAATATTTATGAAAATATAGTTGTAAAAAATAAAATTAAAAAATAAAAATTAAATTGATGGTTCTTTTTTTACCCATATTATTTCAGTGCTGTTCTTCCACAGTTCTTTCAGCTGGAAGAATATACAGGGACTTCCACTGCAGGGTCAATATACCTTCTGAAACTAAAGTCGTCCAAGTGATCCATTAGCACCACACCGATACACACAGTGTGTTGCACAAACTCAGGGAACAACGTTTAGCTGCTTATGGGTATAGCAGAGCACTCTGACTGGATCACACACCACCCGAAATAAACAGGGCCATGGAAGAAATAATCAGTGGATGAAGGGTTTTATTTATTTTGACTTCTCAGCCAGTGCCATTTTCTTCCCGGTGAGGAACTGCCAGATTCCCGCTCGGTAGCCCTGGCTTCCGAAGGCATACAGGAGGGCGTGAAAGACGGGGGCGGTTTTTGCCAAAACAGGAAGCGCCTGTGAAACAAATAAGTCATACAGTGTAATTTCCCAGCGGCAAATACAATTGGATGGGGGTTAGGGGCAAGGTGATTCATTTATTCCCTGAGGCAATTCTTACTGAACTTTGAGAGCGAAGACATAACCTTTTAATCATTTTCATAGCATTTCCAAGTCATTTTTGTAAATGGAGTGCGATTCAATCGGTTTAATGCTTGCATCTTTGCATCACTGTTGTAAAGGAAATTGATAAGGCACGATTGCTCTGCTACTGGTTTTATACCCATTCAGTTAACTGGTCAGTCTGCATATACAGGTTCTACTGTATATAAAATAAAGATTGGTTCTTACCATTCTCAACTTTGGAGGGACAAGCCTGGCATTTTCTACACTGGCATACATGCAGAGGAGGACATAAGGACCCCAGCAAAGCAACGTTACCCTCAATGGCCAGGCAGTGTTTAACTGAAAAAGAAGCCAAGATATAATATCAGAACAGAACATTTTCTCGTAACAATCTAGGTTATTACATTTAGTAATACTGTTAATTATATTACAATACAAACATCTATCAAAAAACCCATAGGTATTTCTTTCTTAATAGATTTAATTATAGAGATGTGCATCATACTTCCTGAGGTAACATAGACATGACAACATGATAACTTCCTGTAACGGATTTAAGGGGAATCCAGTTCAAACATGTTCTTTCCTTTTTTCCCTCTGAACCTGATGACCTCATTAAACTAGGAGCACTAGAGTCGGAAGTGGAACAGCACCACAGCCATCTGTTGACCACTGGCTCAGTTCCCACATCTCCACTGCTGTCATTACAGAGGTTCACTTGTCTTTGTGTTGTTGTGCGTGTAGTTCAGAGGATTATGGCAACACTGAACAATTCTGTGTGGCAGCATCCTTGGATTGAACCATTGCAGTTTCAGCAATGGTATTATTGGGCCAGCATACCTTGTACTGCCTGGTCTTTTTGAACTGCTTTTGAATGGACTGGTAAGACGTGAGCATGGTCAAAGCCGGGATAATCAGGTAGAAGAAGGTCAGGGTCAGCATGTAGGTGGTGTAGTTCCTGGTGAATGGGAGAGAATAAAGTCCATCAGTCTTTTTCCCATCTTGTGCAATGTTGCCTTCTCACTGTTGGCTGCTAGTTATGAAACAGCAGGCCTTTCTCATAAAGGATCCTGCTTTTTAGACCTTCATGTGAAATCCAGCTTATTGGCTCTGGAATAAATGAATGAATGAATGAATGAATAAATAAATAAATAAATAGGGGGGACACTGTATTAAACTCTTAAAATACATTTTAAAAAGGTTATTACAACATTCCATCAATACTTAGGTCATCCAAGTATTGATGGAAATGATCTCCTGAGACAATGGCTAGGTGCCCACTTCTGATAGGCCTGATTAGCCTATTACTGGCCAGTACACTGAACTGCCTACTCTACACAATGCATCCTCTGTGGACTGTAAAATCTTCTGACCTAGAGTGTACACAACTTTAAGCCACAGTTCACATTGTTATTTAGTCTTCTGTGTACAACGCATGAAGAGAGCCTAGCCACGCAGTGAATTTGGCGGATATTCTCAAAGCTTGAGAAAAGCATTATCTTCAATCCTTCCCCATCAGCATACAGCGGTTGGACCATAAAATAAGGTGCTAAGCTGGAGCATGTGTGACTGAGTGCGGTACCTGTCACCCTTGCTGTAGTCCAGGGTGCAGCAGGTTCTCAGGGGCTCAAAGTCATATTCACCCCATCCATTCAGGGGAAGGTAAGCCCAGAAAATAGACAACACCCAGACTATGCCAGCAATCGTCATTGAGCTGCTCCAAAACAGCTTCTGCTCTGAAAATGATCAAAGCACATACAATACGGATATTTAGTATACTACTGTACCCTTATTATTGGTGATTTCTCATGTTTCATTGTCAAGATATCTTTGTGTTTTTAAATTCCTATAATTTTTACATTCACCAAAACTTGCTTTTTTCAGTCTCCCTTTATTTTCTTAAATCACCAGTTACCCAATGGAGCCATTAGTAACATACGGACACCAATAGTACAACTGTGCATCAGGAAGACCAGAGAGCTGTGCCAATCACTGATTTCAAAAACAATAATCCATTCACTTAGCAACCGACACTTCTCATATGTGCATTCAGCATGCAAACAGCTAGGCACAGCTGTTTCGTTTAGCTTAACGGTCACTGACAGCCGCTACATGGACTGTAGGCTATTAATACACTACACCGTTTAATACAAACACTTGACTCTAACTGTTCTCTTCACTTGTCATGACAGATCACTTACTGGTGCAGTACTGGTGGTACCTGTCCCAGGCAACTGCAGCAATGAAGTTCATGCTGGCGAGGACAGACACCATTCCCTGAAAGCCATGGCTCTGACAGCCCTCAGGCCCATAGGGCCAGTGTCTTTGAAAGCACACATGATTTGTGTTATTATATGTTTGCACTTGAGAACAGGAAACTTATATTACATTACATTTACAGACAACTGTCACAATTTGTTTTAGCAATATGTAGTATTAAACTAAAGTCTTCCTTTCAGACTTTTTAATTGACAAATTCTTACATTTTAAAAGATCAGATCCAATGAAATAAATTATTTTAAAAATTTTGACAAAATTTGGTCAAAATAACTTTCCAAATTATTTAATTCAATTACAGGACCAGGAGTCCGTCATGTAGTGTAAGGGTTTGATTGAAGGCATCCTACCTTAGAAAGCTTGCGTAACCAGCAATGATGCCATTCACATTCAGACTAATATCAGCCAGGGCCAGGTTAAATATAAAGAAATTACTTGGGGTTCGCATCTCCTTAACGGCAAGGAATGAGACAATTGAGATGGCATTGAGAAAGAATCCAAGGACACCTTCAAAACAGAAGACAAATAAATGATTAACAAATGAGAAGTTTGCATTGGCCTACTGTACATGTAACGTACTCGTAGGAAGCTTATTTACAATAAGGTAAAACGCACGAGAATAATTTGTAAAATTATATGCCTTTAGTATATTAAACTTATAGTGACTTTATTGGTTGGATAAAATATTATAACTTATCAGGGGGATGACAGCTCGTTTTAAATTGTTTGGCGTACTGCAATCAAAGCTCTGCAACTTTTCCTTTCAGCAACGACTCACTGACTATAGGGTTATGCATTAAAATGCAGAACTCTTCATAAAACCTGCCAGTTGTCCCACACTTACCTCCCACAAGAAATGCAGATCCAAATGCGACCATATCAAAGTCCGAGAACCCTTCCGGTAAAGCGTACGAAGTGACCATTTTGCTTGTGATTACGACTCAGTAGTATGCAGGAATGTACACCACTCCACTATACTGCCGGAGTGCTCTGAACGTGAAAGAAGTCTCCTTTTAAAGCACCCCAGTTCAGATGAAAGGCATGCAAGTAATTCTGCTTAACCTTCCCTTTTGCGAAAATCCCAGAAAGAATGTCCTAATGAGCAAATTAAGTTCTTGCATAAAGTTAATGCAAAAAGCTCAAATCAAGTGCTTTTTGTTTCTCGCCACGGAAGAAATCCTAAACTTGTTTCACCATACTTAAGGAAAACACGCCGTTATAACGTGTTTAGCTTAAGTTAATTATCAGTGGAAACAATCGATCGCAGATAAGTTATCTTTCGGGAGTTTGCTCCGTTTTCAGCAGTCAGATCGTCTATATTTTAAATATTTCTGAAACAAACTGTTAATGACAGGGGATACATTGCGGAGCGATGTGGAACACAGTGGACATGTGTAGACTTTGAAGGCGGGTCCAGTGTTACAAAACAGTTACATATCGACCATGAAACTTACGTCGATGTGGTTGTTTCGCGAATTTAGTGTCTGTTGACAAACATGTTTTTTTTCTGTGAGGAGAAGCACCATATTTTAGTTGAACTGCACGACTTTCATTCAACTTTAATTTTTATAACAGCAAACTGTTCAGGGTGCTGACCTGGAACGTTTGTAAGCATGCTCACGTCTTTACAAATGCGATGTGACATTTCCTCCAACCTTTTTTTATTTGGACGTGCAATAGCCTATGTGTGCTACGTGTAAGAAGGGGGGTTCTGAGATGTTGTTTTCAAACAAGCACGGAACCGTCCAGACCCACGGCGCAACTCACTTCCGCAGACACATTTTAGCTGGCAACACCTGCGCATGTGTCCCACAAAACGTCCCTGAAAGGTCGTCTGTGAGTGAGTGAGTGAGTGAGTGAGTGACCACAATTCAGGTCGTCCATGAGTGAGTGAGTGAGTGACCACAATTTGCCATGCATAGCCCAAATCAGTTATTTCAATTTGATGGTATGTTGCCATTCAGTAAATAAGATGCTGTTGGTGTGATGGGTTGGACTGGGTTTCAGTATAGTGAGACACCACATAGCCTAACTCTTCCAATGCCAACCATGTTTTGGCAGCCAGACAAAATGGTACATAATTAGTAGGCTTTACAGAGTTGTAATGAAAATGTTTCTGTATTGAAGACACCTGCAGCAATATATTCTGGTGAAACGAACACTTGTGTGGTATACATAGATATAATACCGCATTTGTATTTGATGTTTTAAGATGTCTTAAAATATATATTTAATTATTATTTGTTGTGATGTCCTATTTTATGCTGAATTATGAAAACCCATTCATTTCTAATTTTTTGTAGATGCATATGTCCATCTGTGATCTTAGCATGGGTTTAAACCTTTAGATGGGTTTAGATTAACACACTCATAAGAACAATTCACACACACTGACTGTATAGAACAAGAATTGTTATTCCTAATCTTGAGGATAAGTGTTCAGTGGCCTAGTTCTAATAGTTCAAATGGGGCCTGATTGTATTTGAAATGAGAGTGACACGTTTTGTTGGAACATTTTGAAATGCCTCATTCAAATATTGTATCAATATTGTGAACAATCAACATCTTGTCATTTTCCCCCAAATTAATTTCAATCAGTGAGACACAGAAACAAATTCAGTCTAACCACAATATGCTCTCCTTAAGTTTTCGATGCATGCAAAACCATTAATTCATTGAACTGTCAGCTGAATGCATAATTCTGGTGATTCATAATTTATGCTGCTGCAGTACCTCATGTGACACACATTTTCTGCTGTTTTTGCTCTGTACTCCAGCACATTGGAAATTAAATGAAACAATGAATATGAGGTTAAAGGGCAGACAGTCAGCTTGGCAGCATTGGTTACAGCAGATGCCAGTATCTGATATAAACTAGGCTATATCATGGAGAAATCAGGGCCACTTGTTTTGCTTCAACAGTTTAGTCAGCTGAGTGATATTGTGAAATGCAATTTGAAACAGTGCTTGTATTGTTTTGAGTACTAGGCCTCAGTGAACAGATTATGAGTTTGTGAAACGTGCAATTTAAAGCAACGGGTTAAGAAATCACTCGGTCACCCACCGTACAGTCACACAGCTCTTTTTGACATACTGAAATCCCGTTCATGATATTCAATAAATTAACTTTATACATATATATATAATTTACATCAAGTTTTTTTTTTTTCATTCCCCATAATGAGTTTGACATGTTACAATATGTTTGATGCATATTGATACGAAATCTGGTTGAATAATTGATATGCTAGATGTTGTTTATTAAATGAATTTGTATCAGAAGGTCTACATTATGGACCTTTCAGATATTTTTGTAACAAGTATGTGAAAGGTTATAACAATGGTTTATAAAGGATTAATGCCAGTATGTGAAAACCGAGAATGAGCACAAATCCCACCATTCTACTCTGCTTGTAAACTTTCGCTTCTGTGCAACAATCAAATATGTGGTGGTTGGAACAGGAAAACGTGGCGTAATCCCACCCAAGCCTTCTGCACAATCTTATAAAGTGCCCATTCAGAATTATTGAAGGTGAATGATGTGTCCAGCAGATTTGACAGCAGCCAGGCTGGAGGTGGCCTCCTAATCAGTCACTTGCTATTGGTCAAGAATTGAAAACTACAAACAGCGACGCTATAGGGCTAAGTCATTTTAAACAGATCGTTTTCTTTTCCTAAGATGGTTTCCATAGCGGTATTGACTAATATTTAACTTGTGTGCAATTGGGGTATGATAATGATAATGGAACTATATCAAATAGTCATATTGAACAGTAATATATGCCTAATTAGTATCCCCGTTGTACAGAAACGACTCTTTTTTTATCTCGCAATAATACTACAGTGAATAATATATATATATAAAACATAATATAATATAAAATCAGAAACGTCTAAGGTGTGAAAATGTAATTTATCCAAGTCCTCCTAATTCTTATCCTTGAGGTACGGATGCACCAAAGCGCAAGATAACCTGCACATTTAGTGGAACTAACTAACTGACAGGAAGCTGGACGAAGACAGACTACAACCTTGCGTTGTTTAAAAGACTGTATTATAGCTAAATAATTGTAGTTTGTTCGTAAAACTAAAATTATCCCACGACGACCCATTCAGAAGAACTTACTCTGTGAACGCAGGACGGCTACCTAGCCTATTGGGTTCCAGGAAGCAATAAGCGTGTAAATGAAAATAACCCAAGTCTTTTCACTAATCCTTGTCTATCCTTTTTATCCGGGGATTCGGTGCAGTCAGATCAGTATGGGACAGCGAGGCAGCAGGACAATGCAAAGCCGCTGATGCCTCGTTAAATGAGACAACACTCCTTTTCTCTTTAGGGCTGTAGTGTAGTAGTGTAGAAGGGAGGCAAAATGTTTGCCCATTTAATTTGGGTTTTCTGTTTGACTCTGGGTTGTCTCCCTCTGGTTTGGAGTTCTTGCCCATCTCAGTGTAGCTGCTTTTATCACAAACTGAGTGATGGATCCAAGGCCAGGTAAGCCGAGGAACATTTTACCGACGTTAGTAAATCTCTAAATCAATGAAGTGAAGTATATAACGATGCATATGAATATCTTCATACAGCAGCAATGGTAATTTATGCACCAGTCCACGATTTTTCTCCTGCTCTTTATTTAGTAAAGGATTAACTTGCGAATGCTCTTTAATCTACTTTCCGGTTATGCTGCGCAGCCCTGTGCTTTGCGC
This sequence comes from Anguilla anguilla, assembly GCF_013347855.1. Lineage (NCBI taxonomy): Eukaryota > Metazoa > Chordata > Actinopteri > Anguilliformes > Anguillidae > Anguilla > Anguilla anguilla. Next base: position 10,555,804 of record NC_049202.1, on the reverse strand, counting down.
TCCAGTTTTAGAGCTAAGAGGAAATAATAAAAAATAGGCATCTCTTTGTAAATATTTCCTCGAACGGAGAAACTTCATTAAGAAACGTAACATTTAATGTGCCGTACATGTAGTCTGTGTACTATTTGAGGAATTAATCAAATCATGTAATAAATAAACATGTTACATGTTTAGATTTCTGAAAAAAGGTATTTGCAACGCTAGAGGCTGCTGAAATACATCTCTTTTTTTCCATTTTAACGTAGGAGTGTTCTTTGCAACGACCCAGAGATCTCACTGATACCCGCCAATTTTCCTGCGGATACCTCCAAACTTCGAATTGAGAAGACGGCAATAAGGCGGATTTCAAGCGAAACGTTTCGTTACCTCAACAATCTGGAATTTCTTTGGATGTCTTTCAATTCTCTGTCGTCTTTAAATGTGGACAGTTTCCGTGGTTTGTACAGCCTTGACGAACTGAGACTGGATGGCAATGCCCTCACCTCTTTCCCCTGGGAATCTCTGAACGACATGCCCAGTCTGAGGCTCCTCGACCTACACAATAACCAAATTACATCAATCCCGAGTGAAGCCACGATTTACATGAAAAATCTAACCTACCTGGATTTATCGAGCAACAACCTGGTGACCGTTCCAGCAGAGGTTCTCTCGACGTGGTTAGCTGTAAAGCCCACTCAAGATACGGAGAATCCAAAACTGATTCTTGGTAAAAATTATTATTATTATTATTATTATTATTATTATTATTGTTGTTGTTGTTGTTGTGATTATTATTATTATTCTTATTATGTGTTATTATTATAACATGTAATGTAACCTTACTTTCCATTTAATTGAAAAAAATAAAAGGCATTGTTAAAGTACACTTAGATAAAAAATATTTTCAACAAAAGCAAAAGAGGAAGAAATGTTTTTGTTTTCAAGATGGCCATATAAATTAATCAGAATTGTAGTCAGTAGTCTTTGCTCTACAATTTAATATAATCTCAAGACAAATATATTCAGATGTCAAATACAGAGATAATATGTGAATACAAGTTAATTTAGGTAGATATACATGTCTGCTGATAATTATAATTCATTATTACATCTGTTGTCAATGTTTCAAATTAATTAATTTTACTTGTCATTTTTATGCCTAAGGTCTCCATGACAACCCCTGGGTTTGCGACTGCCGGTTGTATGACCTGGTCCAGTTCCAGAAGTCGCCCTCGTCCTCAGTGGCCTTCATAGACACCAGGCTGAGGTGCTCTGATCCGGAGAGCCTGGCAGGGGTCCTGCTCGGCGACGCCGAGCTGCGGAGGTGCCAGGGGCCCCGGGTCCACACGGCGGTGGCCCGTGTCAGGACCGCCGTGGGCAACAGCGTCCTGCTGCGCTGCGGGACCATCGGGGTCCCCATCCCCGAGCTCTCCTGGAGGAGAGCAGATGGCAGACAGATGAACAGCACAGGTGAGAGACAACGGTGTCAGACGGGGCGTGTTAGCCGTGCATCAGCTGGATGGTGGGCAATGTAGTTCTCTACGTCGTAGTAATGTGGGTCTCTGCATCCCTTTGGTTAAGAGCGTGTGCTGAGTGATTGTAATGTAATGCTAAATGGCGTGCTGGTTTGTGAGACGCTGAAGTTTTGTTTTGGAGAGTCCGCATAAAGCACAGTGATCCTTTTGTGCAGGAGTGTGGCCTGAATGCCACTTTACTTCCGCTGGAGATTGACACGTCTCTAATCTCTTGTGTTCTCATTCTCTTTACAGTTCTGCAAGAAGTGTCAAAGGAGGGAATTGTTTGGTCCATTTTAAACGTCCCGGCTGTATCTCATTCTGACTCCGGCAAATATATCTGTCGAGCGACCAATTTCATTGGCAGTGCGGATGCTATGATTTCACTGGTCATAACGGATGCTGTGAAGTCAGAGAACCTAACGGGCGGCTCTAAAAAATCCAGGGGGAAGAAGCCAACCGGGATTGGTAAGGCAGCCTATCAGGAAAAGCTGGTTGCTAGGTATATTGCCCCGACAACCACTGTGGTTGTGCCTATCATCGAACCGTTAGGCGAGGCGGGGCCGTTTCCGGAAGTAGAGAGCTACAGCGTGTCCGACAGTGGTGCTGCAAGCGGACAGACGGCCAATCCGTCCGACGGGGACAGCCTGCTGGAGGTGGAGAGGGCCGTGCTGGGCAACCTGGCCGCGAACGCCTCCTCCCTGCAGCAGGACCCGGAGCGGAGGGTGGTCAGGTCGGTCAAAGTGATCGGCGACACCGACCACACGGTCTCCCTGAACTGGAGGGCGCCTCTGGCCACCAACACCACGGCGTTCAGCGTGCTGTACGCCGTCTTCGGGGAGAGGGACATGCGCCGGATCAACGTCGACCCGGGCAAAAACAGAATCACCATAGAGGGCCTGGTGCCAAAGACAAAGTACATCGCCTGCGTGTGCGTCAAAGGGCTGATCCCGAAAAAGGAGCAGTGCGTAATCTTCTCAACAGATGAGGCGGCTAGCGCAAGCGGGACACAGAAGCTCATTAATGTGGTGGTGATCACCGTCGCCTGTGTCATCGCCGTCCCCCTGACTCTCATCGTCTGCTGCGGGGCCCTGAAGAGACGCTGTCAGAAACTCCTGGGGAGAAAGTCGAAGGACATCCAGGACTCCTACGTCACGTTTGAGACGCTGTCCCCGGGGACGAAGGCCAAGGGCCTGGAGGGCGAGTACCTGACGAGGTTAAACCCGGACGAGTCCAACCGGCTTCTCTCGGCCAGGTCCAGCGTCGACTCGGAGGCCACCGCCAGGACGGAGGGCCAGCCCAACGAGTACTTCTGCTAGCGGTCCGGAACATTCCGGCGGAACCTCGGGAGGAGCCCCTCGCCCGCCCAGTGCAGCTATGTTAGCAGGACTGCAGGGGGCAGCAGTGACACTGTAGGCGAGGCAACAGTGAATTAATTAACGGAACAGGGAAATGTCAGGCGCATGTCTTCGGAGATGAAAATTTTCTGCCCTTGCTGAACGCGCCCTTGGCCATTGCAGTCACACCTCTGTCTCACAGGCTCCTGCATTCACAACTGAGGCTGTTCAGCAGAGGGTGAAGATGCAGCCTCAGCAAAAACACAAAATCCCTCTGGCCATTTAATAAACACTGCTGCTGGAAACTGTTAAAAAGGGAATACTGTTTTAACTGTACACATAACACTTGTCAGTGCACAATACATAAAATTATATTCCAATTTTTTATGCACTTTTAGCACACACATATGTATTTGTGTGTGTACTGTATGTCTGTATGTCTGTCCGCTGTTGTACTGTTTAGAAATTATGAAACCCATTTTTCTGTGGTTATGAAGGAGAATAGTGAGCCAGACAAGACACATCTATGGTAATGCAGGTTCATCAAGGAATACAAAAGGAAGCATTGGTGCGGATTCATTAGATGAGGAAATAAATCATGTATATCGCATAATCCCACGTTTAACTGTGTACAATGTCAGTTAATGTGTCAGGTGTAATAACTTCTGCTATAAACATTAAAGAAATTTTAAAGGTTGTATATATTGTATATTGCATGTATTTAATTTCCAAGATGTGTGGTTATTCAAATGTGTGAAAAATAAATCCTTTTTGATATAGCTGTTTTATGTGTGTTTCTGTGACGTGGATACATTGAGCTATTTACATGAAAATGATGTTTCTATTTTAAAAACATAATGACACAAAACTGAAAATATATTCATCATCAGTTAGTCATCAGCAACATGCTCATAACATGTTTCTCAGGAGGAAATGCTGCTGTTTGCGATTAAATTAAAAGAGTGACTAAACATGAGTCATAAATTTTTTTTATTGGCGGTTTGTTGAGGTAGTGGTTAAAATTGACAGGGTAGATTCAGAGTAGCCAAGAATTATCAATAATAACATTTTTTGCTCCCTGAGACAGAAGAAGAGAGAAGTGTGATGGTAATTAATGAATATTATGTAATGGTCATTGGATGAACAAGACAAGTTTATCAAAGATAAACCGAAACCACAATTGGCTTTAACTGAGCCTTGATTGTTTTAACAAGGGGGGAAGGTTTGGATGACTTTATCTGCATTTATTTTTTTATTGTGACAAAAACAATATTAATCTTTATTTGATTTTTTTTTTATATATAAGTAAGTTTGTCTCAGAGTTTTATCTGAAAAACATTGCTTTCTGTTGGCTACGTCTGTAGGGTACTTATCGTGGTACCTTTGTTTTGATTATTTTCATGCAAAAAACTATGGCTCTCAAAACTAATTACCATTATAGGCACATATTTTCCCTGTACATTTTGGGTTGAAGTCTATAGTAACAGCTTATTTCACCCAGCAAAACTCCAGAGAGATGTTGAACATCATATAGTACTTATGTTATTATTCAAATATATAACGTGGCGTTGAGCTCATTTCTAGAAGGCGTTAAGAGCATGTGCATTTTTACCCTTAATGACTGTTGGTCAGTGCTAAAAATACCAGCTTCCGGCGTCTTTAACGGTCATTTGATGTCTTAAGAATTGCGTCAAGAAGGCTAATAAGCTTTACTAGACTGAACCTGTGGACATGCCCTGTGCAGGTACTTCTCATGCGTCTGTTTTAAAGGAATATGGACACCTTGTACATAGCATTAACCATAGTTTTAATTATTCATCCAGTGGATTCAGTTTCCTCATCTTGTTTGCCTGGTTGTTCTTGTACAAATGACACTTTTGGAAGGTAAGTTTGCTTTCGGATCTGAAATATAGCCTAACAACAGGAAAGAGTGCAGGGTCTCATTGTGTCAGTGGGTTATGTTGTTGTTAGTGGTGGCCGAACAGTGTGTTAGTCTAAACAAATGTATTGCTTAACAGTCAGACAGGCTTATCCAACAATAAAGGCGTATCGTAATTAAAGTTAAATAATTACTGCTTTCCATTACAACCCAACGTGCTCTTACATATTAACTTTTCAGCGAAATTGGTTTGTTACGATATTACACAAAGGAAAGTGTCCTGAAAGCGATAAGCTTCATTTTTGGTGAAGTTCTGTCGGAATCTCAAATAAACGGCATGCAGAAGTGTGTATCTGACTAACTGACCATTTTTATGTTTTTTTAAAGGACATTACTTTGCATGGAAACAGCCTTAAGAAGAATACCAGAGAACATACCGGAAGACTTTATAAAAATCCGAATAGAGAATTCACATCTTACTGAAATACCGCGCGGATCGTTCCATAAAGTTAGTGCCTTGGAGTTCCTCTGGTTGAATTTTAATGACATTACCGTTATGAACATAAAGAGTTTAGAGGGCTTGAAAAATCTGACAGAGCTAAGACTGCAAGGTAACAAACTACGTTCAGTACCATGGACAGCGTTTCAGGACACACCGAGCTTAAAAATTTTAGATCTGAAACACAACCGGCTAGACGTTCTCCCTGAGTACGCGCTTAGGCATTTGCCGGCTCTGACCTACTTAGATTTATCATTCAATCAGCTTACTGTCGTATCCAGGGATGTTTTCCTTAACTGGCCTATCTACCACGCGCAAGAAAAACAGGGAAAAAGAGAAGAGACCACCACGACTGTTGTTGTGGCGCTGCACGACAACCCCTGGCTCTGCGATTGCCGTTTGAAGGGCTTTGTTGAGTTCATCAAATCCGTCAGCTCGCCCATTATTTTAATGAATTCCTATTTAACCTGCTCCGGTCCTGGGTTAAGGTCGAGCAAGTTTTTCCACGAGATAGATTTGAAGATATGCATGAAGCCAGTGGCCACTTCCCCAGAAACAAATTTCACGTTGCAGTTTGGATCGAATGCCACACTTTTTTGCTTAGTTAAGGGCAGGCCCGATCCAACAATTCGATGGACATACGGACTAAAGCTTATAAGAAGATTTGCTGGTAAGGTTTAGTCTCAAAACTTTCTCCATAACATACGTTGTTATTACATATTATGTATTTCTCTGTAAAGTAGGCCTATTTGCTTGCAAAAACATAGACCTACAGAATAGTCTTACTTCATAAATGCATAAATAGTGTAGCCTGTAAACTTGTTAAAAGCACATGTTTGAGAAGGAAATCTCAATGGCTTTCATTTGTGAGTGTAAAATGATTCTTCACAATGGGTGTCCTGTCAATCATTGACTCCCGAGAACACATGTGATGGGTTCACCCATTTTGTGGTACTTCTCTCTCATCCCCCAATTTTGCATCTTATTGGATGGCACACTGTAACAGAAGTTAGATTTGCATCTGTCATATTAAGTTAGCTACATCCAAACGGTGTAGGGTACTCTTCATAATAGCAGGTCTACTTGCACTGCACAGTTCATGCAGTCAGTGTTCCGCCTCCATGATCTAGGAAAACATAAATAATTAATTTCTACGAACAGGTAGCATGTCTATGTAAGTGCCATTGAATTGTTGTCTAGTTACAGCTCACTGGTGACCGTTTGCTGTTTTCTTTCGGACTGTCTCAGAGTCGCAGACGCGGGTGGATGAGGAGACCGTTAGGTCCCAGCTGTCCATCCCGTCACTGAACCTGGCAGACAGAGGAGTCTACACCTGCACCGCCAACAACTTCATGGGAAACTCCTCGGCCAGCGTCCTGGTGAACGTCAAGTCACAGAATGTCTCCACGTCACTCTCCCCTGCGTTCCCCAGGGCGTCGACGGAGGAGAACGTCTACATTGACATTCGAATCGCCAAGCAGACGGTCTACGGAATCACCCTGGAGTGGTACGCGGTAACCGAGAACCCGGCCGAGACCTGGTACACTATACACTTCGGACGATTCGACGCGGCCAAGAAGGAGCTGACCTATATCGGGCCCGGGATAAACAGCTACTCCGTCACAGACTTGCTGCCGGTGACTAAGTACGAGATCTGCGTGACGCTGAAGAACCAGGCTCCCCGAGCTGGCCAGTGCATCGTGTTCGTGACCGGCAGTGACATCAGCGAGCTGGAGCAGAGGGAGAAGCTCATTCACATCATCGTCATCGTTTGCGCCATGGTGTTGGCGGTTCCCGCCGGCATGTACGCCTGCACCACCGAGAGCAGGTTCACCTGTTTCGACCGCTGCATCGAGCTTTGCAGGAAGCGGAGGCGTATGGAAAACACCCAGAAGCCCACGGAGAGGCAGGGCACCTTCGACAGCCTGCAAGCGGCCAGCGACGAGGGCCTGTGCAAGGACTCTAACGAGGACAAGAGGCCGAGGAGGAGATCGGATGATAAGACACAGAAGGGCAAAGTCACAGCTGAACTTTACTAATTTAACATATCCGAGATCAGCTATGGAAGGTCCATACCCAAATGTTTCATAGTCCTAATATCTCAACTCTACATTTGAAAATATTAAATATAGAGAGAGGTATAAAATATAATGTCATGCTGATATCATACAACTGTACAGGAATGAGTCAGGTGATGAGTCAGTTAAGCTTTAGCTGTCATGTGAAATGTACAAGGCCTTTCTTCCTTGGACAGTGGAAGTCTATATGTCAATGTAAAGTATGCTTTGAAATGCTTGTCAAACAATAAATGTGATACTCCTTTAGGAAATCAAAAAAGTTGCATTTTATTACTTCCAATCACAGGGGATTGCAAATTAGGCTGCCTTTTAAACATCTGGCCAGGGACAGCAGATGAAAACGAGCCTTTCAGGCTGACTGTGGCTCATTTACAGTTTGACTGTTGATTGGTGTGCATTGTCCTTGAAAAATAAGCCAATAAAGAATAAAGAAAGATCATGAAGTGTCCTTTTTGCAAATACATGGCAATAGCAATTCATGGCCATGCTCAATGGCTGTCTAAAACTGGAATAATGTTGTCTTGTTTGACAGTTAATGCATAATAATAAAAAACCATTTGAGAGTATCTGGAAACTATTTATTATTTTTACGTTTAAATAATGATAACATTATTTCACAAGACGTAAATAATTCAGGCTGCATGCTCAATGCCATGCATATAAAATGGGTATTGTCCTTTAGTTGTCTTCACCTGATTTGACAATTTAAAAGGAGACTTTCAATTGAATGGAGATGTTTAAAAATAAATAACTGATAAAAAAAATACCACATAGGCATAGTCTGTGTACATTTACCTACAGATAATTCTAGCATCTCTGGGAAAATGTTCCTTCCTATTACTCTGATCCTTGCAGTGGGCAGAAATGCACCTTTACATAACAAGGATTACTCTAGTGAGTGTATTTTACTTGCAATGGCACCAGCTATGAGTCTACATAGGCTCTTCAGTTTATGCTGATTGAATTTCAGGAAATATGTAATGTGCAGAACCACATACAATAGCACAATAATTATGTGTTATTGGTAAAAAGAAGAAGACTACAAATACCACCACCTGACTGTTACTACTGCAAATAAAATAATGTAGAATAATAATTAAAAGAGTTAAAATAACAATACATCTATTTACAATGTTGAATTTCCAGAAATAAAATTTGCTCAAAATTATGGTGAGGTATTCATTAGATAAGTAATGTTCTCTTCTGCCCCATAATCTATGCCTGTAATACCGTGAGTGTTTCTACTGAATGAACAGAGAAAAACCCATCAATCAACATACATCTTTGTTTTGAATTCCATGGCATCTATTATCCCAAAGTCTGAATGCACTCTACAGCAACATAATCCTGTCTCACAGACTCAGTAATCCCAGCTCTTTCTATAGAACGACGCTGTTAATGTTCTGTATTGATTTTACCAGCTGAACATTGTACTTTTTCCTTTTACAAAACAACACAGTTTTATGATCCATGGTAGTTTCACATATACACATAAAAGTAAATAGATAAATAAATGACTTTATATGGCACTTCTCATATTTTCTCAGTTTGAAGTGCATCACATCAAATAATTTAAAATGAGTAGCAAATACATTAGAAGTAAACCAGAAACAACTCAATAATTTAAAAAAAAATCCTTTGATGGCTTGCATTTTAGAATGCTTGATACATGCACACCAGTTTATGAAACATATAGAATGACACCAATTCCCTCTGGATATAATTACATATCCTCCTTGCACATCCCTGAGATAGACTGGTGTTGCTATCCCTCTCCCCCTTTAGGTGACCTTTCTCACAGGGGATCAAAGGTTGAAGCTCATTATTTGGAAGCATGCAGTATTCCAGGAATAGACTTGGTCTGGGGGAGAAGCGAAAGGATTATGATGAGAGTAGGGGCCAGATTAATAGTGTAAAAAGGTGACTGTGTGGTTGTGGGAGGTATTACTAAATAGAAATGGGCTAAAGGTACAGAAACACAATCAGTCTTCCTCTTGCACCTACTGTACTATGGTATTTAACTACATCTCAGAATCTTGGCTCACTTGATGCTGAACTATTGACTGTAGAAAAAATATGGAAAAAGTGATTGTGATGTCACAAAGTGATTGTGATGTCATCATTGACTTTCCATTGGATTGTGAGAAGCATTTTGAAACTGGGGAAGTACCGTTTTAATCCCACTGTGTTATAACCTATTATATGCGCATAACTTAATTTTGTATGTTAATGTATTTGCTATTTATAAGTAAGATATGTATTAACACCTGTTATTGTTTGTGACAGTAATGACTTGGCACTGGCTCTTAAACATTTTGCATTCACTTGTATGGATAAAATAAATAAATGTTGTATGTATAATTATGAATACTGGGTGGGGATAGGGTTAGGTTACAGGACCAGGGATAAGCTGCAGGGAGCAGGTCTGTGCACCGGATGCACACAGGACCTTTCACCCAGAAACTGAAGGGTCAAAACCATGCTCTACTATGCAAAAGGGGTCGTTTTAAGCTGTGTAAATCTAGGTTGGGGCATCTGATAGGCGAATAAAGATAAGTATATTAAGAAGCAGAGCCTAGACTGGCTGAACGCAGTCTCTCCTCTCTCTGTAACCTTGAAGATGATTGATCTTGCGATGGTGATGACTACGCTGTGCCAAGGAAAATGCCACCTCCAGATCTCTATTGCCAATGTTTACACAAGTAGAAACCCGCAAGTATATTAGTCTACAAAGTGATCAAACTAACATTCTCAAAATCCTCAACTAAATCATTAAGTCAATTTTATTGTATTAATTCAGTTTGAGACCTCATTTTTCCTAATATTCATATTAATTTGTAATAATTTAAATGTTCATATTTTGCTTTTTCACTGTCATATTTTATAATTAATTTCTAATAAATTCTCAAGTGAAATGCTTTACGATGTGCTAATCATATAGGAATATTAGAAATAACTTATTCTTGGAACCAATAAGGTCCACAACTATTGTAATTGATCCATATTATTATAGGTCTGGGATGCCAATGTAAAATAATATTGATTTTTCACCAAATCTGGAGTCTTTGTTCAACCTCCATGACTATGGTTATTAATTTTTTTATGAAATGCTAAACAGTGGCATGTTAAGCCATCACATGTTTTGTATAACACAAAATAAATTTAAACAGTAAGACAATGCAAATTGATGCCATTTATTTATCAAAATAATCAGTATAAAATACAGAAAAGTACATGTTGCACACTTGTTTCACATTCAGTTTATACTGTGAAACAATATTGATTCCATAAAATACAGGAAAGGATTATGATACACAATGCCAGTGGTGGTAGTCACTATAAACTAAACAATATCAACTGTGTGGAATGACCCTGAAAACTTCACCTTCAAATTAATTATTTATAATTGAATATATTTGAAAACAGACAGAATGTCGTAAATACCTCATTTACATGAAACGTTACAGGTACAGTATATTTATTTGAACAAAAGGTTTTTTATGCAATTAAAAAAATGTTTCCTTGGCAATTTTAACTGCCCATTATTTACCATATCACACATTATTTGTAAATCCAAAGTTATTATTATTATTTTTTTCAAATTTTTCCCAGGACAAGAACATGCCTTTTTAAATGAGCATTGCACATTACACAGGGCTGTGGCTGCCATTTTAAATGACATAGGAACTACCTCTCACAGCAGTATGAGAGATCTGGGACCTTTAGATAATGTAAAGATGAACTTTTTCAATACTCATTCTGTAGTACACATCAGCACAAAAATGGGCCTGTTTGCTCATGTGTAACAATAGTTCATGTATAACAAGTCTATATTTTCTGGCAATCATATTACCATTTCAGGTATATTATCATCACATTGTCCTGTGATAATGGATGCAATATGGTGTTGCCACACATGAAACATGATAAACATTAATTTATACAAACAATAGGCCAACCAGTGACCAATTAAGGTGCACTATATCGCAATTACAGGCAATATACTAAATGATATTGTAATTTCCAATCCAGACTCATATTAGCAAAAATACTTCATAAGTAATTGCCATTGTGTGATTAATTATTATTATACCATGATTGTAAGAAAAATAAGATAGTTGCACATTTTTGTTACTTGAACTGTTTTATTTGACACCTGTGACATTCTCGTGTAAATCATTTGCATTATCTGGTGTGTTTGACGTGCTGTGGGTTGTGTCTTTAATGTTTGATTTCAAAATTTTTATTTTAATTACTTAGTACTCAGTGTATTGACTTGATTAAGATTTTAAACAATATTTCTGGAAAGTACGATCAAGATGATTATTTGCCACCACAGAGCACAAAGATTGAAAAGACATTGGTTTTTGATATTTGGCCCTTTAAATATTTTAGTGTACCACAACATTTCCTAGATTAATCATAATTGTGGCTTCCATTTTAATTAATAAATTCAGGTTCCTTACAATCTAAAATATTTCTCAAATCAAACACTTGAGCTATAGGAATGAGAACCATGAGAAACAGGAGCAGTGCTAAATTGAAATATCAGCAGGATTATCCATGAAGTAAAAATGAAATTTAAAAAAATTATGTTACATCTAGTTTTGTTGTTTTGTTTTGGTACTTAGTCAGGTGGTCCAGGAGTAATACTCCCCAACTGCAGTTCTGGTGCTTCTGACGACTACGCAGCAAGCCGGGTTACTGCCATCCCAGCCAGCTGCCGCAACAAAATAGCTGACTCAACTTGACGCGGACGGTCTGAAGATGTTGCCTCTGCTTTCCAGCCGTTGAACCGAGCTCAAGCCCTCATCAACAACGGCAGCATTTCTCCGTTTAAACCCGCTCTCTCGTTGCGTTTTTGAGCGATTTTCCCAGCGGAACTATCCTGCATCGCACTGCTTTTCGTCGCTATTGTGTCATGTTTTTTATACGCCTGATGACTTAAACCTCTTGCTGTGGTCCCATCTCTGCTACGTTTAACCGAAAATCACCATGCCAACCCCATACAGTGTTATAATTTCAATAATACATTTTCATAATAATAGCAGTTTAATAGACATTTCAAACATCAAAATATAAAAGACATTTTCATACAAAGTAACACATGATATTGCGTCATTAAATTTCTATGTTTTTAAAACTGACAGTGCACTATAACCTGGAAAATAGTAGTGCATTATAGAGCTATTTAAATCGTAAAACGGCAATAGTACTTATAAATAGACTAATAACTTTTAATGACTAATAAATAGTTTTTTTGTTGTTTTTTGTTTTTATTTTAACCTATTGGAAACATATTCATTAAGCCTCCTGGTGTAGGATATGAATTATCGATGAGGCTATTTCAAGTGGTAGCACAAAAAGCTGAGAAGACTTCTCAAAATAAACTTAACAAATAAAAAAGTCCCCAAAAAACACAAAATTGTACATGAAAAAACAATATTAATTTCCAATTCACTCTGGTGCAATATAAACATATTTTGCTTTGGGCTCATTTTATGCAAATCAATAACCTTTTGATGGACACACGTAAAATGTCCTGAACAGAATCTGGGTAGTAAGCACAAATGAAGTCCAGAGAGATCAGATTCTTGTTCAGGGCATGACTTCGGCTGGAACTTGTTTCGGACGCCTGCATGATTACCTGCAGGAATTGCAGCACTCCTTCACTGTAACTCATTAAAATGCACGGGAACGTGTGAACGTGCAATCGCCCGTTTCACAATGACACATAAAGAGCATTAATAATAGCCTCTGTTGCTCTCCATCATTTTTTGTTCCAGCCTCATTTTGAGCTCAGAGACCAGCGCGGAGCTGACGGTGTCGTCTCTGTCCCTCCTCGGCATCCCGGAGGCAATGGACTCCATTGAGCCTGAGACAGTAGGCACTGCTTGTTTTCTCTCCTTGTGCTTGTGGTAGTACTGAGGGGGCGGGGGCAGGGTGGGGGCAGAGGGTGGCAGTGGTGGGGGGGCGCTGGTGTTGTTGTTCAGGTTGATATTATCGCCAGTGCTATCTAGGTCTTCAACGCAGAACTTGTCGGACCGGTTGCCACGGCGAACCATTGGCAAGCCAAACGTCCAGGGCCGTTGATTTCTGGGCCTCCTCCGGATGACTCGACGGGCTGGCATTATCCTGTTGGACTTTATGTTGCGCATGAACATGGCTGTCGAGATCACGACCGTCACAACTACCATTACACTAATGACACCAGCGATCATGCCTAGGGCTTTCATGGGATTGTCTCTACTCTGCATTAAAAAGGTTGCCATAGGCCCCTTGAGTTGAGTCTGTAAAAGAGCACAAAGAGAAGACTTTTAATCAAGTCCATAGGACTGTTATAAGATCTTTGTCATCATGTCCAAAACATGCATTCACAAGTCGTGTGTGAGCACAGCACCGGAAGAGGTCTCCAGACAACATCTGTGTAGTTAAATCACTAAGTGCTCTCTCTCTCTCTCTCTCTCTCTCTCTCTCTCTCTCTCACGCACACACACACACACACACACACACAAACACACACATACACGCACACTAACAAACACCACAAAAGGGATTTAAAAGTAAACACAGCACAACACTAGAGGTCAGCATTCTCGCTTTAGTTGCCAGGATTCATCTTACAGCGCAATGTCTTTGGACAGGTATTTTTTTATTGCATGTGCATGCTGCAGTACAGGTACATGCTGCATGTTTAAAAGCACCTGACACATATTGTTCCTTGGTATTGTTTCAGAAGTTCAACCGCACCTCCAGACAAGATCAGAAGGGTTGAATGGAGCACTTTGGACAGTGTCATGCAGCACCAAATGTGAGTTTTTAGTTGTATTGTTAGTACATGTGTTGTCCTCCGAGGACAGTGCATGGTGTAAAGCAGTGAGAACATTACCATTTCACAAATTTCTGATGGTAATACATCAATACGTCATAATTTCTTCATATAATTTGGAGAGAAATATATCTACATGAAGAATAACATAAATTAATGTCCCATTGATAATTTATGTACCAATGATCGTCAATTGATTTTAGTAACAAAAATTAATGAGAAAATTCCCTTTTGTGAATTGCGCTCCTGTACTCTTTTACAGACAAAAAATAGTCTTTTTTGAGTCATATAAACATTGCCATCTCTATCCAAATATTGCATGTTAGAGTCTTGGAGGATCATTAAGTGTGAATGTATCAGGTCTGCAGTACAAGGATTTATGGGTTGGATCTCCGAATAATCTTTCTGATCTTGCCCTGTGGGTGGACGCGCGACTTTTTCACTGTGTTCCAGTAAGAGATGGAGGAAATAAGGGCCGTTAGTGAAATGACGGAGGTGACAACGCTCAGACAAATCCAGAAAACAGTCCAGGGACGCTTCCTGAGGCTGAAGAAGTATGATCTAATTCTGGATTTGATCTGAAAGCACAGCACAAAACACACAGAGACAACTTATAGAACATCCTAATCCAGAACCCAAATATGTATGGTCATTGAAGGTTTAGCTATGAATTCATTGAGAACAGATTGCAAAAATTAACAAAAGCAAGACCAGCAACATCCTTTGGACTGACTGACTTAGTTAAGGTACAAAGATTTGAAAAAGGTATATTCAGAATTTGGAACTGGCAGTGAAAAGAAAGTAAAAAGAAAGCATTGAATAGCAGCTAGACGTCGGCAAGTACTAGTAATGACAGATGTTCAAACGCAAAATCAGTTGAAGTGTGAACTCCTAATTTGCTTACTATGGAACTAGCTCGAAAGCCGAGAAGAAAACCCTGTTTTTTTTGACAGAGAAGTTTGTTCTCTTGTTGACTTGTTTTCTCAAAATTAAACGCAAATCAAAAGAAGAAGAAATCTTGGATGGTAATTACTAGGGCTGCCACCTGTCTCTTACAATACGGAGTTGTGCTGTATTGAAGCATAAAATGTTGCGTTGCTTACTGAATCAATACCAGATGCAACTGTTTCCATACTCACCTACACAAAGTTCCATTCACACAAGTCATTCACGATAGAAAAAATAAGATAATCATGAGTGAAATCAAACCAGTTTCACATTAAATAGTTGAGAGATGTAGAATCAGTGGTAGCAGGAAGCAATACAAACACTGCTCAGTTGTGTGTGTGTTTTTCAGTGTCAGAGGCGTTAATGTTGTCAACTGCGTCTGTGTTCATCCTTACACAGTAACCCTTTAATGTTGTTGTCTATCCTTATACACTAAGCCATTAATGTTGTTGTCTGTCCTTATACAGTAACCTATCAAAAAAAATTCTGCATTGAAGGTGGAAACCCTAATAAATAGTGCAGAAGTCAACGTTATGCCCAACTTACACCTACCCCCAATTCGGTGTAATTTTAGTCCTGAGCAATGTCGACCTTTCGTCAACACCAAAACGTCTTCAACTTACTGGACTGAATGCCCAACATTATCACTTACTGTAGTCCAGGGCGTAAAGTCTTTATGCCGCTGGGTGCTGACGCCGTGCTGGACCTTACCTCTTCCGTGAGGTCGATCTTGACCACGGCGGTGGTGCTGAAAGACGGCGAGCCTCGGTCCCGGGCCTGGACCACCAGCGACCACTTGCAGTCCATCTTCTTGGTGATGTTCTGCACGATCTCCAAGGACTTTATGTACGGCTTCACCTTGATCTCTCCGGTGTCTGCGTCGATGTCGAAGATGTTATCCGGGTCTGCCTTCATGATGGAGTACTCGATGACGTTATTGGGCTGTTCTGCGTCATCGTCTACCGCCTGAAAACACACACGCGTGCATGCACAGACACACACATACACACACACAAATTTGGCATGCTTTCGGTGAGGCCACACACTGAAAACCAGGTAGTAGACTATGAATGTGTGCATCCGTACTCTGACTGAAGCAATAATTCTGTTCTCTTAATTCTCAGCCCTGACCCTGATCCTGAAGAAGAACTGCATCTCGAGGCCTTTTATTTATTTCAGAGCCTGTTTCAGGAAAGCAACGTTTAAACCCAAAGTTTTTGATCCCAAAGTGCACTGACCTCTATTTTTACCGGTGCTCCGATAATCATGGTCTTCTCTAGAAAGTTTGTGCTGAACTCGGGTGAGTGGTCGTTGAGGTCCAGGACGGTGACGAAGACCTCTGCCAGACTGTACTTGCCCTCCGTGTCCTCGGCCTTCACGTAGAAATTGTACTTGGACTTCACCTCCGCATCCAGGGTGGCCCACGGCTGAGTGTAGATTATTCCTGACGTTGGGTGAATAAGGAACCTGCAACGAATCAGAGGACAGTTCGATAATAAAGATGTGCGAAGCACATGCGATTGAATCAGACTTCACAAATCTCCTGACTTTTTTTTTTCTTCTACAAAGCACATCAGATACTTGCTAACACCTCACAATCGATAAATAATTCAGATCGAGTCAATTTGGGTGTGAACGGTCTCATTTGAAGGAAGTTTTCAGAATATAAATGCAATTATATACATGGTTAGGTCTGGAGTAAAGCGAGGCCTTATTCCAAATCATACTGACATCTGGGCTTGTATCTTATTCAGCTGCTCTTTACACTTGTGCCTTGTGAGATATAACAAGTTTTCTGGCGTCTGTGAGTTTTCACACGTTATAATTGGATATCCGCACCGAGGTGAGATCCAAGCACAAATTTGCATATCCATGTATCTTGCCTCATTTCAACAACTTGAAAGCTCTTACTTCCAGCTGTCACATTGCGAGTTAATTGGACCCCGTTATATGAGGCAACTCTGACAGTCTATTTATTCCCCTCCAATCCAATTACAAGATTAGTCAGAACTTGGCTGCCAGCTCTAAATAAGCTGTTTGTGCAGCAGAGAAGCTGAGCTACCAGGGCAACAGCAGATATTCTCCCCTTGACGAGCAGTCACTAGAAGCCATCTTAGTTCTTTAATCGAAGGCCACAGACACAACAACAACATCACGCCCATCCAAATACAATTTGCATTTGCAAGGACTGCATTCTGCAACCAGTTTGAATGCAGTTTTATTTACTACTGTTTAGCAATGCTCTCTCTTTGTATGTTTTTATGAGCTATGGGAAACTGACCACTTTTAAATTGCTGTCAAAAGAGGAAGTGAACAAAAAACCAATTAGTCAGTCACACTGTAACCAAGATCTTCTACATTTCGGCATATCTGTGTGGAAAACTATGCCCGTGTGAGACTAGTTTCATTCCTTACTTAATCAATCATGGCATGGGCCAATCAAAGGTACAGAACATATTCGTAAAGCATCTCACCCAAGATCCACAATACAATTGTGATAAATAACGACAATGAAAATGATGCACAAAAACCTAAAATACTTCTCTGCAGTTCTGTCCTGTTTTACCATGCCCCCGGCCCCTAGGCTTGCATGCAGACACACAAAAATAAACATAACAGTCGTGCTGGGTATATTTCAATATTTGTAAATACAAATCTCACATTAGGACAAGTGGATCTAGCCAGCTCATGGATTTGTTCAGACTGTCACTGAGAACGTATGCCCCCTATATTATTCAGGTCACATAGAACAGAACAGGATTGTGACTTCTAGAAAGTTCCAAAGGACCTATCACTATGAATTATTTTCTGCTTGTTTAAGGTTTAGGATTGTGAATGTGCTAAGAATGCTATCATTAATTTCCAAGGAGCCGGATGGTGGAAATATTTCACTCCAGAAAATATTTCAGTCCACAATCTCATTTTTGTGCCAAGAACCTAACAGCAGAAAAGTACATTCACAAATCTTGTCAGGGATCCTTAAAATGGTTTCTTGAACAAATCTGCTGTAAAGCCAGTATTACGGACCCTAAAACTGAAATAAAACCTTGCAGTGTTTTTAAATCTCTGTGACCCCCTCCCCCAGTACCCTCAGCATTACCCCCTGACACAGTCTTAAATTTGTTCTGTCTGTAATCACATACAGAGAGGAATGGTTAAGTCCCTGGTTCATTTCTGAGATTGATCCAGGACAGGAAGTAGGAGGACAAAAACTCTCTCATGCGTTCTAAACAATAATGCACAGACATGGCTCCCTGGGATAAGCCTTGCATAGAAGCATAATTAATGCTGTCATTGGGCTGTTCATTTGTCTCTGTAAATGAGTTAGAATATCAGAATTAATCATATTGCATAAGCGATGACTTCCGTGGGATTTATTCTGGTTTACTGGCTCCACACCAGCTGGAAGCTCCTCGATGCTCCAGACCTTCACGGACATAATCAGCAATCATTGGTATTGTTAGAGAAGCACGGCTGTTGTACTCACAGATCGGCCCCCGATCCATAGATGGAGTATTTGACCTCCCCCCACAGGCCTGAATCCGGATCAGACGCCTGGGCAAAAGGACAGGAGATTGGACAGCGTTATGCATGTAAACTATCCTTCATTGGAGGCCAAATGTAACACCACCATCTTTGAAAATGAACATATGAATGTTGCAGGTGAACCTCTTTGCCAAGTAAACTGTCACTGTACTGTATATAGGCAAAAGGTACTGGAAATGAAGATTTTCCCTGACTGATGTAAAGGGTGATAGTAATCCTCTCCAGGACCAAGGTCATTCCTTGGCCATTCATTTGGCTGATTGGAATGGCCTGGGGATAACCCCCGATGTGTGGGGATTTAGATGTAGCTAGGCCTGTTTTTTCCCTGCTAGGGTTAAATGGCAGGCGGGACTATGCCACTCCACTATGTACAGTGTGTATGCATTATGTAATTCCGATTCCACTTCCTACTCTAACGTTTAAGTGCTTTTATTTTTAATTAGTAAAATCAATTTTATTAAATTAAAATAATATATATTGTTTCAAAGAAATTAAAAAGGAGAAAAGTGCACATATTACTGAATTAAAATAAAATAAATGTGGACGAATATTTCCATTTGAAACAGTCAATGCCGTGTAGGTTTATGTCGTTATGTATTATATAATGAGATAGGTAATGATTTGAGTTTTAATAAAATTACTGTTGCTTAGTTGTACAAGCACTTATCATATATCCAGCATATTCATTACTTAATATAATGACGGGGCATTCATCAGGAAGCTTACTGCAGTTCTGACTTTGGATTAATTGGTCTGGCCTTGTGATGAGCCCAGTTTTTAGGAGGGTGTTCAATTTCCCTAAAATAGCTATATGCGCTGAGAGCTCTACATTTCGTTCTCGCGTGTCATCAGAATGAGTCTTTCTCGCTTTTAGCCTTAATTCAATGTGTGCACATTAGCTTGTATTATGAGGATCTGAATGAGTTTGATTGGCAAGGTTGGAACGGAGGGAACAGAACAAGACTGAACTTACGGTTACAGACACAACAGTAGAGCCGCCGGGGGAATTCTCCGGTATCCTGGCGATGTAGTATTCAGAGGAGAACTTGGGAGTGTTGTCGTTGGTGTCCAGGAGGTGAATGACAATGTCGGCCGTCGAGCTGAACCTCTCAGTTGTATCGATCTCAACGGCGAGGAGCTGGTTAAATGTTTCACATGTTAGAGTGTGTGAAAAAAGAAAAACTATCCACGGGAGGCCTGCAGAATCCAACTTAGTCAGCTTTGGGTTTATTGGCATTTATGTCACATGTCTTTCAGTCACGCATTGAGCCGTCTCAGTGGACGTTCAGGAGGGAAATATAATACAGCTGACAGTGAACAGAGAACCATATGAGTGCACAGAGACATACATGTTACCCATTTTTTCTTTTCACTGTCTGATCAATCAGTCAAAGAATATTGCAAAGAACACACTGAAAAGTGTTGAAAATGAAAGTTTACTCTCTTACCTTGAAGGTCAAGAAAGTCTGCTTGTCGTAGTCGATGGCTGCAGAGTTTTCCACTATTATGGTGACCTGTGCCTCATTTAGAACAGTCTGGGGTACGACTCTGAGAACTCGGCTGGGCCCGACCAGCCTGAGGTTAAACTTAGCATTGGCCCCCTGCAAAAACATGTATGCTTGCATTAGAATACAGACAGACATAGGCATAATACCATTACAAACAGACTTCACACTATAAAGCTGTCCCCCAACTTTTTAATTTACTGAATGCAATATAATGTTCCGTCATGCATACGTGCATGATGGAACAGTCACAATGTGGTTAGACTATACATAATAAAATCTAAAATCACACTTAAAAAAAAAAAAATATCACTGGCTCTACATTGTGCCATTGTATCACTGGCTGCAATATGTTGAAAACACCACACTGTAGCATAGAAATGCATTACAGGAAAGAAGCACATATAAAGGTACAATATGTATGAATTTATTTCAATACGACTTGTCTTGCTTGCAAATTTTAATGGCATAAGACAAACAAGGTGGATAAAAGTTTCAATGCTGTAAGCATTTTCAGTTGTGATTTCAATAGTAATTAAACTATAAATAAGCTAAAATTAATGTCATTTGTGTCGGGTTCAAACAGCACAGCACTACGTGAAAACATTTTTATTTTAATTATATTTTTCTGGGAGCGAAACAAAATCTAATCCATCTAGTGTTATGTCAGACAAACAACAGATGTGAAAAATGAAAAAAAAAAAAGATAATGTACAGTTTCTGCAATGCCACCCGCTGCAACCTTATTTTTGTGTTGGGGGAAGGGGGAAGGTGCTTTTGACATGAACATTATTATCAGATACTATCAATCAATCAATTAACCAATCAATAAAACAATCAATCAATCAATAAAACAGTCTATCATTCAATAAATCAATCAATCAATCAATCTATCTATCTATCTATCTATCTATCTATCTATCGATCTATCTGTCTGTCTGTCTGTCTGTCTATCCGTTTGGCTGTCTGTCTCTATTAAGCAAGATGAAGAATTTTCTGTGCTGGGATAGCCGCTTCATAAGCTATGTGACCCTGTCGGCAGGAGAGGCAGTGAGTGAGCAGCACAGCACAGTGAGCGAGCAGCACAGCACAGTGAGCAGGCCTGCTGTACCTGGTCAGAGTCGTTGACAGTGATCTTGAGGCCCCGCAGGATCTCCCCCTCCGGGGGGTGCTCGTACATGGTGAGCTCGAACCTGTTCTGCGGCCCGTTGTCCCCGTAGAAGGTGGGCGGGTGGTTGTTCAGGTCCACCACTCGGATCGTCACCGAGGTGACGGCGTAATCTGACGTCTCATTGGCCTCATTCCATTCTGATGCCTGTTCATTTACCGGAGAGATCACGGTGAGGTATGATTTAGTCACTGGGATATACTAACTAGAGCCTTCAAATGCTGTATATTATGTTATCAAAGGTAGTATATTCCAGTCCTTTTAATTAACACATGCATACATTCAATTGTATAGCATGCTATATATACTATTGGCATAAGACATATTGTTATTGAAACAGGCCTGGATGTACTGATGCACTGAATGGCTTTAACTTACCTTGACTCTCAGCACATACAATTCCTTCTGAAGTTGGATTGGGTAAACTAGAAGACTAATACACCCACTGGTACTGTTTATGGTAAACACACCTTCACTTTCTGTGGACAGAAAAATATCACACAGGGTATGTGCATTTCTTTTTCAAGACTACTAACACACAACCTCATATTACCCATACGCTATGTATGTTGTCATCTGTTTCATGGAAATCTTACCAGCAATATTCAGTTTTAGAAGAGGACTTTGCATCAAACATATTATAGAGAGGTTTAATTATAACACTTACCATCAAGCAGGGAATAATAAATAGGATTAGGATTGTTTTCATCTCCATCTTTGGCATAAACCGTAAGTATTTCAGAGCCCTGAAAGCACAAATTGCAAAACAAACATATTCATATTTAGAAGACAAGTACCTTTTTATACCTTTCAAATTAAAGTATATACAGTACGTATACTGTAAAATTTTGTATGCATATAACAGTGTTGCATAAAAACAGGCTGAGTAATGCAACAGTTACATTCATCATACTTACTGGTACTGAGACTTCATAAACAAATCCAAAATAAGGCATGCCAATAAAGTTCGGAGGACTGTCCTGGGTGTCAATCACATTGATTGTCATAGTTGCTGTCGACGTCAACACCTGGTACTTCCCTTTGTATTTTCCACCACCATCCTGAAGAATGGGAAGGAGGAATTACAGTTATATAGTATCACAGTACAAGAAAATAAGTTTGATACACACTGCATAGAGCTCGGACCGTAACCACGAATGGCGGTTCTTCTGAGTGCTGGTGTGATTGGTGAAATGTCAGTTTTGGCACTCCTGTTTAATTGCAAGACTATTGCTGATCATGAGCAAGCAAATTCAAGTGGCACGGACTGTAAGCACTGAGCTAGCTGTATTATGACAGTAAACATTCTATATAACTGGATGAATGGGAATTTCACCAATTTGAGATGCTTAAACATGAAAACAACAGCAATTTGTCATGTCATCTCCCAGCTTCTAGCCAAAATGCATTCTGTATGCTGTCATACAGTAACCACTTAAAACATAGTTCTATCCTTTGATGCGTGGTATTATAACTACAATTGCGGCTGGGTCTATTTGTGCCTCGAGCGATTGTGGCTGCAGAACAGCAGCTGTCATAAGACCTGCAAGTGATACAGAGAGGCTGATCATCCCGAGGCTGATGATGTCACAATGATTAACCACGGATGAGTCACGTCTCACCTTGGCGACCACCGTGATGAAGTGTGTCCTTGTCCTCTCGTAGTCAAGAGATTCGCCAGGCTTGATTCGGACAACGCCACTGTGTCCATCAATGGAAAACTTGGTCATGGAAGGCTCCTAGACACAAAATTGATAGAATTCCTTAAAAACAACCGTCAATGCCTGTCATATCTGTAAATATCAGTCAGAAATTCAAACAGTGTTGAATTTCAACTGCAGAAAGATATACAATTTTTTGGTTAAATAACAGGAGAACCTGGTCAGCTACACAGACCTATAATATCTATAATATAACTTATAATATCAATACCACGCAATGAATACTATTTATTATATGGACCAGGAGAGACTAATGTCTTCTGTTGAGATCTATGCAGCATAACTGTTTTACTATGCCCTAAAAAAATTATTTTCTTTATTCACAGATTAACTTGTTTTATCTTTTCGTTTAATTTAAAGGGCATTCAAACTTTCTTTAAACGGTCAGTAGTCGACTTAATTCGGCACAATCCAGTGACCCAATGGGTTGTGTTACCTGCAGGAAGTATGTGACGCTACCTCCAGAACCCGTGTCTCTGTCTAACGCCTGCACTTTGAAAATACTGTTCCCAGAGGGTGTGTCCTGTAGAAAAGCACAGGCACGTGCATGCACACACACACACACACACACACATACACACAAACAGTCATGCACACGTCCACGCATATGCACACACGCACACACACACACATGTGCACATACACAGACACACACGCACACGAACACACACACACACACACACACACACACACACACACACAAATAGGTCATACTGATTCTGTGCACATGCCTTTCTGATTCTAAATAAAAATGTACTCTGTTCAGTGCATGCATCCACCATCCTACATTTCATTTTAGTCCCCTAAACCCAGTTTACTCCTAGTGCCAAACAGACTCCTCACATCAAATGCTATCCAAATATATCTGTTTACATTTGATCTATTCTGTTCACCGACAGGCAGTCATTCTGAAGGAGACCATAAACTCAATGAATCAATTCCTGGCTGACAATAGCAATTTATTATCATCAGCACTGTCAATATCAGAAATGTCCGTCAAATAGTTAAGTGATCACAAACCTCTGGAACGTCAACAGTAAATGGAAGGTTTTGAAATTGTGGACGTTCATCATTTGCATCGGTGACAAACACCCTCACTTTCTCAACCACCTTGAATAAAAGAAAAAAGGCAATTCAAGTCATAAGGAGACAATTACCCTCACAGTCCAATTAACTGTAAAACAATACAGTACCAACAATCGAATATCAGAGACTTACTTTATTACGACCATCGGTAATACTGACGAGAACTTCAACTTCATCTTGTATCTAACAAAACAATTGGCCTTTAGTTAAATTCACAATGGACAGAAATCAACATAAACCATTTGATTGCAAATGTATGTTTTTAGTTTACAGAGTATTTTACTTATTTTAGTTTGTTTTAGTTTATATTTAGTTAATAGATTTTTTTTTTGGCGTACTTCTCTGTCCAGTTCTTCAATAAGGGTAACATTCCCAGACTTGGGGTCAACCTTGAAGTATTCCTTAAGTCCCTTTTCAAATGTCAAGCCAAACCTGACTGGATCACCCTCTGGATCTGTTCCATTCAGAATGTATATCTGCGTTCCTGTGCGGCAAATAAATAATGCAGGATTTGACAATGTCAAAACATTTCTATGGAAACATACATCACAGCCTTATGTGTTCCTGGCAGAGTGAAACACCATGAAATTATTCTGTAGAAAACCTAAACAAATGTGGTCTGCCTACCCTAAGAATGTGTCCCTTGTGTATACTCCCACTCAAATAGTGCATGCTCACCTGATGTTGAACTGAGCTCATGTGCTTTATTTTCAATAATTCTGCTGTTGTACAAATGAATTAATCATGTTTTCACTTCCATCAGTATGTGTCTGACATTTTTTTTAGCAGCTGTGCGTATGTGTTAGATTCTCGACTGCAATAATGAGCAAAGAGCTTATATTTAGCCTCCTATGTCATCAAAGACTCTTTGCTTGATTTCCGAGATCCAAAGATCCAAAGTGTGGAGCCGCATCAATGTTGAGTAATAAATCAGAGACTGGATATTATTTTAATCACTTGTCCAGAATGTCTCTTTCTCAATTTTAGGATGCCATGGCATTTCTTGTCTTGTTAGACACAATTTTCTTTTTTGCTGCGCTGACTTACCAACGGGCGTGTCTTCCGAAAGACTGAATAATGCCATATTTCCGCTGACACTACTGGGTCCATTATCAAAAAAATGTGGGGCGTAGTCACCTCCTGCTGAAAAGGAATTAGCCAAGAGCTAATAAGAATCTGTCCATCGTGTTTAAATTCCTTGACTTGCAGCATCCACAACAGCGGCTGCAATTACAGGCATGCCATACTGACAAAAGTAGTCAACTTAATGTATTGAATCACCAAATGTCTCTATCACTTCACAAACAGTTGAATGCTTTAGAGAAAATAAGGAAGCACCACAACATCTCCATCCCTATGATAAATTCTGCTATTGGCAAAACAAAACCAGATCTCTTAATAAATCATCCAGTGATCAATTTAATGAAAAAAGGAACTCACTTGCTGTGAGTCAGTGGATCGGCAGATGAAGCATGAAAGTGGGAAAAAGAACAATTTGCCGTCAAAATGGGTTGTTTACCCGACACCTCTATACACAGCGACATAAGAACAGTGCGCACAGCCTCACAGTCCGAAGCGCGTACTGAGGAGAGGATTAAGGAGACATTAGCAGAGCTCACCTCTATCTAAAATGGCACCTTACCAAACAACAACAAATGGGAAGAAAAAAAAACTCACCAAGGCAGACCTGCACCAGGGCGAGACAGAGGGAAACAGGCACTCTATTCTCATTCTTCATCCTAAAGGAGTGGAAGGACAGGCTGGATCACATTGAGGACCAGGAGAGAAGGAGCGAGCGCAGTGCCACTCTGAAGGTGTCTATGGCTGACTAGAAGAAGTTGAAACAGATGCTCAGATGCTAATCCAATGACGCGTCTTTATTCCACCGGCTTTTCAGTCCCCCCTGTCATACCCCAATTATAACAATTAGTTTCTCACAAGGAGGGGTACTTGGACCCAGATTGCAGGCACTCAGGCGCTAGCTAATTTTTATCAGACACATTTGTTCTTATTGTACCAGGTTATTAATACCATAAGTGCGCATATTATTTATCATTCTCGCATATGAGAAGATGGAGGGGGGAGAGAAAGGTGGTAAGTATCCATACATAAGAAATGATGATAAATCTTTTGTACAAACTGCATGTACAAATAAAGAGCCGATGTATTGTGTGTGTTGTATACGTGATTCTGTACCATTAATTTTTTTTTTAAATTAATTTTTCAATATGTTTTGCACCATTATTATTTTACTGGATATGCTCTCATTTAAACTGCTTATTAGGTCCTTTTCATATTATTTGACAATAAGCAACTGTAATGTCACACTATTCAAATGTTTCTAGTGTATGTGATCTCACATATGTATATAACAAGATTCCACAAAAGATCTTCTGTAATAGTTTTAAATTCAGAATGAATATTTACAGTATATAATACACTGAACTGAGGGAATAATATGCATGTTACATACTTTTCTGTTTTTGTACAGTACATTTGAATGAAAAATTATCAAAAGAATAATTATATAAATAAAATACAAAGACATAATCAGATTTTTCATTTCTTCTAAATATCAGGCAGGGAAATTCTTAATACGTCCCCACCATATATTCACTGTTATCAAAACATGAATACATGATGATCATTGATTGTGTGATGTTACTGCTGCAGTTGCAAAAGCAAGAATAAGATATAAAATGATTAAACAATAAATATATTATTTTCGACCCAAAGAATTACACCAAGAGAAATCAATATTATATACAGAATTGAAATGAGAAAAGCAAACATAAATATTTGTCCAGTCAATTTGCCAAACAAACCATGTGAGATGCCAGTACACACATTACTATTCTATTTCAACAGGTTTTGTTTAGACTGTGTGTCTTCCTCACTGTACTGTTTCCAAGCTATGAATCTGTTATTAACAGTTTAGCTTCCTTGCAAAACTAATGTTTGTGACAGCCAGCTCCCATTCCCTCCTCTTGATTTCTGAACACCACTCACCGACGCTTCTGTGGTGCAGGGAATTCTGGGTAATCTTGTTGCTGACCACCTCACATGCCCTGGGCACAAGCTCGCCAGGCGGCTAATGCTCGAGCTGGATTCCTGGGCTGCAAAATCAACTGGAGATAAACACACGACCTATCGCCGAAGCTGAAACAGATCAGATGGATTTTCCAATTTGGATTTTCTCTGTCTGTAAATTATCAGTACTATCAAAATCAAAGTAACAACAGCAAAGGTGTCACCATAGGAAATTTCCAGACATTACACACTGAGAACCAGCAGGGGGCTCTAGCAGTGAAATAGCTGCTTTGGGTCGTGCTCATTTGAACTATGTGTCAGTCAAGCGTCAGGATATACAACATTTACACCCTTAACATGGCCTATAAAGAGATGATTTCTTTGGAAAAACTTTTCCCAGTGAAAATATAACTTGGATACTCCCAAAATAGCCTATACGAAGATGAGCTGAAGAGTAGCCATATAAAGCATGGTAACCCATGGCCCAAGATTTGAAGGCATGAATTTCACTGAATATATTCGTTCTAAAAATGTTAGTTAATAATTATTTCCACTTCTCTGACATCTAGGCTAGCAACTGTAAGTTTGACATGGAAAGGCAGTATTAAGCAGTGAGAATAAAATTCTGAATTTTGGCAAATAATATGATGCTATTTTTCAGGGGGAGAAGACAACGTGAACGAATGAAACGAATGAATTTGGCTTTTAAGTACTTTGCACAATACACTGTGACGCAGTTCAATTACTTTCATGCGAACTAAATATCCCGGTGTGACATGAGCTGATTGTATTTCCAGGTGCAGCGGAACGTCTGAAGATATTCTGGTCTGATGTACTCGCTGTGCTGAGCACTCATGCGCATCTTTCACGTTCACAGATTTTAAAAATACGACGTGACGCGCGCGACGCACACTGTGAGCACATCCAGCGAGACCGGCCACGTACTCGAACAGCCTGAATTCACCATGCTATTCCTAAAAAAATTAATAAATACTTAAATTAATACAAATTTATTATTGTTTTGTTGAAGGGTGCAGTGGTTGTACTCAAAAGCCATTAACAAATTGCCTGTCATTGTTTTCAATGGAAAGTCATTGTCGTGTTTTATTATAAAAATCAGCATACAAAAAAAAAAAAATCAGGAAGATGAAGACTTTACAAATATTTTCACAGTAGCCCTGTGGCCTATATTAAAATTAAATACCACTCACCCTTGAAAATACATGTTTAGTAGGGAAAAATATATATATATTTTTTTTTTTTAATGGGAATTTTCAGCATGGAAAATTTAACTGTTAGCTCCTGTCATATGCAAACAAAGGAAAGGAAGTAGTGCCTGTCTTGGTATAATGCTTTGGCTCCCTCTGTTTTTCTGTCACTCAAAGGTGTGACTGGGCATATCTAGCACTCATAACAGGCTGAAGACGTGCAGACAGTGCCCTTGTGGGTTAGCCGCTCATATGCCATGCCCTGCCTGTAAAGTGTTTCGGAATACACTTCAAGCTAATTAAATAACTGCTGCGGATCCAAACTTAAATAAATATGGGTTTGAGAAGAGCTGTACTTCTTATGTTTCAGGATGGAGAAGGTTTATCTGATGGTCCTTATTCACAATGATGGCTTCAATTTTCTAAAGTCTTTCCAAAGCTCTAAGCACTGATAGGAACTGTCTGCTGTACACTCACCTCAGTTTGCAAATATTCTAATGGTTTATCAATGAACTGTTTTGACAATGTTTCACCTGTTTATAATTGAAAGGCAAGTACATTATGTTATTTAAAAAAAATATTTACAAATTGAAACAATAAAAACACAGGAATAAGACAAAAATAAAGAACGGGTAATCTGAGTAGAATTTTTGTACAAGAAATATACCATATAAACAGAGATACAATATACGCTGCTCTGTAACTGCTTTCTCTTCTTTCTGAAAGAATCATAATTCTGCCGGACCTGCATGACCTCTGCTGGGATCATTAAAAAAAGCTCCCTCCCTGTGATAAAAGCCTTAAATAGAGAAACAGGAAGTGGCTGTCCCAGGACACCAGATTGCTGCAGAGGCTTCTGGGAGGTGAGAGACAGGCAGCACAGGGGAGTCTGGGAACTTTGGCTGCAGATAACTTCCTGTTGTCACCGTGTCACAATTGCTCACCAGCACTATGTGCATCCCTCACTGGGCTGAAGTGTGAGTGTCACACATCTGTGGTAAAACATGACTATGGAAAAGAGCTTATCCATCCATTTAAAAATATATATATATTTTATTGTTTTTTAAATGATAGAGTACAAACATACAAGATATTACTATAAGAATACAGTAAACGTACACAAACTTCACATTGAACATAGGGGTACAATCAGTACAAATGTTAAATTACATTTCTCAAAAATGTTAACAGTTCGTATTGCTTTTTTGTTTTTAAATAAATTAATGGTCTTGATGTAGTTTTGCATGTCTATCAAGAATACATTTAGCTTGGGTTTTTTTCCCACTCCATTTCATCCTATGCACAAAGAATCTGCCAAGAATAATTGTTAAATTTATAATGAACATCATGTTGGGGTCTTTATCTATGGGGTTAAATAGAAGCAGGATATCTTGCAATTGAAAGGTAAAATTGAAAGAGCTTAGTTTATCCATCCATTGTCTATACCTGCTTCTTCCTGGACAGGGTTGTGGGGGGTTCTGGAACCTATCCCAGCAAGCAATGGGCGACAGGCAGGAATACACCCTGGACAGGTCACCAATCTACTCACACACTCATACCTACGAGCAATTTAGCAAATTAGCCTTACCTGCATGTCTTTAGACTGTGGAAACCAAAGTACCTGGACGAAACCCACACAGGGAGAACATGCAAACTCCACACAGAAAGGCCCTCACACACTCATACCTACGAGCAATTTATCAAATTAGCCTTACCTGCATGTCTTTAGACTGTGGAAACCAAAGTACCTGGACGAAACCCACACAGGGAGAACACGCAAACTCCACACAGAAAGGCCCAGGATGGGAATCAAACCCAATACATTCTTGCTGTGAGGCAGCAGTGCTACCCACTGCACCACCGCGCTGCCCTGAAAGTGATAATGCCATCCATATTTCCAGTTCACTAGATGGAAACATGGCCGATTGCTTCCAGCAGTATGACTTTTTATACTGCTTTTCATACTCATGGATTGAAGAATAACAGTAATATTTCAATTATATTGAGGTCAGCGTTTATAATACCACCAATGTAACATGACATACATTAGTGTAAATGCATGACATATACATACATTTGGAAACTGTAAAATTCTTTTAAAAAAAAATAAAAATAAATAATAATAATAATAATAATAATAATAATAATTAAAAAGAAAAAAACATATATGCCGTTGTAAGACCTTGTCCTGACATAACATAACACTAATTATAGAATATTAACTTTGTCTCCCTCTACTGGTATATTTATGCCAGTGGCACAACAATTGATACAACATGGAGGAAAGCTGACGAATATACATAACTATGACCTTATGAGTACTGACCCTGCCATCATTTTTATAACCGTTTCCTTTTGTAAATCTGAAAGAGGGGCGCATTTAAAGCAGAAAGTTAACCGTTAAATCAGGAACAAAAATTCATAATAAAAACATTACGAACCGCAGCTCGCGTATGATGTGAATTAATGCATAATTTAGATAATAAAATGAAATTACGCTGCCAAACTTCACGTTTACAGTACAGATGTTAACATCTGTCGCCAGTGCCCTGGTTTCAGGTTTAATTTTTTTGTGGAGTGGACAGATGGCTGACGAGAAGATTAATACGCTAATCCTGTGTCATCTGTTGGGAGGCAGGGCCTGCAGGCAGCCGGGAAGCACGTCCATTACGCTCAAATCCGTTCCAGCACAGACATTTTTCACCGTTGAAAATAATGGCACACATTCAATGCAATTTTGTAATTTCCTGTAAATATTAGTGAGAGTTCAAGAGCATTGTTTTCTATCTTAAATTTTTGAAAGTGTTACAGGTTGGAATGAAGCTGTTTAAATACAGACCTGGCCATACAGTAACAGACATACTGTAGTTTGTTTCTTTCACATTCTATTTAGGATGAATTTCTGTGTACAAGATGTATGTTTTTTGTACTAGAATGTCTAAACATTGGTCTGAACATTATGCATGTTTTGGATCAGGTGAATGCTCATTGGATCCTTTTTTTTACAGTATGCCGTACAACGGTTTGTAACCAACTAAAGAGTTGGTTTGAATATCTCATATGCAGAGTCTTCATTAGCGTCATAAATAATTTGCTAAATGATCTTTTACAAATAGTTTATTATCACATTGTTACAGCATGTAAAAAAAGTATAAAAGTGTAAGAAATTGTGTTCTCATCTTTACAATTGTGATCAAATAAGAGTAGATAAACTTTCATACAATAATAATAATTAGAAGAAGAAGAAAAAGAAGGTAAGGCTGAATATAGATAGAACTTGGCAAGTGAAAATGCATTCATCATCAGCTTCAGGTTACAGGTTCTTTTTAAATTGACAAAAATGTAAATAAAATGGGGTTTTATTTTAAAATAAAATAAAATAGTGAGGCTTGAATTTATTAACACACATTTGCTAGAACATTTAAACAGATCGATATTCTACATGGCCTATGTCTACAGCTGGCTTATAGATAGACAGACATGAATGACTATCAATTTGTTGAATGATAATACAGAGGACCTTTCACATTTTTATCTATATAATCAGACCAACCTGAAGTAGGAACCACAAGGTTACATGGTTTCAGCCATGTAAACACTCAATTTAGTGTTTTTATTCCTTTTCTACCATTTACTAGTCTTTACTGGGGTCTTTACTTTTTCTATTAGACTGCCTGGCAGAGAATATTACAAAATGTGTATTAATATTTGATTGATAAAATTACACCAACGCAGAACTGGCCTCCAGCCAGGTAAATAATTTGTCTTGTGCACGTGTAGGGTTAATCAGCCAGAATTCTTGCCTCCAGGTTCCAGAGAGGATCAGAGAGAGGGCAGTGGGTTTCCAGGGTTAATGTAAAACCTTTTGCATCTCTTGCAGGAACGCTTGAACCTCTGAATTTTGTGTTTATAGTTTTCTGTGTGGAGAAAGCAACACGTAAAACAATCATTTAGTGTAATGCATTTCTATTTTCATATTATAGTGCTCAGAAAAGCATTTTCCAAATGGCCATATTAAATTTCACATTCAAATTAGATTTTGTTTCCATAAAAAAAGCAAGAAATAATGTACAGGAAAATAAATATGCATCTGATTCATCTGACCCACCCTAATTTGGTGGTCTAATTTGATATCTAATTATTTTAAACACATTTGCTCTTTTTAGGGAGTCCAGGCTTTGTGCCTTTACAAAAAGTATAATTGCATATGCAGCAGTAGTGACAAATGACACTCCATCCATCCATCCATCCATCCATCCATCCACCCATTAATCCATTTTCAAGATTGTGTATTCCTGGTCAGGGTTTACAAGAGGAACTGGATCCAAACCCAACTTATGATACGATAAAACTTCATTGTCTGATTACTCAGAAATTTGTCTTGCATCATCGAGCCAACAGTTCCATATAATCACAAAAGACAAGCCCAGTACTACAAAAGACATTAAAAAGAAATACATCTGAATACAATTAAATTAAACTTACACCTTAAGTGTAAAGATGTGCCAGCAAGGACATTTGCTATTGAACTAATCTTAGGAAGAAATATGTCTGCCTTTCTTACCTTTGCGAGACTTCAGGTCCTTTCTAGTACAGCACTTGAGCTGAGTCCTGCTCTGTTTTGCTAAAAAAAAAAAGAGGGAAAATAAGATAATCACATCCAGAGCTGTACATTTCAGAATTTTTCAAGATTACCGTCTATGAAAGAGCCATACTATGACATCTAAACATACAGTACATCGAAAGTACAATATTATCATAATAATAATAATAATAATAATAATAATAATAATAATAATAATAATAATAATACATCTAAAGTAGCAGTTAACCTTTCAATTTGGGTAAAACAAACAAAAAAGATGTTCTTGTACTTTTTAAATATCTTTTGATTTAAAAAAAAAAATCATTGGAAACCAAACAGAAAAAAGTTTTTTTTACTTAGCATAAACACCTTCGACTCACATCAAGCTAATAAAGCTTATGTCAAATCCACAAAATTGACATTGCATACAGTATGGTCCCATGAAAAAACAAAAAAAAAATCCAACGAAGAAGAAATTTTGAACTGTATGTCCATTACTGCTTTCAGTAAAAACATGACCAGTTATGCAAATAGTGACATCCATCACATCAACTAAATGCCTTTGTCTTCAAATTATACATTTAAACTGATATATAATCACAGCTTAATAGCTATACATAAGATAATAAATGCATGCATATCAATACACATTCAACAATTAACACCTGAAGGAAAATAACTAACAAGCTTATTTTTATTTCCTCATACATCTACCACCGAGTTCTCCATTCCGGCGGCCGCTGTGTCTGTGGAGGGGACACAGCGCTCTTCCCTTACCTTCAGTGGACATCAAGGCCACACAGAGCAGGAGCACCATCCCCCAGGCCAGCAGCGTCTGTCCCTTCATATCTCACGGACTCCTGGAAAATGATCTTCCAGGGAACGTTCCGGCGTCTTTCAGTGTCGAGAGCCACCCAGTCGCCTCTGAACACCCAGTATCCTCCCCCTGCTTTTTCAAAGGGCCAGGCTTTAAAGCTCGCCACCAGGAAGTAACCTGAACAACGCTACACCTTTTGGCAAGGATTCCAGAATAAAGCTGTACTGCGGTTTATTCACTATAATACATGTAATGGCATTTTTACTGGGCACTGATGTTCAGACAAACCACACAGGCTATTTCATTTAGGATTATAATGGCTCGCGTTCTCCGTGACATTTTCCAACAATGCGCTTTGAGTTATTGTGAGGCTTCCTAATGCTTTAAACACAACGAAAGCTTTCAAATTTAGAATGCATTGTCCACCTCATCATTGGTTTTTCCCCCCTCAATGAGAATGTAAGAGAAATTGTTTGCTTTCTATTTGGAAAAACCCGAGTTGTCTGCACCTTTGTCTGTTCCCTCTCAGAGGTTTGCAAAAATACAAAGCTTTTTTAGACAAAGGGAGAATTATACACGGTAAAGTGTCTCAGCATCTCATGACCCAGACACTCACTTCACAAAGATTAAAGCTGCATCAAATCTTTGAAAACAAAATCATTTGCTTGTCACTGGTCTAACAGCACACAGAGATTATGAGTTTCAAGATGAATATGTTCGACAAGACTAATAATTCACATTCGATAAAGTCCATCAAACTAAAACAATTTTCACTTTGGCAATAGTGAGTACAGCTTACTTGCTAAAATTTGAAATGAGAGAACACACTGGTGTCATGCATATTAGTCTCTATCTCTTAGATTGTCCAATAAAATAGCATTTAATCATGTTTGCTCCTTTTGGCATTTTGCACATCAGTGTCTGCTAGGGCAACAGTGTGCCTGCGTGACAGAGTTTTGGAACCAAAAGAGAGTCTTTGATCACAAGACTAACCCATAATCAAATATTACACTGCGGCAGCTGAAAAATACCTTTATCAGGTATGTTGAAGAGAGGGTCAGTTTTCAGCTAGATGAATACAGCGCCAGATGAACAATGAAGCAAAAGCACATTAAGATTTTTTTTAAAAAATACACTTGGACTGAAGATCACATTGCATGGTGCAAGCTAGATCTGATTTCTTACTTCATGAAGCTGCAGGCACCTCTGGCAAGATTCATCACTTGTAAGTGATATAGAAATGAGACGAAAGATGACCTTAAGTGGGGCAGAATGTGCATGTTTTCAAGCCTGTGGCAGAGTTGGCTACTGTAAGCTTAGCCTGCAACTAGGGTGTGCCATCTTATTTTTGTGCAACCATGTAGATGTAATACCTTCTGCGTGCTACACCTTTTAGGTTGGAGATAACAATGTTCAGCAGCTGAAGTGAATAAGACATGCATTGCATTTGGTTGGCACACGCAACTATAGTATTGATTTGTTATTGATGTCCCCATAGCACAGAATACTCTTTCAATAGCAGTTGTGTCTTGGGAGTCTGATGTGGCAGTGGATGATTGGCCGTACCATCAGCCAGGGAGTGAGGTTTTGTCTGCAGGGCATTTCCCCAGCAGGGAATTTCATCGCACGATAGTGACACCTCTGGTGAGTCAGGTGCCTGCAACCCAACTGTAAAAGACTCAAATTGATCATGTACAAAATGAGTGCAAAGACATTCTAGACAATGCAAGAGATAAAACTAAAGCCATAAGTAGGTGAATACCAAGGTAACGAAAGCGATGGCTCTCATCTTTGTGTGGAAAGGTGAATGATGTCAAAGTATGGAATATCTACATGAAACATTTAGGGCCCCATTTACTGAGAACTTTAGCACATGCAAAATCTTTCAGCTTGCACAAAACCAACAATGGCAGGTCACAATGGTGTTAATTCTGCATTTTTAAAAAGGTTTTTCACCTGCTAAAGCTCTTGGTAAATTATACCCTCGAGGTAAGGGTGAATTCTTGAAAGATAAGAAAGGGTTCACAAATCAAAAGCAAATGCTTCAGATCACATTACGTAAAATCAGAAGTTTGAAAAGACTTTTCATCAACACAAAAAGTCTCTTCAGGCTTCCTGTGATACTTACCCTGTTACCTGCCAGGAAGCTGGGTGAATGACTGGTTAGGCAATCATTTGAGAATTTCTTAGAAACTCTACCCTTCATTGTTAATGCTAAACATTAACAATAATACCGCAATAAATATCAGGTCTAGGCAGGGAATCTGTTCTATTCGGCAGTTCAAATAACTGCCCTTTCATTAGAAAGACAGACTGACCCACCTAAGATCAATATAGAAGTAAACATGAGTCACGACACCAGAGATTCTCCAACAGGGGAAATGCTGTTGTTCTTAACTTTATTAGGAGCTTTTTTCACTGCTGTGTCTAAATCAACTTCAATCAAAGCAAATACTCCAATGAACCACCGATGAAAACCCCATTTTACAGCACACATGCAGGTCCACCATTTTGCAAGGAAACACCCATACTGCACACGTTCAAAGGGAGATCATATGCCACACTGGAAATTTACCATGACAATACAGCCCCACAGCTTTCTGATTTGCTTTGCATTCAAAAATTACGACACATTAACAACCACATGTATAAATATTTAAGGAAAAAAAGGTTGAGGTACGAGCAAGGATCAACAATATTTTGATAATCCACTATCATGTCAGAATTCCTTTAATTAAACAACAAATGCATATGCAAAGCAAATCAATGAGTGATTTCTTTACAAATAAGTTATCTAGTTTTAACAAGACAACTTACACTGAAACTAATGTGTACAATTTAAGCTCCAATGCCAGGGTAAATGAAAGAGCTGTGTTCTAAAAGTATATTGTAACTCCAGTGCAGGCTTGCAGGAAGAAGTCCGTTTCACAGGAAGCAGTGCTTTTAGTCCATCTGTAGAATGCTGAAGATGTTCACTTCCTCTTCCCTGCTCCGCCATTGGCCAGAATCATCACCATCCTCATGAAGATGTTCAGAGTGTCCATGTATATTCCCAAGCATCTATGAGTCAAGATTAAAGGGTACATAATGTAACATTACTAATTGCCATGCCAAAAAATAATATATATACTTTTAACACAACATTTTTCTCAACCATTTGTCCCCCTAATTTGGAATTGCCATATGTACCACTTGAGTTGCAGCTGTGCCTTTTTTATTGCAAAGGCACAAAAAACTGAACAATTTAATTGTTTTATTTGTTTAAATTATACTCTAAACTCTATATGTAATTTATACCGTTTTGCCTTTGGGCATTTTGACAGAGTTTAACGGTAGCCAGCCTGCTAACGGTACCTGCTGTCACTGACCTGAGTCGACAGCGAGTTTAACATTAGCCAGATTGCTAAAGGTACCTGTCACTGAGCCGACAGTGAGTGCAACGTTAGCTAGTGAAGGCGTGTGGCACCGCAATGAGGCGCTGAAATCTGCTGCTATTCAGTCTTGTGGGTACCTGTCCTACGAGAACTGGTGCCACAGTGGTACAGGGGTTTGGCATCCAACCCTGCTTTTAACACAAGTGGATAGTGGGCATGACCTGAGCTTACTGCACAAGTGGTCTGACCTCAGAACTAAGTTCTCCACTGAAAGGACACCCGCACGGCACAGAGCCCGAACCTCACTTACGAGTTGATGGGGTCGTATTTCTGAGCGGCGTACAGGGGGAAGGTCTCCGCCCGCTTGATGACCTTCTGCGTGTCGTACAGGAGGAACATGCTGAAGAGGATGAGCCCTCCGTACACGGCCACCCCGTACAGGCCCGCCCCGAAGGGGGACGTGGGGGGCAGGAACATGGAGCCTGGTCAGGGGGGAGAGAGAGGGGGCGTCATTCTCACGCAGGGCAGCTCGAACCTGGAGCCGCCTCGCCTCAAACGGACTCAGACGACGGCGGGGAAATTCCCTCCCTGAGCACTGGATCTCAGCCAACGGGAGCTCGTCTTCAAGTTGACTCCAAGCTCACTTCCGATGAGATTACATTACTTAATAATACCCATCCATTCATTTCATTCACAAAACTTTTCCATTATACGTTGCCAAGTCCAAGAAGCTTTCCAACATAAAATAGAAATGAATTAAAATAATGGGAAGAAATAAACCAATGAAACTTGTAAAGACATCTAAAAAAAAAAAAAAAAACATTAAATAGTAAAACAAATGAAAGCCCCTTAAAGAAAGCAATAAACATGTGACCCTATAGCACTGCAAGTGCAACAAGCATTAGGCTAATGACACGTCTGAGGCCCACTAATCCCAGCCATTTTCTCACGGTGTCTCCTGTGGCACACCTGCAGCCACGTAAAAACAAAACTGAAGCTGACCGTGCGCTCTCCCGCGCCCCGCCCGTTTAGCGTGAATCCCCGTTAGCTACAGCAGCACTCACCGATGGACGAGGCGAAGACCACGCCCAGCCCCACCGCCAGGGGGCCGCCCATGTTGAGGAACTTCTCGCTGGGGGCGCACATGGCGACCGTGGACAGGCCTCCCACGATGCCCGCCGTGTACCAGGCGGCGCGCACGATGAGGGGCCCACCCAGCAGGGTCAGGGGGGCCACAACCGCCCCCATCACGCCTTCAAAAACACACACACAAGGTCACAGAGTTTCAACGGCTGCGCTGCCTCTTCACAGCAACCCACACTGAAAGACTCACTTAAAAAATAAGCATGATTAGAAAAATATCCTCAAAAATAAAATAAAAAATTTAAAAAACTGCTTAAAAGTAAGCTAGATGTTGAGCAAAACTGGGTAAAAAAAATTATCTGAGAAGATTTCATGCATATATATAATTTAGCAAAAAAGTCTTTGTAGTAAAGTACCAGAAAAGAAAATTAATCTTAAAACCGTAATAATAAGTCACTGCCTGAATTCATGCTTACATAATACAGATTAAGATTTCAATTTGTACAGTGCCTTCTGCAAGCTTCAGCTTGAGTACAGTTTGAAAGAATATGTACAAGAATATGACACTGCAACGTATACTTTTTTAATGTGATAAAACTTGTTATTGGTATTTTTTACAGAAATAATACTAGACGCTAACAGTTATTGTTCTACGGCTAAACAGAATGTTACTTTATGTAATCAATCCTGGTGCAATATACGCAAGTCTGGTCATAAAATCTTTCCTGTTGACATATTTGCTGTATTTCAGCCAGGCAAATGACATATAACATATAAAAGCATGTTTACTGGTCTGCAGTATTTATGACAATGGGTGCATAGAAAGGTTCTGGCTTGTTTTGATTCACAGTTCCAAGCTTAGTACGCTCTATCCTTGTCTTTGCTTCCCCCTAGTGGTAAAACGGCAGTAGCTTTTAAAAAATGTACTTCATTATTTTTTTCCCCACATTATGTCACAATAGCGTAATATCCTCCAGGGACCAGCAGGGAAAAAAAGCTTAAGTATTTCAATTTTCTGACATCCTATACATGTCTTGGACAACAAAAACATGCTGCCGTGAAAATATTTTCTAAAATATTATTTTAATGAATGTCCCTGGTAGTGCTGTAGTGTTTTACTATAGCAGAATACATTGTTCTTGAAATTAATACCAGTGAATCATGTCCTCTATAGGAGACAAAAATTAATTGCTGGGTGTTCGGAAGTTATGTTTTAATAAAATGTAAACGGTCATGTTACACAACTATCTAAACAGTTTGTGAGAGTCTGCTTCTCTGTTAATAAAATGAAACCTATACGAGGCAAAATCACTAAATGCAATACCACCACTAGACTGGCCTACAATGAAGTAGAGAATATCAATTTCACAGAGGAAAAAATAATAATAATTACCAGCGTGGAACATCCAGGCGAGGTGCTTGGGAATCGGGCTGTGCTCATAAGAGATGGACCTGACCAGCATCCCCGCCCCGATCATGGCAGCAAACGTGGCACCGATAGCCTAAGCATTAGCAAAGAAACATAAGAACGGGCTCACCTGAATGCACACCAACAGGCAAATGAGTAATGCACTTACTGCGCAATAGTCTGAGAATACCAACGAAAAATGTCAGCTAACAAACCACACGTTTCTGATCGGATTGTAAAGAAAGTCTTTCCTTACGGATATTAACCCAATTGGTAAAAAAAAAAATAGAAAGTAGATATCACTGACTCTGGGCCACAAGGCTGGTCTACTGAGCAGTTTACAGTCCTTCCAATTTACAATAAATGTGAAGAGAAGTATTGAAATTAACCCAAAGCGTTCAGGTCAGCGGTAGCTAACCGTGGTCCCAGAGAGCCACAGGGGCAGCTGGTTTTTACTGATACTCAACACGGTCCATTAAAGCAGCTGATTACAGTTACCTCGCCTTGGCTGATTTCCTTGTATAAACTGCATGATTTTTCAGGGAACAAAATCAGCAGATCCCGTGGCTCTGCAGGACCAGGACCAGCATACACCCGCTTGGGTATATCTTAAATCAGCTTAGCACAGTGCGTCCATCCAAATGCACATCTGGATTACGCCTTGACACAGATGTGCTAACAAGTTCTTTGAGGCACCCTATTGCACTAGTACAGAGAATATGATGACTCTGCAGGAAATGAGCACTGCTTCCCAAAGCCAGAGTAAAGAGCGCATGGAGGACCCTCACCAGCCAGGAGCCCCTCATCATCAGGCCCATGAGCGCCGGCGTCCGGCTCACCGCCATCGCGGAGAGGGCAGTGAACCCCACGCTGCCCGCGAAGTACATGTAGGTGGAGTGGATCCTGTCCTTCACATACTGGGGCCAGATGCTGCAGGAGACACGTGGCAATGAGAAAACAGCAAATGCAAAACAAGCGGGCACGCGAGCGGACATTCAAAACGCAGACATCGCGTAGTGTAGTCAGGGAGTGAACAAGATCCGATTTTGTTTCATATCCCTCCTTGTGAAGCACTCGTGAAGAAATGCAGACACATTCTAAACGCAGTAATTAAAATAACTTAAAACTGTTTTTTCGAGAATTACAAAAAGTGCCATTTTAATCCAACGCTGGCAGAGTGCTGAAAGGGTTTATTCAGAATCAGGTGCGAATGTGTATGTGTGAATACGGCTCATTTGTTTTAAATGGCTGAATGCGATGGGAGGGCCGATGGTCGTACACTGCTTTCTCGATGGCGCCGATCTCATTGGACATCCCCAGGCCATAATAGCACAGGGCCCCGAGGCCTACGGCGGCCCCGCCGCCCAGCAGCATCCGCCCCATGTTATCCACTGAAAAGAGAAACCAGACACACGTTCATAAAGACACTTCAGCTCGTGAAAAACAACCGTACACCTGAACTGGGGAAGCAATTAAAGATTAAAGAAAACCCATTCCGTCAACACGTTTTAAAACGTTTCTCGTTTAAAACTTTGATAAGCCGGTAAAACCCTCACAGCTTTTAAGTTTCACTAATTAACACCATCATTGTGAATATTAACACAGGATCCTTTAACAGCCTGACAGAGTATGCTGTGGGCTAATCAAAAAACAGATAATAAGGGACCAAAATGCAAATTAACTTTACAAGCAAAAGCAAGAATGGATCAATATGCTGGTATGATGGCATGTTCCGATTTTGAATAGCAGTATAAAAAGAGAAATGCTAAACGCTAAAACAGGACAGTTGTATAAATATTAGTTTAGCTTGACTGAAAGAAACGAAAGGTCACTTCTTGTGTGCCAGCTCTTTATGACCCAACAAATTCTTTCTGCTAAGGTTCTACACAAAGCTTTTGTTGCATCTAAAGATGTTGTTATTAGACAATCAGCTCATACACAAGGTAGAATTATTAC
This sequence comes from Anguilla anguilla, assembly GCF_013347855.1. Taxonomy (NCBI): domain Eukaryota; kingdom Metazoa; phylum Chordata; class Actinopteri; order Anguilliformes; family Anguillidae; genus Anguilla; species Anguilla anguilla. Next base: position 10,514,254 of record NC_049202.1, on the reverse strand, counting down.
AGTTCATGCTAACCATACTCAGCCATTTCATACCCGTGAAGGCTGACGTATATGCAACCTGAAGACGACATACGTTACCTTTTATGAAGGTTTCAGCGGATGGCTCAAAGGCCGCTTCTTTGAGCTGGTCTTTAGCAGTCTTGCCCCGTCGGAAACCAAACCGAGCTTTTGTGGAATACCCCTGAAGGAGAAATAAATGCTCACAATCTGCCGTTTTCAAAAAATCCCATGTACGTGCACAAACTGTGTCAGAATACGGTAATGGGACAGTAGCTCCAATCTCTTGAAATAGAAGGCTGATCATGATGCATTATTCTTATTACTGTGCATTCCTACTGCCAGTACATATAGATATATATAGTACAATTTCCTGGATAATAACCTTTTTATTGGTACAATTCTTTTAAAGATGACTCTCTAACATTACCGATGGCATGATATACAACAGCTTCCACAAGGCAAAGGTAGGTCCCCAGCCCTGAGTACAGTTTGACGGCACTCACCTGGGAAGGCTTCAGTAGGGGCTGACTGCTCTTTAAGAAGGAGCTCCTCAGAGTTGGGGAGCTCTGGGCTAGCGCAGAGCGCAGCCCTATCACAGGCATACTGCGCAGGCATGCTAGCCTGGTCACCAGCATCGTTTCAAAGCACTGCAACAGAGAAGTATGCACTAATATTAACAATTATTAAACAAACAAAAAAAACAAAAACACTGCTGAGTGTAATTCCCAAGCAGGCCACTGTTCTTGTTGGATCTTTGAGCATTTTACCAGAATTGCATCAGTAAACATCCAGCTAAAGAAACTGTTAACAAAGGTCGCTGTATAAGTCACACTGGATATGAGCCCACTAAATGCCTAAAAGTTCTCTTTTTTCCACAAATGTTGACAATTTCCATAGATAACTATCTGCTACCTAGCTATCCTCTACAGCTATAACAAACTGCAATGAATCTTAGCCAGCTAGCTGTAGTAGGAAGGTATGTCATTACTCTGTATAGTAAAAGTTGAGAAACATTCTCTGCAGATCGTTTAGCTAAATTGCCCCTCTGCTCTTTGCCGAATGTTCGCTGCGTTTCATTGGCCAAGCCAACCGACTTCAGAATACGTACCATAACGTTAGCTTGCTCGCAAATATGCAACATATTACAGAAGCGATGTAATATGTTGATAATCGCAGTTAACCAGAGCTAGCTAGCTAGTTAACATTAATAAGCTAACATCAGCTAGGCTAGCTGCTTGTTGTCGAATACTCAAGTGTACACTAGCGTTATAGCACATTTAGTGACTAAACTGCATCTCAGTTGACGTTATCACAGTCGTTAGCAAACGCTGTTTAAATAAGAGAGATTCAAAGCACTTTGGTTAAAAAGCTAGCTACAATTGAGCTTGGGCAAATATAGTTTAGCTAGCTAAAGTAACCTGGTAGTTAGCAACAGGCTAGGTTTTGGAACGTTGTTGATGTTATCTTACCTAATGCCTAGCCAACTGCTTCAATATTATCCACATTTTGAATCAAGTTATTCTTACAGTGTTACCACAAACATAAATATATGTCTTTTGACATTTCAGACATTACCTTTAAGTCTTACCTTGCTAAATGTATGCGAACGTTAAAATCTGTCCTCAGTTGTTGCGTACCGTAGAAACTGACGCAACTCAGAACAACCTTCCTGAAAGTTCTTGTTGATGACATCATTACCTGGCGACACTCCGTGGTTCAACGCGGAATGCGATTGGCTGAAGCGCGGGAGGGGCGGGGAAGTTTCCAGGCTGCATGCTCGGAGTCGGACGTCCGGTCAAAAAAGGCACACGAGCGGTCACACATTTTCAGAGAACCTCTGTTAGAATTTTCTAAGAAATTCTAAGAATGTTTTTTATTTTTTATGTAATTATTTTACTTTTGTTCCATAGAGAGATTTCTCTCTGAATGTCCCAAAAGCACAATTAAATATTACACTTGCTTAAATGCGCTTACAATATTGGGGTTTAATAAAGTATAATTTAGACTCGCTGATATGGGGATGTCGTTTGCCAGGCATGGTGCATTCTCACATATCTGGTGGATGCACCTTTGTTCTCTTGAATTGTAAGTTCAAGTTGAAATTCGGCAATAAACAAATGGCAAAATGCCAGATGTCATTAAAAATGAAAACAATCTAAATAACATAGTAAGCCATCAGAGAATGTCGTTGAGCTTATTGATGATTATTATTATTGTTGTTGTTGCTGTTGTTGGTGGTAGTGGTAGTGGAGGTGGTGTTAATTATGCTGTTATTGATGTTGTAGTTATTAGTAGCAGTAGTGGAAGAATCAATTACAGCATGCTTAGCTGAAGTTTAAATCTCAGATTTAAACCCCTAGATCACAGAACTGCATGGCAATTGGAACAGGTAATCCATATTTCACAGATTTGGGTAGCTCTTCCAGCTGTAATGCCGTTCTGTGGTCTAGGGACTTTAAACCTGAGGTTTAAACTTCAACCATGCCTGCTGCAACTGACCCATTGAATTTTTGAGGGAGAAGTAATAGATAGACATTGAAATTTAAAGTCCGCAGCATCGTTGCCACACAGATACATGCGATACATCACATAAAACACTAGATGGCAATGTTTCAAAATAATCACGAACCGTTTCAATAAGTTAAAACTGGTCTATGGATAAAACTGACAACGAATGGACATTAATACATGTTTTAAGATCCTTATATTCCAGTTCGATGGAAACGACAGTAGGAAAAATATTCACAACGAACCATTTGAATTCTAAAAGTGAAGTTTATTGAGTTCTCACTGAGATCATTTTGAGAACTTAACATGATTGTTTATTGTACACTCCAGACTTCGAACCTGTTTAATATCTTCAGTTTATTTGTTGCCAGCTGCTTACATATTTTCGCAGCAATATGACACAACAGACTGTAATGTGCGGCAAGATTCTCAGCAAAGTGAAGACCTGTAGCCTTCTACTGGCACACCTCCCGCAACAGTAAGCTCCTTGTATAGAATTCAAATTACATGGGCGCTTCCTGTGACCACGTGACTTGGGGGCTTCGGGTGATTTCAGTTAAGGCGAATAGTTACACACTTCATGATCTGAAGTTCTACTCGCAGCTCACGGGCCATTAGCAGCACGTTATATCGTTTCAGGAATGTTTTTGTTTTGTCGTTTATGTGTGTTCTTTAAAATAAACCAAAAACAAAAATACTAAACTTTAAATTTGGACAAACTTTTGTTTGATGAGTTTTGGTTGATAATTACTACTTCAAATAAGTTTTATTTTTAAATGAATTGCATATATTTTATTTATTACCGATTCACAAAATTTACAATGGAAGACATGGGGGGCGAATAGCGGACATGGAGCAGTTTATTCTGTGTCCATGGCAAATGAAAGGAATTTGTTGTCAGAGCAGCATCATTTTGGAGATGCAGACAAAGCAGGATGCTACCATACGCGAGCCATCATCATTGGGGACCCGAGCAATGACTGTCTAAAACCCTGAAGATAATTTTGAAGTAAGTATTGGGAAATTGATAAATGCAAAACATTTCTTATGATCTAACTTATCGCTATTGTTTATAACTGCATTTATTGCAATGCGTTGGAGAGGGAGACGACACATATTTAACACATGACACACTACAGTGATCTGCTATATTAGACATGGTCATTATAAAAAAAAATAATAATAATTTTAGACAAAACCTCCTAATTGTGATATATCTAGAGGACTATCAGTAGCCTACGTTCCAACAATGGTAACCGAATGGCTGTGGTTGCATGGCTAGAAATGAGTTAACACTGGGTATTGTCGAATTTTTTTGACATTATCAATCATGGCCTGTTGAAAGCCTGTTGTTTGCAGCAAGTAATGAAAGGGTGAGACTCAAACAAGTGCGAGGACAAGTGACTTATTATTACCGTCATGTAATTCACCTAGATCTTAAAAAAAGAAAAAAAAGAAATTCAGACTGGCTTTTTGAGTGTGTCAGACAACACACAGGTTGCAGTGCAGTATAATACCTTGTATGAAACCCAATTAACTTTTTACTTTAATAATGAAGCCCTTTCTCTTGAATAGGACAATTACTATATAGAAAAGTGGTATCTGCTTGACTTCAGAGAAATCTATAGGTTTCTCTTTCTCTCTCCACCCCCCTCTCTCTGTCTCCCCCCCACCCATCCACACACACACACACTGCCACAACCACAGCCTTCCAGTTCCTGTGCATGGGCGGCACCAGGTCATCTGTCACTGGGGACTGTGGATGTGTGACTTTGAGGGGAGCTGTCTGCGGACGTGACTGAGGCATGCTCTGCCCTGTGTTGGGGATTGGTAAAGATCACTCACCGGTGCGGTGCAGACATGCTGTTATGAAGCATGACATGACATGCCAAGAGAACCTGTTCTCCAGATTTCACACACTTAATGCTGTTGTGAGTGTCAACAAAAAAAAATCCTTGCATCATGTATTTATTGTATTATATGGGAAATTGTACAGCAGGATTGCGTATAACTGGGTATTATTTTGTTGGGGAAATTTAGCATTTTCAGAAAAAAGCTGTAACCATCAGCGTGGTAATTCATGTATAGAACCTTGTTATGGTTCTTTTTCTGTAGGGAGACCTGACAGGATATTTTTTAAACGAGCTGATATGCAATATCAGTTCTGCACGTGTTACTGAGTTGTTACTGAGTTGATTTTTTACATCTATTTAAGCATATTCTTTAAAAATAAAAGAGTGAGGTGATCGGATATAATGACGCACTTTAAGGACGTAGGCCTACGTCTTGGATTTATGAAATCACAAAAATACAGGCGCTGGGGCATGGAACTATGAATTCCATTTTGCATGGAAAAAATGATGGTTCCGCAGTAAGGTACACATGACAACAATAAAGGACATGAGTCCCACATCGTTGGTGTAAATGTAGCTCAGATTAGGAGAGAAACAGACAGATGTGCGGCACATATTTATTTCCGTTCTCTTGCAGCATTTGCTTTTGTCTCCATTCTGAAGCTGTCTGACAAAGAAGCTTTTATCTAGGTGAAAAATCTACCAATGATAGTTTCAGTTTGATGAGATCATCGAATCTGTAAAATGTGGTGATTGTTTCCCTCAATATTCCAACTGTTTGTGCAAGCCTTCTGACAGGTTGATGGAATCAGAATAACTGACTTATATTAACTTAGCCAACATACAATAAAGATTTGCTGCTGTGAAGCTGTTTGTTTTGGCACGGTTTAGTTATGCCCAGATGATGCTACAATGCAGTGTGTGTGGTTGTTAGGTTATAACATAATGTAGTTTTGGAAGGCTTGTCTTTTCCCATCAAAAACTGATTCTTAATAGGTAATATCTGTCTCCAGTTATAAAATTGATGGGGAAAAGGACAATTTCAATGTTTATCTTAGACCAAAGTGCTTTGTGCTTGAACTGAATTGTTATGTCTGCTTGACACAATATTGTAACATTGTTATGTCCTCTTTGCAAGGTTCTCATTGTAGCACCTATTTGAACGAGGGAAAGAAGATAGCTCATAAATAAGTAATTTGGAGCACAGGAGCAGAGAAAGTGTAGCTTCCAAACATTTTATTAGGCCTAGGTTAGTTAACTGAGTTCATACTTGGTTCATACCCAACATTAACTGTGATACTGCACCAGCAATGTACTCAACCATTAGGAATGATTGATCAGGATTGCAAGCCCATCCTAGTACTATGATTCTTCATGTCAGTTACCAAGTGTGTTTTCTGAAATGCGTGTAGATAGTCATCGGTTATCACGCTGCAGTTCTCCAGCTGAACTGCACAGCAATTGCACTGAAGACTGTGGGCCTTACACAACTGTTGCTGGCAAACTGCAGGTTCTCAATCAGCCAGAGGAGTTGCTGCTGTGAGATGTGGTGAGAGATACCATGCCAACTGATTATAGAGTACCCCTCTATAATGTGACTTCTTAACTGTCACATGTTCAGTTGACTTTGTTATTCTCTTTTTCTACTCTTGACCTACAACCAAGCAAGCATGGCCAACACTGAATTCAAGTGTCTTCCTAGAGGGAGAGCTTTGCCTGTACTCTGTATGAAATCCAATAGTGAATACTGTCCCAAAAAGATCAGACTCCATATTACAGTAGATCCCTCTCGCTGTTGTTTTCTGTGACCAGTGATGACAGTGTTTTTATCACTAACCACCATGGAATCAGCAGATTTCCAACTCCACTTACAGTTCAGGCCCAGCACCACCAAAGCAAAACAAATGCATACTGGAAGACCTGAACCTAAACGACCTGGTATGGTTCAGCTCTACAGTGAAAAAAGGGCTATCGTATTATTACATTTTAAAATAGCTGGAAACTTAAGGAGACAATGTGACGGTAGTGTGATTGTACACAATTTGCATCAATCAGTGAATGATGTTTTGACTACAATATACCATATGCAGGAATTATTGTTCATTCCAGTTAGTTTTGTGGAAAGCAGTGAAATAATATGAATTACTTATTCAGGAGTAGTTTGGCTATTACAATTTCATCTGAAATGTATTTAACTAAATCTACCCTTTGGAGAGAATCAAGGGCTCAATGTTAGCTAATTAGCTACGTGAAGACTTTAATGAATGAGGTTTCCCTGGCTGCCTGTGGAAAGTACACTGTTCCTGCCCTGTGTTCACTGACAGTGTAGCTCTGGCTTAGCTCTCCATATACAGAGCCCTCAGCAACATGTCTGAGGAATGGCGGCTTCAAGTAGCAAATAAAACCCGTTGCCTTCTCAAGCGGTTGGGAAGTGGCATCTGTTACAATGGAAATCACAGTCATGCTGCATAAACACAAAGCCATCCAATTCAGAGTTTATTCATAGGAGGTAGGTTTATTGTACCTCGAGGTTGTGTAAACACTGAAAACCTCAGCCACACTGATGTTTAGCTGAACCTGGCCTAACACAGCATTTATCCTTTTGTGCTTGAGACAGGTATTTCTGCTACGGTTCATATTTCGGGGAGCATACTTTATAAATATGGCTAAATGATTAGAATAACAGACATGGTCTATTAATTCTAATCCACATTGACACAGAATGATCAGTCTTATGTAGTATTAGTTTATTTAATTAAGAACATGATTTATGTACTGTGAATGTTTTTTTATATATTTTTTTAAAACAGCTGTGTTACTGATGTTGTCGGTTTTATTAAGGCTTCCTTAATACTGAAAAGCAAACCTTTTATAATACCACCATTTGTAGTGTTTGCTTTTCATCTGATCAGGTAAAACATAATGATGTTTAATATAAAGATGTCTATGTATGCAACAAATCAAGCTGGTAATTTTCCTACTCTTAACTGCTCAACTCTTTTACCTGTGCTGTAATGTTTTTAAAATGGCTCCTTCAGAGCACTGCATTCAGAACACTGATGCTAGAAAGAGCATGCCGCTGCTGCATGAGAGTTTAAAAGTTGTGGTGAAATGTTCAGTTTTACTTTAACCCTTACAGAGATTGTATGAATCCAGGTGGGATAAAATGTATACTGCCAAAATAAAATGTATGCTGTCATAGTTGAGTATTTTTAGAACCATTTGTATATACGATTTCAGTTTTTAAATGGTTCACCATCCTCTGAGGCTTGCTTCATCATACATCATCGTCTGCCCATTCAGGAGAGTACTGGGAGGCAGACATCTGTTCCAAGCCGTGTGGAAAACAGTCAGCAAACCTCAGACATTAATAGTGGCTATTATGTGGCAACATGTGAGTGGCTAGATAGTTTACAAAGTGAGCGCCCTGAGTCACCGTCGGTAATGTTACTTAGCAGAAAATGTGAACAGTTATATTCTCTTTCCTTTTGAATCAGGGTTTCTCAGGAAAGAAAATGGCACTTGATAACAAACAGTGGCGTGCTTTAGAGGAAAGGCAACTTTGAGGCCTGACCTTGTGAGAATGCCTACTGTGCAAGAGAAATTTCGAGAGCCTTCACTTTCTGAGAGATCTTTGTGTCTGTGGTATGCAGTGGGACAAGCCAGGGTGAAAGATGTCTTTGCCGAAATACCAAATGTGCTTTAATTGCTACAGACGTCCTTTATGTTCTTTCTTTGGTATTCCACATTGAGAGCAGTTTCTTACTAAAATGTCAGTCCCTAAAACATACCATACAGAGAATTCCACAGAGGTGGCATCCAATCAGTTTTCTGTTTATATTGCAGTCTCTCTGGTTGGTTAGGATGGTCCAAGTCTGCCCGAGACAGAGATTGCATCAGGGTGTTAGAACTGAGCTTCAGCTCCAAAGAGCTAGAATGGAGGTCTGAAGGAACTGTGAAATTTGCTTGACCGAAAACTAAACAACAACACAATGCAGTGCACCATTTACACCGCTGATAAATTCCTGTGTTTTTGGCCCAAAAATCTCATAGTGACTGTTATCCCCCAAAATTATTTAGTTAACTGGAGGTGATTTGCATTAATGTGCAACTAAAAAAATAGAAAATAAATTGTGGACATGTGCCATGACATGGAAGCAGAACTGTGGGTTCCTGAGTAGGACTCTTCAGACACTTAGAATGCTACAGAAACAGCTTAGCTTTAGAAAATAAATAATGATGAATGTGTACACCCAATTAAGGAAACATACAAATGTCCTTCTACACTGTTATTTTTCTGTCATTCACAAGAGGTCAAATTAGAATCCCTACCCCTTAAGACTTGGAAGCTTTCCACCAACTAAGATCTTTTGGAACAGATATTGGTCCCTTCAACTGCATTATTTACTTCTAATTTCCAAACAATTTATATTTAATCTAGTACACACATCCTGTTTTTTTATAAAAATAAACATATCCATGGGCATTCCATTTGGTGCTAAGTAATTAGCTGGTTATTTTGAGGGACAGTTTTTCCCTTTCAAAAAGTCATAGAGATCTTATAACTTTTTAAAGATTCTCCACTTTAAACTACTTGTTTAGATAAGGTATTCTCCATGTTAAGCAGTTTTCCAGATTCTCCCCTTCCTCCTCAGCCTGGGCAGTGGTCTAAATCTGTTCACAGTACAGCTGTGATTCCACCCATCTTCCCTGTCAACCATATGCATTCCTCATGTGCTGGCTTTTGGGCTATCAAGCTGGAACAAGCTTTGGTAAAGCATCCTCTTCTACATCTTTTGATTCCCTGAAATTAACTTCTGGGCCATAAACTCACCTTTATGGCTTTCTGTGATTGTGATCAAGCCACAGGTATTTGAGATAATTCTCTGCTCGTCTGTAGGTCTCATTGACTGCATTTATACCCTGTAATTCTAAGTTTACGGTGTGTGTGTGTGTGTGTCTGTGTGTGCGCGCGCGTGTGTGCACATCTACTGAAGACCTTTAACATCTAACCAAAGCAGTTCAAATATTAATGAGTGAATAAAAATTGCTGTCAGAACTGTAGCTGTATTGCAGTGATCTTTTTCAGAAAAGCTTTTCTCCTTTTTTGATTCTACCCCGAGACAGGGTCTGTAATCATATAGGACAATTCCATAAAACTCTTTTTATTCTCCTCCGCAGTACTTACCCCTGGTTTGGTTAAGTGAACAGCTAGTACTCTACTTTACCCCCCTGAGGCCATAGGAAGAGTGACCAGACTTTTAAGAGAAACAGATGTACCGCTCAACTTTTTTAAGAGACACAGACAAGTGTTGGTGGTTGAGCTGAATATGTTTGAGTTATTGAGGTATTGAAGAGATGTAGAACAGCAGACAGGAAATCTGTGGCTGCTGCAGACTTGAGAAGTTTGTCACATCCTATTTAGTCATAAAAGCCACTCAAATGTGCTTTCTAATCTGAGGTTGATTCCCCCGCTGAACACCTAGAAGCTTAACTGGAATACACATAGTTGCAGAAATGCATGCTTTGCAATTGCGTTTGAGTGGTTGAACTTCTCTATTTCTCACAAACAGGTAATAACAGAAAGAGAGTGAGTGTTAAGCATATGTGAGCTCTGGACCAACCTCCTGTAAATGAATGCACAGTAAATTATGAGCTGTAGTGAGTACATCAATGTTTATCTGATTAATTATTTACTTTGGCCAACTATTTGGTGCGAATCACAGCTGCCTCCTGATGAGGTCTGCTCCCATTTGGAACACACACAAATGGTTTTTTGAACACACACCTCTACATCTACAAGTCCCCAGAAAGAAAGCATCTTGCGCCTGCGCAACATGACAGACACACCTGCGATTGCACTCCCTGGTTATCTCCCAGAACTTAAACTGTGTGTTCCCGGATTTAGGGGCCAGCGCTTCACAGCGGCCTGGGATGTAACCCGATACTGAAAGCCATTTGGAAAGTGCAGGATATCCTCATATAGTCCCTGTGAAAGCTGCACCCGTTCTCACTCAGGGGACCAGCAGTCATCTGAACTCCCGCTGACCGGGGCGAGCTCATCGGACCCCCGCTGTGCGACTCTCTGTGAACTCCCACCACGACTCAACGACTGCAGTTCACAGACCTGGAATAAACAGGCTCGTTTCCCCCAAACAGACGTTTATTCTTGCTTCAACCTGACGGCCTACCTGTTCCTCTCGCGGTCTCGGTTTCTCTGCGTCTGTCAAGGTCACTTCCTCTGTAGGTGGAAAATGGCCCGATAATTAACTTCATGACTAACCAGCTTGCCAGAGTTGCTAGGGCTGACTGCCCACTGTATCTTCCCACAAGCATGCCTGTTTTAGAAATGCCAGCGCTAAACTGTTTTTATAGCTCGCTTTATTTTTGATGGACATTTTTTCCACAGACTGCCAAAACTAAAACGGCAGCTTTTATTTATCTGTATCTCGCTTAGTACATGCTTTACTGTTAAACTTCTCTTTCTCGGTTCCTTATGTTTGGTCACGCTTAGGCGCGGTGGCTGTAACTTTAAAAGGGACCCCACACGTTTCTAACGGAGTACTTGTTTGTGTGTGATCTCTAGGCCCGGCCCTGAATCACACGCTCAGTTTGAGAGGCAGTTTTTAAGTGCACCTCCAGCGAACGCTGTTTTGTAGCAAGATGAATGGTATGGCGCTTGGCTCTCAGCAGATCTCCTCAGCTTGGTGAAAGGAAGAGCAGATGGCTGATGTCTTCTCACACATAAAAGGGCTCTGTAACACACTGACAGGTGTCGGGTTGCAGACGGGGTGCGGGGGTGGGGGTGCAGGGGCGGTGGTGGTGGGGGTAGTTCGGCCGGTGTTTGGGGGTTGGGGGAGGGGGGCAGGGGGGCGGAGGCTGACCACACAGTTCCTCATGCTGCCTTCAGTGCCAGGATGTGGATTCTCTTGCTCGGAGTTTACAGTGTTTATGTTGTGGAGATTTGTGGCCCTGTGAAAGATGGTAATCCTCCTTTGATTTCTGAGCCGTATTTATACCTGCATATTTATAGTTCTCATTACTTATCCTGTTGTGTGTATAAAAGTAGTGGGTTGCCAGTGTGGTGTTGTGCTGTCGGCAGGGCTCCAGTTGAATGTAGAATGTGCTTGTTTGGTGGGTCTGTTCTTTACATCTCATTGTGCTCCCCAGTGTAGCGTGCATATTTTTTCAAGGGGGTAATTACCCTCAATGCCAGCCTTCCTTCTAATTTAACCTACACTTTACAGTACACAGCGAAAGAAAAAAAAAGTGCGGTGATATAGTTTATATGCATGTTTCTGAAAGTTACTTTATATTTAGTTTACTTTTACTAAAAATCATGCAGCCAGCCTGGCGGGTTTTTCTGTGATTAAATTCAAAATATAGACCGCAGGTGGTGATGGCTTTATGTGCTTTTTTGGAATTTGTCAGCAAAAATACAGTGCCTGTATGTGCCTGTGTAATAATAATGCTCTGTATGGTCCCTGGCACCCTCAGAAGTTCTTCACATGGCTGTTTAACGTCTGGTTACCTCATGTTCGCTGTTCTGCTGGTGTGCTAAATGTTTGTTTGGCATTGCAGAATGAAGCCAGGATCTGCAAGGCGAGACACAATGAACTCTCAGCCTCATTGAACAGGCAGCCGTGGATCCTTGCGCCATTGGCAGAACTGACAGAGAAGCCATCCCTGGAAACAATCTCAATAATCGCGTCCAAGAATGAGGATCAAATACACAATTTCCTTCATCTTTATTGTGGCGATAGTCATCATCGAAAAGGAAAACAACATCATCTCAAAGTAAGCCGGCTTTAATGACCAGCTACTGTTATGTAATTTACTATGTCTATTAAATCCTTCCCTGTTTCAGTAAGCATACAGTTATTTTTAAATGTGTGTACGTGGGGGTGATTGTTGTTTACTATTTAGATGTTTAAAGGGTAAGAATTCAACATAATTTTCAAGACAGATATTATTAGAAATGTTATTACTTATTTTTACTGCAACCAACTATGAACAATGCTTGTGACTCTCAAGAGTCTTCTTAATTTATCTTTCTCTTGTAGTTCACTGAACAAAAGGGGTTCAGGTCAGTAGCTGCTGTGTCAACATTTGAATTCTCCTGACCACCTTGCGTCTGTCTCACAGGGTCTCCGATAAGCTCACGCCCAGGCAGACGCCGCAGACGCCGCTGCAGTACAATGTCTCCGCCCACCTCCTTGCCAAACGCAACGGGTCCTACCCGTCCCTCAGCAAGCTGGACCTGGCCTTCCCACACCTGAAGAGGCGCCTGGAGAACTTCACCGAGCAGGCGGAGGGCGGCGGCAGCGGCGGCGGCGGCAAGAAGCACATCCTCCTGATGGCCACCACCAGGACCGGCTCCTCCTTCGTGGGCGAGTTCTTCAACCAGCAGGGGGCCAACATGTTCTACCTGTTCGAGCCGCTCTGGCACGTGGAGAAGATGCTCACGCTGGAGACGGGCGGCACCAACGCCACGGCCTCGGCCAGGGCCTACCGCAGCGTGCTCCAGCAGCTGTTCCTGTGCGACTTCAGCCTGATGGAGACCTTCATCAACCCCCTCCCGGTGGACCACGTCACCACCGCCCTCTTCCGCCGGGAGTCCAGCAGCTCGCTCTGCGAGGAGCCCGTCTGCACGCCCTTCGTCAAGAAGGTCTTCGAGCGCTACCACTGCAAGGTCAGGCGCTGCGGGCCGCTGAACCTCACCCTGGCCTCCGAGTCCTGCCGGCAGAAGGAGCACCGGGCCATCAAGACGGTGCGGGTGCGGCAGCTGGAGACCCTGCGGCCGCTGGCCGAGGACCCCCGCCTGGACGTGCGCTTCATCCAGCTGGTGCGGGACCCGCGGGCCGTCCTGGCGTCCCGCATGGTGGCCTTCTCCGCCAAGTACAAGAACTGGAAGAAGTGGGCGGTGGACGGGGAGGTGCCCATCGACGACGACGAGGTGAAGAAGCTGAAGGGGAACTGCGACAACATCCGGGTGTCGGCGGAGGCGGGCCTGAGGCAGCCGCCCTGGCTGCGGGGGCGCTACATGCTAGTGCGCTACGAGGACATCGCCCGCTTCCCCATGCAGAAAGCGGCCCAGATGTACTCCTTCACCGGGATCCCTTTCACCCCTCAGGTGAAAGAGTGGATCCTTAAGAACACCCAGGCTTCCAAGGAGGCCAGCGGCGTGTACTCCACGCAGAAAAACTCCTCAGAGCAGGTGGAGAAGTGGAGGTTCAGCATACCCTTCAAACTGGCCCAAGTGGTACAGAAGGTCTGCGGGCCGACAATGAGGCTGTTTGGCTACAAGTTCGTTTACGACGAAGCGACACTGACTGACAAGACTATCAGTTTGCTCGAAGAAAAGATGTTTAACTTCCATTAACTTTTGTGTTCGTTTTGACAAGATGAAAACTGGAGAAACCTAAATATGTAGCGTCGAGGGAATGTGTTGTAAATATTTATTGAGTTCAGTGGAGAAGGCAAAGCCGTAGGAGGACTGTGGGTACAGCCACAGTACGAACCTTCATCAGGGCCGGAAACTCCAGGGTCTGTGCTTTACACTTGAATCACTTGAAGACTCAACATTCATTAAAGGGGAGGCGACTCCAAAGAGCAACTGACAGCAGAGCCGACCTGATTTAGCTTGTGAATTATTTTACATCAAAGCTGAGTTATGCTGCCATCAAGCTTTTTATTATGAAAGTTGAAGGTAAAAGAGTTTTATTGAGATTGATGGTGTCCTTCATCTGCAGTACAAAACACACTGAGCATATTAATAATGGATGGCAATAATTGTGGTTTTGATGAAAGCTTGATGTGGTTTTAGTGCTTTTCTCCTGCAGTTTCTCACTCATCTACCTGCAGTAGGGAGCCCCCTTCTTTGATGATGTGAATAGGAAACCTGAACAACATAAGAGAGTGTTGGCCTTTTTTTTTTGGGGGGGGGGGTGACTAAAAGTCAAATTTCAATATCTTGACATCCTTAGGACAGAAATATAAATCACTGTATATATATATATAATCACATCACTGTTTTGTCAGAATCAGAAATTATGTTTGCCTCAGGGTTTTGATGTAAGGCTTTCGAGATTTGAGACTGCTGACCTGCTGTTGCCAATTCATTTTCTGTACTGATCACAGCTCTTATGTTTCACAGATTTTCAGATGTACTCGGGTCAGTGTCAGTTTTCTCAAGTCCAACCCTGTGCCACAACGCAGGTTTGGCCATTACATCATCACCATTTGGCAAGCTAACTGCTCAACATTTATAATTTATTGAAGCACATTTTTCAAGTGACTCATGGGGTATTTCATTACATGTGTCCGGTTAAACATGCCTGGTTAGAATTTAATACTGTTAGAGATTCAGCACATTTGATATGGACACTGTCGACAGTTTCTGAGACCGGATTAATTACAGCTGATTAGCACACCTGAAATGCATTCGTACGATCTCTTCAAATGCCAGTCTTTATTTGGACTTTTCCAATGTTGTTTGTCATACACTTTCAATTATTTTAATATTTTATTTTAAGTGTGCACTCATTCATACCAGTTTATCGAGTTTGTCACCCACCTCTAATTGGGCCCTAATTACATTTGTATTTTTATGCCAAGATAATTAATGAACAAATTAGTGATGCTGCTTAAATTCCCAAGATAAGACCTGAAATTAAAACACGTGCCCAAGAAAATTAATACTTTGGAGATTCGCTCGGTGTCTACATACAATATTTAAAAGTATATATTTCTTAAAGAAACAGAGACCTCAATGATAGCTACTGTAAATTCAGCCTTTCTATGGAAAGTCTTGTGGGTACATGGCAGTTTATTTTTGATAACTTATTTAAGGCCTTTTTGGAATGTGATGCATATGAACAGAGAGAAGGGGAGCAATGGCACTGGTGAACATAAAAAAAACTGGTTTCCAGCCAAAATTTTATCTCACGGCTCTGACACTGTCGAGAGATTCTTTAGCTGTACATTAGAAGTCATTCAGCTATACGTTAGTGGACTTGAGTGAGCCTGTGTGTGTGTGTGTGTGCGCGCGTGTGTCTGTGTGTTCAATAGAGTTAACAGTAGTGCTGAAGTGTTGAGTTATGGGAGGAAACCCATCTCTGTAAAACAGATGTTTACAGTCTTACTGTATGTACAGTAGACTTCCTGTCTGCAGCTGGTTTGCAGCGTTTGTTTATCTGTGTTTGTTTTTCAGCTCACAGAATCTCTTGACTGGTGTCAACCGACCAAACAACTGGGTTTATCTCCTCAAGTTGTATTTATGATTTTTTAGTTTTAAGACTCTATAGTTTTTGATAGAGGTGACCATAGTGAACTGCTTGGAAATGTATTGTACAAGTAAACTAACTATGGACATCTTTTGTTTGTTTAATGTTTCTATGTCATTTTAAAAATAAATTTACCAAGTTATTTTATCAAATAAAATAGGCTGTTTTTTTATTCACAGGGTAAGCTTGCTGTTGATTTCCCCCCATTATGGATTTGTGTTAGGAAAAAAAAGCTGTTCTCATGGTTTACTTGAGGAAAAATCCAGGTGGACTTTCTGGAAAAAGGTTGTTCCTGTGTGCTGAGCTTATTCATTTGGGTGTCAGAGGTCAGAGAGTGATGGCCAATAAGGCCAATAAGGTCATGGAATTTTCTAGTAGGATTCCAGCACACCAGTGGAAATAATGCTGACTTAAGCTATTGTTACAAGACTGTCATCCAATAAATGCTGTCTTTTAATCGTAAAGCTGTTTTGTGCCATGAAATGATTACGTTTCACCCCTGGAAGAAATCAAACTATACAGAGAGCTTTTTCATACATTTAAAACCAATCGCAGTAACTCACTGAAATATTTTTAGCTGTTGGTTGAAATAATATTCTGAATTACTGTTCCAGTTTGATTTAGATGTACAAATTAGCTAACAGAACTTTAATAATGAAACTAAAGCTATGTTATATTATTACCATACTTTAAATTTATACTAATATTAGTTATTTTTATTAGTCTATATGTGTCCATGCTTCCCAATCAGTTTTACATTATGCATATTTTACTTCAGCTTACCGTGCTGTAATGTGAAAATTGCAAAACCTCTGCTCATCACCGTAAGTTAGGTGTGAGAAAGAAGTGTGATTAGAAAAAAGTAGCACATTTTGTTCCTAAAAACGACTTCTATTCAGTGACAATTTCCTGATCCATGTGGTTCATTACGTCAGATTTTTCTAGCACAACAGTGCCATTCCATAAAAAGTTCAGGCAGTGTGCAAACTGCTATAATACTGCCTATAAATCCTGTTTAAAAATGGCCCGCTCGATAGTTTCGTCTTTTAAACAGCTAACCGCATCTGCTCAAAAGTACAGAACTTACAGATTGCTCCTGGAAAGTGAATGCTAAATATGACACAAACATGGCTTGTCCAACAGTCGTCAGTTGGGGTAACATTTTATTTTTTTAAACTGTCTACAGAATGATTACTTGCTCGTTTTCTCAAGCGCCGGTTTCTTTCATTTCCCTTCCCGGGTCTGTTGGCGGCATTTGTGTTTGCACTTCGCCCAAACCGACTTCTAGGCAGCACCCATGCGGAGGCAGCTGCTGTGCTAGCAGTATGGTAACTTCTGTACTGCCACTGCTATTTAGGTCTCCCAACGTAGCAATTTCCCCTGCTTCACATTCAAATGCGGTACAAATCAGACCACACCCTCCCACACTAACCCGGGAGTCCAGCGTGACTTGTGTACAAATCCACAAGCGTACTGCATATACATGCACACACACACACACACACACTGTGAATTACCAGTTGCCCCCTCTGCATGGTGCACATCAGTGTCCAGTTTCTGGTGGGTTGCCAGTGTTGAGTGGTGCGCTGCTCTAAACTCACCGAACAGACCGGCCAGCTGGAGCTCACTGGAGACACCCCCCCCGCCCCCCCCCCGTCCCACCAGGCAGACACACACGGGACACCATCTTTACAGCTCCTGATTTATGGGCACCTCAGTCAGCACTGCGAGGTTCCGCTCTCCTTTTCTGGCTGGATTTGGACAGCTTAGCCATTTCCTTTTATAAGTGATAAAGGTATGCTATGTTTACAGAGGTAGCATAAAAAGGCCATTGTGTCATTTGCCTTCTCACCAATGCAGTCCAAAGTTTATTCAGCCGCAGAATTTGGGTATATCAAGAGGCAAATATCGACACCTGTGGAGGAACTGATAGTAAAGAGATGTTTTGGAGACTTCCAATACTAACAAATAATAATGAAAAGCCGTTTGAAATATTATGTTCTGTATAAATTTAATGTTTTTTTCTGACAAGGCACACAATGGAACATCTTATCATTTGAGTACTTTGGTATCATTAGGAAAAAGGCTAATGAACCAGAAGCTGTGGATAAAGAAACTCTAGTTCTGTGGGCTTATTCAAGAATTGTACATGTCTTTTGGGTGGAGTTTTTTGTATGGTTGGGGCAAATATAGAATATAGAAACCACTTTCCGCTGAATTAAAGCCTCATTTTCCCAGTGAAAAAAAGGGCCGCTTGACTCCACCCTGCTGCCCTGTTATATTGTGCTGTGCCACATCATAACTGTAGGGACTGAAATAGCCTTAACAAAGCACAGCATGCCTGAGGAATGCCCAGCCATCTTTACTGTAGCGAATGTAAATGGATGAGGCCCAACAGTCAACAGAGACAATCAAATGCATTATCATCACCTGCAAGCATTTAGACCCACCTGAAATGGCACTTTTAATGGCATGTCACTCAACCACCTTCAAAATATTTGTATGGTAGCTTGTATTTATCGACTGAAGTGCTTTTCCGGGTGTTTATTGCACTGGTTAAAAGCCTCAGTTTCAAACCAGGTTCAGTCTGGTACTAGTGGGCATGGTCCTAATGTTGAACAGGCATTCCTTTTTAATAAAACAAAATTGAACTTTTTCTAAAATAACAGCAACTATTAAACTGAGCGTTCACGTGATGAAGTCCCATGTTAGATCCATCTCCTTAAAGTTAAGGGAAACTCAAAGACTGAGCCAAAACGGGTTCTGTGATAATTGGCTGGATCAAATGACACACCGTATGTCAGCAATCTCTTATTAAGTTGCAGGCCCTCCTCCTCGGCAACGCAAATC
Source organism: Anguilla anguilla (assembly GCF_013347855.1). Lineage (NCBI taxonomy): Eukaryota > Metazoa > Chordata > Actinopteri > Anguilliformes > Anguillidae > Anguilla > Anguilla anguilla. Next base: position 10,495,758 of record NC_049202.1, on the reverse strand, counting down.
AGATCAAGAAAAGAGATTTATTTCCAAGTCCTGAACAAAGGACCAGTCTTATACTGAGGGACATAAGGTAGCTGCAAGTAAAATGGTGTATGAAAATATTCCCCCAGTTTAGCTGAGCTGGAGACTGAGAATCCTGCATGCAGCAATGCTTGGTGTAGTTGTTTCCTTATCGCCCGGACACTTTGCAGACAAAGAGCTGTTTACACTGACTTCAACAACTGTTTAGAAATAACTGCTGGAGTAGTTTCAAAAGGACTAAATACTCTTGCGTCAAAAGCTGCACGCTGGGGTTTTAATGGCTGTTGTATGCATTAGTTTAATGCTGCGGATGTCCTCTGATTATGGGCTGGAGACACAAAGATGAAAAAGCAGGTTATGTGAGAAATGAGGAAGGAACGCAGCTGGATACTTATAGGGCAGGGGGGGGAAAGTCTGCTCATCAAAAGGCCGGCTGATCATGCTCATCTGACAGTAAACAGCAATGAGGACCCCTTTCAGACACAGCTGCGTTTGAGGCCAGCGCCGCTGGCTGAATTCATCCGTCTTTCGCCCTCGCTGCCAGGGAGGCTGCAGTCCTGTCGCCGGCAGCCGAAGATTAAGAGGTGCGGAGAGAGAGAGATCTGAGGACAAGGGATTTTCAGACCGATCCCAAAATGTCCGCCTCTGTCTCAACAGTTCAACCCGCCTTAATAAACGTTCTCATTTAATCAAAACTCTATGGTATTTCTTGCCACATTACCACTGAATTAAAGTAGATAATTACATGTTACAAAATGTTCATTGTGATATTCATAATTTTATTCATGTATTCATAACTGTAACACAGATCTATTTAATCAATGCCTAGGCCTGGGTTTTGAGCCTGGAAAAAGGGATGGGGTATTAGCTAAAGCTCCTCTATAGAGTGGAGGATGGCTCACATTTCTAGCAGCCATGTTTAAGTGGTACACCTGGGCCAGACATTTCTGGAGACACATGGATATAGTAATAATAGACTGTTAGTTTTCTGCCTAATCCCCTTTTACTCCGGGAAGACTTGGGGACCTGACTGTCAACATTTAAATATTTTGCAAAGGAACATTAAAATGACTTATTAACTAATTGCACGGTCATAAAATATTTTCATAATCATGTATTTTTGTTGCATCTTATGACATGCTATTTAACTTAAACCCCTCTGTGGGAAAATAGATTATGAGCGACTGATGTTTGGCAGTGTGTACATTCTTCTGTCCAGCCTGATTTTGTCACAGCCACCCTGAACCCACTCTCTACAAATCTGTAAAATAAGATTAGTGTCTGACAGGACATGTGGATGGAATCCAGCAGCTGATCTCTTTTATACGGTGTACATGGCTTGTCTTATGGATCCTGCATGCTCGTGACTGTGCTCCTGATTACATCGGTCACACACAGGAATTCTGTTCACATTTTCCTGGAATTCTTCTCATGTGGGCGACAGGAACAAGATGTTAACCAACAGCTGCTCTTGTGCCACAAGGATGAAATGCGGTTTGGCTTCTAGCTTAGAGCCTAGCCTAGAGTCCTTCGCCTCGACACAATGTTCAGTGGCATGCGCCCTTTAGCACAAAGGCAGCTACCGTACAATATGATGTATTGCTATGCACACAATTATCTGCGGTCGTTTTAGCTTGCCCCATGGATACATTTTTCTGTTTCAGTGGGTAGCACTGTCGCCTCACAGCAAGAAGGTAATGGGTTCAAATCCAGCCTGGGCCTTTCTGTGTGGAGTTTGCATGTTCTCCCCGTGTCCGCATGAGTTTCCTTTGGGTACTCCAGTTTCCTCCCACAGTCCAAAGACATGCCGGTAGGTTAATTGGAGACTCTAAATTACCCATAGGTATGACATGTGTGTGGTGAGTGAATGGTGTGTGTGTGTGCCCTGTGATAAATTGGCAGCCTGTCCAGGGTGTATTCCTGCCTCTTGCCCAATGCATGCTGGGATATCCTCCAGCACCCCCCATGACCCTGCCCAGGATATGCGAGTATAGATAATGGATGGATGGATGGATAGATGTTACATCGTGTTAAGCATGAAGCTAAGATTTTGGCTGTATTCAGCAATACCGTAACAATTTAGTGCCAGAATGAGGAAATGGGCTTGAGAGACTCATTTGGCGACCATTTTAACCAATGGTAGCCAATCAGCATGTTCATGAATCAACCTCACTTTGTCCTGGGAGCTGATACACAGTTTGGTGAACCATGGAATGGCTTTGTTTTTACTTGCGGTCTTTTTTATTGGCCGTGAGAAGTGTGCAGGTAACGCGAGAGCGTGAGACGGAGCCTGAATGTTTGAGTCTCACTCCAAAAAGCGTGAGAGCTGGCAACCCTACACACGGTGGAAAATGGCACAGCGGTCATGCTCGTTCTGCCATCATTTGCATGCTACCTAAATTGGTTTCATCCTTCATGCAACTGGCTGAAAGTGGTGAATGGAGTTTTGCAACTGCTTCAACTTATTACATCTGGGGCGGGGGGGGGGTGGGGGGGGGGGGGGGGGGGGGGGGAGACTGAACGGGATGCAAATTATGTTAGGCCAAATTATACTCTTAATGTAGTTACAGCTGTAAAGGCACAGTGACTGTGCTTATTTCATCCTGCTGGGCAGTCACAAGACTGGATCTTGTACAGACGTGCACCAGTGACCAGTCCAAGATACCACATCGGTGATGGACAGTCATTCATATTCCAAAAGGTATGAGAGCTAATGTATACATGCAATGTGAAAGTAGCTAGTCTAGTATTTTTTTTTAAACAAAAGGCCATTACAGTGTAGTGCATCCAGTCACAGAGGCAGAGATGGATAGTCTGAAGAAGGCTTGTGTGGACCTCTTGAAGGCACTCAGAGTTCTTCAGTAGTTCATTTTCTGTTAATACAGGAAGACTGAGAAATACGTTCAACAACTGGACTCATTTACCACAAAGAGTAAAAAAAAATCTAAGTAGTGCCTTCGTGTAAAACGTACATTAGGATCTGTCTCTGGTATGAGTGCAATAGATCCATTCTGTTTCCCATAAATTGTAGTTTCTACCTCCACCGTGCAATGTGTTTTGTATTACTGTTTTATGACTTTGGACCAGGTACCCTGTGAGCCACTGCCTTACTGCCGGTGAATTTACAACAAGAAGAGTTTGATTTAAAACCTGCACAGGAAGCAGCAACATGGGGTTACAAAGTGTTAACATGAAACTACAGAAGTTCTAAAGCTGCACACAGTTTGATTTTCAGACTGCTGTGCTGTGCAATAATCACATTGTTTCCTGCGCACATACATGCCATGGCTGCTACAGCTACATTGATTCCAGCTGTAAGTCACAGGTACAATAAATAAAGCATATGAAATTGCAAACTTTTCATAGGTTTGCATAAGTACACAACATAACACAAGCAAATGGCGAACATTTATTTTGAGGCTGACGGTAACTTTCTTAGGATAAAATCGGTCAGACTAGTGTCAGAAATCGCAAGACTTGGTGTCAACAGGATGACAGTAAACTCTGCTATCGCACCACATGTGGCTATGCCTTCCGTGTTATCAAAAAAAGCATCGTGACTCAGTGTCCTAGACACAAGAAAGATGCAAGTTTCACACAGTCTGAGTACAGGATAAAAATCAAACCAGAACTCTGAGCATTTTGGGTTAGGAATGCACATCACAACATTAGCCTGGGTGAGAGAAAGGGCATTATTGAAGCACTTTAAACTGGGGTGTGATTAGGTGGCCAGAATGAGAGAGCCAAGCCGGGAGTTTAGCCAGGGTGCTGGGGAATGACATCTTTAATAACCAGAATCTCAATTAAAGGCCTTATCAGAAAGACAGAATAATCACTACTGCATCATGCATTTCCACCAGTGCCCCATGACTGTATTCTTCTGTCCACCATCTTTTAGAAAATTCTAAATGTCTAGAGATACAAATCCACCAGGAAATACAAATAAGTCTAGGCCATTACATCCCCATCATGGTTAAAACACTTTATATTTGATTATTATTTATTTAGAGTGCATACTTCCCGTACTGGCCTTTTATTATATCAATTTTCAACCAGTAACGTGATTCATCATGCCCAGAGATAAGACCAATTGCAGTTGTGTCGTCTGCAAAATTATCAATACGATTGCAGTCACACAGAGCAGTAAAATCACATGTGCGTAGTGAGTACAGTAGAGAACTTAATACACAGCCCTGGGGGATTATTTCAATTATTAGCATCCTAGCATAGGCATCAGGACTCTCTAGGTGGGCAACTACAGTGCACAAGGCATGACACAACATCTTCCACTGAGCATTTGCTCCCTACGTGAATAAAAGCGGGTCTAGTGTAGCCAGGATGCACAATTTTATAGAAGACATCACCAGGTGTTCTAGACACTTCATAATTCCAGAGGTAAGCGCTACGGGCCAAAAGTCATTTATGCAGCTGATGGGGGACTTTTTGGGCACGGGAGTGACAATTGATTCCTTGAAGTGTTTGGGTACCGTGCCCCACTCCGGGTAGATGTTAAAAATGTCTGTGAGGACCGGGATGAGCTGTTCCGCACAGAAATTCAATCAGGGCTGGTGGCTGTCCTGGCATGTGTACTGGCTTCTGCCTTCCTCACCTCTCATTCCGAGAAGATTGGACAAGTCCAGCCAGTTGGGTCTCTCAGACGGAATGCTGGTGGCTCTGTGTTCCGTGCAGCAGCATGGGGTTACAAAGTGTTAACATGTAACTACAGCAGTTCTAAAGCTGCACGCAGTTTCCAGACTGCTGTGCTGTGCAATAATCATTGTTTCCTATGCACCTACATGCCATGGCTGGTACAGCTACATTGATTCCAGCTGTAAGTCACAGGTACAATAAATAAAGCATGTAAAACTGCAAACTTTTCATAGGTTTGCATAAGTACACAACCGTGCATCGAACCGAGCATAAATGTTGTACAGATATCCACGCAGTCTGTTATGTGCGTCTTTGTTTTCGAAAAGGAAATGGCCCCTAAGTCTTGCCACAGTCACCGGCGCACTTAACTGGAAACTGGCCTTCTAGCTTATCATACTGTATCTAGTTTATCTTATCTAGCCTTTTTTCTATAGGGAACTGTCGCCTGATTACAATGCATGCACATCGCACGCGTAGTGGAGTGTCAAGGAGGAGAGATTAAAAGATTGTTGTAAGGAGCGCAGCTCTTATCTGATCACGGGAATACAAACAAAGATGACAAAGATACCGAGGGGGTCTTTTTTAGGTCGCAGCTGCGTACTCTTCAGGATCACCCTCCTGCATAGCTGCAAACAGCAATCCGTCTGAGAACCCTGAAGGCTTGTTGTTGTTCACTCTTCAGACTCCATCTCCCCACTCATTCATGATAGAAATTTATAGAGAATTTTTCACAATAAGCTGATTTTTAAAATCAGACAATGTGGAAATATTAACTTCCAAACATCCCTCCTCATCAAAAATCAAATTTGATTGCAAAAAAAAAGTGCAAATTGAAAATTGATTTCAAATTTTCAATTTGCACTTTTTTTTCCCTTCATAGTAAATAAACAAATAAGACTGTATACCATATTTTATGTGTGCATTCAGTGAGCAAGAACCAAAAGCATGGCGAATAGTTTTTGCAGGTTGTTACAGAGCATGTAACTTCTTTGGCATGAATCCATCCGATGCAGGAGTGTGAGCCGTGGTCGTTGTGTGAAACGACCACTCTCTGAAATTAAGTGAATTCCTAGGACCTAAGAATATATCATTACATCCGTCCCATTACACGATGACAGCTCACCTCTCTGAAGTATGCACAGGCAGAACCTCTTTGTAGCGCACACACGTTTGCATACGTTCCTTTGTAATTTCACATTCCTAACATTTAACATCATCTCACATCAAAACAGTGAGGATAAAAGGAAAAGATTTAACTGTTACATACATTTGCTTCTTTTAAACAAGTAGTTAGAAGGGGCTACAGAACAGTGTACACCAGGTTTGCATTGTATATTCTATTCTGGTACAAACTATGTTTTTTTTTGAGAAAGACACAAAAATTAATATTAATTTGTATTATCTTGAGGAGCAATTGTCAATGAGTAAGAGTAAGTTCATCACTGAAGTAACATTGCACTTTTAGAACATTAATATGGCTGAAAGTGTATCCTGGAACTCTCTAAATATTACACGTCTACGCTACGGACTGGCAAGAATTTCACGACAAAAAAAAAAAGGAATTCCAGGCATTCCTGGTCTCCTCACTGTAATTTGTGACACAGACTTAACTACGTATCAACAGTAAATCTACCATTTTCACTAGTCCATATTAGGCTAAATATATTATTGAAACATTTCGTAGTTCAACAAAATAATATCTAAGGCTTTTGTCACAATTTTTCCAAAACCGAAGCAAACATGTGAGTTTTCCACATCCAGAGGGGCATGGGGCATCCAAAGGGATTTCCCTATGGCGAACTGTCTCAGGGGGTAATAAAATACCCCAAAAACCTCTTCGTACAATGTGTCACTGTTGAGAAAACTACCTCAGAGAGGAGAGCCAGCCAGCCAGGTAGGTTTTAAACAGGCTATTAATTTCCACTTCTTCTTCATATTGCATTGTGATGAACAATCTTTGCCAATGCTCATTAGGGTCACATCAATGGCTCCTCTGTTTCGCCACCGTCCCCTACAGCTCACTTTCTAATTCAGAACGCCTGCCAGTCTCCAACGAGCTAATGTAGGCACCTGTGAGCTCTCGCTGAAATTCAACCTCTTGCTGTTAACCAATTCCGTTCTACTCTGATTCTGAACTACCGGGACATAGCCGCGCCCAGCAAGGACACATTCAGGTGTGGTGTCTGCAGGTCTGGCTACTGATCCTAGAGCCACATTAAATATTGCAAGGGCTTTGGAGATCAAGTTGATTCATGGATGGTTCCATTTCCAACATGTGTGTTGAATGTGTGCTTGTGTACCACAAAAGGACCCTACAAAGTCGGAAAAGTGGGGCGACTCTGCCTGGTCCAACAATTGAAATTGAATTGAAACAATTGTTGCCTGGTACCCGTCTCTGAAGGCGTCATGATCATGGTCATGGTCATTGCAGAATTCAGATCAGATTAACCCCCGTGTGTCTCCAAACGGGTACGTGAGGCTCATTAGAGGACTACTGCTACCGGGCATTTCTCCAGTAAGCACTAATAATCATCGCTTCTGACCGTCTCATTATCAAAACACTCCCACCCTGGGCCCCACAGTCTCCCTTCCCTCCGGGGGCTTTCAACCTAACTGCTCGCTTTCCCCTAATGTTGTGTTTACCCTACAAAAAAGTGCCCATTTTCACTCCGGAAAGCAATTATGAAAATGACTAGCCAATCCCTTCAGAGGATACCCCCCCCCCACCGTCCCTTGACGGATTAAGCATAGAGAGATGAGCCCACAACATTTATTTCACAAGACTTTAAGGCTGTTTCATTTCCTGTCTGGTGTTTTGATGACTAACAGATGATTTGAGCTGTTAAAAGGTATCTGAAGAGCACATGCTCATCACGTTGTTTCTAATGTCTGTATAATAATAATAATAATAATAATAATAATAATAATAATCGTCATTATCATCATCATCATCATAATAATGCTGACAATAATACTAATGCCACAAGGTTCTTAATATGAATATTCATTGACTACAAACAACATGCCTGGTGTGGTGTGAAACATCAGCCATTTTGTGAAAGATTTCTCACCGCTGACCTCAGATAAAGCTGAGGAGCTCTGCACACGCTATCATTACAATGGAACTGATAACTCAGCAAGGCACCAAATAAGGAGTCTTCTCAAGCCCACTCAGAATATCTGACCAACGTCTGAGTCTCAGGCAAACTCAAATGGAATGTTGTTATTGGCACATTAAAAGCCCAGAAGCAACACACAATGTAAACAAAACAAAGACCCCTGACAGAAAAGCACTAAGCCAAGGCAGCTTAACTACAGTTAAAAAATAAGATACATGCTAAAGTGCAAAGCAGCAACTATTCACTTGCTCTGGCAAACTCCACTGTTTGAATGAAAAGCTGGAAGATGATTAAAATAGCCCAAACTTAATAGCAGACTCAACCCAGGCCTTCAAAACGTGTTACTCAAAAGTTAAAGCCAAATCATATTGCTGTTATACTGAATCAGGGCTTCACATAGCACATCAATCTGCGTGTCCTTGCAGGTAACATGTGCTGCTCTACAGAGCCCAGTACTTTTCCTTCTCAAAACAAAGACGGCTTCCGCTCTACAAGGGCTGCGCCTGTGGCGAAGGACGCAAGGAGAACTGCCAGCTTTTTTTTTTCCGAAAGCATTAGACCATTCCCCTTATCTCCCCGCCACCTCCTTTACTTTGGACGGCTTATTTCTTTGGGGGTTTGAGGCTCTGTGAAATGGGTTCCACTTCAAAAACTCCATGATATTAGCTTTTCTCTTAATTTAGACTCTCAAACACCTTCGGGTAGAACAAAAAAAAAGAAGTAAAAAGCGAGTTACCGGAGAGTATGAAATCCTCTTATGCAAGCACTTTCAGGTCAGTAGCACATGAATCGCATTCCCCCCCCCCCCCACCCCCCCCACCCATGAAGGTTTTGGAGGGAACCCTGCTTAGCAGTATTAGTTCAGAGATGTAGCCACGAATGATGGACTTTAAATATTGAAATTGATTTGACTACCAAAACAGCGAGCAGCGCCGCGAGCCTCTTTTCATTACGCGTCTCTGAGAGGCACACGGAACAATTAAGCCCTTATTTGGCAAAGGCCACCGCGACAGCGGCTGTGGAATCTGTGAGTAAATGTGAGGGGGCTGGAACAGAGATAGCGTGGTCACCGGAATATCCGAGCAGGTTCCGCACGGTCAGGTACGAAACAAACACACCCAAAGGAGGGCTATTTTCAGTTCTCTTCCACGAGCCTCGTTATGACATTTGCTTTCCGACAGATGTTGAATTTCGGGCAGATGGTTGGGAAAACGCACCTAGACTTGGTGTTCCCGAACTCGCGTAACGTCTGTCCGTGTTTAAGTCAATAAATAAGCTTGACTAATTTTCTCCCACACAGCGTTTCCCGAAATGGTAGGAGGCAGCCCGTCCCACTAGTCCTGTTGCCCTGCGCTTTCCCACAGGAAAAAGACAGAGAGAAAGAGTGCCTTGAACAGGCTGTGACACATGTGTAGCCTGCACTCCAGACCTCAGAGATCATTGTCCGCAAAAAGAAAAGTCCCCTGGTAAATCCTCTGGACTGGGTGAAGAAAGCAGAGAGTACTGCTAATCTAAAAATGAGTCTGAGCTTAAGGAGCACCAATACTGAAGAGAGGACTAATGCAAAAATGCCACCAACAGCATTTCTGCAAGCTGCGCTAACTTCAGCACAACTTCGTAATTGTTTAATCAGTGCTAAATTAGGCTTTTTCATCTATCTAGTGATTCAAGTCATTTTCTCAAAGCTGAGGTAATTAGATCATTTGTGCTGCGCTAAACACAGTACATCTTTTAAGATACAGGGCACGAGATTACTCTCTCTCTCTTTCCATCTCTCACACACACGCAGGCACACACACACACACACACACACAAAATGTGAAGAAATAGCAGTACCAAAACAGTAAATATGTACAATGGCTAGTGACAACATCATGGGTGTTTAGTCTGTCTCATGCATCTGGTTTTGGACTCAGCACAGAGATTTATTTGGAGCTTGGATGTGATTCGCCGGGAACGTTCTCTCTGTTTTTGTGTACTCAAGACACAGAAACAGTAGCATGGCTCCAAGGGGCCTTTTTAACAGACAAAACAGCCTTTCATTCGTTTGGATTTTTAAGGATGTGTAGACATACAGGGGCATTTTTCAGAGTGCAGTCACTGATACACAGCTACTTCACTAATGCGTGTATCCTGATATACGGAATACGGTACAGACTGAAAGCATTAACTATGTGCATGCTGTGTAGAGACAGATTCAAGAACACATCATCCTCTACTGTAATTTAGTTTGAGAGAATGACCCATTGGCTTATAAAAGAGCATGGACTGACTGCAAACTGGATGGAAATTATTTTCTATGGGTAACTATTAATCCACAGTGTATGGTCTTCATAAAAGTATATTCTTCATAAAGAATAAATAAAATATGAAAAAAGAGACCAGACATTTTATCTTGGTGTTAGGATTTGAAAAAAAAAAAAGAGGGTTTAAGTTGAAGTCATTTTGAGTCAACACCCCATCTGCACATGCCTCTTTTTGAAGTCTTGTTTTCCTTCCTAACTTCAAACCACCGATTGCGCCTCTGGATTTATTGTAATGCCAGTCACACCCACACACCCACACACTCCTCCTGTTCACTGTCCTGGGAGCCAGTGACTCCAATGCAAGAGCTAATCAGAGGTACAGCTTATCTTACTTGATCACGCCTGGTAACCTGTGGGCAGCTGGTGTGTTGTTTGGAGAAACGAATGTAGTTATTACCAGAGGATCCCTGGCTAACGTCCTACCTCTGGCAGGAAGAGGACTGTTGTGTCCCAGCTTGAATTTAATTCTGAACTCTGAACCTGTAGAGTTCAGAGAACCTGTAAATATAGAAGTCAGTTTGAAGGCCATGTCTGCACACATCTGGACACCAATAGATGTCTACGTTCAAACTGTTGCCGTAAAATATTTATATACAGACTGTTGAGAATACTACTGTATATGTGAGTGTGGGTGGGGAAAAACAGAAATATCTGAAAAATATGAGTATGTTATGCTTTGTGTCAGGCTTCCATGATAAATCTCAAGTGACACGTTATGTTCTGTGTCAATGTTTACCGTTCCCCTAAAATGAGTAGCAGAGAATTTTACCGAAAGTGGCCTAGCACTGAACGCATTTTCTCCCCGCTCTAGACAAATATAGCCACTGATAAGAGCTGAGGTTACAACTCTACGCACCCAATAAGCGCTCTGGAAAATTAAGATACTTAATAATGGTACTTTTAAAGGGAACAGAAAAGGGGGAAGTGTGAGATTTGAAACACGTGGAGCATTTTTTTCCACCCTGGCATGGAGTTTGTTTAAGAAATGTTTCCCTGTCCAGTGTAAGTACAGAACAGAAGGCTACAGTCATCTCTTACCTTAGACCACTTCAATGCCATCTTTTGTGCTTCAGAAGTGCAGGGTTCTACTTCGAACCTTCTTCCGCAGGGATTTTCCGGATTCACAGCAGACACAGTTTTTGACCCAGGCGCCATGTCGAAGTACAAATCTACCTTTAATTTAATTTAAGTTGGTAACATGCTCTAATACATGCACACAGTAAGCACACATCTTTTGCAAGCATGCTGTCCTGTTGGTTGACTTTAAGTTGAAAGAATGATCAGAGCAAGGCAAAAAAAAGTATAAAGCACTGCACCGAATCGTATGAAAAATGTAATAATATATGAATAATCATGGCCACATTCTGTTGCGCATCAAACCTAAATCTAATGACCAGGAAATTAGGACATAAAAGCCATAATGCCAGACATCAGACCACAGACATTGATTTCGAAAGGCTGGGCTGTTACAAAACAGCACAAGGAGGCATCCTTGAACCAATTAAAAAAAAGAGAGACCACAAAGATTACATCCATTCGAAACACCCCCCCTTTTCTCCCATTGTCTTAATAATGCAATAGCATGTAGGTTAGATTCCCAGTAGGGGCACTGCTGTTGTACCCATGTGCGAGGTGCTTAACTTGAATTGCTTCAGTAAATATCCAGCAGTTTGTCAAAAAAAAAAGTGTGCTGTGCAAGTTGCTCTGGATAAAAGCTTCTTGCTAAACCACTAATGCCCTTTTCTCCTAAACTTGATCTGCATTCTTTAGTTCATCTTTAGAGTTTCGGGACAAATCTGTGCATTACTCAAATAAAGAATGATCATACTTCCCATCCATCTCTTTTACACAGGTCAGGAAACTCTGGCATCCATTGCAAACACTTTTACATCAAAGAAATCAACACTAAGATCACTAAAGGGCAAAAAGGGCTAAAAGTGGTATAAAAACACATATACATGCAAAAATATATTTTGTCTTTTCAGGAGGAAGCTATTTTTAAAGGTAATTAAACCTGGATTAGGCCTTAATGACCCACGCCTGGTTTTCTCTGAAACTGTGACATTTTAGCTTTTATAAATTCTGGTCAACTCAGTTACAAGCTCTCGGGGAGCTGTGGGTCCCATTTGACTTTTTTTAGAAAGCCACAGTTTCCTTTAGATGTGTGTTTTATCTCAACATAAAATGAAAAGCTTGAAGGTCTGTAATTATTCTTATGTGCCTGTTTCACATAAAATTCGGTTTTAGTCAACTCATTCAACATGCATTGCACATAGACACATATGTCCTAGGCATTACATTCTTCTATTGTGTTCCAGGAAAAACCTTTAGAAGAGAGACAACTACTGTACACGTAGAACCTTTACCCCATTTAATAAAACTCATAACATGTATTCTCATATCTACTGAGGTGTTTTTTTTCTTATTGGTACGGAACTCACACAAAATGATTGGTGTCATTCATAGGGCACCCCATCCAATCAGGGAAGAGCTCACGTGAAAGGAACCACATAGCCATACAAGTAAGGGGAGACAAATCAACATCTCTATCCCATTTTAATGTGTGGTTCAGACGTGCTGAGACACGAGTGCATGCAGACAGAACACACTATAAATATCAGCCAGGAAATGCTTGCTAAGCCACACGGTCAAAAATGCCCCAAACCTTCCCTCTTCAAACATGAAGACCGACCATTTTCAAAAAAGGGCCACGCAAGAAAAGAAACCATTCACACAGAATTAATTATATTGCGTGCTTTTTCCTTTATTTGTTGAAAGTGTTGCCATGGATATCACAGAGCACTGACTAAGGGATCTTTATGTTAATAGAGTGACTTAATCACTAATGATAAAAGCCCCAAGAACTGAACAAGATGCATTGAAAGAATCTATTATTCTTCCTTGATTTTTAGTGCAGTGTTTCAGATATACTGAAAATATCATTTCTAGGATAGCTTGGCCATCACTCTGGTGTATGATTAATAATACCAAAGCATGTATAGGTATAACAATCCTGAAATGAGATATTTCAGCAGGAACAAAAGCCAGCATTCTGGGGGTCACCAGTACCTTACCCTGTGGACCAAAATAGATAAACGAGTTCTCCAGTTAAAGTAGTCATTTGTAACCTTCTTAACAGAGTATTTGTATCCTTGTTTGTGAATGCTATTCAAAAGGTCAGCTTGCATTGATGCTGGATAGTAGGTGGTGTTTTAGTAGGTGGTGCTGGTTTTGTAGGACCCAGGGTCAGAGGTCAACTACCTCTCTGCCACCAGCTGTTAAAACAAGTTTGGTTTTTTTTTCCCACAGCACACCAATCACAGTTTGCATTTGTTGAATAAAATATGCCATAGTGACTAATAATATAATAAGAGTACAGGTTCAATCAATAGCTCGTAAGAGACTTTCCCATAGGTTGCATAGTTGTGTATGTAAATCTGTGCTTTGAAAATGAACAATAGGGCCAACCCCAGGGGGGGAAAAAAAACAGAAGGACTGACTGGCACCTCTTTAAAGGTAAAGGTTCAAGTCACAGGTTGTTGTGTTCCAATCTGATGCAGTGTGAAGCTCTGCCAAACAGAATTGTAGCACAGCTGAGAAAGTCATCTGGTATTGCATGGGACAGCCTGAGCTTTCACTATCATTCCTGTAGTGCTGGAGCAGCTCGCTGCACCCTGTGACTTCAAGATGTGTACAGCCTCGCCCAGATGGTCATCCTCAGACCCAGTTCTCCATATGCTATATTTCAAAAGCAACCTCCCGTGACTTCAAATGGAATATGCAACTTTGACGTTCCCCTCGTTGCGAGACCCTTCATCTTGGTCAACTACAGACCTCCACGTGACAAAGATTTAAGACTTAGGAAGAGACAAGAGTCAGATGGTGCTGGAAAGATCAAGCATGAGGGCGTGGGAATCACAACATTCAATCAGCACTCGATCCTTAGCTTCCAATATTCACTGCAGTAGTTGAGGAAGCTTGACTTTGGCAGCGTGGTGGTTAGCCTGGAAATGGATAATATCAGTCATAACACAACTTTCATGAGTTGTGTGCCCTTCCATCTGAAAGCGGTAGTTCTCGCAACCACACAAAGACAGTTGTTGGGTGTGGCCACTCATTTTTTCAATTCACCCTTGTACCTACTGCACTTCCAAACTCCCCACAGGAGAATTACTCATCTGTTCTGAAGTACAATGTTCATGTATTCCCACTCATATGAGAGTCAGCCTTATTCATGCAAGAAATGATGAATGCAGTGTCATTTGACTAGAGAAATCCCACGGAAAGATTTCCCACGGAAAGATATCCTTAAATGGAAGAGGTATTAGCTGCACAGTTGCTGAAATCTCTGGGTGACACATATGTGAAAGAAAAAAACAAAAATGGTTATAAACACAAAGGATTTTTCAGTTTTTTTAAATGCTTCAAACCAGTAGTGGGTTCCAAATAACATTGGATCTAAGGATTAGCAAGTGTGTTCACAATGTTCTTAAGGAACAGACGTTCTCTTGTTAAGCGGGTTTCCCAAATACAATCATTAGATGGATTCTTAAGTAGGCAGTATACTTCAAATAATGTGAAAACTATGAACCACCGATGTACATGTCTCTGAACACCATCTTTATATTGGTCATACCTATCAATATAACCAAATCAGCCAAGAAACCTTGAAAAGGAGACTCCAGACGAGACTGCAAGCAGACTTTCTTAGAAAGGGAACACTGGGCTGTGCACAGTTAGGGTTAGGGTTAGGGTTCAGTAGCTTAGTAGTACAGTAGTAGGAAAAACACAGACTTCACTGACACACATACACACACTCTCACACACACATGCATACACACACGCACATTTATCAGAAATCACACATTAACACATACGAGTTCAACCAACTCGCTGCCATGTTTGTCTTTCCAATTTTTTGCTCACTTTTTCTTTTCGCCCTAGAAATAATACTGAGCGTGGGCCTCTCCTTTAAAAGGCACGTTGTGGAGGACAGGGAGGGCCGTGCAGCAGGAAACACGCTCCCACGTCTGTCTGCGCTCTTCGGGGCCACTCTGTCACACACACACACATACACACACACGGCAGCAAAATGAACTTTTCATACCTCGTTCCCAGGTCGTGCTTCATGCACAAAGCCTTTCTATGTGCGCTGCATAAGGCCAGCAGTCTTACGGCTCCACCTGAGACAAGGCTACGGTTCTCTAAATCTAATTATACAAATGGTCCATTTACTAACGGTTTTCTTTTTGAAAAAATTCTTTTTGGTCTGTGCTCTAAAAAGCTGAAAGTTCTGAGAATCGATCTGAGCTGAAACACAAAAGCAGCCGTGTCCCGCATGCCTGGAAATTCTCCACGCAAACCCTTTATGGCGGCTGCCATTTTGAGGTGGACAACTGCAGATAAAGGAACACGGCACAGCCCTGCTGTTCGCATGGCCACTCTTTCAGACGGGTTTCTGTGACTGAGGGCAGCAGAGAGCCCTTTATTGCACTCTGAGCCTGCCCCTCTCTGCAATTTCCTGCCATACTGGCCTTGCGCACGCACAATAACCTGTCAGGGTAATCCGCTCATAAAACACAGGTGTGCTTCCCTGGAAACACAAAGGATGCGATGCAGTGCTCCAGCGGGCCACCCTGAATGAGTGAACCGTGATTGTCTTTCAACCCATTCCTGAAATAATGTAGCCCTCAGAGCTGTAGGGTCGTCACCACGGAATCTGAGATGACTATGGGGTTACACTGAGACGCATCATTATTGCCTTTCTTTAAAAAGTGAAGAAGAGTGCTGAAGAGTTTAAAAAGAACGACATGTGTGTTGACTAAAGCATACGGACAGACACCACGCAATTTTAGGCACCAAAAATAAATAAATAAAATTTCATTTAAATTGTACTATAGATTTTACAGACACCATGGTATCTGGCATCAGCTGCTCACTCTCATATCTAATTTTGGCTTTGGCTTCAGAATCTTTGAGGAGAGGTTTTGAATATAGTTAAAAGTATGCAAAACATTAAGGTATTGATAAGAACATACAAGACTTTGTGTGACATCATACTTTCTGATGCTTGAGCAAAATCACAACCCTTTTTAGCATTTACTGAACGTGTGTGTATATTTCTATTAAATTATGAGCCATCTGTTAATTTGAATTTCTCTTTAAAATTTCCCTTTTTAAACAATTTCATTTGGCTATAATATTACCTTATCTCTTGCAATTTGAAAAAAGTAAAACTCTTTTGAGGAAAAGGCCAATAGGTGTTCACGAATTAAACCCATGGACATTGATTATGTTGTCATAGCAATCACACCAGCACTGAGGTTTACTCGCTGATGTTCTTTCGCTTGATTGGCAGGGGCCTGAATCCAGACATGTGATTTCCCCACAGAGAAGGCCTTCAAAGCGCATGACACACAGAGCAGGCAGTGAGAGTGGAGAGGGGCAGGAGGTAAGAGCAATCTCCCCCCCCCCCCCCCCCCACAGGACGCTCGGTCACAGGGGACGCTCAGATTCGGCACGTCCCCTGCACCAGAGGCCCAGGGAAAGGAGAGGGGGCGGCCTGCTGACTGAGAGGAGAGGGTAATGCCCAGAGGTGCGGAGAGCTGCAGTTTGAACACAGCTCAATCTCTCTGCTGCTACAGCTTCGGACATTTTCTGATGACACGGCCACGCTGGGTTGTGTATACTCACTGACTAACACCACAGGGTTCATATCAGAGATTGACTTTTATGTTCATTAATGCATTGGCAGGTCTTAGAAGCTACACTTTCAAGGAAATCACTATTACTTAAGTACTATGTGTAAATGTAAGGGTTATGTGTCTTGGGAATCTCAGCTGAGTATAATGTCCTGTGCATTCATGTATTTTTATTTTTTGTCTTTTGGTAATGCAGGAGCATTTGTATCAAAGAAAGATCCCTCTTATGTTGACTTACAAAGCGTCCACGTTTAGTGGAGTTGATTCTGAGTTCACGAGACAGGGCGTGGAGACACTGGCCATCAGTCCCTGTACCGGGCCGAGCCCCTGGCACGCTCCCTGATTTCAGAGTGCGCGGGAAAAATGACTACCTGCACATTCCGTACTCGCCTATTTGTGTGCATCCTTCAGACATTTGTTTAGAGTCGCCTCCCTGCATGAATTGGACAGAACATTCTACAACTTATAATCAAGGTAAGGCCTACAACATGCAATCAGGATGAGATGAGACGCACTGTACGTACAGTACACAAAAGTAAAAAAACATTCTCTCGCTCCGCACTCAGGATGTTACACAATGTTAAGAAAGTTCTTGCAGGAAAATAAGATTGAACTCTTTGCTACCCTGAGAATTCCCCCCAAAATACACCGTCCGCAATTATCCAATTAAAGTATTAATGTTCCCACTTCATTTTTTTTTGCTGTTGTTGAAATATGATTGCCATTTATAGAATAAATGAATGGGTTCACTTATCGGATTACAGCATATTCCTACTGCGCAGAAAACGTCACTTACAGGGTAAAAAATACAAGCTGGGCTAAAGTAATAGCAGAAAGCACGACCGACTGTTCCATAAATAAGGGCTGAGGTCTGTGGTTTCAATACGCCACTAATTCTAAAGTTGTCCTCTCCCGCTGCAGCGAAGGCGCCGTAAATATATAAACAAACAGACGTTTACTGAACTTTCGGTGAACGGTTTTTTTTGCGCACGGCACCGCTAAATCAGTGCTAATCGCAAAAAAAAAAAAGACCCGAAATCGTTCACCAGACGACGATTTCAGTTCAGGTTCTGGAGGCCGAACACCTATTAATTTGAACCGGGGGGTTTTCCGACGGGCCACAAACAGGGCGCGCGTTAGCGCCGGGTCTGTAATTCGCGGTTGAGTGGGTGGTATCGCATTTTGATTCAGGCGAAGCCAAGGTTTCTCTGGAATCAGCCGTCGCCGTTTTGTAGGGGATAACACGCCCTGCTCCGCGCCCTTGGGCTCAGGGTGAAGCTGCAGTGCTGAGAGACGAGAGCATTAGTCAGCCAGCCGTGTGCAGACCTGCAGGGACCAAGAGCCCGCTCTTTCACACACTCTCACCTGGACAGGTCAAAGAAACACTGCGGCCCGCTATTGGCAACAAAATAGAGTAAATTAAAGTGCCTTGGATTATTATAGCACACAAATTCACTTTTAGTCATTTACCCCCTTCATAATCATGGACACAGAAGGTTTTAGTGGACTGTTCAGTTTATATTGAATATCTTTTTAAGCACTATGATGGCCACAGTGGACCAGAGACCACAATAGTCTCATCAGTAGTGGAACAGAGTGAAAAAACATTTGGGAAAAGTCTATTTGGGTGTATTTTACTGACGAGGGTGAATTACTTGAAACACTAGCACTGAAAATGTATACAAACAAAAAAGCATCTGCTTTTCGAGAACCCAATTTGTATTAACGTCTCCTAAAAAAAAACTTTTTTGCACTGCTTATATGCAAATTTTAAAGATTTTAAAAAAGAGAACATTTGATGCTTGTCACACACCATATCCACGAATTAACCCTAAATCGATTGGGCATGAGCCACAGTGAAGAAAAGCTCCAACGGGGCGAACCTGCTCAAGACGAAAAGTCAAATGCCCTATATACACACGTTATGGTGAGCGAGCCCACACACTGGAACACAGTATAAGCTGAGAGACATGTAATACCTCGCTGCCCGCCGTGCTATTTCACGCTCACAAGGCATGGTCTGTGCGAGCGGAGGCAGATCTCTGTGGACGTTGCCGCGGGTAAGGAAACCTACGCGCCGGCTGCAGGTTGAATGAATCAAAGGCTCTCATTCTAGCCTGTGTCCCCCCCCGCCGGGCTCTGGAGGGAGGGAGGGCTCCATAAAGAGGCCACTTTTTCAGTGCCGAAACATGACTCATACTGTATGCTGTGTAAGCCCCCCTCCATACATGAAACTGCCCTACATTTGTCATGGATCTGCCATGACTAAACGCTCATTGAAAAGCATGAATCAAAGGTTTATCACCAACACATCTCACAGACACTGTGATTATGATTATTTTGATCATATTGTAGATTATTAATTCTAATTGGTGCATAGTGACTTTGATTAAATTCAGGCTAAAACGTGACACAAAGTTCATACAACTTGATTAATGTGATACATAACATAAGTCTTTTTGTGTAGGAATGAGTAACTGATGCTTTGAAAAGAAGTAGTGTAATGCGGATCCTAACAGGAACTGTAGCAGTAGAATTCAGGCCCATTTCTGAAGTGTTGAAGGTTTAGTTTTATGTTTTGCCAGCAGAGGGCAGCATGGTCCAAGACAACTCAGGTATGAAATTTATTATTAAATATTTCATACAAAGCTTTTCAAAGGCAGTTTTTGTGGTCTTTGATGCGCTCTAGCTATTACCCTTCAGTTTTAAAATCTGAATAGTAGAATTTTCTTTTTTGTTTTTCTCAAAATGTCAGGCTACTAAAATAAAGGAGTTCAAAACGTGTGTCAGTTCCCTTTAAAAATTAGTGCCAACTGTCCATCATCTAATCCCCTTATTCCTGGTCATGGGGGCTGGAGCTTATCCCAGCATGCACTGGGTGATAAGCAGAAATACAATCCAATCCATCACAGAGCACATTCAATCACCAATCCACCGAAGGGCACAAACACACTCATATCTGCAGGAAATTTGGACTATCCAATTAGCCTAGCCTGCAGGTCTCTGAGCTGTGGGAGGAAGTACCTGGAAGAAATACAAGAGAGTACATACAAACATAAGCAAACCCCACACAGAAAGGCCCTGGCTGGGATTTGAACTCAGGATCTCCTTGCTGTGAGGCGACAGTGCAAGCCAATGCACCACCCCAAACTTAGTGTCATCACCCTAGATAACCGTTTTTAATCAGTAATTCCAAGGCCCACGATGATTCCATTCAAAGGCACACCACACTAATGCACTCATTTCTTTGGAGACAAAAAAAACTGAGGAAAAAGCAGAAGTAATATGAAGAACTGAAAACTTAGCACTGACTATGGTCTTTTAATTTGTCTATGAGGGGAGGGCTTCATTAGGCCAGCCATATTGTGCCTCCCACAGGCCCGGGCTAAGGGGGGCGGGGTGGGTGGGGGGGGGGGGGAGGTGCTGGGCTGGGGGCAGAGGGAGGGTGGATTGTGTTGACAGATTTATGAGTCATTTTAGCAGGACTTTGCAGCTTTCCCATAGTCCCAGATTACCAGTAAATACTGCTCCCTCTTTGTTCTTTGTAGCTGAAGAGAGGAAGGGCTTTCATCTTTCTTTCCCTCTTTAGCAGAAAACAATCTTCCTGGTTGACTTAACACCCATATGTTGCTGACCATTTTTTTCATCTCTAATTAAGAATTTCACCAAGAGCTTATTGCTTTCAGCTCTTTCCAGGTGAGCCCATGTGTTAAGATAATCACAGTGACTGTCCTGTTGCCCACTTAAAAAGTGGAAAATAATTAATTGGCTGGTTTTGGGCACTGGAGTTTATTTAGCTAATCTCTGATTGCTTCCTGGTTTTCAGTAGACAGGAAATGTTTACAGTCCTCCACATTTTCCATCTCAGATCTCTGGTCTATGATGCTGACAAAACTGACCCTAGATCCCATATCCCGATCTCTATTGAGATAATACTTCAAATATTGTATATGATAAATTATTTAAATGCGTTTTTTGCAAAACAAATTATTACATTTTCAGAAAAGGCAGAGGTGTCTTCAAATTCCCAGAAATGTTGTTTACAAACCTCTAAATGGGGACTAAATGCTCCATGAAAGAAAAAAAGTCACAGATTACAGTTGTACTTTACCTCTAATTATATACATTTTGAAGCAGTGAAATGAAATAAAATGACATATGAATGTGTTGGCCCACGTTGCAGAGTTCATTTACTCTTTATGAAAGAGTTCAAGAAAACCAGCAGGTTTAAAGAAACAGGGACTGCGCCCTCTGGTGGCTGCAGTGTGCTATGGTGAATGTAAAGTGGAGAAGGGGAAACCGTAAGACTGTCCAAGTATTATTGCACACACAGGCCATCAATACTACATAGGCCATCAATACTAATACAACAATATTACTCTGTTTGCTAAAAAAAAAGCCTCATCCTCTTTATTAATTCCATTAGCAGAAATAACCTGAAAAATATAGTTAAAAGGCATACAACTAGAGAAATAACTGCACAATTTCCTGTTACAGTATTTTGATAGAGAGCATGTGGTATGTTTGACAGCCCCCGTTGAAGCTGTGATGCCCGCGTAAGACCGGCCACATCTTCCACCTTTCCATGCACGCCACATCAGATTAGCATCGTCGGCGCGTGAGAATCTGATTAAATCCTGTGCGCGGCAAAGTCAAATATTTGCAGTAACACAAAGAAAATTAATTGGGATTAATATAGTGAAACCGAAGTGTTGATACCACACACGTAGAACAGATGCCATCGAGCCTTAGGGAAGCGAGTGAACCAACAGGTTCGCAGTGATTTAGCTGAAATGATTCAGATGTTTCAGTCTGTGTAATACGACCTGTCAATAGCAGTTATCTGCCACGCAAAGTCAAAATGTCTTGACAAGATGGCACAGATATGAAATTGTATATGGTGAAACCTACTCAGCTTAATATCACTAACAAATAATAGCAATAGCAGCATTGATTATAAAACTGCTGGTTTCATTACGGACTGCCTATTGTGCAGTATCCACAAAAATGCTAAATAGGCAATATCACACACACACACACACACACACACAATATATATACATAATATATACACGAATATCTAGTGTGTGTGTATGTATGTATGTATGTACAGTATGTATATATATATATATATATATATATATATATATTGAGAGAGAGAGAGAGAGAGAGAGAGAGCACTTGCTATATATCAGATATATGTGCTTGATATACATATTTCTGCACAGCATGCTGGCTGTGGTACACCCCAGCATTCAAGCCGACATAATAGTAATTAAATAAGCTTGAGAGCTATTAAGGAGTAGCCTGGAAGGCTGTGAGGAAAATAGCAAGTTAGCTCATTAACATTAAGGACATACAGTATTCAGGATGAGTAAATCTTTCACCTTCTTCCCCTACTCTGGAACTGTATTCTTCACTGAATTCCTCGGTAACCAGATAGGGAGGACATGTGCACCGTCAAGGAGGACTAGCCACGCTACGCAGTTCCCCAACGCGAGAACAGCCATATCAGTTACACGGGGCCGCACAGTGGCTATGTGTTGCATGTCTGCAGCAGCAGCTAGACAGCACGCGCGGAGACAGACTTGTGTGATGTGTGCCTGTCGTTTGTATGCACCCTCTGACGACAACTCCTAACAACCCGTGAGTACAACATGCGAAAGGCAGTAAAAACAGCATGATGTGCACCGCCATTAGCCAGAACATTCCGGCTGTTTCCCTCTCCAGCATGTGTTTCACCACCAAGAACGATATTCATCACTCTGGGATACATCTTTATTGTTTTCACTGCGAATCATTACTTACAGGAAAACTACACACACGCACACACGAAAAAAAAATGAATTAAAAAAAGTAGAACTTTCAACTTCGATGCGTTTATATATCACTTGCCCAACGTCAACCTCAAGGGACACGTAGAATAGCTCTCTCATGTATGGTGCAGTTCACTGTGGCACAGATGGTGCCGGAAAATGATTGTTCCTTACTTTCTGCACACCCCCAAAGGAACCTCTTTGGCTCTGCGGACAAAATGTTTAGTGGCAAATCAACTCTGATAGAGTCATTTTATCCCTTTTGGATACATAAACATTCCAATTCCAATAATGCCAATTTCCTTACGCCGATGGGTAATCAGGAAATCTGCCCAGTGTGATATTGGAGTTGGTTGTGGCTGGCCGCAGTTGTGACATGGCCAGAAAGCCTATCAGAAGGCAGTCAGCCAAGCTGCGCAATTAGCTCAGCCAATCAGAGATGGAGAATGTGGGCTCCTGTGTCTCATGGAACAGTAGATATGGCTACGAGGCGCTGAGCAACTAGATGGCTAGGTAGCTTGTTAAATAATGCAGGTAACTAGGAGGCAGCTAATTTGCTAGCTGGCTACGCTCTTAAATCTTGGCAGCACGGTTCCAGCTGGCTAGCAAAAAATAAAAATAAAAACTGCAACAAACAAATTGGCATTAATGACAGACAGCTTTCTGAAAGAATGCATGTAAGATTAAAAAAAGATATTGGATAAATATATTTTTAGTAGTTCTTGTAACACATATCACAGGGAATAAGCTCCTTGAGCCTGTTGTAACAACAACGATTCCCGGTTCCAACATCCCTTTTTTTCTTTATCTCATGGTTTATCATTGCCGCCTGTGCTTTTCTTGTATTACCTTCAGATAACGCCATTTATCTCCCGGTTGTGTTTGTCTTGGCTTCTGCGTTCTGTGTTCTTTCCTCTCGGCCAGCAGCCATACCACTCTGTGACTTTTTCCCGGCCTGACAGCTGAAACTAAGCAGGGCTGGACTCAGTACCGGGGATGTGAGGTCTGGGGAAAATATGTCGGTGCTGGAAATGGTGCTAGCGAGCCAGTAGGGGCTGGAGCTAGTATAAAAACCAATATCCCAGTGCACTGATTGGGTCATTGTGCTGTAAGAGATTTTTCA
Source organism: Anguilla anguilla (assembly GCF_013347855.1). Classification (NCBI taxonomy): domain Eukaryota; kingdom Metazoa; phylum Chordata; class Actinopteri; order Anguilliformes; family Anguillidae; genus Anguilla; species Anguilla anguilla. The sequence continues at coordinate 10,472,025 of NC_049202.1, read as the reverse complement.
GCTGAGCCTTTAAACCAAAGTCCAGGCTCACTGTGGTCATCAAAGACTCCATGGCATTAATACACGGAGTTAGGGGTTCCCCAGTGTCCTGGCAAAATTTCATACTCGGCATTCTCAATCTGCCAAACTAATCATCCCTCGCTTTTAGAGAGTTATGAACTCCCTCTTCCACACACCAGCGGGTGTGTGGTGAGCACTCTGGCACAAAATGCCGTGCCTCACCTACACACTAGAGATGGCGGTTGAGATGAACTTCCTTTTCAAATGCACTATTATCCCCAGTTCATTATCATTAACACTGTTACTTGTTCCCCATTCACAATTAGTTTAACAAGAAACCCGTCAGTTTTATGTGATATGGGGCATCTTGGATGGTCTCAAAATGCTAACAATGAGTTGAACTGCTGGACATCTGCAGTCAGCACTAAGTAACAGGGCAGTGTGCACTTAAGGCCCAAGTGGCATTAGAAATTCCATAATTCTAACTGATGCTACACTACTTAATATTGATACGTGTGGGACACATGTATCTTACAGCATCCATGCCATAAGAAGTTTGGGGCTTTTGTGAACGTGGTTATCATGGTCTTAACCAGCTTCAATTTTCTAAGAAAAATTATGTAAAAAAAGAAATCAGTGAAATCTCAAGTTAATTAGCCGAAAATAAAATGATGAGCCCAGCGGTGTACAGTATAGTTAGAAGTTTGTTCATTTACATATGCACAGTCACATAAATACCACATCTTATCATTTGTCCATTTACTAAGATACACATTATGCCTCATACCTGGCACATTGAGAGGGAGAAAAAAAGAAGTAATTGCTTGGCATGGGTTGTCCAAGGGCTTCTAAGCTCTGTACTTGAGATGGAGTTTGGATCACATTATTCCTTTGAAAGTTTTATAAGAACCACATATTAAAGGGAAGAGTTATCTAGAAAATGGGCTTTTGGGAATCAGTGCCAGAGAAGAGGATTAGGTGACAAGTTTTGTTCTTGTTAGACTGGTCGACATCAGTACATCGCCTCAATTCTCAGTTACACTGTTAAAAATTGATTAGACTTGCTTTAGAACAAATCAAACCAATCCTCTGCTAGGCTCCAATGCACCCAGTGAATGAACTGCACCAATTCTGATGTTTTTGCTCACTTATTGTTTTTAAAATGGAAGAAATAACAATAAAGGCGTCCTCTATTAATGACTTTCCCCTGGGGAATATCAATATATACAGCAATATATAAGGAAATACACACTATTATTGAAAACAGACTCTGTTTACAAGTTATACAACTGTAACTGATGTAACAGTTCTACATGGGGAAACACGAAATCAAAACATCTGTCAATAAACGTCTTGTGATTATAATTTCCCCCTTTAAAACCATTTTTACCACTATCTGATCTTGGAAATTGCATAAACATAACCAGCATGTTCATCTGAGCATTGACTATGTGTCAGTAAAGACATGATGGAATGAACATATACACTTTACCTTACACTAAATCAGTACTCATATAAAACAGGATGGATTGGACGATTCTATATATTCTCTTTCTAATTTTTGTATATAAAGTGTTACATATTACATCTTAAATACGAAACAGATAAATGATTCTTCAGGTAAGGAAAAAAATTAAATAATAACTGGAGTTCCCTTCTGACTGTTTTTCTTTACACACTGGTGAAGTCTTATATAATTCGTATCGCACGTACCAATTAGATAATTGTTTCTTCCATTATTGTGCTTTAAACAACTTGTTTACAACCAAATGTCAATCATACCAACGGAGACCTATCTAGAGTTGCCTGAGCTATGATGAGTAATTTCTAGATTATTTGTCTTCCTCCTTCAATATTTATGGTCCCTGTAATAGATCTCACGAGTTTTTTCAGCTCACGAGAGAGGGAATCCCGCCCAGACGTACTGAAAGGCCATCTATTAGCCAGGTAAAAAAAAAAAATGTTTAATTTTTAATCGTCTCACCTTTGACTAATACATAATTCAAAGGAATCAGGGATAATACGTGTAGCTCGCCTGGACCGGGTCTGGTAAATGAAATAATGTGGAAAGCGTGAGGTCATGAAAATACGGTCCTTTCTCCCGGCTGGCATACCGCACAGTACACCGCACCCATGTGCGACAGACAGGATCACGTGCCTACGTTAAAGTTGAGCAAGTTGTCCGCATGTGTTTGACTTAACAGGTCCTGTTTCCCTTCAGAGATTCCCTCTCAGTGGTTTGTAATGACGGTCTTCTTTCGAATTCGGTCGAAGACCTGCTAGTGTCAATTACCATATATTATAGCTTTTTTTCATTTTTTTGTTTTACTTTTTTGACACTAGATGCTAGAATTTGAATGTTAAGAAAATGACTGCTCATGCACAGAGATCTGGAGGGGAAAAATCTGCATGACTCTGCAAGTGAATGAATGCCCTTCTAGCTTAATAGTTACGCAAAAATGCATAATGAAGAGCACTTCTGAAACAGAACTTATTGACAATACAACCCAGCACATATTATTACATAGAGCAGATAAGCGAGGATATATAAAGAAAGGCTAGAGCTTCACACTATTATCATGCAAATGTTTGTAACCTCAAAAGTCTAAATAGAATGCTATTATTATGATTGTAAATGACTTAAAATGATCATTTGCATTACTGTAGTCTTATTCTTTCAATACACTACCCTTATTTTTATTATTTATTATGTTGAATTGAAGCCCCTTTCCCACCTTATTTAATTTTAAAAGCATTTTGATTTTAGTTTTTTAAATCTAATTTTACCTGAGGACCTCATTTCCATACACAAATTTTGCTTTGTCAGGTTCAGTTGCATGAGCTTCTTCCCGTCTCTCAGTCCATTATGTTGAACGATCAGTTAAACCGCCACTGTGGTTCATATCTCTGCGGTTGGTTAAGGTCAAAGGTCGATTGATTTTTGTACCAATGGCTGTAAACATCCGCAATCAAAGATTATCTATGGTGATAATATTGAACATGGAATTTTCTGTAGGGGGGAGTCAGAATATTTGAATATTCACACACATGTACTCCATTTAAATAGCTTGTTAGACTCGTTTAGCAATTTTAAGCAATAATTATTTATCATCAATGATTTTCTATGTTGACAGTATTTCAAGCATAATTTATGCTGTGTTCAGTGACAACTGGGACTTTATACAGTTCATGTCCATCTAGTGTCCATTTAAGATATTGTAGCCACACTTACGTTGCATTCATAAACATTCATGCCTAACAGAGGCCTAGTATGCCAGTCATAATGACCATAAGAATTTGGATTCACTACAGTAATTTACATTATATTTGTTTATACCAGAAGTGGAAATAGGAATAAACAAATTATCAAGGTTTGATTAACTTAAATTGTACCTGGGCCACCTAGCTAGCTATCTAGCTAGCTAGCCAAGCTATTAGAATTAACTTAAAGAGTTTCTAGATAGCTTGCTCTGACGTTTGTTTAATTTGAGAGTGAGTGACTGGCAAATGTTAGCTCGAGTAACATTAGTTACTTTGCTTTAACAAATATCTGCTCTGTTCAAAGCAGCCATGTTCGCAAATACCCATACATGTGGCACAAATCCATTTCCTTTTCAGATGTAGCTGCTTAGTATAACTTAGTAGAACTAAAGAGCATGGAAAGATACAGAAGGCTAATATAGCTGAAATTGCTCCATAGCCATAGACACTCACTTAGACCTAATTCATGACAGATATCGTTTAATGAATGCTGACAAGTAGCACTGTGTATTTTTTTTGTGTTAAAAAAACAAAAAAAAACAATAGAAGTCAGAGTTGATGTTGAAATTTATAGTAGGCTATCTTTAAATAGACTTGCATTTACTCCCAATTGTTCTTAGTGGGACACTCGATTTAACCCTCTGAGGCTATTTGCTATTTACCAAGACACTTACATTGACAACATGTTATTTCTGAGTTCCAGCACATACGCTGAAATGCTGGTGAAATTTTAAGCAACAATCCAGGCCAGCCTCATGCGTGCCTAATACTAATGCAATGTGTTCAGGGTCTAGCTGTACTGCAGTTTGTTCAAAAACAACTTTCCCATAGTTTTGGCACATAATTTAATTATCACAATGGTGATTATTAAATGTGCCATTTAGTTCCGTCCTTTGTCTAATTATCGGTCAGCCCACCATTTCTTGAAGAACATTTGAGCGTACTGCTACAGGACTGTAACAATGAAAAGGGAGTTGGTTAGCGGCTGGTAGCCTCATGCAACTGACATATTTTGTTATTGTAAGATGGAGCAGTCGCCTAGTAGCACATGATCATAATATAAATATTTTTACAAAATAAACTATATAAGACATAAGTAGCAGTGTGCCCGTTATTTGGATTTTTGGGAGGGGCTTCGCATGGGGTGTGGGGATCTCATCATGCCTCGTACCCTGGAGAGTAGGCTATGTGAGGAGAATATTAGAATTATAGCAACAATGTTTATCAAAAACAAATTGCTGCAAAGCACGTTTCTATTTTAATAGCTGACTTTAAAACAGTGTACTTGGATGGGAATGTTTGTTTTCTTTAGGGCTGGGGTCGAATATTTGAATATTCGTTCTTAAAAGGCATTAACTATCAGCTTCTGATTTCATCTTGCAATGCGCCTTCCTACTTTTGTCCTTTTCAGAGTTGCACTGCGCTGAAAGGACAGCGTGTCTGGGTCATTTCTGGCCACGGCGAGATAAACTGTTCAAGGAGAAATTGTGACTCTTAATTGAGGGGTGAAATAAACTGACAGAGAGATAATGGAAACCCCCTCGAATTACCCATAAGGCTCTTTATTTCTTTACTGTCTCTCAGCGGACCGACCTCCTTCTCGCAGATCTTGTTCTTTGCTTTATACGAAACAGCGGGCAGAATATGTCTCGTGGCTCAGAATAAATAAACGAATAAGCAATAAAGAACGCATTGACGTTCTACACAAATGAAACGCCGGGCATCTCTGACCTCTGCTTGGCTTTGCTCACCCATTTGAAAATATACATATTTTCATTCTGGCTGATGCTATCGCCCCTGTCTAGCTCCAACAAAAGAAGCCCATCCATCCCCATCAGTGAGGCCGAGGAGGCCCCATCTCCACAGGCCTCGGGGGGTTATGGGGGATAGTTCACCTGGTGTTTACGGCGTCTCAGGTTATCGGAAGGGCACACCAGACAGAGCATCCGCGTCGCGCGCTTCCAACATTCGAAATTACGCAACTACGCAGCGAGACACTGTCTATCCGTGTCCATCTTGACTGAACGTCCTCCGTTCGGTATCTTGAGCAGGTACATGCGCCGCACCTTTGAGTCAAGGTGTACTGTATATTTCTCTGTACGGCTGCTGAATCGTGCAGTTGAAGATTAATGGAGACATCAGATACGTGTTTGTTTCTAGGTGATCAATCAATGTGGGTTGACTTGTGTTGCCTTGGTGAATGTCGGTTAATGGAATTTTTTTCAGTCAAAATACATGGAATAGGTGCATACATGCCTACACACATAGTCATTATACAATTGCAATAAATAAATAAAAGCTAATCAACAAACTCAACAAATTTCATCTGCAACTTTAAGCAACACATTTACAGTTTAAGCAGAAGGTTTTTCTTTATAACACAGCAACATATTGAATTAATTTCAACGCCACGAGAGCTGGTATAACATGATATAATTAAGGAAATTTTCTTAAGTCCTTCCTTAAAGCCGGATATTGGTCTTAGTCTACATAGTTCTTTGAATGAGTGGCTGTGATACACATTTTGTATAGATCAGTTTACAGTATACATGGTTTTAATATAACACAGAATATAATTCATTCAAAATCAAGTCTTCCGGTAAATATATACCCTTTTTCCATTAAAATTTACCCTCATTAGTTTATTTTGATGTAAATATATGCAACAAAGTCCCTCAATGTTTCACAAATGAGAATTTTGGAAACTAAGCTCTGGGAAAAAAACAGTTATCCAGTGATTTTCTAAGACACTGTAAAAATCCACATCATTCACACAATACATTCAGCAGGTAACATTTTAATCAGAATCGTGGAAAGCGAGGGAAAATATCAAGATAGATAATAATCTCCACATTTCTGTTTTTGTTTGATTTACTCTCTGTTAAATCCCTGTAAATCTATATTTTGAATATCAGATCTATTTCTGCACAGAAACATTTTAATAAGAGGAATTTTGATGTATTATCAAAAGCTTAAAGATCAGGATTAGGTTATTTTCCTTTTGCCTTTCAATTCTCTTTAGCTCTCAAAGGCATTCATCATTTTGACAGTTGCAGATAGGGCAATTATTTTCCACAGGCAACTACAAAATGTAGACAAGGGCCTCGGTGACATTATACCTGTTTGAATAAGTATGCAGATCTGTGGTGTTTGCATTTCCCTCGTGTTCACTTATTCACGCTGATTTTAGAAATGATCATGCTAAAATGAAAACAAGGCCCATGCATCGCAATGAAATCCAGAATAGCTGCGAATTTGCATCGTTATACACCTCGACTGACAAATGACAGCAATGCGCTGACAAAATCTTGAGCAAGTAATGCAGTGCCGATGTACAAATGATGAACACACAGTGGTCTGTAAGAACCAGCTCATCTCAACAAAAATACATTTTAAATATTTTCTTCTGTTTCTTGCACGTTCACAGGAGGGTCTAAAGAAGCATATTCTGAAAGATTACACTTGGCAGCGTATGTTGTCAGTTTTATATATCTGTGATAGCTTAAATTTACCCAGAAATATGGAGTCTTCATAATTTGTTCCCTGGTTAATTAAAATGACTGCGGTGCTTTAGGAACAGCGGGCTGTCCTGTCACATTAGAAGTTTTTTAAGGTGACTGAAGGGTCTGTTTTTGGGACGAGGTGACTTTGGGGTCTGTGTCGGGGTCTGTCGCAGATCAAAGGTAATTAAAAAAGCAAAGTCCTTGTCCGGTTCCTGCCGTGGCCCAGCTGATGAAGGTGTAATTTGTGGTGGAAAGACAGGCAATTTTCAACTGTCGAAAGAGCGTGGATGAACTTGGTCAAAGGGCACAAATTACTGCCCGTGTACGGCAGGCACAAACGTATTTCTCGTGGCTCTCTCGCCTGGTTCCTGATCTATTATTTGTGACAATGATACGGTCCACATCACAGCTCTTATCACGTTAATTGCCAAGGCATCTTCTCACCGGACTCCAAAAAAATATTATGGAATATTATAACCCTGACCTTATTTCTACCGTTCTCACACTACTTAACACATAAGGTGATGAAAATAAATCTCGCTTTTTTATCACGGCATAAAATTTTTTACAATTTTGCTATATTATGGGAGTATAGATTTTTTTTCTTCCTATCATAAAAAAAGCATTTTTGTTTTAATATTCAAACAATGGTCAGATCTAGGAAGGATTTGTCTGCTGTGCAGTGCAGTTTCAGTAAAATGCTAATCTGAGAAAATACACACTTTATTCTCTCGGCATATTGAAAAATGTTTTGCTTGATGTTAGAATGAAACAACATGACATATGCTGCAGTGTGGACTTATTCATTACTTATCCAATCTACCTCATAATTACAGTAATATACACTCAAGTGTGCAGTTATGTTTCATGATAACATTGGTTTCCTAAATGATTTCTTTTTCATCTTCTTCATTATAAATATCGCCTTCAGCCATTTTTCGGATGTAGCCATTTTTGGAAAAAACCTGAGGCTCAGTAAGCCTCTTGCTTGACATATAGGACAAAGAGAACAATTTATTGGGCCTCTGTCCATGGGTGCTTACAAATATCGTTTTTTTTTGGGAAATATTTTGTAAAAAATGCAGCAATTTCCTCCGCAATGTTCTCCAATGCTTCAACTTCTCACACAAGGCCTCATGAAAACAAATATTGTGTATTGTGTTGCAAAAAAAAAAGAGAGATATCCTTTCTGAGAGAGAAAAAACGAATCCCTCCAACATATGCTGCTTCACAAAAAGATATATATAACGTTTCAGTGGAGATGCCTGTTTTTGTAAGAGATGATTGATGGCAGACACTTGCACAAAGCAAATAAATCTCAGCCTGAACTTTCATTCTTAATGCAAATGTCAATAGCTCTTCCCTGCTACTTTAGGTGCCACTTTAGCCTGAGGACTCGTTTGACCAGATTCCTGCCTTATTGCTTATAAACAGTGTAATCTCTCAATCCTTGACACTGCAAATAAACAGAGGACAAACCTGAACCCCGGTAACCCAATATCCCGCTTCCTTCTTTTTTCTTTTTTTTTTTTTTTACTATTTGACAGGCTGTAAAAGAATACTGCAAAAAAGAAGAAGAGGAAGAATATACCCACAAAGAAAAACACAACAGTGCCCCAGCCCATTTCCGACTGAAACAGGAATGAGTTAAGTTCGTCATGTCAGATGGAAGAAAATCCAAGTCTTTCAACTTCTTCTCGGCAGGTATAAAATGGAATATATATCCATACTGGCTGCAGCTAAATCTTTCAATACACCACAACTAATTCTGCTCATTTAAAACACATTGTCATACCTGTAATCAAATCACTTAATGTATGAAAGCAACAATATTCTTACATTCGTCTACTTCTGAACACTGAAAACAGCATGACTTTCCCCCCTAAATGAAGCTAATTAGATTTTTGTTGATTTTTATTGAATGAAAAAGAACATCCTACTGCGATAAAAAGGTTTAGATTCACATTGACTATCATGTAATGTTTTTAGCGTGTTGAAAACATTTAGCACGTTGGTTGATAGATCTCTATACAAACTGTACTTATTGTTGTGTGGCCATCTCTTTACCCCATGAGATATCTTATTTCTGTTCAAATTAATGTAGTTTGCTGAATATTCACGTGTATCTACATTTAATACGGTAGGTGTTTAAACATTTTTTAAAATATATTTAATACAGCACACAAGCATGAAATCACAAGGTGTAGTGACAATCACATTATTTTACCAGCTAATGGTAATTGTAGACATAGAATGGTAAAGACCCAGTGTTTTCCGTACATTGCGATTAAATGTCTGTCAATAAACATCATACTATAAGTTATGATGAATGACCCCCCTCATCAAACAAATCAATTTTCTCTCTCCTCACCCACCCTCTATCACTTCCTTAAAGTTACATTAACTATAGGCTATGATTAATAATCTACAGTCAAATACTCTGAATTTAAAATGATAAAAACTTGGTAAACAACAAGTAAATACTTCCAATCATCAAAGTTCCACTAATTAAAATGAACCTAGGTATCAAATGCATATATGTCACAGTAAAGAACACGTTGCCCCTGACTCTGAAGCTTGACTCTTATCTGAAAACATCCTCATTATTAATTAACCTAGTCCAAGCAACATGCTGTCTCTGTTTTCTCAATTACAGTACATCTCTCTACTAGGAGGGTCATGTGTAATAGTACACTATAATCACATAATACGTGTCAAAATAAGAACAAATATTGTTTTTAATTTATTTTTGTTCTGTGGGTATTGGGAAATTATGGAACCATAAGAACTGTTAAATACTGTTCAGGAACAGATAACTTTGATGTAGTTCCAATAGGTGACCTCCTGGTGACAGTCTTTGCTCTGAGTGCATGTTTTTGGCAAGATACCTTCTAACCCTGTAACAACTTCATGCTGACTTAGAAAGTCATGTTTGAGGATGTTGTTTCTAAATGTACACGTTGTAACAAGAAAACATAAAGTGAAGAACCATACATCAAATTTAATTTAGAAATATTATCATTGTTATATTTTACTTTAATTACAAGTACCATTTGCATAGATAGAATATAGCATTTTCATGATTGGTATATATAACTACATGCACCGAAACTTCACTCATAATGACTTCACCTCATTCTTTCCACATAAATACACCACACAACTGGAGAAAACTACTGTACCCGCCCAGGGAATATTGTGAGTAAACTTTGATATTAGCACCAGCAAAGATTAAACTTGAATCAGTTCTTAAGAATCTTGTTAATTTTCAAACAAATGGCAGTTGCACCAAGGCCACACCAGACAGGTCAGAAACGTCTCGCGAGCGCACGTCCAACTTTTAATCTCTTCCGACAAGCGTTCCGCCGTGTCGTCCAATCAACCGCCCCGGACTCCGCGCGCCGAACACAAGCGGGTCCGAAACGTTCGGCGTGGCCGGCGGAAAACTGATAAAGACGCGGGGACACACCGACCTGGCAGATCTAACGTGATTAGTGGGGACGGCGGTAAGGGAAGCCCGGGACTAAGCGATTATCTGGCTCGGCGGGAGCGCCGCGGCAAACCCCTGGAGGGCAGCAGAAGACTTTGTTAGAGGCCCGCGCCAGCTCGTCCCCGGCCCCGCGGCCGGCTCTCTCTCACTCTCCTCCCCGTGACCGGCCCTTTGTCCCGTCGCGGTGACAAAGCCAGCCGAGAGCTCGGCTCAAACAAGCCCCTCATTCACTGGAGCCCACCACTACTCTTCTGTTTCCCCATAATGAGCGGCTGTGTGGCTCAGCGTGTTTAGTTAAATAACTTCTGACTGAGGACTAAAACAATTCCTCCCCCAATACAGACACACACACACACACACACAAGCGCACACATACACACACACACAAGCATACACACACACCCACAAACACACGCACACATGCACGCACACACACGCATGCACACACACACACGCACTCAAGCAAGCACATATGCACACACACACACACACACACAAGCACATGCACATGCACACCCACCCACAAACACACACACACACACACACACGCACACACACGCACACACACGCACACACACGCACTCAAGCACACACATACGCACACACATGCAAAAATTATATAAAAGTGTAATGTTCAGTTTACATGGAATTGGTTAATTCTGTATACTCACTTTTGATAATGTGCTGCAAGTATTATTGCAATATATTTATTTCATCACAAATACAAATGCATAATTTCAAAAAAGTAATTGTGCCAAATAGATAGATATGACAAACATTTAGTACCCCAGATTTAATTGTCACTGTATTATTATTCTTTAATATTCTACAAGACTATTTCTATATAAACATGGTATTTTGATTCAAACCTGCAGTGATGTATTTTAATCTCTAGCAGACCTAGTATATGACAAAGACACATGACTAATCTAAGGCTTTAAACATAGAGAAAATAGTTAGTGTATTTCTCAATTTTGCACACATTTTGTATAGCTGCAGTTTTAATAATAAAAAGAAAGTCATGAACAATATTGAGAAAAAAAAATTGTTTTGTTAATATTTTTGTTTTTACAACATTTGCATTTTCCACACCTCAAACATGCAATCCAATACGAAATAGATATGGCAGTACTAAATTAATGATATCAGCATAATTTTTCTTTTACTTCCCCGTCATTGCTATCTGGGTTTGAGAGAAATACAGAAATCACTGTGAAAATCACAACTTATACTGAAATTATATATATATATATATATATATATATATATATGTGTGTGTGTGCGTGTGTGTGTGTGTGTGGACAGGTTAGTTAGAATACCTAAATTGTTACTTTTAATAGCAATAAATGTAAATTTTCTATGAAAGGAAATTTTACTTCTTTTTTATTTCACAAATTTTACATTTTGGAAATTCAGGTATTGAAATATAATTGTGCAGTTTGTCCCTTCATTGAACATGAACTATAATAACTTTGCAAGAAATCATATGATGTATTTAATACAGATCATAGTAGCAATGTTTTAAGTTGACACTTCCAATACACTACTTGTGGGCATATGCCCAAGTGATTCATTGTTAATCAGCATTATTTCCACACATGAAACATATTCAATTGATATTAAGAACAAAGAGGAAAGCAGACACCACATAGCTGATTAGAGAAATCACACTTTTATCAGTATTAATTCCAGTAGAAATTAAAAAGAGCAGCTATAGTGGGTTAGTGCTCACAAGCTGTTATAGAATTGTACAGTATGCAGCTACTGATTAAAATTCAAGTTAAATTCACAGGCTTCTAGATACTTTTCACACACAAAGAGGGATGAGAGGCAGGGGGTCCTTGTATGGGAGTCGCACTTTTATAAGCTTAAGGTTTCAAAGCTACAATGTGAACATGTGAATTGTTTCAATTGAAAAAAAAAAAGGTGGTGGGGGTTGTGGGGCTTTGGGGGATGAGGGGGGGGTGGGGGGGGGTTGTCTAAAAGTTTTCTGATGTGACCAAACACACAGCACCTAGAATTGCGCCGTGTGAAGGAACACAATTAATAAAGAGACGGGCAGAGGAGGAACGCCGTGACGTGAAGGTTAGCTGGAGGTCTGTAGCGAGATGAAAGTGGGAACTCGTTCTCCCATTGCTGTCAGCACTTCTTAATGTGAACATTGCAAATGATTGCTGGACCTGGCCAGGTTTTCCTTCCCAAAACTTTCCCAGACTGGGCGTTTGATAGATTCATACTTTCATTATTAACCCCTGCCTGATTCAAAATAATAATAATAGTAATAATAACAACAGAAGCATTAAATTAGGCATTAAATTACATCGGCCCTTCTGTGATGAAAGACTATAGAGCTGGAGCAGGGAAGAAAGCATAGTTCATGTTGTTACAAGTGTTTACTACCTTAATATACTGCTAAATACTATAGCTCCATGATGCACATTACAAGCATGCCTACATAATTCATAATTAATAATTTTGGTTCAGTCCCATTGTTAGAAATCACACACAGCCATATTTAATGTAATTAATTACAAATTTCTATTAATTTTGTTGGCACAAATTAGGCCAGCTGAGACTTTTCCTGGCCAATATGAAGCAACCTGCACTTCAAAAGTTGGAATTATAATAAATTCATTATTGATTCATATTCTTCAAACTGTAACTGTGAATGTGTAATTCAAATGAATTTATCAACAAATTTGTCTCTACCCTAAAAAAAAAAGCAGATAACAAGCATGGTTTCAAGATACACACAGGTCAGGCGAAGATTTTAGTCGAGCTCTCATTTATAGAGGTACTGTTGTTTAGTAATGTTTGCCTAGTTAAACACATTGTTTCAATTAAAGAGGCCTCCAGGTTAATCATTGAATAAACTTCCCTGAGATGGAGGAGAATTTTGACAGACCTACAGTATTCTGTTGTGTTCATTACACTCATAGCAAAAAAAAGAAAGAAGCATTAACTAAATGTTAATCTCCTCTGTGTGTGAATGAGGGGATCATAAGACTCCGTCTTACAAAACGCTGTAACTGTGTGTTTACGAGCGCTGATCTGCAATGCCTTGACTGCATAATGAACGATGGAAAGTTTTTTTTCTTCTTTTTTAACGACGCAGTTTTTTTTTTTTTCGTTTTTTTTTAAACAGCTAAACTAGCCATGGTGTAAGTGACTCAATAATCGTGTATAAATAACAAAATGACAAGTGATTTTGATTAACTGACAATATACAAAATATACATTGCTATTTTGTGAGGAGAACTGTCACACAGCAGATATTCAATGAGTAACTAATGCTTTTTTCTAAAACAAGTCAGCATATACGTACAGTATGAAAATAATATTAAAATATTTAATATTCATGTTTTAATGAAAAACATATACATATTTAAGGAAGGTTAAAATTGTTGAGAAAGATTTTAATGTCATTAGAGTATGACCAAAAATTGTGGGGAGAAAAAGTGTTTATATATGTGTATGTGTGCATATGTGCTTGAGTGTATTTGTGTGTGTGTGTGTATGTGTGCATGCATGTACACGTATGCATGTGCACGTGTGTGCGTACATGTGTATGCGTGTGTGCATATGTGTATGTGTTTATATATGTATGTGTGTGCATGTGTGTGTGAGTGTGTCTGTGTGTATGTGTGTGTGTGTGTGTGCACGTGTGCGTGAGTGTATATATGAGTGTGTGTGGGTGTGTGTGTGTGTCTTGCAGCGAGAAAGACAGAGAAAAGCAGAGTGTGAGGGAGGGAAAGTGGATGTTGGAACAGGAGTCAGGCGAGGAAGCAGGGGAGGGTAGAGAAACTAAACCTGGGCTGAAACAAACGGCCTCATTAATGCACTGTCACAGATTTCATTAGCCAGTCTGACCAAACCGGCGTCACTATAAATCATAAGGAAGAGAACGGCGCAGAGTTTTATGGGCAATGCTATTGAACTCTTTTACTGTACGGCACATCGCAACATGCTAGATAAGGACAGCTTCTGTCTCATCTGTCAATGTTCCAAATTTGAAACATACAATATCATTTAAAGACACGGTACTTTTTAGGCCTAGCTCATGTGCAGTGAGAGATTAATTTGACCCCAAAATCTTTTTTAGATTATTTTGGCTTAGACAAGTAACAACAACATCAGAAGAAAATACATGAAATTTAACATAAATGTTCATGTTTTAATTCATATTGTTCAGAATAGTGCTCAGACCAAAGCACTTCAAGGCAAGCCAGACCCACACAGTAAAAAAGAAGTTAAAAATGAGAAGCAGATAATGATTGACAGCATGAGGTAAAAGTGCCAGTCTTTCAAACTCAATACATTTCAGAAAGAATTTCTAGTGCACTTTAGGAAAAGGTACTCTCATACTCATGTTTATTTTGTGCCTTTCTGTGAGAATAGCCATTTCTTTGTTTTATTTTACGACTAACCCATCTCAATTAATGCTGTTAATTAGAGATAGCATAGTCAGATAGCATAAATACGTGCTCCTGTCGAACCTGCGGACTCTTACCCTTTTTCACGTGACGACAGTGAGCGTCCTGCCAACGTGCCGGTGCCGGGACAGGGGGGCCCGGGCGCGGCGAGGAGGTGGGTGTTTTTCGGCCTGATCGCTCCCCGTCCGGCGACGAGGGGGGGACGACGGCGAGCGCTCCTCGGGCTTGTGAACCCAAGCTGAACTTCGGGGCGGCCTCTTCACAGATCCCGGCGCGGCCGCCTCACCCCGCCAGACCCGCCTGAACGCTTTCCCTTTGACGGATTTCACTCCCGCCACACGGCTCGCAGTGAGACTACAGTACCTGCCTCTTTCCCCTCACAGCATCTGTCCGAGACAAAAAGACAAAAAATAACTTTCACAATGAGTTTCAAAAAAGCAAAAACACGCCTTGGAAACAGTTATCTAGTTATCACACACGTACACGTCACTATTGTAATTTTGTGCACAAGACTTTTTAAACACTTTTTTTAAAAACTCCATAACCCTCCTTTGATTATCTGAGCAGAACAGAAGGAGGACCACTCTTGAGATAAAAGCTGAATTGCAACATTCCCCTGCCAAATATTCTTTGAAATCTGATTCCTTTTGGAATCAGTCTGGAGTAAACCAAAGTTTCCTTAGATAAATCAGATATAATATACAGTATGTATCCCTACATTTACAAAGTCATGAGATATCATGCCTTCTCTGTTGTAAGAGAAAGAATGAAGCTCCTAGCAAGTCATTTGTCTCAAGACAATGGCAAAGAGGTGCACAAACACATGAAATTCCTGCAACAAGACCTACTGGATAAGGCAACGTCCTAATAAATAATGCACTTGGTTTGAGGCTTTATTTGTGATTATTGCTATTTCACCCAGGGCTCCACACAGAGCAGGCACTAGGGAAAACTGATTAAGAAATGAACTATAGGCTGAATACAACCAAATTTGCTGCTCTTCTTAATTTAACTGGAAATCCTGAAACAAATCTGGCTTTGTTTAAAGAGTTAAAAGAAAATGTATCTACAAAGTGTTCACATTGAACAGTCTTTTTTTCCCTTGCCTTTCAGCCTAGATAGTTTTGCCACTGCTCTTGCTGTTAGTGCAGCAGGCATTTTTAAACTCTTTACATCCATTACACTCCACTAGGTAAATACCTAATGCTGGAAACATTTGTCAATGTATGCGCCTGACTGAACAGAATAGATTATTGGGAGCTGAGAGTAAAACACACCGCATTTTCAAACAGCACAACGCCTGCGATATATTGCAAACTTCTCACAAGGTAGACGCTTTTCCTACAAGCATTTATCCTTGCACATGTTATTTTAAATATACAACTACAAAATACCAGTAAATACATGCTAATGACAAAGTGAAGATAATATAAACAAAAGGGAAGGACTTATTAAAATATATTTATACATCTGAATTATTTTTTAAAAATGAGAGGGGTCAACCAACCACATTTCTTAAAATAAATGTGGTTGGTTGAATAAAATCCCAGAAATTACAACAGCTGAATATCAGAAGAAGTTTAACTGGGAGATTATAGATCGTTCTTAATTCTTGCAGCTGAATGATAAAATTACATTACAAATTGAAAATCCATATTGACTGACCTGGAAATGTTAACAAAAACGTTAATAGAATGGAATATTAAATTTCATCCTCGGTTTCTTTCTTTCACTACTTATGAGTTAGCTTTCCTTCAGCTGCTACAGTCCACCATTAGTCTCAAACTGTTTCGTGTGTATTATCCCATTAGAGGATGCTGAAAACGAAATCTCCCAGTATACAGTTAAAAGGACACATAAGTGGGCTGTTTCCATCATATCCTCTCCTCGTCGTGGCTTGGAGGATCATAAAAAGGGCTATTCTCTACGCTACTAAAGCAGATGTACCCGAGACAGAATTAGCAGGTAAAGGCGACGGAAATGGAGCAGCATCGACAATCTGCGGGGTCAGTGCATGGACAGACACTCCACTTGTGGCTTCAAATGACTTCAACAAGTTTCACGACCTAGTTTATAACATCCATTTCTGCAGCCATAAAGCACCGAGTCCATCTCCCCATGTAGAAATTTTCACACTTGACGGGTATTGGCACGTCATCCGAAGCACATCTAAAGGCAGTTTTAAAATACTACTGTCTGGATTCAATAAACAATTGCCCTTTAAAAAAAAATCAGATTTCAAGCCTGTATTTGATAAGTCATTCATTGCACTGACAGCATTGTTCACCTTTGCTAACTCTGACTGTAAATGTTGAAAAACGGACCTACCAAGGCATTTGTCTTGCTTGTAAGGGGACGTGTGAAATGTGCACATAATTATTCCTAAAGACAATAATCAGGTAATTTTCATTTTTAAGTCTAAATGGGGCTCTGTCATGACCTGCCATTCAGAAGCGATGTGTCAGAAGCTGCTAGAATGGCAGACACGACCTCAGAGCTACATACAGTAGCATCACAAAGTGGAGGACCCCCCATTATGTTAGGGCAGCAAAAGTAATTAGACAAATGGACATAATCTGAATTTAATCTAAAGTCATCATATTTGGTATTTGGTTGCAAATCCTTTTGATGACTCCCTGAAGTCTGGGACCCACAGACATCACCGTCATCTTCCATAGTGATGCTCTACCAGGCCTGCACGGCAGCCATCTTCCTGTTAGCTTCTGGGGTTTTTTGCCTTCAGTGTTGTCTTTAGCAAGTGAAACTGATGTTCAGTTGGAATGACGATGGGTCATTGATATTGGCAAGAACATTCCACTTTTTGGCCCAGGGAAACTCCATGGTTGCTTTAGCGCTATGTTTGGGGTCTGTACACTTCTGTTTCTGTACACTTCAGAATTCATCCTGCTGCCGTCATTAGTCATATCATCATTGAAGACAAGTGAGTCAGTTCCAAAGGCAGCCATACATACCCAAGTCATAACACTACCTCCACCATTTTTCACAATAGGAGGGAAGTGGAACACTCAACAGAGCCAAAACGACAAACATTGTGTCACTGTCCCAATACTTTTGCATTTAACTGTACAACCAGAAGCCTTAGAGACTTTAACTGCATAATTAGCTACAAGATGAGATGTTTACAGTAGGACAAATCAATAAGAAAACAATATACTTTTATTTACCAACACAATGTAAGTGAAGTTTACTAGCCTATATAATTAATGATGTTTATTAATTACAAATAGATTGCTTTTTTATTGATAGCCTAAACATGACATTTATGCGTAATTTTGTGAATGGAGTTACCCGTCTTGCCATAGGTTATCCAGTACAATGGATCATGTTGGGGGTGAATTCTAACAATAAAGCACTCTAACACAAAATACTCTCCATATAGACATTTGCCAACTTTAACCACTGAAGCTGTCAAAGGGAAGAGGGACACGTTCAGAATTTACACAAAATTCAAATTAATTAGTTGACCTGAACCGTGCACACTTCTCAGCTCAGATTTCTAAGTACAGTACAAGAATCCCTGCCAAACGATTAAGTCAATTCCCTGAATGATTTTGCACTGAACGTACCTTTGCACAAACCTGAGCACGGGCTTAGGGCAATTTCAAAATCTATTTTCAGTTAAATCCACTGTACAGTTGAAGAAAAATTAAGCGTTCCCAGGACGGACTGATAATTCTCAGATCAAGGGTCTAAATTTAGACCCGATGAAGCCTTGGCTAGCACGCTGGGGGGGGCGGCAGAGCGTCGGCGAAGCCGATCTTCTCCGCCACGTTCGCAGCGGAACACGCGTTATACAAACCGACAGAGCCGCGTGACATTCTGACATTACACACTACGCCGGCGAGCAAATGAAATTAAACTCAACGGGTCGCACCTTCGGCGCCGGCGTGTTTGTCTAACCTATGAGGAGACCAGACACAAAAAACTGGCTGTCATATACGCGATGCCCATCTACGCGCCGTGACACCGGCCTGTAGTAGTACCGGGAGAGGAGAGAAAGCAGTAATGATTGGGGGGGGGGGGTGGGGATGGGGGGGGGGAGAGAGAAAAAAACACTAATGATGTGGCGCCGTGATGATGTCCCATAAGTTCCTTTAGAAAAGCCTTGCGCTAACAGCAGAAAGTTGCTGGATGTGAAGGTTAATGGGACATTGAATGCCAGAGGACAAGAGGAGCAAGCTACACAGAGCAGGGAAGGAAAGATGAAGTAATGCTGGAACAAGTAGACACACTCCACTTCAAATTTAGCCGCAAACAAGATTAAAGACAAGCTATTTCCACAAAGGCATGGCAAGGATATCAATTTAACACTCGGAGGAAGAGGCTAACTAAACCAGACCGGGCAGTGGGATATGCTAACACATTCTTTTTATTTGTCACTGTTTTCACTGGTACAGGCGGTGGAGTGTTTCATCCGTGTGTTTCACCGAGCTAATGTGTTTCACCCAGCAGTGATCTTCAAATCGCCATTGTTTATCATGTCGGGCACCACGTGGAAAACATGTGACTGTTATGGAGCACGTTGCCTTCGCACGGTGCATACATCTTCCCTTTGCGGACCTATCAGTGCTGCATTTGCAGCACTGAAAATATGCAGGGATATTCTTTCTATTAAATGTGCGTCTGTTAAAAGTATATAAAATGTCAAACGTCACAAATTCTGTAAACATTCTGTTGCCTGCCTCTTTTTTTTTTCTTTTTTTGTAGAAACGGGAATGGCAGATGTTAAAGTATAATTTAAAAATTAAATGTTTTGGGCTTGTTGTTTTCATGTAGTGAGGAAGAAAATAGAATATTTATGATTATTTCATTTGCTTCAGAGAATATTTGCAAAATAGCATATGTCTATTATATGAAGAAATGTCAAGATGTGATGATCTTAAAAGTCAGATCAATCTAATGTCTAGCAACTGTACTTTGGAGATTTTGTGACTACTAAAAATCACACAATTTTGCATTACCATTCTGTTAGTGAGACTAGAAAAAACCAAGCTCCTACATACTGCAGTTAACCCTCATTATAGATATAAGGTGTGACAATGTATCCTCTCAATTCCAGGGAGTTTTGAAGGGTTTTTTCATCTTTTCCCTTTGAAGAGTTTTAATATTAACGTGTGCATGCCTAATCATAACATTAAAGCAAGGGCATATTGGATAGGCTTTTTCCCCCTTAGAATACCCCCAAAACATCAATACAATAATTTAATATATTTTTATTTAGAAATACTGTATACTGAAAAAATCTTCTTTTTTTTAAAAAAGCCATTTTTTTATTTATTTATTTATTTATTTATTTATTTATTTATTTATTTATTTTTCACATAGCATGAAATATCACTGAATCATACTAAATAAATATGACTTAAAGAGGAAGGATCCAAGGAAAGTGCATCTATGTGGTAATCAACAGCAGCTGCTAGACAGAGAGAAATGTTTCCAGCAAACACAGACAGGAGGATGAGAGCACAGTGAAATCATTTCTCAGCACAGTCTCTTGAAGCAGTGCGGCGGTTGGGGAGGCACTGTGTGTTTTACTTCTGTAGGTGGAGAGAGGTAATACAGGCCCACCTGCATCCCAGGCCTCTGGTCAGGTGCCAATCTTACTCAGGAGGTTTCTCTTATGACTGATTCACATTGATTTCTTGACCCAGATGAAAAATGTGCTTTGGCTGTTTCAATATAGTTCGTTTTTTTTCTCTTAAATTCTCTATTAATACAGTGTCAGAGAACACTAGTGTGGTTTGGTCTACCCTGTCTAAAATGAATGTGTTTGTGTATGTTGGTGACAGCATGTGTGACACAGCTTGCTGTGAAGTATGGTTTATACAGTCTTTAATTTGTGAGAGTGAATCCATATTTTAAAACAATAAAAATATTAGAGATAAAATATATTCATATAAATATTCATATAGATTTAGCAAACACACTGCAGTAAGTACACCTGCAGAGAATAAATAAACCACTGCAGTAAATAGGACATAAAGCACAAAAAAGTAAACAATCAAATGTTTGTTCCTTGCATAAAATTATATAGTAAATTTTAAGTGGTAAATATAATCTGGTACAGTTGTAGTTTGGGCGATGTTTTTTTTTTCTCCACTTCCAGAATGTTCCCATGTGGAGAGCGGTGTATTCCGCCTGCAGAGAGGATAGGTCCCGGTGCATCTGCCCAAGCCATTTAAGAATTCAGCACCATTAAATCCATTAAATGAGGGGAGCGCTGAGTTTTTGTTTAGGACCTGTTGCATAAATAATCCCTCCCCACCCCCCAAAAACCCCGCTGAGAAAGACAACATTTTAATGAGGGAGGGCTGCTTCGGACAAAACCGGGGGCCTAATGAGCCATCATCATGCAAAAATGCCGGCTTGATGCAGATTAATTGGATTTTCACTTTTTGTCCCATTAATTGAACTGCATTGTCATGTTGTCCTGCATCCGTGGGTTTCTAAAAGAGAAAGCTTCCCCCCGGTCTCAATGACTCTAAGCCATAAGGCACTGAATGGAAGTAGGTTTTGGTGAGATCAGTTATCTCATTAAAGGCTTATGACATTTATTCTAGTCAATCCCTTTGTTGAGAAAACAGTTTGTACTGCTCAATTAAAGCCCTCAGATCCACTGCAGTTTGCTGAGCCGTCTCTCTAAGCAGTGGACCCTCCTATTCTAACTTATGCTCGCTGCAGTAGTTGTTTAACCTTCCACAGTTTGACAAGTTCACCTGAAGGTGGGCCTACAGACCCTTGGAAATTCACTGTCCAGCGCTAAAGCCTGATCCAGAAGCACTAGAACCCCTAACAGTACAATTACACACCACCGATGGTTATTTCTGGAGCTGTCTCTTCTTACAAGGTTAACATATACATCCTATTTCAAATTTGGGCTTAAGGCAATTAAATAATTAGTTCTGGTACTCATGTCCCTTTGAAATGTATTTCACTTTTTTGCCATTGGTAGAGTAGAAACAAACCTTTCAAATTTCTATTACTACAGAAGGCTAAGATAATTTAAACAGCAGTAACATACCGTATATAACAAGTTTTTGAATACTTAAATACTTTTTCATGTGGAAGGATCAACTTTGTTTTACCCTCTGAGAAAGACAAACTCAACTAAAATGAGATGCATGTGTATGTAACCTGGGTTAGCACTCCTTGGTCAATGATCTCTTAATAGTTCACATATTTTGGGTTGCTTGCCAGAGTCAAAGGAATGACTCTGGTCAATGCAGAGTACAGTAGTTTAAATATTAACTCAGGCTGGCATGCTACAAGGTGCCCTGGATGAACAACATTGGGGGAGGAACATCACACAGGGTCCATTTGCTGGGTTCCAGCAAAAAGTTAATAATTCTGATAGCACAGCTCTTTGTTTGATTCATACTTGAATAGACAGACGGCCCTTGATAGCATTGCAGCTGGACTGCAGTAACAGTATATTTTTATTTACATGGGTCATTGTCTGCTATAAGAAATGTTCCATTCAGTCCTATTCACTCTTGAGAGAATTTCTGAAAATTAAATCTACCTCAGTGTCACTTTAGCCATCCAGCTATGTGAGTTGTTTATTTCAATAAACTACCTCCATCAACAGCTAGCTTGCTAGTTTAGCTCCATATACTGTTTCCACAGCCCCCTTCTCAACTTCAATTTACTTTCTTAAAGAATAAATTAGGCTGGATAATTGATGTCGCAGTTAGATTGCCAATCTATATTATCTATACTTCTAGCTTATACAAACTACAGTACAAGCTATCTGCCTAGTCATAGCAAACATTTAACAAATTAGTATCTGAATGCGAGCTTGGTAGTCCTAGGGGAGCCAGAGTGTCATTACACCGAAACGAGAAAAGTTATTACATAAGCATTTAACCGGAAAATAAATGTTATCTGATCACATTAGCTAGTTTGCAAACTTAATTTGATCCAAAGGCACGATCAGAATGTGACAGTTGTTCAACGGTTTGGTATTAAACAGACAGACTATTTCTGCCCACAACAGCATACCTCAACCTGAACCTGAACAAATCCACCGATGTGACACAATGTTTGTACCTCTCCCTGAACATGCAGCAAACTTTCTGTGAATGACTTACTACAACAGTCTCCTCAAACATTGCCTAATTTATGTTTGGTGAGTTATTGTTGTGGGGCAGCACGGTGACGCAGTGAGCAGCACTGGCAATGGTGCTGCTTTCGTATCCCAACTGAAGCCCATTTTGGGAGTTTGCATGTTCTCCCTGTGTCCCCGTGGGTCTCTTCCGGGTACTCCGACTTCCTCCCACACAGCCCAAAGACTTTGCAGGTTAGGTTAATTTGACAATCTGAATTGTTCATGGGGAATGCGTGAGTGAATAACTGTGTGCCTTGCGATAGGCTGTCAACCTCTAAAGGAAGCGTTCCTTCCCCTCGCCAAATGCATGCTGGGAAAGGCTCAAGCCATGATAAAATATCATCATGAGGTTAAACATTTATTTCCCTTGCTATTAGAACTTTAACTCGGGCACTTCCAAAGGCATTATATTAAAGTAGATTTTATGTAAATATAAAATATAAAATATGAAATAGTTAAACATGTTGGGCCTCATAAAATTTTGTGTTTTTTTTTTTTTGGGTGGGGGGGGGGTGGAAAATTTACTTGTCTTGCACTGTCTGTAATTTATGTGTGTCCTGCCCTGTTAATATATGCCAATTAACAACAAAATTACATTGCCATAAACATATAACTGGGAGTTTCAGGGTCTTTTCTTTTGCATTATTAATTTGTCTGAATTAACAGATGGTTTTTTAGGTCTATGTTTCTATTGGAATACTGTTTCAATAACACTAGGAGAGTATCATTGACCTCCACTGATCAATCATCTATCAAATTGCAATGAATATTTCAGGCAGAGTTGGCTAACTGGTCCACTGTTCAGTAGAACAGATGCAGTTATGGTAACCCTTCTATTCTACAATAAGGCTAATTAAACCTGTGCACAGTTGATTCACAAACACTCTTGTAAAAACATGGAGTAAGCAAAGAAAATCTACCGAGTAATTGTGTTTATGCATTAAAAGACACAAGCATGATGTTGCCTTAGTTTTATATGTTACACACTTCATTGAATCAATACACTTTAACCCACTGAGGGTCAAGGGTAATGGCAGATCAAGCACTGCTGACATCTGTAATTGTTTATACATGACCTATAGCCTTAATTAACTTATTTAGGCACCAAAGGTGTGCATGTACATAGACCTATTTAATCACTGAGGATTCAATCATTTGCACAATTATCCATTATGTAAGGAAAAACAGGCGTTTAATGTCATCGACATGAAATTAAGCAGAACTTCATTAATATTCATTATTAATTGGCCATGGTATGTTATAATTGTATTGCTGCCTTTAGTTCATTAGAGTGTTGGGCATATTTAATGGTAATTGTTGTCCAGTCTTTTTAAGGGTCATAAATTCCTGTCCATTTCTTAGCATGTGTCAGAAACTTAAACATACTGAACAATTGACCTCAGGATGTTACTATTTTCAACACACCTATAAAAGTAAGGCTTTTGATTCATCTGTGGTTCTGACTCACATTTCTTAAGGCTAATCTGATGCTTTGCTTATTTGAAGAACAATATTTACATTTCATTACAAACTTACATTACACCCAGTGGAATCAGGTTGTTTTGGGTCATTGTTTGGTATAGTATATCTGTAATTCTTTCACATACTGTGACTGAATTAAATGACCTGGACATCTCCTACCAAACTTCATTGACAATCAGTACTTGTACAAATTTTCAGAGGAACAACTTGATGGACAATTATGTGCCTACACCTTTAAAGAATTATACACTATAAGCTTAACTGCTATGTATGCACATACAGTATGTATGTGTGTATGTATATAATAGATGGGAAGAGGGAAGATGACAAGCACGTACAGCAACACAAAAGTCACACCACAACTATAGATTAGCATACAGGTATGGTGACTCATAGATGAACAGAGCTCAAATTAATTCAGCTATTTCAGATGCAGTTTGTCACCCTAAAGAAACATTGGAGCCTTTTGCTTTGTATAACTTATTCATGTCCAGTCTTTAGAAACGCAAGCAAACCACGTTGCAGTAAAGGTCAAAGGTAGCACACGGCAACAGCCCAGTGAAACAGGAGACACTTCTCTCTCTGGGTCTGCCATCCATCAACAAAAGCCCACGTATAACATGACATCAAAAGGGGAAGAAAGCAAGCCACTGTTTTATTTGGACATGGCTCAAGTGATTATCATCCCCTGAGATCATTTCCTATTGGCAGACCACGTCTGCTATATTTTCCTATTGATATACACCTCTTCTCTGGCTCTTCAGTGGTTAGAAGGACAGCCCACGAACCTGGGAACTGTGCAGTCTGTTATTACCTTTGTTCATCCCTGCACAACTGCTGTACCCCCATCAAGCGACCTCTTATATTTACTATTAATGCTTCACTGTCTTCAATTTAATGCGTAGACTACTGTACTGCTAATGCTATAATAATAATAATAATAATAATAATAATAATAATAATAATAACTATTATTATTATTATTATTATAATCATCATAATTACTATAAGAAGAAAATATTGTTATATTAAATCATTACTCATATGATGTAACATTATTGCCTAAAATAATTTCTCATCCTCTTTAAGACAAACCTCCCAACCACCCCCCCCCCCCCCCCCCCATTTCACTCCCACCCCTGCAGATGCCCCTGTGACCACCAGCGCTCCACTCAACCCAAACCTTTCCAACTTCTTTTTTTTTTCTTCGCTAATTAACAGATTACTTGTGGGGAGCAGCCCTGAAGTGGAGAGGTCATGACTAAACCCTCTAACAGGGAGGTTAATCAGAGGCAGGTGGGTGCACACTTCTGCTCTCGCCCCCTTCAATCCCCCCGACTTGACTTGTATCAGCATGATAGTTCACCCCCCCCCCCAACCCACCACCCCCCCGTTCCCACCCCCCCTCCACCCCTCCGTCGTCCGCACTGTTGGCCTTGACCCCGGCTTCTCTTGAGGCGCCCCAGTAGGGAAGGGGGCTTCAGGAGTTACATTTTTTAAGGGCTAAATTGGATACTTGTTGGCAATGTGCCTTCCTTTTGTGTGCATTGACGGGGCTACATTTACAAAACTGACTGGCCGGGCCTTCTGAGTAATTTATGTAGAAAGGGACTCCCGTGGCAGATCGTAGTAGACACTCTAAAACAGAAACACAATAAGAAGGAGGCCAGAAAAAAAAGAAGAAGAAAAAAAAAAGACAGGGGTGGCAGAGGGTCTCTGGTTTTGGCCCGTTTTTCATTCAGTCCTGCGATATTCCATTCCAGGTTCTGCTTCAGAGAGACGGCCATTGTGATGCCGTTGAATGGGAGACTTTAGGAGTGTCTTTCCGTCCATTAATTAGGACCCACTGGCGCTTCCGCTCCCTGCAAATCCTTTATTGGTTTAAAAATGCTTTGCAGAAGTTTAACCCCATTCCTGGGCAGTGACATCAAAGATATATAAAAGATGAAGCTCACTGGTGTGTGCGGGCGGATTCAAACGGTCGTACAGTTTGGTGTAAGAAGCCAAAGAGATTAGACTCCTGTTTTTTTTTTTTTTTTTTAGTTAAAAGGCAGCCATATTGTAATTTAAAGCAAAATGCAGCTAATGCCAGATGCCTTCTCTTTGCAAAGCTAAAATACTGAAAGGTTTAAAGAAAAATACTGTGTCAAAACATTAAAAGGTGTGCATTGTGTTGCGGCGTAGTCTAAATAAAGATTCAGAAAATCTTATTTAAAAGAATACGGTAAGTGAAATGATTTTTCTTTTCTGTCTTTAGTAGATAATTATATTTATGTTAGTTATTTATATGGCAATATCCCCAATGCATACCTTAGATTTCTGAATTAAGTTAGAGTGCCTGTTTTTCTCTGTGTAAAATGTCCATAATAGCCTTTAAAAGCATCTTATTTTTTAATTGAAAAAACATTCTACACAGTTATACAATATTTATATCATAAACATATTTTCATATGAACCGTTTGTTTATGGTTGTATATGAAGCAAAACATTTTAAATGGATATCACCCTTGCCTAAGACTCATTTTTGTATGAAAATGCATTCTTCACTATATAAGAAAATTGTCCACATTCCACAGTCTGAAATAACTCTTAATGCAGGCTGTTCATAATGTGTCACTTCTCAGGGCACTTCTATCCATTCTTTTAATGAGTTGTTTTGACCTTGCAAAAGATATGACAAGATGGAAATTGCCACAATATCCTGAAAACATTGAATCCCTCTTTATAATTTGCCTTTCTTCCATAAATACTTACTAAGCATCGGCTGACGGTTGAGTGGTGTAATGACAATGTATGATGTCGAGATCACGCCTTGTCACATTGACTGAATCACTATTAATGTAAAGGTGCAAATGTTACCCCACCACACTGACCTGGTGATAACAGGTTAACACTGTTTTTGAAAGGCTAAATATTATATTAGAGCTACAGCGGCCAAATCAATAACTGTTTTTTTGTTTTGTCATATCATCTTTTTTTAAAAATCAATGACACCACAGCGGGAGCACCATTTCTGCTATGATCCTGGGATATGGCTTATGGAAATCTGTCTCCCCTGCATTAACAAAGATGGTGGAGTCTGGGTGCACTGGATTAATTATGTTTAAAAGCAGTGCTAAAAATCAATGGCGGAGCATTTCTGTATGCGTGCAAGAGAAATCGAGAGGCACAGCGTATCAAAGACTGCAGTACATCAGCACACCATTTTCTCTAAGGAGTTCAACTACTGAGGTACAGGCCAGAAAAGGTCATCTTTACCTTACTGACTATTTCAAATCATAGTTATTCAAATCAAGAGCATAATCAGACAAATGCACTTGCAATGTATTATTTCAATGATAATTTTCAGACCCTGCATGGGTCACCAAATTAGCATTATATCAAAGCCAAAATTATACACACAACCAGCATACAGAAATGTGTATTCTTATCGTCATTTCCAGGACCACTGAATGTGAAAGGTCCTTGTCGACATTTTTTATGTTTATAGATCAAAAGACAAGTCAGGCCCCTGTTCCCACAGGTTTACGTGGGGCTCACAAAAAAGCTCGCTTAGCTCATCTGTAGTGTTTCGTCTTGGTGTACAAACATTGCCTGGGGTATGTTATAACATTGGACTAGGGGTCTCCATTTTGCCTTAAGATTCACTGTGCCTCATTAGTTAACACACTTTCTTAGTTTTTAACAATGCCTTAGCTTGACTTCTCCCAGCAGAAATCCTCTCTCAGTCGATATTCTCAGGGCCTGCAGCAGAGTTTAAGAGAGAGGGCTTTTTTCCCCCCTCTTCTAACTGGTTTAAGACTTGTAATTATCTCTTGCTGGGGGAGGCTATAAATTGGATTAGAGTGGTGAGACTCAGCTGAATGAATTACCTCCATCTCCCCACTTGGTGGGCCGCACGCAGATAAAGTGCGGAAAAACGGATTTGGATTCAGCCTCAGCATTCGCGGCTTCCTAGTGGAAAAATGAAATTTTCCGACAGAAGGGACCGGCATGCCAGCAGTCTCTGTCCGCGGCATGTTTCATCTGGTCCTGCTCTTCTGGAAATGCAATTACCTGCGTTATCGGGGACTAAATGGCGACAGTTTGGCAGGGAGGCATCATCACCTGCCAAACCCATCTGACTGCAGTGTCTGCATTGTACAGACCCACTGCACTGATGCCACTCAATGGTCTCAATATTCCGAACCTTTCCATTAGTTCTCCACAGTTAAAAAAAGAATAATCCTCTGATTCTTTTACGTTCTACACATACAGTTCAAGGCAAAACGTATGTGAGGTGAAGAGATTAATCTATATCAAAATCATCTGCCCCCCCAAGAAAAGCATCCCCTGTTGATCTTAGTCCCTGAGTCTTTTGAGTCTTCACCAGTTATCCAATACTGTCTTGTGACGTGTGAAATTCCAAGAAGTCAAAATTATAGAAACTCCTGTCCTGGTGATGGCAGGAACTTTGGCACTTGCATATACAGAACCTTCCAAGCAACAAGTTGAAACTCTTTCCTTGGATAAGAAAGGTTCATGCCAACAGTAACCAGGTTAAATCCTAGTATACGGCTGGATCTAATACATGTGATCCGGCTGACCAATAGTGTAACTTCATAACTCAGCTGAACAATGGTGTAATTTCATCACTCGGTCAGTCAGTCAGTCATTCACTCACTCACTCAAAGACATTCGCGTTTGTAGGCCTGGCCCCGCTGTTGTGGTCCAGCCAAAAAAATACATATACACAGTGAAGACTGCAGGTATTTGGACAATGATATAAATCTTTTTGTTTTGGCTCTGTAGCCCAGGACATTGAATTTTATACATAGGGGACCAAAAGTAATTAGACAAATTAACATTATCTTAAATAAAGTTGCCATGTTTAGTATTTGGTTGTTAGGGCCATCAAACCATCAAACTTGCAACCAAGTACTAATACATGCCAAAGCTATACCACTACCTTCACCATGTGTATGAGGTGGTATGCTTTGGATCATGAGCTGTTCCTTTCTTTCTCCATACTTTTATGTTTCCTTCTCTTTGGCACAAGTTAATACTCATCTCATCTGTCCATAAGAGTTCGTTACAGATCTCTACAGGTTTTTAAAATGTACTTTACAGGTACGTTAGACCATTGTAGTCTTTGACACATCTATGCCTACATTCTGGAGAGTATTCGTGATCAGTTCAACAGTTGAAAGGGGGTTTTTCATCACAATAGAGAGTTTTCTTCTGTTTTTCACTACAGTGGGCTTCTGTGGTCAACCATGTTATGAGCTCACCAGTTGCTTCCTAACAGTGCAACAAACAGTTGATTTTGGCACACCCAGTGCTTTTCCAATCTCTCTGATCAACTTATTCCGATTTTCAGCCTCATGGTGGCCTGCTTTACTAGCTTTGACATTTCTTTCATCCCTGAGTTGGGATACAATAGCAACAGACTCCACAATGCAAACGCCACATCTAGAATCAACTTTACACTGTTTGTTATTATACTGCATACATGATGCAACAACACAGAGCTGGCTAAGAAACAGCTGAGCAGCCAACTGTCCAATTACCTTTGGTCCCCTAAAATGGGGGACTATGGACACAAATTTTTGCACAGATCACCCAACATAGATGTAAACACCCTGGAATTGAAGTTCACAGTCTACACTTCATCCCTATATTCATTCTTTTATTTTAAATTCCAATGTGCTGGAGTAAAGAGCCAAAACAACAAAAATTATGTCACTGTCCAAATATTTGAGACTGCACTGTAATGTACATAACTCTTTCTACAATGACAACATACTGTGGTAACCTTTACTGTATCAGAGAAAGTATATTTAAATCCAGTCTAGTTTTGCTGTTTCACCAGAAAAATCCCCAAAAATGTATGTGCTATAACATTTTTCCACAAATTTGACATGTACATTCATATACTACAGTGTGTATTTTCCAGGGTATAAAGCAGCATGAAATTGAACAGAAACATAAAGTAGTAATGGACTTCACTGTTTCCTCACGAGAATATTTTACCTACATTTTGTCAACTAATTTATGTACATTTAGGCATGTAAGCAGACTGATTTTGTTAAATGGTCTTATTTTTGCTAAACTTCTAAAGTGTTGAAACCCCAAGTTAAAAGACTTTCAAAAAAACCTTTTCAGTTAATTAGTTAATTGCATAATCTCAGTAGAAACACAAATAAAATTTTGCCATTTCTATATAGTGTTTAATAATGTGACGAGGTGGTTTTCAGACAATGCTAGTGCATTTCTAAACCCCTTTAGCCATCAAAGGTTCACAATTATTTGTTATATAAGCATTTCATTTTGATATTATTTTTTCTAGCCTTCATTCACAGTAGTATTTTTCAAGTGATTTTACGATAAACAACGAAACAATATTTCTAATCCTGACTGAAACCCTATTCTTTTGAATGGTTGAATTGGTATTGCTTTCATTCACTTTAGAAATAGGTTATGGAGGAGTTAGTTGTGGGAGATTCCATAGCATACAGGAGAAATCTGCATGTCACTCAAAGTGTTTGTGTAAGATGAGCCGTTTGAATTACTCCTCATCAGAAATGAGTGATAAAAAGTGGTGAAATGTCCATTATACCTGCCTGAAAATACTTTTCTACAATCGGGTCTTTTCAAATCAATTGTGTCTTTGGTCTTTACAGTTTGTAAGTGTGAAATGTCAATGAAAATCACCATTGAAGTGTCACATAACAGAGCTCTGTTATAAAGAGTCTGTTGGTGAAAGTGACAAACTGAGAAAAATCCACACAGATCAAACTAGTGAGACCAGATGAAGAATGGTTTTGTTGTGATCTTGAGTAAGCCATATACTGGAGTGATTTGTATTGGTTCTCAAAATGATGAAGGCTTATTCTTTATTTTTCTCATACAACTATTTGTAAGACAGCCTTGGTATCAGAGTAAGGTATAGTTTGGTACAAATATTTGTCCAATATAGGCTTCCCAGCGAATAGAGTGTAATGGAAATATAACAATTATTTTATGACCATGGGTATATCACATCTCAATCCCATTGTCATTAACAAATTATTACATGATCTAAAGATATTTTACACATGGTCACTAAAAAAAATGTAAACAAAATATACATATTTAACAAATAAATAACATTTTAAGTGTAACAACAACAACAATAATAATAATAATAATAATACCATTGAGAAACGTTTTATTATTTTGACAGTTCTTACTGTGCATGCATTACCAGGGAAACTTTTTTTTACCAGAGGAAAATGAATGTTACACAAAACATCTAGTTACTAATATTTGCAACTTTAGGGTAACTTGCAATAACAAAGGATAATTTGTAACACTTTAAGCTCATGCTTCACTGAGCACAGTGCTGTTCTCAGTTTAATTCCTGAATATGAAGTCACACGCTAAACTTAAAATTCCTATATAGGAACCGGAGGAAATTAGTCGATTTTTCCCCCTTGTTGTTTATTAGACAGCGCTTTGAATTTCCTTTCAGCTTTAATTTCCTGCTGTGTCATGCAAAGAGACAGATCAAACAGAGGACAAACTGGCCTCCGCGCTGCCGGCTTGCTGTTTCTTACTCCCCTCCTCTGTTCACTTCCCATTCTTTTAGCCCCCTACTGAGGATAGTCCCTGGAGGTTGAGGGGGAAAAAAAAGCTGAAAAAAGATAATTAAATCTTTTTTTTAAAAAAACCTTTTGCTTTCACAAGCAAACAGTTGGGGGGTGATTTCAGCACAGCGAGGGTCAGCTAATTTAACACAACCGCACAATGGGAATCAGGAATCGTCACTGGCCATATCTGCGTGATTTGAACGGATGCATATATGAGCCTGGAATGAGACATGGCTTTTAAAATTGGTGGTACGTGTATTTCGCCCACTCATTCGCACAGAGCTGTGGAGAAGACCACTGCAGTTACCGTAATACTCAGAATAATCACCATGGCCCTTATTTCAAAAACCCTCATCATCCATGTGGTGTCTATTCAAGGGTAATGCCAATTTAATGGCACCACGATTAGGATTGTTAATGTAGCCATGAGTTCTAACATTATGCATCCGAGGCACATTTTCACAAATATTAATATTGTCTTTCAAAGGATATAGTTCAGATAGTTAAATAAACATTCCATTTTACTTGTAAAGAACTCTGTGGTGGAGAAGGGGGAAAAGGGAGGGGGTAGTCTGGAGTCAGGTAGTTTAAGCTGGACCTATGCAAAGCCTATTAGCTAGCTAGTTAGCTATAAATGGTGAGGTGGAGGCATACACACTGCATGTAAATAGCTAGCTTAATGACATGGCCTTTGTAGATGCATGTATATACATGTATATGCACGTATAGCCCAATCACTGTCTTCACGTGCATATAAAAGTATTGAATATACCTGAGGGCTATGGCTGTTTGAAGTAAACAGTACTTTATTTCTGACTGTTATTCAAATGTAATGTTCTATTCCATAGTTTTTATTAAAATTTATATCAAGTAAAGAAATCACATAATTCACAGAGACATATGGGCCATTTCTGTAGGGAATCAGTACAGTTATGGCAGTAATTTAGTTGTTTAGCACAATAACCATTCCGGTTCACCTACGCATAAATCTCAATAAAATAGTCAACAATCTAAGCACTTTCCAGAGAACCTGTGGTTAACCATTAGCTAATGTAGCTATGAAAGCTGAGCATAAGTCAGTGAACAAAAAAAATGTAAACACAAAGAAACCCAATAGGGTGTTGGGCCACCTTGTGTGGCCAGTATGGCCGGCATGTTCCATGGCGAGGCCTACCAGTGTCTGACCGTCTGTAGGGGGAATATAACACCGTTCTTCCTTGAAAAAATCAATCAACTGGCGAGTAGTTGATGGAAGGGGAAAACACAGTCTCAGACGCTGTCACAGAATATCCCACAACTGCTCAATTTGACTCGTATGTGGTGACTGAGAAGGCCATGGCATATGGATAGCATCAGTGCAATGCTCTTCAAACTATTGGGTGACCACTCATTTTCTGTAGAGAGGGGCATTGCCATCTTGAAAGACACTCCTCTTGGCTGTAAAGAATTGCTTTAAGATGTGGTGAAGACAATCACTTTCTCAGTACCATTATGTAGTAATTAGCATTAAGCTTGATTTTGAAGGGTATGACTGCAAAACCGTAACAGGAAAATGTGGCCTACACCATGACATTAAGTTAAGGGTGCCAAGAAGTCAGAAAATAACTAGCTAGCTTGCTATCTCCCCATGGAAGCAAGGGAGAGGTGGCAGCAAAATTAGCTTAATAAAATTTAATAGAGAAGCTTCTGGTCAAATTGCAAACAAAACTTTAAAATTTTTAACCTGCATATTTCCTCTGATTCTGAAATGTCTGATTTAATGTGTCACCCTGCACTGTGACGAGGCACTTTCATTTAGTTTAGCAAGCTAACCTGGTTATATTTTCAGTCAGCTACCTTCTAACTTGTTTTAGTAAGACAATGTTCATAATTGCAATACAAATGTGCAGCATTTAATAGCCATCCCTTTTTAAAAATTTGTTTACACAACCATATAAAGGTTATACTGACTACTGGAAGAAAAGTTCTACCATGTGCTTTCTAGAAGCCTATACCTTCTGGTCACAACAAAGAGTTAGCCATTAGTGCTGCAATACAGCAACAAGTTGACTGTTAACAATACAAGGAAGGCAGACCAGTTGTGCATATAAAATGTACCTGGGCAAAATATTTTTGTGATCTTTCTAAAAATAGATTACACATTTCTTGCCACCAACCACAGTCAGTTTCCATACAGAATTAAATAAAAATAAAAATGCAGAATGAAGATAAGGAGTGTTCATCATTCATTATTTTTTAATAGAATGTATATGATTTAAACTCAGAAAACAATGACGCTACATGCCACTGATTTTTTAAATCAGCCATCAAATTTGCTTATCAGGAGTATATGGCCTCAAATGTTCAGTTGAACATGTTCACAGTAGCATTAGCTACATCAACAATGCATTTGAATATTTATCACATATAGACTCTATATGCTTTGAGAGGGAAAAAAAAAAACTACAGAGTTTTGAGGATATGATAACATGGAGCACAGCCTGTGCAGAAGCTAATGGGATAGGATGGGGGTGGGAAGGGCAGTTCTGGTTGATGGGTGCTTAGATGTGAATAGCTTGTATTGCATCAGACATTTACTACACTACTCCCATTAGAGGAGTAAGACTCAATGTGCTGTGCGTTGTTGTTCCTACTCAAGCCTGCATAACGTCTATGACAAATCTGAAATTATAATTCTGTAATGCTTCACACACAACCAGCTATTTAACCTTGTGCCGGAATTTAATATTCATAGCTTTTTGCGGCACTGTTGGTTTTAAGGTGCTATCATCCTTATTCTCCCCCCTCACGTACAGTGCCAGCTACAGACCCCAAACTCCCAAACAGGGGCGAATGGACACCCTCGTGCTTTGTTTCTCCCTCCCTCTCCCTCTCTTTTTCCCTCTCTCTTTTTTCTTTTTCCTCATCACTCCCTCTCTCCTTGTTTTTGATCTTGACATGCATGTAAGGATAATGACTACAAATTAAGGATGAAGGTGAGTGATCACGATGTTGCCCACCCACCCCAGCTGGCCTTTTTAAATTGCTGTGTACTTTGTGTCTTCTTGACTCTTTTTGAAGACCAATTGGACTATGTGGGAAAAACATCACTATATAATCTATGTATATACTATAAACAAGTGTTAATCACCATGTGTATGTTTTTCTGTATGTATGTAGAGCATGTATATATCTGTGTAAAATCTAAATTTTGATATTCTTTCATGAACTATTGACCAAAATTAGATTTTAATTCCAAACAAAAATAGTCATTCAGTCATTTATTTGCAGAAAATGTCAACTGGCCAAAATACTAAAAATACACAGTGTTGTCATAAATTGAATAATTCACATGCATACTAAGGACATTTTTATACCTAATTAGTATTTGCTTTTGCTGAGGCAACCTTGATTCTTCTTTTAAAAATATGGGGTGGTCTCTTAATTTTTCCATAGCTC
Source organism: Anguilla anguilla (assembly GCF_013347855.1). Classification (NCBI taxonomy): domain Eukaryota; kingdom Metazoa; phylum Chordata; class Actinopteri; order Anguilliformes; family Anguillidae; genus Anguilla; species Anguilla anguilla. Next base: position 10,436,680 of record NC_049202.1, on the reverse strand, counting down.
TGTATATATACACACAACATACATGCACTCGATATTGACACACGTTTTTAACTTTAATAATAAGGGTGAAGTCGTGTCTATAGTAATATTTATTTTATCCATTCTATGCCATCCTAGCGTGCTTTATGAAAACCGACATAGATAGACAATAATTTTCGTTAAACCAGGTAAGCTCCAAACCCATGATGATGTCTACATGCATGTAATACTGGCTCACATACAGAGCTCAAAGTTCAGTGTAAATTGTAAAGCCTCATAGATCTCTCCTTATTCCTCATCGACACATTACATATGAACCACAAATCCAGTAGAAAAAATATCTAAAAGATTGTCCAGTAAAACCACAAGAGGACATAATCAGTAATGTTCTGTGCCTAGGCTACTGGGGTACTTACCTCGAATAACTGATTTTTTAAATTGCATGGGATGGATTTTAAAACAAACAAATATTCACTCCGAATATATATATATATATATATATATTGTTTTGATATTTACCTAAATCCTGCAGATCTGCAACATGAGTATAAAGTTAAATGTGCAGTCCTTCAGGATCTCCAAGCTGTTTACCCTTCCAAACAGTTATTAAAAAAGTTCTTTCACATCATAAGTTTTTAATGGGCAATTTAAATGATTCATGCCAATCAAACATCTGTTAAGCTTTCCCCTTGTCGGGAGCAGCACCTGTTGACCTCTGACTGACCTCAATAGGTAAGCAGTGTGGCGAGAGCCACAGCTCCCAATTTCCTGTCTCAGACCGCAAGGCCAGTGGTAGCTCCACGGCAACTGTTTACTTTTTAACACATTCACTTTCAGGAGCGCCTGACTTTTTTTTTCTCCTTTTTTAATGCGCACAGGAAAAAAAAATGTTTCACTGGGGACCGGGAGGTGAAATTTTTCTCATCCAAATGGATTGCAATTTCCCTCCATTTAGCACCTGAAGGTAATTAGCTTGAAGAGATTGCGGAGTGAGAAACACGTTCATGGAACATTAACTCTCATACATTCTCCAGTTGCAGGGAATTAATAGGAAAGATTAAAGTTTAAAGAGAGCAAATGCCATTACCTCACAAACCACCTCTCTGTGGCACTTACTATCTCTCGCTAACTTTTTTGCCGCTTTTTTTAATAAGTGCATTTCACAATAGGTTAGCTAGCGGTATTACAATACTTGGATAAGTTGTGTGACCAAGAGAGCTATGCACACACTAGTGTGTGTGTGTGCGTGCATGAGTGTGTGTGTGCGTGTGCGTGTGCGTGTGCGAGTGTGTGTGTGTGTGTGTGTACTGTATATGTGTGTATCTACAATGAGGCCCAATAGCCTGCAGCTTCATTTTTCTCCCTAACAGCTTCTTGCCTGCTTTCTGTATCCTGTGACGCGTTACGCTAATTAGCACCCTGGCACCCGTTAATCTGGGCAGCATGCTGAGTAAATGTAAATGCAAAATCCAATTTCATAAAGGTCTTAATGGTAAATTATCACCCTAAATAACACAGATCTTGTTAATTACACCGCTCTTTCTCCAGAATTTTCTCTTTCTCTCTTTTTTTTTTTTTAAACTCGCAAAAAATTCCCCAGGTTCCCCTTTTAAAAACAATGGGCTGATTAAATTATTTATTTGTGTGTTCGTTCGTTATTTATTTATTTTAAAGAGGTTGGAGGTTGGTAGTGAAGCCACCAAGCCTAGAGATTCAATCATAGCTCCAGAATTTCAGGGTGAAAAAAATGAAATTGAGACATGGTAGAATTTATTGCCCAGAAAATTCCATTCTACTATCTGATTTGAAAAGTCCAGTCCTCCTAGCTTCAGAAAATCTATTTTCCACATTTTAATACCCCGCATAACAGTCTTCATAATTCATTCGAGTGTGTTAAGCGCAGTTTTATTAGATCTGAAACAAATTTTGGTGGGGGATCCTATAGGTCATTAACCATGGAGTAATTTTATCCTTGTTTCCTTAATGATGCCATAATGGCGAGTGAATTTCTTAACTAAAGACCAAAGAACATTTTGAAGGTCAGCTTCATCTGCAAGCTCCTTCAAGCGCTTCTCGGAGAGATTGGAAAAGTCTGAGATTTTTGAAGAGTCATTAATAACAGTAAAGCTGAAAGCCTATTTGCGTTCTCGCTTTCTACCTTTTAATGTTATACTCTTTTTTTTTTCCCCCCACCGCCCGCTCTCCCTCTCCTTCCCTTCCCGCTCTGTTCTGCGGTTTCCCCTCATGCAGAAAGAATGGAGTGCCGAATGGGGGGGGGCAAAAATGGCAGTGGCGCGACATACAGATCCCAGATGTGGTGCCGCAATAATTTAAATTTTATGCCTTTGTTATCACTTTAATCATTTTCTTTATTCGTTTTGTTTCAGCGCTTCAGAGAGAGACACCTGATAGGGTGAAATGCCATGGGAACAATTTTTATTTGGAATGTGGTGAGAAGTCTAATTAGAATTAGAATTTTGCTGAGCCTTGAAATGGTTGGTACTTTATCCTGATCGCCTTAGATATTGTTCCAAGTCAATCATTTGTCATAGCGCTGCATGCTGGGAAGGCTCCTGCTAATCAAATCTCTCTCCCTTCCACCATTTTCTGCTGTCATTGCATCCCTGTCCAGATAAATACTGTTATGTAAGGATGAGTGCAGTTTATACCCTGAGACTCAGTTAGGGCATTAAAAGACGGGCCCCTTTTTTATTTTATTGCATTTAAGGAAGCTACGTGGTGCATCTCCATCTCTTTGTTTTGCATTTTGGCTCTGTGGCTCCCGGTTTTGTTTTAGTTCAAACCTAAAAAATATGTGTATTTTGTGAAATACACATATCTTAAAATGAATATACGGCACGAATGAAGTTGTGTTTAAATAGAAAAGCAGTTCAATTTAATAGTTGGACCCACTGGATATCCCGATCCATATGAAACAGGCCTTTTATTGGCATGTGAAAAAAAGTCATGTTTATACCTTGTGACATGGGAGCCATGGTCCAGTTGTTAACTGTGCAGGTTTGTGCCACCCCCGAGTCGTTGATCAGTTCCATAAACACACAGATAATTCTCTCGCAGAGTGCTTAACCTCTATTTGGCACAACATCTTGCTGACAAAGTACTTAATCAGGTCCACACTGATATAATGCAATCTGTGTTGAGTGTCTGCAGCGGCTTTGTCAGGGTAATATAATAGCAGTGCAAGGGATTGCAGAGACCCAGCGGTTTAAAAGCAGCTAAATTCAAACATGTTTGTGGAAGGTGTTTATTTTTTTTTTGGGGGGGGGGGGGGGGTTTGTTGTGGGGGGTTCACTAGAGTTGTCAGCACATTTAAACTGAGTCTAAGAGGAGGAATTCTATTTAACGGTGTTTGCTTTTATGCTGGCCAACTCAGGCATTCCGATATCACATACACTGTGCTTGTATGGACTGGGAAAAAAATTTCACAGGTCCAGCGCTATGTCAACATTTGTTTCAAACATATCCATACTTCTAGGATATTTATTAGACGGGCCCATGGATCAGTATGTCAAGATAAGCAATGACACGCGCGCGTGTGTATGCGTGTACGCGTGCATTGTTCAAACACATACACGTGCGCGCATACATCATTGCGCATAAGAGAAATCAACCAATGCATTGTACATGGGTAGCATGCACACGTTAACACATGTCATTTCGCTGCAACAAGGAGATTTCTCAGTGCACAGAAACGACTGGATTTTCAGCCCTCTGTAAGTTAGCATCGCGTTCTGGAGGAGCTGCAGTCTTTCCACTGCCTGGTTTCACCTGGGAGGAGGTCCACAGACATTTGGATACAGCAACAGCCACATCAGCTGGGGAAAACCTGTTCATTTGGATCCCAAGAAAAAAAAAAAGAAAGAAAAAAACCCCTGTTTTTTAGGATCATTCTTTTCTTTTTTTTTTTGGTACTTTTTATTTAGGAAGTATTCTTCCCCAATGGCCTCTCTCCCCGTAATTGAAAAATAAGATGGATCTCAGATAATAATTGAAATGAATTATATTTTTACTGCAAAGTCTCCGCAAGGTCACTGATCCTTCCTTTGGTTCCCCAGTAAAATGAAACACCTCTGAGCATGCCCTCTCTACCCCCCGAAGATTAGCCATATAAATAAATTATACCCAGGGACAAAGGAGCGCTGGCTCCCACACGGGTCCCGCGGCGGCGGGGGCGATGGCATTTTTGTCACCGCCTGTCAGGGACGGAAGAGCATTCCCCGCGAAATTTTCGCCGGCGTTTTATCCCCCAAGTGCAAAGAGGGCCTTTCAGAGAAATTGAAGCCGACAACCGTTAACATTTAGAGATGTACCAATAAATGGCTTTTTATGCCCGGATATTCCGCGCCTTTTAGTAGTACACACTGCGGGAGCCGTCCGCGTGAATGAAGAGCGCCGTGTGCAAAAAGCGAACAAGGCCCCCCGGAAAATCCCCCCAAACACCTTATTCACCGCCTCCGGTCCCCCGCCTCTGTGGGGGCTTATCTCAGAAGCAACCGAACACAGCATTTCATTCAGATGATGAAACTGTTAGCCTCCGCGGATTGTTTACCTCCACCATCGCTGAGCGATAACTTGAGGAGGGGGGGGGGGGGTATAATGTACCTGGAAAAGGCAGTAATAATAGTAATAGCAATAATATTATCACCATCTGTTGACCACGCCGCACGCGCACTGCAGAGTTTCTTTTTCATTTATCGTCCGTCATTAATACGTTATATGAGGTCTGCGCACCTGCATACCTGAATTCATATGTCTATACTTTTCATGCCATGTTATTTTGAAATTTATAGTGGAAAAATCATTAAAAGCCATTCGTCAGAGACAGCCAGTTTTAAATAGCTGGCTGGATAGGCCCTGTTCAAGTCTACAAAAATGCCAGGACAGACCAGTTTTCCCATGGCTTTCCTCTTCAAAACATTAAAACCCCTAACCTGGCAAAATGCCCCTTTAATGGCCAAAGACATTTTTCCTTTTCAGCAACAAGTTTAATTGGAAAGAAGTAGATTTCACTTTGAACAAGAGGGGGGGAAAAAAATAAAATCAGCCTGACAAGATGATCGATTACCTGTAACTCTACCTGACACAGAAATTAGAGTTTTTTAATGATGGGCTGCCTCTTCTTGGACATGAAATTCAAATGCTCTCCAAAGTCTACTTTCAGCCGTCACTTGTCTCCTCCACTCGTACACTCCAAACGCAAGTACTTTGTCTTTGTCACCGCTGAAAGGACATTGTTATTACCGACAAGCCTTTGTATTAACCAATTTCATATTTAATAGAAGACACATCTCGTTGGGTTCACCTGTGCCGTTAGCTCGCGCTCAGAACACGGGTGCAGCTCGGGGACAGGAAATACACGGTTAAGGATATTTTGTTTGAACCTGCATGCTATCTTTTTTTTCTTTCTTAGGCACAAATTCCTCTCAACTCTCCTCAGCGAGACAGGAAGGAAGGCACTTATTCACTGGCCTTTTTGCTGGCAAAACAAAATATTCAGCAGCGAGCTTCTTTTCTCTCACGCCTTTTTTCATTTGTTGAGGATAACCTTTTGAGACACATGTTCACAAAATCACTCCACCGGCCCTCCGCGAGTGAGTTTACTGCACATGCTGGAAATCATTGGTAAATCAATAAGTACACGCTTTTACACATTTATTTTGATCACAAATGGTGAGATAGATTTTCCACTCTCCTTCTCCTTTTGCACTTTGTGCTGTAAATTTCATTTCACCATCAAATATACACTAAAGCATTCTGGGAGGACAGTGTCATACATGAAAGAATTTCATCTGGGATTTTTTTTTTTTGCAGGAAAACAGTTTTTCATGTCAGACACAAAAACTAAACAAGGCAGTTAAAAATAACTTTACTTCCCAGAGATATCAGATTGTGAAGAAGCTTGGTGAGTCAGATATCTTTATAGTGGCACCGTTCCAACTGGTCTTTTAGAGTATATGAGAGACATTAAATTGAGTCATAGTATTATAATTATTGTTTTGCAATACATTCATTAATATGCATAATTATTCATGTTTGTTATTTATTATATTGTCATATTATATTATTAGTATATTGTTCCTTAATTAATTAGCTGCTTAATTTGCTGAACATACAATAAATGTGTGCAGTGACACATTTATTAAAAACCCTTGCCTTTTGTTACATCTTAACTGGTGTCAATTTAAACCTTTGACAGAGAAAATATACAGGTTTTTGATGCAATGTTAGAGAATCTAAAAGCTAAGAAACAATCCTGTAATGAAGCAGCGTTTATGACTCAAATAATCCATATTCTGGTATTATTTCCACCTAGGCCTTTACGTACAGACGGTATCTAGTACACATTGAGAACTGTCCACACTACATTGACTATCTGACATATCTCTTGCAAGTGCTCTGTGAACTGACTGTTGCTTGGGTACCCAACTGACGACTGAGGGTGTCCTCATCAGGCCTTCCAGAAGATCTAAACCCAGCACCAATGGAGGGCCTAGCACAGGGACACTCAAACCTGGCCCTCGAGGCTAGTAGAACTGCTGCTTTTATTTTCTCACTGGTAGGTTATTGATCGATTAATTAAGAGCTTTAACTCACCTGGTGTTTCAGGTTTAAATCAGTCTTGATGAGAGGGGAAGAATGAAAACCAGCCGTACTACAGATTTGAAGAACCTAGCAGAAGTTAGCATCCAGAACATAAGAAACATGTTCCAAGAATCACTACATTCAATTTGAATGGATGCTCTACTACTACTATTAATACAACCATAGGTCATGGAATACACTTTGTAAGTGATATGGCTACTCAAGGAGACAGTGTATTAAAAAAGACAATAATAACATTGTATTATGGTAATTTTTCCATTGCATATTACAAAGGGATAATAAAGTTGTTTTAAAATCTGAGCTGGGTTCCGCAGAACAAATTTATTTACAACTTCATGCACTAGCTGACCACCAAGCTCTTCCAAAAATGTTCTGTCCACCGCATTGCCAGAATATTTTGCCGTTATTATGTTGTGCAGAGAGACCACTGTGAGTCCTTATGCATTTGTTTTGTACACATCACAGAGCAAATTGTAGCCTCCAAATCACTAAAAGTGATGCATTTATCACCAACACTATGCAAATTGCAGTATTAATATACCGGCATCTGGACAATATCAAAGATTTTAGGCTATTATCAACAAAAAATGTTCAATATTCAGGAGGAGACCAGCTTGAAAACACCAGTTATACAGTTTTAACCAATTATAAGGGTATAATAGCATCTAGGGAGAAATACCAGCTTCTGTCAGAATTTAAACTGCTAAAAGTAAAATATTTAAAGTAAGAATACATCACACATTTCAAAATATACTCTTTAGCATGTTCTGTGTGATCCGTGTTAGCCATTAGTCAGAGAAACAGAGAGGCTTTTTCAGTCAGTCCTCTTGGGCAACAGGCCATCATCAACATATTTGCAATTAGTTTCAAAGAGGTTTACTTTTACTCAAAAGAAATGCGAAAGAAAACTTTGCCGGGGAAATCGGGATATGGTTCGCGACCATCAAACAGAGCAGCAACTTTAACAGTCAAATAATGCGCATGTATAAATACCCCGTACAGCCTGAGCATAAGGCAATAATTCATCGTCAACAAATCACAAAGAAAATGTACTGAATTAAAAGCGTTAGTAAGGATCATTCATCACTATGTACTTCAAGTGCTCGCTGATCAGTCAGACAGACAACTAACCGTAGTGCTGACTACGGATAACACACTATCAATGCAGCATTTTCTAAATGTTTTAATATATTTTGACACTAAACTAACCATCCGTGAAGGGGCAGTGGTGTACAGTTCATAAAAATAAGCATCTTTCTTATTTATGACCGTTGAACTGCTTAATTGACACTTTCCTTGATCACATTAAAATAACAGCGTGAGCTAAGTACGCCCCGTTGCAGATTGTCTCTCCTAGGCCCTTTTCATTGGCGGTGGACAGGAATGCCAGTCTTCGGCTGGCAGTGTCTGGAATGGTGACGAGCCATCACCGCTCCATCTTCCCAGACACTCACCAAATCCATTTGGAGGAAGAACAGTCGAGTTGAGAAACCACAGCGAGCAAGAGAGAGACCTGTACCGCTGTTCGGATCCAACGTAAAACAATCCCTGTTTCATGTCATGGAAACGGTGCTGAATTGTCCTGTCTGTTTACACTGCGGCAGGACTGTCAGATTGATGTTGATACGCAGTAGATGTTTTTGTTTCTATATAAACTGAAATATAATACTGGCTTCAGTGATAAACTGCATGTTCTAGATTTTCCATTGTGGGGATATCTGAACATTTATACTGAGAGGAAGTTTGGTTCAAATATTGTTCGAAGAGTTTTTAAAAGATTTTGTTCGCCACTAAATCAACTGTGTTTAATAATTAACAGTGGTATGCTCAATGTGAAAAAAGACACACCAAATGTATTGAGCAAACCCTGTGGGTTTAGGTCAGATGCTAGATCCTATTTGTATTATAATCGTACATACAAAATGTTGCATAAAACTACATTGACCAACCCACCCCCCTACCCTCCACTCAACAAAAAAAATAGGCTACATTTAATTGGGTATATATTATAGCATATATATAATATTGTGCACACCTTAGAGGTACATGTTGAAAGGCCGGGCTCCAACAGCCTATCCTGAGTGAAAGAGTAGAGTTGGCTACGCCCTTGTTGCCACCCTCTGAAAATCCACTCAACATTTCTTGTGCTATGCTGCTTTCAAAATGCTAAGAGAAAATATGTATGTCAGTAGTTTCAAATAGCGTGGATGAAGAGGGTATCAGAAAAGCAGGCGTATTAATGGAAAAAATGTTATATACACACCGTACGCCATTCTGTTCAATGGAATGATGTTAATGTAGTAGCGCAGTAATGCCATCACGCCGTATCGCCACACGTGCAAGCATGCGTGCGCGCACACGCAATCGGAACAAAGGCTGATCATGGCAATAAGGACTGCAAATTGCTCAGGACACGCAAGGTATGGCTCTCCCGGAGCAAGGACAATAAAGCACCCGGTGCATCTCTGAATTATACGCTCCTAAAGCTCAGATATTTCATTTGCTTGATCACTTTGCCTCATCATAATCGCTTTTAAACAGATTTATCGTCGAGCAGGTCATAGAGCGGCAGAGCCGCGGAGCGATCCAGCTGTTTGCGCCTGCTAGGAGCTTCCTGCAGTAAGGGCTTTGTCTTATTAAAAAAGTGAAATGAGACAAGCGGGATCTTCGCCCCGCACCTCATGTGTTCCTTAGATAACCCTCAATCCGCTCAATCCCCCCCAACCCCCAGGTCCCAAACTCTGGGATAGCGCCCCTCTCTTTCTCACCACCCTTAATCTCCTGGCCCACCCACCCACCCGAAAGCCTGCACGCCCGCCACCCGGATTCTTGTGCAGGAGGGAAAGTGGGCAGAGGGCTTCACGGCAAAAAAAAAAAAAAAAACCCTGCCGCCACCAACGGAATCGGCTCTGAAGGATAATGCTGTTTATTGCATTTGTCAGATGAGTGCTGTGATACTTTGTAAGTCCATTGCCCACTTACTGTCTTGCACTTTAAGCAGGTACTGATGTGCCTCTTTTGTCTGGTTCTGCTTGTATTATTTGGCAAATTGACTCATGACCGCCGGTTGGTAACAGACTTCCAGAAATATAATATGATACATTTTTCTTTCTCTCTCTTTCGCCCTCTCTCTCTCTCTCTCGTTCTCTCTCTCATTTTTTCCCTCACACACACACTCTCTCTCCCCCTTTCTCTTTCTCCCTCTCCCTCTCTCTCTCTTAGTCTCTCACTCTTTTCCTTTTCTGCAGTTTTTTCCAGCTGAATAGCTAGGGACTGGACTAGGACTGATGATTCAAAAAAAGTAATTCCATTAAATGTTTTTTAAAAGCCGCAGGAGCTCTGGTGTATCACCACCATTATTGATGATATCATTATTATGTATAGGATCCTTCAGTGAATAATAACCCATTATCTTTCATTCTTCCTGTTTTTGTCACTGGAAGTTGGAAAGGTTAGGTAATTTATTTTAATGTATAAACTGTCAGGCACGAACATTGCCATGCCCTGGTCCCCGATATATTCCGCACTTAAAGGCATGATTGTTTTTTAAATCAGCCTACATTTCAGGACAAGCACTTCCCATATATTACATTCAAATTCTTATTGCATTTTAGGGTCTTCATTTTAGTGCAGATGTTCCCTTCCCGGTCAATAGCTCACAACAGATCTCCGATTACTTGCTTTGCTAAACAGTCCCTTCTGAGGACAAAATGAAGCAGCATCTTAGCGTTACGCGAGGTCTCCTAAGTAGCATGGGTGAATTAAACCCCTACAAACCCTGCTGCAATGAAATGTGCCAATCAGAGGGGAATTAACCTTTTTCAAACATTTTCAATGACCCATCAAACAACATTTAAAAATTGTCTATTGTACTGATTCCGGTGCATTAGCCTTTCTGGGTGCAATGTGTTTTGCATGAACACAAAATGCAGTTTGATGTATCCAGAATTAGCAAACACTGATAAATCAAATATGGTTTTGCTGCTGCCGTGGATAACCGATGGTGCCAACATAATCTGGAAAAAATGTGATGTTTAAGGAAAGATTTCAGGGGATACACATATTGAGAGAGCTGTAGGCATTCACAAAAGACACATAACATGTGGCACAGAAATTAATAATAAAATAAAATGTTTTGGCTACAGTAAGAAAATTGCTACTTATGGAAAATTCACCAGCAGTGCAGGCTCTGTCAGAACTGTTGTTTCAAATACTGTTTACACTGATAACTTTTAGAAAATATTAAAATAAGATAATCATCAGCAGCACAAAAAAAAATCTGAACTTGGTTTTTATATTGATATCATCCATGCACACACACACACAACACACACACAGAACCACACACACACACAGACACACACTAACACTCCCTCTCACACACACACACATACATAGACAAAGAAAAAAACCGCACGCTTCACTGCATTTAAATTTATACAAACTCTGTCCATGACAGTGATGAATGTTAGACTGTATTCTACAATATGTTTAATGCATAGGTCTGTTGAGTTAAGTTTTCTCTTCTTGTACAATGCTGGCAAGTCACCTCTATATGTTACATCAGATTCTGTTACATTAAAATGCCAAGTGATACAGTGAAGCCAACATAAAAATTTACTGACATAAAATTGGTTTACTTGCATGTACATATCTGTGTGTGTACACGTGTGTGGGTGTGCGTGTGTGCATGCATGTGTGTGTATGTGTGTGTATGTGTGCGTGTGTATGTGTTTGTATGTATACCACTTTGTTTGTTTTGTTTAGTGCATTTTGGACGTGTGCATCTGACATTAGTACCAAAATGTGACCAGGTGGTGCCCATAGAATAAATGGATCCTATTAGAATGTTACATAATGCCACCATACTAATACAACATATTTACAGATGTAAGACTCCATTTTGAAGGTGCCATCAATATCTATCCAATGTCGTCAATTGAATGCGCTAATAAATATTATACTGGGACATGGAGCCACATAAAGAAAACACCTGCTATTTATTCTGGATGGCCATAGGAGACGTGTATGTACAGTGTGCCCTTGTCATGGATTGAAATATCCATTATCATATACTGTGGGTTAAATCAGTGTTAACTGCCCACCTGCCACAAGATTCACTGTAACATGTGTTTTGAGTTGCGGAGCCTAAATCCAATATGTGAAGCCCAAAGTCTAAAAAGTCTCCCCCATGCTAAAATAAATAATGTTAAATTTAGATTAATTAATTTAATATCTCCAAATATCATTTCCCATCCCCTGAAAGCTAATGATTTGCCATGGCCCATGGGTTTCTATTATTTCTATGGGTTTATTATTATATATGGATTGTATAAATAGTATTTAAATGTACTTCCAGGTGAAAAAGATAACTTCCCGTTATTTCTCAGAATTTGGAGACAGCAACAGAAAAATAAAATATGAAAACGATCAAACTTGTCTCTAGTGACAAGCATGGCTGTGGCTCTCATGGGTGAGTTTATTTAGATCATAGTTTCAACATTAATGCACAGCCTGTCAATACACCAAGCAATAATTAGAGATATTGATAGGAATTACAGAACAAACCCAGCAGCTACACTTAACTCTACTATAACTTATAATGAATGCATGAATAAAATACATTTTGTTTTAGTCTTAAAATTTACTAAATGTTTTTTCCTGAAAGACTATAAAAGTTGAGCAATGCTCATGGCGTGCTAGTTTGAATGGGTTATATCATTCACTATATTTTTTTCTATTGCATGTTTAATTATAATTATGGGATATATCTATCACACATAATTATGGCATATATATATATACATGCGCGCGCGTACACACACATAAAGACATTCTTGTGTGTGTGTGTGTGTGTGTGTGTGTGTGTGTTTGTGTGTTACACACCTAATACATGTTACAGCTTTAGGTAATGCTAATATCTAAAAATGTCATTACTTTTGTCGTAAATACAAGTGAAAATAATAGCTATTTATTTATTTAGGGTTTATAGGAAAAAAGGGTAATACCATAACCTCAACTACAACCCAGCTTTGGGTGGATTATTATGCTGGTATTAGCAGGTTATCATATCAAGGCTTGCATCATTGAACTATTTCACAGGAGCACATAGACTCTCCAAAGTTTTTGCTCCGATTTAATCCACAATCATCCATTACAAATTTGACTGGAGGGTTTGGACTACCCCATCCACTTTATGCAACCACTTGTCTTATGCATGAGTAGTCTTGTGTCTGAAAAAATGAATTTGGCTGTCTAAAGGTCTTGCTTTTTAAAGTGTTTGCCAGATGGGGGCACAGTAACGTGTATTCCTATTTTTAAAGTGCTAATAGAATTCCTTTAGACAATCATGACTAGATTTAGAATGTATAAGCAGAGAATAGTGAAGGTCAAGGAATAGTGTCATTTTGGATGTTGCTATTCTTCTGACTAAGAAAAGCAAACAGAATCCAAAACACATATCTTGTGAAGTGCCTTCATCTGGAACACCATGTGCTGCCATTGTAAATGACCTCATGCCCTATGAGATTGTTTAGTCCTGAGAGAGGTTAAAGTTATCTCTCTGATTTATGACTGTGCATCAATCGCAATATATATTTTAAATTTGGCATTTGAAAAAAAAAAACTGTCGAAGGATTAGCATTATCTAAATAAAATAAAATGGCTATGTAGCAGGTATGCAAGACTGCATGCAACAACAGGTTGCAGAGTTAAATATAAATACTTGTTGACAAATTTCTTATCTGGGGCTTCAAATACCGCATGATGCATAAAAATGCAAGGGGATGCAATCATTGGTTATTGTTAACTAATTGTGAAGTAGCAACTATATTGTTTATCATAAACAATTCTCTGTGTTATTTTTCAAAGAGAATATGTGGCATTAAAGAAGTTTTCCCATTTCATTGTCATTTGAAGTTTTAAGAAGGTGACTGTAATCTGATCATCAAAAGGACATTTTATGGGATCATACTTGAGTTAATTGACAGCTTTCTCAAATTAACTGTGGCTTGTAAAAACAAAAATGGACAGGTGTGCTATAACCCAGAAGTGAAAGCAAAGACTTCCATGTGATGCCCACAAAAATGTGATTACTTTGCCACAGTAACACTCATCAATACAAACTGAGTGTAAAGAACAATGTGGACATGTATAAGGGTAAATGGTGTGGATGTATGGGTACATTAAAAGAGAATGAAATTCTCTTGCTATAAGCTGGTATTTGCTTATCTCTGGCATTCAAAGCAAACACAGACCATAATACATTTACCACACATTCAATGACTTATATTTGTAGTTTGTCCCGTAAAATGCAAAGCAGCAATAAATGTGTTGACCTCACCCTGAGTTAACAGGAAAGACGCTTTAGCAGAATGAGTGAGCCCCCTTCCTTTACACAGAAGATGAAGCAGTATATGAAAAGAGGTTACAACACCATCTGTACGTATGCAAGACTGTTTTAATGTTTCCTCCCTTGTTTGGAATGGCCAATCACATTTATCAGTGTCGCGACCTCCACTATCGATTCTGGAGAGCACAGACGAGCATGTGCTTTTCTCCAGAGCACGTGACATTGCCAGTGCTTCTTATGACACTGCAGTTCACAAGTTGGCCTCACACAGACACGAAAGGGGGAGACACTTCACATGCAGCTCTACAGGTAGACTTGCAGGCGACTGATTGACCAGCAGGGGGTCGCTAGTGAGCGATGTCATCCCTGCCGAATGAAACCCTCTCATCCCTGGGCATCAGTAGAGCTAACTGTCCAAAATGTAGGTGTTATCATGATCATTCCAATTAATGGCACTTGCAATGAGTCAAAACCTGGCCCAACAGAACTAGACATATGTCTTTAGCGATCTGTGACCAGCAGACTACAGTGATGAGGTCACAAGTGGATACATCCTACCAGGGGCAAGGCTGGTATAAGTCAGATTTCTTTAGCTTACCTCTGCATTTAGCTGTCAGCAGTGAGGTGTGCACTCCTCTGATTGGTGCACGCTACTCCGTAGTACTGTAGTGCAAAAACAGTCATGCAGTGTACACACTTCAGTGCAACATAATGGTGAGTACAGAGGCATAACTTGGGTTGGTTCAAAATTGTGGAAAAGGATGATTTGAGAGAATGTTTCATTATATCAGCAGAAAAACACCATAAGCTGCAGAATAGCTGTCTTGCCATGGCATACTACCTAACTAATGTAGTTATGTTAGATTCTAAACCATCAACAAATTAATTCTCAACACAATACTGTTGATCATTTTTTAAAAACCACCATTAGTTCTAACTGCGCTAATCGCGGTCTATGTCAGTTTTCTTTTACATCATCATGGAAGAGTAACCCCAAAGTCAAACTTCTGCAGTAGTTTGTTTTGCCTACACAAAATCTCTATTTAATCAAGACTATAAATAATGGATTTTAATGAATAGATGAATGCACCAATACTAAAATTAAGACAAGTACAGGTGGTCCATTTTCACAGAACTGATATTGATGAACCATGCAGGCCATCTCTGACTCAATGAGTTTATGCACAGGCCTACTCTCATGTACACAACTGAGCACTTGATCAGCATTTGATCTCTTCTACATTTCAAAATGATACCTTCTACATGTTCCACCTGCATGAAACAGGTTTTAATGCACAAGGTTTTATACGTATATGTATCTGTACATGTTTTCACACAAGCATGCACACACAATGTTTCCACTCTAAAGGCAAGCCAAAAGGTAATGGCAGTGGGTGAGTAGTTTTGACTTCAGGAGGTCCTGCTCTGTCAGACTGGAGATCAGATTCTTAGCAAAGAGCCTCCCGCTAGCCCACAAGTTACTGCTCAGTTGTCCAGCGGCATTTCTTTGAAGACAATTGAAGAATTAGTTTACAGAGCCCGGTGAATGTTATTAAAATCGGTAAATGCACAATGTTTCGGTTCTCGGAGCATGAGTGAAGTTTACAATTTTTGTGTAAGCTTAACCTGTCAGCGTTATAATGTGTCAATTTGAATATTACTGCTTGAGAGAAGATGCCTCCGCGGCACAGTTTTTGATTTTAACTCCTGCCGCTCCGTCCAATTTTACACGCGGGCCACACGCGCTGTAATGAAACGGTTCAGCATTGGCTTGTTTCATAACCGCCTGCCCATTATTTTAATGCGTTTCTTATTGTTTTTAAAAGAAGTGCATCGCATTTCGCGTTAGATTATCTGAATATTAACTCTTGAAAACATTGCCCCGAGAAACGCGCGCTCGACACTGCCAAAGCGGCACTATTTGCTGGCCCGTGCAGCAACAGCCATTATGACATCACAAGCAAAAAAATGCAGGGGACCCGCACCAACATTATATTCTTTAGTTTTATGAGCCATACAATAGCTCCAGCAATATGGAGGCTTCGGGCTTCCAAAGATCAGTGTAAAGAGCATGATATGTAAACAAACAAGCCGAAATGCACTCTGATTTACAGTTCTCCTCGGCCGGGACTGTGATTCTGTCATCGCCGGACGGGGCCAGCCGGCGAAATACTCCTCAGCAGACAGTTTGAGCACATTCGATTTTATACCTCAGCAATTTTTATAGCGTCTTTAGGCCCACATGTATATGCCCGAAATACGGAAGGGTGGTGGTGGTGAGGGGAGAAAAAAAAAAGTCTGAAAATAATAATAATAATACAAAAAGATTATTGTCAAATCGGGTGCCTCGGGCTCCGTTAAAGCCGTTCTGTAATTGGAAGCTGACCGACGAGCAGCCAATACCCTCAGCCTCCCCTGATACGGTGGCGGTATCAGTGCCCCTCCGTACGATTAAACAAGGTAGGCTAACCAAGCCTCAGACGGTTTTAACATCTGTGCCGGGCTGTTGTAACTGATACTGAGGAGTTATAATTAAAGGTTCCAACTGAGGGAGCGATGTTTAATATACAGCCCCTCTCCGCCATCCATCGGAAGTAATGGGGTGCAGCACCAGCACACTCCTGACACTTCCCAGCCAACTCCCGCACCACGGCGGCACCTGGGCGGAGGCAGAGGAACGCGCCCCAACACGGGAGAGCCGCTTTAACACCTTCCTCCTCTCCGCGCGGAAATAAACACCGCAAAGTGCTCGGCTTTTACCGCGTTTCAGAGGCCAATCAAAGCCACCACGGCATTTATATACACATACATATATACAAACACACAAACACACACACACACACCCACATAAGCACACACATACGCACACAAGCACACGCACACACACACATAGACAGACACACATTTGCACACACATAAACACACATAGACACATACATGCACACACACACACACACACACACATACACACACTCAAGCGCGTGTACACACACATGCACAGGCAAATACACACATACATGTCATTGTACTTCTCAGAAATGGAGAGAGGAAAACAGCAAGAGAAGGAGAGAGGGAAAGAGGGATATAGTGAATAGCTAAACATTTAAAATGGCCTTTTAGTAAGAACCAGCACACATGAATACACATCACTAAGTTTCCCATTCAGACTCTGAATTACACTTCTGCTGTAGGTTATTATGGGTCAGATTGGAAGCGTGCAAGATAGGGGTGTTGAGTAAATCCCTATGCTCACATGAGTGTAGACTTAAATATAGTATGTATGCTCAGAAAAATGGTTATTCCTACCCGGGGAGTGAGAAATAAAATAATCAAATAAAAATAAAAATAAATGCAGGTAAAAGGCTGTCAGGTAAAAAAATGGCCTGAATCCTCTTTTCATATCACTGTGAGAAAAGCTCCTATGTGCTGTTAAATAAAATAATGCTATTACTTCCCATGATTCCTTTGCATCCTTCAGATTCGATACGTTCTACTCTGGTGAGTCTCCCCTACCATCATGGCTGCCTCCCACCTATAACACTCAGAGTACAAGAATAGACAGGACGCTGGCCCGATTTCAACTATTTCAATAGTGGGCTAGCTCTCAATCACACGGGCAGGGAATAATATCTGAGGAATCATGATTAATTTAAGGAGGAAGATGACAAGTAACTGCCATCCGCTGTTCAGTTTATATGCGCCATGTCAACAAGGCGTAAAGTTAAATTAAAATATTTATAATCTATTAAGGCTTTTTCGGAGACATCTGCACCTCTCGGATATTGGGATGCAAAGTGTGGAAAAGTAGAACGGGATTAGGAGGTTCAGTGGGTAATGAACACCAGGTATAGTGGGTATGACATGCAGCTGCTAACAGATTTAATTTACTTTTATACAAGATCGTTCATATCAACTGAAGACCATAAACAAATATACTGAAATTATGGCTTTGGAAATGGCGTCGTGTTACCTGATTCTGAAGAAAAAAAAAAGTATTTAGGAAACAGATGTTTTCATTTGAAAAAAGTCGACCTTTCCAACGTGTCATAAAGAGAAATGTTTTTCTTTTCTTTTACATAAAAAAAAAACACTTCAGTTCACATGGTGACCTAATTTTTCCCGTTTTCACATTATATTTAATGCTAATCCTTAATATTCCAACACATTGGAGCTTGACTGTGTGATGATATCTGGGAAAGATCTATGTGTAAATATGAAAATAAAATCCAGGCAGGTGTTGGTGCTTCCCAAGCACACACACCAAAGAAACAGCCTTGCCCCGTTTACACTGGCTTCTGTTGGTCTGAATATATAGTTTTAAGCATTGACAATTAGGGATTGACAATAGCATACATACATGGTGCATTGCTTTGGGTAGGTGATTTAAAATGGAAATCTCTGGCCTGTGAACACATATAAGCACTGCATATTACGTATTAGGAATTCAGTCCAGAGCTGTTTTTTAAATTTTAATTCCCCATTTCCATTTAATGGTTTATTGTTCCTATGTCTTTTACCTAGTGAACAAGGTTAGCTCTTTCAATTGCTGTATATTGTTCCCCATTTTTCATTTTCCAGGTACCATATCAATTGTGACAGGTAAATTTTGACAGTAGAGAAAATCTAGCCTAGGTCATTAGAGTTAATATTATGTTTCTTTGGCAATCCCTCATCATTTTTGGGCCTCATTGACTATTTTTCTTTATAAGATATTAAGTATTCAAACCTCATTTACATCCTTATTTTTCAATTTGCTGCCGCAGTAGTTTAATTTATTCCATATAATTTCTTTTTCTAAGAGGGACATTAATCATTGCCTGTTCGTTTTAGTGCCTCTGGGATTTTTTTTTTTTAAATCAATAAAATAAAGGCTCCTCCTTCACTGAATATGATAAAACATTTTGCCTGGGTATAACATTTTTTTTTAGCCACACAGGAGTCCAAGTATCTTCTTTAATTAATTTATTTATTTTTCACGTACACAATGTGTCGGCAGTTAACATTTTTCAAACGGGGTTTCAGAAAAAAAAAAGAAAAAAAAAACGTTGCACATTTGATCGTTTTTCGAGGGATGCTTTTCTCTCAATTATCACCACCAGTCTAGATGTCATTTTTCCCTTTCATTCTTTTTTAATAGCTGATGCGGGATAGTCAAGTGTGAAGAAGGGGGGAGGTTGTTATAGAGATTTAACTATCCTTTACAAATTGATTCACACTTCACCAGCACACAAGGTCCAGGAGGTAAATTACCAGGAGGACACAATCTTAATTTCCCCTCTAAATAATATTACTCCATTGTCTAGTGCCAATCTGACCTAAGTGTGCAGGGACATTATGGCACCAGGGTCTGGCGTGTGTGCTGTTGAACATACCTGAACTCAGGAAAGAACACTCAGACCGGACGCAGTGAACCTCTGCTCAAAGAAGTTAACCGCGGCCTTATCTCAAGCCTCGCGAAGCTAAAGCTTTTTAGCACATGGCAGACTGTTGCGCCGATTTTTCCTCAGTTACAATCAAGACAGGATCAATACAGAGGCTGCTGTACTGTATTTAAAGAGGTCTTACCAAAAGCGCACAATATCTTTCACTAACAGCACTCGCACCCCAACCTTCACTGTAGCAGTGCAACCCTCCACCCCACACACACACACATTAAGTTCCTCCAATTTCTTTCTCAGGGATATCTTAAATGTGATATATGAATGAGATGCATGGCAAATAAAAACCCTCCCCAAAGTGCGGCGGGAACTCATTTCGGAGACAGATAGGACCGAAGGCCTCAAAACGGCTTCTCCCTTCTTCCCCCCCTCTTGCTCCTTGTGCTGTTCCCGTCCCCGTCCCCATTCATTTTATGCTTGACTATCCCTGGGGCTATCGGCGTGTTAATGTCTGAGCTTAGCGCAAACAGCTCTCGGGAGATAAGCCTTCGGGAAGACGTGTGGGTGTTCCTTCCTTGTTTACACACTTTTTCCCCCTCCTTGTTTTTTCAAATGTTAAATTATACGGTTTACAAAATATGAAACTTTTTTTTTTTTTCGACGTTGATTTTTTACGTCGCGTTTTTAAAATTTATTTTATTTGGCCGGCCGAAGAATTAACATCATCGCACGCGTTCGTGTGCCATCAGCTGGCTTTAGAACCTTGACCTTCCTGTGGTGGGGGTGGAGAAAGGGGGTGGGGTGGGGGGGGTCTGCACACTCCAATACATAATGCAGTAGGCTATAATGCTTCGTGCATGGCTGGTCGCAGGCTGTTTAATCACGAGGAAAAGACCCTCTGTCTCACTCCATAAACCCCGCAGAGTAAGAAGACGGGTGTGGGGGCACGGTGTCACTTGTAAATCCCAAGTTAAACGCACCTGCCCAAACCTTCCGTGTGTAAACACGCCCGTTTTCTTCCGTGTGTTTCCAGCCCGGAGCCGCGCCGCGGAGACACCCGGCCTGCAGGAGGCATCGGTTCCCAGGTGCCGCGAAGACGGGAAGGCCGCGGGAGACGGGAAGGCCGCGGGAGAAGGGAAGGCCGCGGGAAACGCTCCGTCTCGACGGCTGATCTCAGGACATTCCTCCACAGAGCGAGCGCTTCAGGACAAAGTGTGAGAGGGTCACATGACGAGCTGCCAAACAATGAGTGCCAAACTATTAAAATTCTCCAGAGACAGGTACAGAGGACTACATTTTACACTTGGGAAAAAAAAATAGTCTGGATCAACATTTGTATTTTAACTTCTAGCTGACTAACACTTGCATTTCAAGGTTAAGGAGAAATATTCAAATTCCAAGTTTTTGTATTTGCCAAAAAAATACAAAAATAACACAAACTACTGTACCATCCCATTACTTGATTGCATCTAGAACCACTACTGGTGTGGGGTAGGTAGGAAACTTGGCGAAGCCTTCCCATAGTCCTTTCGGTTTGTTTTCAGTCTCCTTGATGAGTGCTGTGCTCATATTAAGTATGAAACTGAGGGCCCCAGAGACAAAAGCATTTGATCCCCGCGCTAACAAGGTGTTGCATGAGCGAGCACCACGCCGGACTTCGGCGGGCCGACCTGGGGAGACCACCCCGCACTCGGCAAGCAGACCTCCTCGGTTGCTTCTTCAAAAGACAACTGCAAATCATCCTCATTACGTGCCAGGGAGCTGTGAGGGAGAGCGCTCTCAGCCAGGGCACAGACGGGGTTAATGCGGAAAAGACATGCCTTTTTGCCTTTACGGGAGCGACTCCTTCATTTCATAAATGCTAAAAAAAGAATCTCTAAACACGGAGATTGGATTTCAGCTTGGTAAGGGATATAGCCTCCTTGAAGGCAATCTGTTCATTAAGATAATGTGTTAATTCCAATTAAACTATCATTAAAATAGTCTTCATAAAGAGTTTAAGTCAGCATTTTTCCAAACTTGCTTGCTTAATTACATCGTTCTTCTGCTGTCATTAAGGATATTAAAAATTCATTAACAAGAAAAGTACAGTGGAACAGTAACAAATCAGTGAAATTTTCACTTCGTGTTTGTCAAAAGATTATTGCCATTATTAATGTAATTTTAAAGACACCGCATTAATACCTGCACATCAACAGGTCATTTTTAGGTACAACAACAGCAACTATCAGACAAGGAGGGGGAAAAAACCTGATTTGCAGGCAGTTTATGATATTACATGAAATTAGTTGGATGACAGTAGTAGTCTGTTTATAGGCTGAACACAGCTGTTTTATTTATTCCTCAGACAAAATGCTGCTAACCCTTGTATCCTTGTTGTATATTTACATACTTAATGAACAGGCAATCACAGTGCTCATCATGTTTTATGGAAAACAACATTTGATTATGATTTGTATTTAAAGCCACATGTTTTCAACTGTTCACAGTGCATAGGCTATGACATGCAAACTGAAGTTACTTTTTTGCCATTTGGGTTTGTATACACTTCCAGTGGTGCAAAATATACACCCAGGGAAGCATGACTCGAGTTAAAATTAGGGTAACTAATACGTTGAATTCCGTATTTTCAAATAAACCATTTGTCTCCTGAATTTAGGTTGCATTGATCCTTAACATCTGACTCACAATTAAATGCAAGAGTTGTTTCCTTTTTTTCCCAAATCAGATTGTTGAGTTCAGTAATCACCAAAAGTAATGGAATTTTTTTTTTAAGTCTCGTAAGAGAAGTATCTAAAAGGTAGTACTGACCCAGACTTTTTCCTTCTTTATTATTATCATAGTGGCCTTACATGCAATGACACAAGTAGACAAAATAAGAAATAACAGTGACAGCTGGCTTTTTTCTATTAAACTTCACCCTTTTCAAAACCTTTGCTGGAATAGCATTAGTCTAATTCAAAACAAAAAATTGGTTCTATAAGTCACTCATTAATTTGAACCAATAATTGTGTGTTGATGTGAACACCAAAATGCTTTCATTGGTTTCATTGGGTCATAATAATTGACAGCTCATTTTAGTTCCATTCATCATGGGGTTAGTGAAACCTGGCTCTACCATCTCTACTGCGCAGATTGATACTGTCCTTACACTTAAGAGTCTCCACAGCCTCAATGCACAAGTGGCTCCCGAAGTGAAATTAAAGATAGTTGAACTCCAGCAATGCTCTGACATCAAGTCGGGGAATTTATTAGCTAATATATCCTGCTATGACATCTCAGTGTTATTCTTAACGCTATATATTACCAAACGGCTTTCCACGATTAGCATATAAAAGCATGTCCAACCTCGAGTTCAGTAACTTGAGTAAATGTTGTTTTCACATTAAATAACTTTGATATGAGGTTTTTCTGCTGAAGCTGTAAACTCCGCCATGCAGGAGATTAACAGGGGTAGACGGAAGGGAGGCTGGAAGTCCTCTCTCCCCATCAGTGTCCTGCCGTCACAACACGCCACACAGTCTCGCTGCCGTCGCAACTTTGAACGCGCAGGAGGTCCCGCGATTACATCGCTGACTGGATTAAATGTCATTTGAATTGTTAACTTTTGTGTTTTCTCCCGTCAGTAAATGGCGATATAAAGCAAGGTGTTTGAAAGATTTCTGAAAAAAATCTATGCATTCTACGCAACCCTGTTGCCAAAACAGCCCGCCACCCATTTCCCTGAATTATTCTATCATTTTTAATTTGGCCTTCATGGATGACTGATATGTTTTCTTGAAGGCAATGAATAATACAGATTAGGGTACACCTTGTCAAAAGAGGTGAGCAAGCAGGCATATCCCGGTTTTATTTCTGGATTAAATTATTCAGCTCACTCTTATGGATTGTTCTGGTATGTCAGTTACATTCGTAAGATTTTTTTTTTTTCATTGTTTTTACATGCATATGCAGTAAATCTTACCAGTGAACTCAACCATGCCCACGTGAGAAATTCTCACAGTTACTATTTCTTTAGGTTTTATAAGATAACATGAAATCCCAATGCATTTATATTTTTATGTCCTGAAATATTTAAGCATGTGCTCTCTATTGTGTTGGTCAGGCCCCAGTGGGTAGGTACAGCAATTCCATTTATGCTATAGGTTTTGTTTCAGCAGTTTCGACTGAACACACATTCACTGGATACACACATACAGTAAAATGTATTGACGACTGTCCCTGTTCTACAGCGCATGCTTCTGGCCCATTACTCAGCCCAGCCACTGTAGCCTGTGCTTTAGGTGTCCTACTATATAAAAAAACAACCATTTTTTCAACGAATAAACATGTATTTATTCATTCATAAAGCTATGCTTCAAGTCATAGAAAAAAAGAATATTGTGGTATATACGTTAATTTTGTCTATTTTAGAATAGGCAAACCTAATTAAAAATAAAGTAAAAATAGGCATACCTGTGAACACTTTGAACAGCAGCAGCAGCAGTCATATCATGCAAGCAGAATTTTTATTGAGAATTTAATTTAAAATCTTAAGCAGAATTTAGCGAGGCACTGCACTGTACAATTTGCATTTTTAAAAATTTCAGCAGCTGACCAACACCTACAAGTTTCTAATAGAGAAAATTTAGATGAAGTTGTTATCTGCAGGAGAACATGCGCCGTATTTACTAAGGATTTGCGGGGCTTTTATAGACGCTAACAAGACCAATAGCTTTTTTAAAAATTTACTATGGTGCCGCACCAGAAGTTTGTGCTGGGAAAAGGACAGAAGTGTTGGGTTCACGCATATATCTACTTTAGGGCATTATGATTGCAGACCCCAAGTATATGGGAGGAGAGAATGTAAATTTATGCATATGACCTGCTACAGCTGATTAATCATGGCTGGTGGCTGTTGCGGCAAAGGCAATTTTGTCTGCTTTTTAAAGTCTGCAAAACGTGGGTGTTAACTTCTTCATGGCCATTCTTAGGAGGAGACACTGTCAACGTGTTAGAGTATGGGAGAGTCGCCATAAATCAAACAGCTTTTGGGTTTTGCTCTTTCATTCAGAAGATAGTTAACTTACTATGAAGCAGCTTTGCCATGTCAATAGTCATTAGCTGTTTCATCATCATCAGATTATGAAGCACGGGGCTTTATTCATGAAATAAGACTGTATGTAGACATTGACACACAAGAAACTTCGTAAATTACTGTGTCTGTGACCTCTCCACATCTCCATATGGAAATTCAGTACCTGGCTTCAAATGTTGGGTCACCCCTTCAGACCTTACCATCAAGATCCAAAGCATATATACATATAATATCAAGGTATCAAGTAGTAGCTTGTTACATTTTTGAAGTTTAAATTTTCAACATGCCTGTTTTTCACACCAGACGTGCAGTGGTAGAGCCCAACTGTGGCTTGAGCCCCTGCCCCTTTGCCCTGTGTGTCCTAAATTGTCCTTTTGGCTGCAAAGCACAGATCACGATCCCAATCACATTCTCACCCCTCCCCCCAGGGCCACGATTGCAATGTCACCCCAGCTGCCCCCTCACCCGGTCCACAGTCACAGCCCCCCTGGTTTAGCACGCACCCCACAAAAAGGCCCTGTGCTTGGCTCTGCTCAGTAGTCCGCAGTTTATTACCTCAACTGTAACCTGCTCAACCCATTTTATTTGCTGTGATTGATCCCTTATTACATTTCTGTTAACTTACATCCATTCCACCGCTACTTTAAGCCAGGACGGCCAGAGGAGAATGAGCTCCCCCCCTCTATAGCCGGGCTCCTCCCGAGGGTTCTTCCCATCGGGGAGTTGTTTCTCGCCTCCATTTGAGATTTTTTTTGCTTTTGCTCTGTTTTTGCTCTTTTCTGCCACTCGGTAAAGCGTCTTTGTGACAGTTTTCTGTAAAAAGCACTATGCAAATAAAATTGATTTGATTTTATTTCAGTTCGGTTCAAATATTTCCTGCTGCTGCCGGACCAGCTTTCCTCTCCATCATTGCCCAACACTGCCACACCATATAGTTCCATTGACATTTTGAACCAAGGTGAGCCCATTCAGTCTAGATGCTCCTTTTATAAAAATGGCTAATGTTCCTTGGGTCAAAAAGAACATAACAGGGCTAACACCTCCCCGAGCCACAGCTCACCCTTTGTCCCTGTCCCACTGAAGGTTGGGGAAGGGCTTTGAGCAGAAAATTTAGGTTTAGCCCTGGTCGTTCCCCAATTATAGCCAAATAGGAAAGTACACAGTGGTTTAGTGCAACCATGGAAAACATAAAGTCTCTGAACTCCATCATTAAGAGCAAGTCAAGCTTTTAGGTATTTTGGTTAAATCTCTCCAGTGAACACCATAGCTGTGTAAATGTGCTGTAGGAAGTATGTGTCATCGGTAGGTATTGAGGGTCACCCTGTACAAGTGTGTTTACTAAGCAAATATAACAATGATTAACGTTACAGAAAGACAGAAGTATAGCAGAATCTATTGCTCACTTGTCTCTGACAATGAAGTAATTCTCCCTCGTACCTGAGGAGAGGTCAGGTCGTGATCACGTGACTCACCCAGGTGCTCTCTAATTCAGATAGACACAGGTTCTCCCTGAGTGAATGGCGGCATTGTCAAGCCACGGGGATCTAAAGGTCCTCATATTTGGTTGTCTCTAGTATCAACCATTTAGTCGTGTCATTTAAATAAGATTAGAACAAAACTTGCCTGCCGTTAATGATCGAGCCTCGCTCTGCTTCACGGGACACACGCGGACAGCAGCGAGAATGGTAAGCACAGGCGCAATAATGCTGATGAGATCTTAGCGTGGTGATTTGATCCTGATGTGAATTAGAGTTAAAGAGAGCACCCTGCTGGGGCTGTACTTAGGACAATCTCCGACACTTACAGTTAATATGACTTTCCCAAGGATCCCTGCTAATAACTATTTCAGTGATGCGCTTTTTATTATCAACAAACCACGGCCATTCTACATCTTGCTTAATGTTCATCTCATGGGGATTGCACACTGCCAGAACATACAGCTATTTCAATGCCAATGCAGACATACTGAAAAAAATATAAGGTGTATCAACTTTGCTATTGCTAATTTGGTCATAGGGAAGACTATTGTTCACTGTCATTCATCCCTCAAATTTTTCCACAGGTGTCTATTTTTGAAGCTGAAAACAGTAGAACATTTTTTACAAACATATCTAAATTCAGTATTGAATGGAGTCTCATTCAGCTTAATCCAAGGGAGATTAGATAAGCAGTCCAACATGCAAGATCATGCATATGGATCAATACAGGGCTGAGTATGATTACGCTCATAGAATTCTGTTTCATCATTAAGTCACCTTATGGCTGACAAAGATAACCCAATCATTCACATTATCCATTCCCTTCTGGAAACAAACATTACACAAGGTGTGATCAATACTATTTCAAGTCCTTAAAAAAAAAGTAACCAAACTTTTTCATATATTTAGTATCCATCTACCTACTTATGCCATTTCCTTATGTTCAAGTTCATATGCCAGGTTAAAGCTGAGTGAATAGGTCTAGCACTCAGTGTATTGGTCAGAGAGCACCCTGCTGTTTCCAAACTTTTGTCAAATAATGAATGCAAACAAAGTTAATGATCAGTCACCTGTGTAGATTTGAGAGGTTTTATTTTTTTTTAACACAAGGAGACAGCGTTCCGTTCAGTTTGTTGATGGAAACAGATGCTATTATCTTTCCAGATTCTGCATAGACAGTATTAAAATGCAACACAATCAGGTGCTGTGTAGTTACAAACAATGAAATAAAATCTTAGTATTATACAAGTATGAGTAAATGTTATTAGCTCAAATCAATGAAGGGTATTGAATGTGCAGATCATTACTAAGCAGGAACAAAATCCCTTGAACATTTTGTCATTGTATTCTAAGTCAGTATAACTGAGTACTGCACAGAATGTTAAAAAAACATAATTTTATAGGCTCTAGAAAATGTTACCAAAAGATGGATACTAGTCATAATTCGAAACTGTAAGCAAAAATGAGGCCTCCACATTATCAATATCATACACATTATCAAACAATACCAAAATTATATTACCTCCCAAGTATTTATTCACTGAAATAATAATAATAATAATAATAATAATAATAATAATAATAATAATAATAATAATAATAATAATCCAGTGATGCCTGTGTACTAATAAGTATTTTCAGCTGAGCGATATTTTGTTTGTTTGAAATGTAAATGAATTTTGGTCTTTGTGTGTATGTGTGTGCACGTGTGTGTGCGTGTGTGTGTGTGTGTGTGTGTGTGTTTGTGGGTGTGTGGGTGTAACTTTGTGTGTCTAAGGTTGAAGGCCATGAAGTAAGAAGACACTGCACACACACTACGTACACCGTATCTTCTATGAATAGATACATAGTCAAAGGTATCTTCAGATCCAATTACAGCTGAGTTTTTAAACTCTGCAAGTAATTGAGGCCTACATCCCCCAGGTATTTAAAGCCTTTTCCCAAATGCAGTAAATATGTTATTGAATCTTATTATCTACCTTGGTGGGGTCCCATTACTCACTGAAAATAATCAGTAATGATGGGCTATCATCAATGTGGTGGGTCTCATTGCATCATTGATTATATTCTCGCAGACTGCTTTTATGTTTATGAGAATTCACCTTTTTTCCCATTCACTTTTCTCAATTATGTATTTTGTTCCACTTGCAAAGTAAAAAATGCATTATTGATCAAGGTTCCCGGTGTTTCTCTGAACTACACAAGACCTCTACGCCGCTCTGTTTACATATGAACAGAGTTTGATTGCCTTTGGCTTGGGGACCTACATCCCAACTGTGTTGAAAATCCATCAACCCTGACAGGTCCATTACTCAACAGCCCTTTGCTAGTTTTTTTGTGAGACCATCTACTTATGGATACCACTTTCAACTAAAAATACATTTATAAAAAAGTGCTGAGTAATGCAGTACAAATGAATATATATTCCTTATGCTTTTTGTCCCTCCATTTTATAAAAGTAGCATTTTTTATATGTTTTTTGGATCATGCCTCATTTCCTAAAACCAAGAATTGAGAACTGACAGCAGATTTCAAGTACATTAGAAGTATATTAAAACTATTAAACCCTATTGTCGTTTGTCTCTGTCTACATGGTTTACAGAAGAGGGGGAAACGGTGTGTTGGACGCATCAGAAGAAATTGCCACTTTCTTCAAAATGACCAAACGTATACTCTGCAAAATCTGAGCTGCCATTATGGACTTTTAATTTCCAGCGGACGACCAACAGAATAATAATAATAATACTACAGCGCTGTGTTATTTCACACAGGAGCAGCTCTCGTAGGGAATCTATTCCACCGGGACTGGAATTGCTACTGCTTAACCTCTAATACGTCTGGCCATAAAAATCGGGAGCGCACTTCATCTGGTCTGGGAGAGACAGTCTGCTTAAATACAGAATTGCACATTTAAATGATTTCACTTGTGACAGGCCTGCTGTGACAGAATAACAAATTCTGTTGAGCAAATAGGCTCCGGAGCCCGCCGGTGTCCCTGGAGTAACCCTCAGGCCCTCGGGCGGTGTTTTGTAAAGGACTTGTTTCAGCATGGCCTTACGTCTGGAAACATATTGGCTTTGTTACACGGGATAAAATGCTAATTCTGCAAAGTGTGTGCCCGTGTGCCTGTGTGCCTGTGTGCGCGCACGTGTAAGTGTGTGTGTGTGTGTGTGTGTGTGTGTGGGATCACAGTGAACCCTGAATTTAAACAAAATTCTCCTTCACAAAAGCTGATAATCTTTTTAAATCCTTGACTTCAAGGGCTAACAATTGAAGGCCTCAGCCCGAAGCTTTAAAGCCACTATGTTCATTTCAAGTTAGATATTTTCCCTCACTGCTGGCAGAATAGACAAGAAGACACAGATATTTTACTGGGAATTTAAAATGATAAAATTATAATTTTATCTGGAAGTTAAAAACTTCTACCATATCTGACAGGGCCACATTTTTTAGATGCCATTAAGAGAATAATCGTAATTGACCCTCTAAATAATATCCCAGCATCAGTTTGCAAAGTCAAGCTTTATTATAATCATCTTTTCATTATTTACTTCAGTTTTTTTCTTCTTTTTTTTTTGGACTTACCTTTTTTGTGAAGAATTGGATAAAAGCCATAGTTTCCTCTAGTCTGTCAAAGCAATTCTGTACTCACCGAACCGTGGTCCTCCCTCAAAGAGTAGGAAGACATTATTCAGCTTCCTCCTTCTGATCCTGGGTCCACAACAAACCATGTAATCCATGGCTGACTGCTCAAAGAAAAAACTAACACAAAGTGCTCCCATCACCAACTGCAGATGCACAGGAGTAAAGCAGAGACCCCAAGGACCATGCAGGGCTATTCTGCAAACAGTACCCTACGTCTGGGGCCAAGTTAGGCATTAGACCTGCAGTAATCTATGATTGCAGCTATTGCCTTTTAATCCCCTTAAAGTAGGTTTGAATTCTAATGAAATTCTACTTGTGAAACCAAGTTGGTAAATATGATGTCGATATAATTAGCAATATGAAATGAAAACTTTTCAACTGAAAACACTGATTAACCATTATATTAAAGTTTTCATTTCCTATTGCTAATTATAGCAATATCATATATCGACCTGCACCCCAATTGTACTAACCAGATATATAGTAAGAAAAAGACTAGCTGGCATTGTCTCTTTCTTTCCTAATCGCATGCGTCTTAAATGACCTTTTACTATTTTCCCTTTTCAGAATTCATCTAGAGAACAGTTCGCGGAAAGGGAAAGGAATTATGGATTAAAATCGTCTGAAAGTGTGATATTAAGGATAGAACATAACTTTTTTTAGGATATTCTTAATTGCAGAAAATATTTAGATAAATGTTTTTAGTTACAGGATATTGTTTGCAAGGCCTTTTTGTTATCTTAGTGCATAATGTATACTGCATCCTCTTATTATTCATTGTACTACCCCAAAACACAATGCACAGGCAGCTATTGTTTCAGTCATTACAGAGAACAACAGGGCCTCAGCCTAAATATAGGTCCTCCACTACCAACAAGCCTCATTTGACTGGCCTAGCTCTAGCTTATAATTAATACCCCCAACGGTGTAATTAAATGGAATTTCAATCAATGGAAATAGTGAAGAATAAAAAAATACAAAAAGCATATCTCAGGGGCAAACATGATAGAATTACAAAATGAGCAGCTTGCAAACTGTCTTTTCTTTGATGAAGTAACATTTAATTAACCCCAAGTGGAAAAGATCCCCCATTGTTTGATTGTAATTTGTCCCTTTTGGGGTACCACCCTGGCCCACAGGCCTTAGGAGCTCACGTTTCAGACCCCCCTACCCCAGGCCCCCCTGCTCATCGCTTCCCCTTTTGCTGAGGCTTTTGTACAGTTGTGCCACAGCAGTGTTTTATTGGAACATTTGTACAGTCTGGTCACAACAGTATTTTATCAGCACCAAAGCCATCCCGGCCCTAGATGTAAAATTAAAAGCCAGGGTTCCTTGCCCACAACAGGGCCAGCTGGGTTAATTCCTCTCCAGTACACACCGCACAGCATTTGTTATCTTCCCGAAAAAGGCTATCACCGTGGCTGACCCAATGCACAGCGGCCGCAAGTGGGCCTATTTTCTCCCTTAACCCAATACTTTAGAATAACAGAAACAAGGAAAAAGACCACAACTCCCTTTTTAGTGAAATAAGAGATAAACTCCCTGTAATGGTGAGAAAATTAAGCGGGGAAAGCGATATAGCGTAATTCTTTCCAGTGCGGTCGCAAATCAACATTGGAACCCCATTTGAAAACAAGCACGCTTCAGAAGATATAACCTTATCATTTCAATCTGGTCAAATGTATAATTTAAAGTGTTTAAGAACATACATGACTGTCTAGAATAATATTTATGATGGTGATTTTCAACTGATGTACAGGACTTATTCACCCCAGTTAAACAAAATGATAAAATACTGTTCAAAAAGCACATCCTTTATTTTCTCAGAAAGAGTGTAAAAGAAAAACAACCATGGAATATTATAACCAGGCTTTCCAAAACAACTTTTTAAAATTATCATTGCACAATAAACTTGGTGATCTGTGTTTTATATTATGATTTTTGTATACCCTTACTAAATGAACCATATTTTACTAACATACATTTTCAGTGCTTTACTAAAGACGAATACACATCATTTTCTTACAGCTGTTTTTTATTAACTAATATTAACTTTGTTTCTCAAAATGAACACACCTCTACATTTTGTAACACAATTTGTGAGCCTTTTCTTTAAACGAAAAATCCCGGTATAGAGTGAAACCAATATTGTGTAAAAATAAGAAAGTACGGTAAAAGTTTTAGTGTTAACTTTGATGCTTAAACTGCACTCTCTCAGAGTTGATTTGACACTGCACATTCGCTGTGATTTACGGAAGAAGATAAAACTTTGGGAAATCATTGCATGAGCAATCATCAGGAATTAGAGGAAACCGACAACTGCTTTTAAGGACCTCAAAGTGCAATCCTGTTGCTGCTAACAAGTGCATAAAAGAATACACGTCAGAAAAACTCCCACTGTTAACTGTCGTTTCATTTGCCATTAGCACCTAAGAGTTCAACCTCACTGGCTCTCACCATGATTACTAAACAGCTGCTTAGCTGCATTTGACACACTCGCTATAAAACTTGTGTATTACATATTAATTGGGTTAAATATATACGAACACAAGCCCAGTCAT
Source organism: Anguilla anguilla (assembly GCF_013347855.1). Lineage (NCBI taxonomy): Eukaryota > Metazoa > Chordata > Actinopteri > Anguilliformes > Anguillidae > Anguilla > Anguilla anguilla. The sequence goes on along the minus strand of NC_049202.1, from coordinate 10,404,587 downwards.
ATTTGCACTTTGGTCCAAGGTTCAAAACAGCAGGTTATTGTACAAAATTGTTATTATTATTATTATTATTATTATTATTATTATTATTATTATTATATTGAGCAAACTGTATTCATTACAAGGTTAAGAATAAAGCATTGTTGTGGTGAGATTGAATGCCCCACCTGAATCTACAAGCATTTTTACTTTTTTTGTTTTTGAGAGCCAATATCCAGTTTCCCTCATCTGTCCAGTCCATTGTCAAGCATCTTGAACAACAGCAGTGTATGATCACATTAGCGTACATATCAGCTCCTCTTCATATCTGAATGGCATTTGGTTTTCAGAATATTTATATGACAATAGATATGAAACAGTTAAAAGTGTTCGGTCTTGCTAACAAAAAATAAAACTAAATTATGTTGACTGAATAAATATCAATCCTATCCAATTTAAAATAAAATAAGCTTATCACATACAAGCACTGCTTCTCAAGTACAGCAAGACTGAGCCTTCTCATTAAAGAGAAAAAGGTGCCTTTATACATAATCCCTTGATCGATTTTGCATGAAATTTGAAACGGATGTCCTAATGTTCATTGAATACAAGCAATAATCATCCTTCAATACTCAAAATGTAATTTACCAGGATATGCCTAAAAACACACTGCTATTCGACAGTCAATGTAGAAAGTTTGAATACATATAAACTCACAGTTATTAGAAACTGAAACACTTCATATCATATGCATCAGTCTACAAAGCATATTCGTTCTTTAAATAGAACCAAATGAAACTATTACCTCTCAAACATGTGATTGAATAACTTGAAGGACTAATTTGAATGTTATGTAGGACACTGAGATAAGTGTGTCAAGTTCTGGATATTGCAGTCATAGCTGTTTGCCCGGTGGAAGATAAGGTATTTCACCAGTGTTTTCATGGCCTGGTATCAAAGAAACAAACCAGTAGGTTCTTCCTTTCTATAACCAGCAGGGTGGAGACCTGCAGTTCAGTGGACCATACAGACAAGTTCTCTCCCTCCAGCTATGAAAAATAGTCCTTTGTAGTCACAGTACGTTCCACTATGGGGGGGGGGGGGGGGGGGGGGGGGGGCACATGGCACAAGGTTTTGTTTGTTCATGAGTAGCAGCATTCAGTTGCACAGTCAACACTTCACTAGTGTTTACATTTGCTACTAAAAGAAAAAGAAGAAAAAAAAAAGAAAAACCGAGCCTTGTCCCACAAGTTGTTCGGAATGTGTGGTGTGTGTTGCCATGGTGATCTCCACCCAGACCTCCAAGAGCCTTGACACTATTTTCACCTTCTTCCAGAACATTACACCACTGATGACCTGTGTCTGCTAATTCTTTAACTTCAGAAGAATTCACACTCTCTCCCACAAGCGATACATTCCTGCCAGTTCAATCATACCCCCCCCCCCCAAATTACCAAAAACTCTACTTCCCTTCCCCTCCATTTCTGCATGTCCACAACTGTTTCCCTCCATATAAATAGATTATTGTTGGTAAGTAATAGCAAGGTAGGTGCAATATCACTCACACGGTAGCTGCATTTTGCCAGGAGCTGTTGGTAGGGGGCAGGCAATGCTATGAAGGGAGCGATGAAGTGAGCTAGAGGCTAGAGGGACTGGGTGAGTTGCCCACCAAAGGAAACTATTACCATTTTTATAATAACCCTCCATTCATGGCATGGTGCAGAAATTTAGCATTTCAGGGATAATCCAATTTTTCAGAAAGCACTTTAAAACCAATGAAACTAGCTTTGTACAGACAAGCATGGATGTATACATACGTAGCGGCACATGAGCAAGCTGCATGGGACACAGCACTAATAAATTGGCAGGCTCATCCTGTTAAGGCACTACCGTGGATGGGCCCTTGGTCTGGTTTCTAATCCAGGCCATGCCAGTGCGGACTGTGCCCAGCATCACCCAAGGGAAGGGAGGGGTTTCAGTCATCAGGAAATGCAGCACTTCACTGCTCACTAGCGCCCCCCGCTGGTTGATCGGGTGCCCATAAGTCTGCCTGTTAAGTCTTCCTCCGGCTCAGGTCTGTGCAAGCTCGACTCGACTGTGATCAGAAGTGAGAGAGACTTCATGCGCTTCACAGGAAAGCACATGCTTGTTTGCACTGCAGAGAGCACTTAAATGTATACATGATTAGGCACTCCAAATGGGGAAAACGAGGGTTGTCTGCTGTCTGTCATCCCTGTTTTAGCAAGCCAATCACAAACGGCATGTAGGCAGGCTTATCTATTACTGTAACGCAATGTATGTATTGAAACATAATACATGCAACAAAATTCATAATATAATACAAAACATAATGCTTTAAATACAAGGTAATCCAAAGTAAAATAATGTTCAAAATTTGCTCTGGAAAACATTTTTTTTCATATTATCATCACCCCAACAGTAACATTTTTTTTACTCAGAAACCAACACCTCAAATAAAACAGTAATTATATTTAAATATTTATAAAGAGTTTAGGGATGTTCATTGTTGAGCTCCTGATATTATATAATAATGACACCAACAACAACAGCAATATTAATTATAAAATTATTATTATTATTATTATTATTATTATTATTATTATTATTAATAATAATAATAATAAAAATATTATTATTATATTATAATTATAAACATGAGTAAAACAACAAGCATATGCAAACTTATGTATCTGAGAATATGTGACGTGAATGTGACAATGTTAAAAAAGATTATAAAAATAAAACTGTGTATGGACTCAGTACTGCTAATGGAGCCTCCAGTAGAGGTCCTCGTGATAAAAAGGAGTCTTCATTTCTGAGCAGCGCTTCCTATTGTGTCAGCGCACACTTCATATTTAAACTGCCATTGTTGAAACCCCAGTGGCATGAGCAGTCAGGAAGTTCTCCACCCTCAGGCATCGAGGACGACTCTGACGTCTAAAAGCGTCGATGACAGGGAGCTCTCATTACACGTTGCGAATATTAAAGCATGTATTCGGAATGCCTATTTCTTTCACGCTTAACCTCGCAAATAAAGTTTTCCTAGTGTAAGAAATGAATAGCTTGGGTTTAATGAACAGGACAAATATTACATTTTACGTAATTAAACAGTTAATGTATGCAGTTTTTAAGAGGAGCGCACGAGGCATGTAGCAAAACTCCATGCACATGAGAGCTCTAATCAGCATTGTGATTGTGTGAGGAACTAAGGTAGATTTATCTTACTGGTATGTTTGCACTTGCCTTTTTTTGCACTGTGTTTGCCATATTTATACCTTGGATGTGTTCTAATCGCTTTCTCAGCAACTAGGCCCCGATTCTGAACCGCACTACCTAGCATATATCATTTTTAATATTTGCCTCGTTCCGTGGCTAATTTCAAAGGTTTATTTCCTGAAATGAATCCTCTTCATCAAATCCATTGATCCTTGCAAAGCTAGAGCAATATCACTGTTTGTGTAATAAATTGACCTGTAATGTAGATTACTTAAAAAAAAAAAAGAGGGAGAGAGTGGGGGGGAAAAAAACGCCCATTTACATTTACATTTTGCCTTGTGAGTGTGTGTGGTTAATCTAAAACATTTAAGGCTGGAAATGGGCTTCTCCATCAAATGTCCCAGTTCCATTTACATTTCTTGCATACAAGTCAATTTGCGCCTGCCCTGCGCCATAAATCATTGCCACCGGATTGCTGTGTCGGTACCTCTAGACATTACCCTGGCGCATGGTACTTAGAAAAAAGCAATTTAAAACTCCATTTGCAAAGAATACCAGTCAGCTTTCGGCAGAGTCCTACTTCTTTCAGCAAAATGAAAATTAAACTGCTTCGCTTAAGAAGGGGGAGAGAAACACAACAAAATTAATACACACTAGGAATTTTATGTAACCTAATGACTGTTTGCCGTGCTCTCTTTAATCAAGAAAGTCCAGTGGCTAAGTGGTTGTGCTTACCTTTAATATGTTTACAACACCGGACAGTTTCTTAAAAGATGAAACCAGATGTATGTTTGCAATTGCAATATTCATCATCTCTTCAAGCTATAGCTGGAGTTACGATGCAGTTGGATGTTTAGTTCAAAGTCTTCAATGGCATATGCTGAATATAAATATAACTTAATTCTTAAGAATTTTTTGTGGACCTAATACCAAGTGACCTATTCTCTAATGCCAGCTATAAATTGCCTAGAAACAGCCAGCTATTCAGCATTCCTTAAAACTAGAATGTAAAGTTTCAGAGGGAACTTCTTATTTTCATGTAAAAACATTCTTCACATTATGAAATTGTAATAATTGAAAAGCATTTAAGTGTTTTGTTGCAGTGTTTCGTTGCAGGCCAGAGGAGTCAGAAGAGTTAGAATGTTATGTCAGAGATAAAGTGTATTTAGTTATCTCACATTATGGCTATGGACATCCCCTCCATTGAATCTCATGAAGGCTCTTTTTTAAGCTAGAGACCACCAGAAGCACAGATATGTATTTAACCAATTAAACATGAAATCCAACAATGAAGGCAGAAAATGGCAGTTAGCGCTTGAAGTTTCAGAGATATGAGGTAATGGTAATGAAACCGACGCTGTTTACCAAAGGCTGGCAGTTAACAGTAATATCTACGAAACCACAAATCTAAGAATCAAATCAAGAATCTACTGTCAACAAAGAGGAAACACATACGGATTTCATTTTAAGTGAGTCACATGAATAAACAATAACATAACAGATGTTTTATAGGCTATACGTAACATAATAGAAAGTATATATTATTTTCTGTAAACTGGTCAGCTACCCCTAGCACTGATGAATTTAACTAACTAATTGGAAAGACATTTTAATACCAGCTGACTAGTTATATATACATACAGATATTCTGTAATAGAAATATAATATCTTCTACAGTATAGTTGCAGGGGCATTAACACAATTTATTTAAATATTATGTCATTTCAAAATAGAAGTATTGGATTGTACATACTGTGCACTGTGAACATCTCAGGTGTTTTGGTGACAGGGATTATAATTTGTAATTCAAACCTTAAACAGAAATAAAACAGAATTATATCACTCTCCTCTTACAGATATAACATATCTGTGTACAGTGTATCGGAGGACATTAAACTATTATACAATAAACTATTTACTTATTTATTTATTTATTTAACATTCAAACATAGTCATGGAGAAACAATGAAAGCTAAATGTACGAAGAGTGAGTAAATGATCGACGTGGGTTTCCATTGTGGGTGAGGAATCCATTCACTCCATAATTTCTTTATCTGATTACATTGTGTTTATTCACAGCATTTTCAACAATAAGCGAGTTGACAGAGAGTGTGTAAGGACTGAATTACAGGCTAAATAAACTTCAAAAGCACCATAGCAATCTCATATATAGCTAACTATTCGATATCAAAAATTGAAAACAGCCTTGTACTGTCAAGTCTGGTTAAATGTCAACATTATTGCTGCAGCTAGCTAGCCTTGAAAATACATCATAGTTGCTTGAATCCATCACTCAAAGTTAAGGAGAAAGCACCATATCTGTTAGCCTGCATGCCCCTCAAACATGGCCTGCTCATCACAAGGTGATTTCGGCTACTCCATTACAGTCAGTAGAGTCTCCCCCACTGCCCAGCTGTCTCCACATGAGCCTCTCCTCGCTACATGATTGCCCAGTATGGTTTCATTTATACCCCATCACGCTACAATTTATACCCCCTAAGATCGAAATTCAATGGTGCTCACGGAACCAGCCTGAGGACCATACCTGAAATCACTACCTGATCTATGTAAACTTTACAATAAATACAGCACGGGCCAATTGCAGCAACATTAATGATTTTGTATATGCTAAGTTTGGCTCGGGACAAGTTGAGAACAATGGACAGGTTTGGGTCTTCGTGGACTGGATTCTTTATAATGATAAAGTGACCTCTGATTATAGATGACCCATATCGTAAAAAAAAGAAAAACATCACATTTTTAGTTCAAAATTACAAAAAGGAATACAGAAAAACAATGTAAATGCAATGGAGTCCACGTGTTATATCAGACTACACATCATATTTACACCATGAAGATGAATACCCAGGACAGGTAAAAAATGTATAAAAATACATTTCTGTTAAAATTATTATTGGTTATTTGAATGCTACTAATGCAGAACATGGGGTCTATTGCCTTTTCCTACATTTTATTTCATGCCAGAAAGAAATAGCTGAATGCACAATAAACTCTATTTGCTCAAAATATCATTTCCACAAATTTAATTCAAGAAATTAAAATGCCCTGTTCCTCCATAACCAGATTAGACATAGTAACCTTACCAACAATATGCAATAATACACCAAAATCTGCTATCTGGCATTTTTTTTAAAAAGAATTAAATTTAAATATTGCTTGAATCCTTGACTGTTAATTTATCAAGACTCATGCTATATTTTCTTAGATCTAGGTCTAAACTCCCTCATATAAACAATGCCCATTTTCCCTTAAATATGTGTATTAAGGTTACTGTGTTTACTAGTGCTCACTTCCACCATCAATAACGGGCTGATAAAAGAGCTTCTGTCTACCAGACTGGGACGTGGTGGTCAGTAAAACAGGTATAATATTGTGTCATGTATCAGGAAATAATTGATGACCCCCTTCACCAGGAGCTCGAACGGGGGCATTGGAAAATCATTCTCAATCTTTGGCTTAGCAGATGAAACAAATGCTGCCGGCTTGCTTTGTCAATTCTCACTCCTCTGGGTCAAACAAACAGCTTTTCCAGGGCCAGCTCAAAGGCTAGTGTACAGGCAGTCAAGCCGAAAATGTCCCTTGTCCTCCACACTCTGATGCAATGTAGCATTCCATTTACCAACTGTTTGTTATTTGTCATTGACAGAGTTATAATAAGAGGAACCTTCATATTCATTGACCAAGTGACCCCCGGCATTCCCCCAGCCTCACCTTCCCATCCTCGCACAGTCGCCGAGCTACTTCCCGCAATTTAAAAAACCTTTTAACGTTGCTGGAGCGGTTAGTCGAAGAAAGAAGAAAGAGAGGAAGGAGAGAGAGAGAGAGAGAGAGAGAGAGAGAGAGAGAAAGAGAGGGGCAAAGAGGTGCATCTCCCGCTGAACTCCCACTACAGTGCCCTGAGCCTGATGAACAAGGAAACAGAGAAAATCTGATGACTCTCCGGTGACCTTAAAGCCAATTAGCGTTTTCATGGCAAGTGATTTGTTTTTTAGTGTGTGGTAGTTGTCTACTCAGCAACCTTCATGACTGATTAGTTAGGCATGGTTTGAGTACTGTCTTGCCGCGGAGAAAGAATTACAAAAGAAACAGTCAGACTGCCGGGGGAAAGTCTGGAGCGGCCCGAGAAATTGAACCGCGGAAATAAAAGACGGGCTAAATGCTAAAGGGACTGTAAACAAAGAGGCACATTGATATAGATGTGTGATTGAAAGGACTCGAAAATCATGAAAGGATGAATATCTGAACTGGGGGTAGGGGAGGGGGGGGTCTGGGTGGTGTTAAAAAGCCAACACTTCTTTAATCAGTTCAACACTGTTTAATCATTCTCCATTCCAAAGAAATACACTATTTTGTCATTTTTTAATAACCCTTCAAAATATTTTGTTTTGGCTTGACCACGTAATTAATATGCCATCACCCAGTGGCTGCATACGTCTAAGCAGACACATTATCTAAAGCGCAGGCACATGAACACTAGTCATTTTTCCTTTTATACGATGTGAATAAAAAAATGAAGATTCCAACATCAAGACCTGTTTGCATTCTTTCCACAGCTAACTGAAAGCATAGCATTGCCTGCCCAGGGGAGGGAATACACTGTAACCAGATAAGTTTCAGCCCGCTCTCCCGCAGCACCTGTCAGAACAAATTACAGTTAGAAATATATTTTATAAAATTTCCTTAATTCCTTAATATTTCAAGTTGGCTCAAATAAATTAGGCATAAATAAGTAAGAGCAACAACTGAGGCCTTTCAAGAAAAGTCAAACAACTGATGATTAATTTTTCATTTGCCTAATGTCTGTGATAATCTTAATTTATGATACCCGTCCCGTTGCATCTAAAAACCTCATTAAAAAGACTAATTGAGAAAGGCAGAAATAAATTTCAACAGTGATGCTAGCAGATTTCAGACGAAACAAACCATTTCAGAGTCTTATTTGGAGCAAGTGATAAAATCACAGTGATATTCATGAATGGTGTTTAAGGGTAAGGTTTACACTAAAGGTGCAATATCAGGAGTAGAACAGAACCTTCACATACAGGTATATGTTAAGACTGGAGAGTAGGTGTGTATCTGTGTCGTGCAAAGCAGCATTTAAATGAGTAGTGAATCTCCATACAAGTCCATTAGACAAGTGCCAGAAAGCACTGCTATTTCATACATCTGTTTATGAACAATGTTGACTCTTAATGAAAATTGTTAAATCTTAAATGAACTTACATTGCTATAATTTTATTCATTTAACTGTACGATTACGGGCGGGTGAAAAGTTCAAGTGATACAGCCGTTTATTTTACATTACGAAGTTCTGATTTAGATCTGACACCTTTGATGTCGCCTCGCAATTAATTTGTCCATTAACTGAAAACTGTGTGACAGCCATGTAAACAGGGCAAAGTGAGCAAAGTACACTGCAACACAGCAAACAGAAATCACAAAGTGAATCAACTGCTAATGATGGATTGTAAATCATTATCTCAAAGGCAAGACAACAGTGGTAATTAAAAACAGCCAGGCCTAAAGCATTTGCATATTAAAATGATATTATCTTGTCTCATTAGTTCATTGTAGTTGTGTACAACAGACTTAATACTTCAGACAGAAGTCAAGCAATGAAGCTGACGCAATGAAATTATACACGAGATAGAACACTGTGCCTATTTGATTGGATTATCTATGGTAGATATTGAATGGCTGTAGTGGTGTAAATGCAGGCAAGACTTTGATGTCCAGAGCCCTGATGTAATCCATGTTACAAGCGTCGCAAATGTCTAATACTCACTCCACAGTTCTGGTAGTTTTTACTTATTGTATATCTGGAAAACACAGATATATAGAATAGACTAACACAGTTGCATGACACAGAGAACCCCCTAGAAATAAATGCACCTGCTCAATATTTAAAGTCTAGATACTTACTGGTAGCACAGTTTTACTGTGGCGTGGGACTTACATCTTAATTCTCTTTTCTCTCTCCCAAGGATATAATGTCACTCTGGTTTTAAGTCCCTGTTTAAATTCTGAATGTCATAAGAGCTAATACGTCAGATCAAGGAGAGATATCATTAACTGATAGGATTTAGCCCAAATCCCTCCGGCACTGGATTAGCTGGGTTCATTTTCACAAACTCTATGGTACCACACAAGCCTGTTTGTGACCTTTTCCCCAAACAGCCGTTAAACAGTGTTTTCTTGTGAAAGCACACACACACACACACACGCACTCTCACATACACACACACACGAGCACGCACACACACACACACCTCTACACACACACACACACAAAAAGCCTAGCCATTCCACAAAATTAGAGAGTATAAGAAAACTTAATTTTCTCAGTAAAACAGCATTGTTGTGATGTTCATGTGCACGGGGGAGGGGGCGGGGGGGGGGAGAGAGCAGCGCTGCCGCTCCTCGAGCGGACCGAGCGCACGCTCGTCAATAGCCACGGGGCTAACAGGCACGCCACGCGCTCCGGAGCCCCACGCCTCGCGCGCGGCCGCGTCCACGGGCCTCCTGCCCGCCTCTGGGGCTTTCAATAAAAAAGTGAAACCAACAGTTTATCCTCGAACAGCGGGGCCCAGGGCAGTCTCCGAGGGGGGGCATTGTAAGGCATTACCAAGACAATGGCGCCATATGGGGAGCAGAAGGATCTGCCACTCGCCTTTTCAAAGCGGGGGGGCGTGGGGGGGGGGGGGACACTGATCCAGATATGCATGACAGCGGTCACTTTAAGGTGACAGTTTTTAACATAACAACTGATGAAAAGAAAAAGTCATTTTGTTCCCATTAAGGCCGATTATTCCAGGGGTCTCCGAACTCATCGGGCCTCCCCATATGACTCAAAGACCGACAGCCTGGCCCCGGCTCTCCAATCAACAATGGCTTCCCCGTCGTTTTCATTGATTTTATATCTCAGCTGAGGGGGGAGATGCTACGTTGATACCCCCTTTTATCCCGAAAAACAACAAAGCGTAAGACAGGGGGTTGACAGAGGAGCACATTTATAAGTGCTGCTAAGTACATAAACAGTTCATTGCTCCGAGCTGTAATCAAGAACAAGGGACCTGGGTAGAAAATAGTGGGACGACACCATAAAAGTATGTTGTTTTTTTTCTAACAACGTTCTGATAAATCATACAGATCACAAAGAAAGGGGGAAAAAAACTTCCATACAATGACTACTACTTAGCAAGAAGCCATTGACATAATGGGCAGCCCAGCAGTCAGTCAACATTAGAATGTTAAAATGTAATGGCTTTTCTCCCCCTACAGCTACATTCTAAAACTATAGTATAAGATAATAGGGTTTAAATTACTTTGTAAATCCTTATTGTACAATTATTAAACACACAGTATTTTTGGAAAGAGGATAAAGTATTTATTTACTCACTGAACTATGGAAAAGACTTCTGTGTAGATGTGTGATATTTAAAAAGACAAAATTGCTTAAAGTTGTTTATAACATGGTTGTCAAAACATTGTTTCATTAAAACTTATGACCTGTTTACAGAACTATATTACAGTATACATTGCAGTTCATGATTCACACAGTACCACTGGTGGTGTCCTCAACTACAATGAGGGATGTAAATACATTCTAGTTTTTACTTATAACTTTTTTTGGTGATAAAATACTTTCAATGTGACACAAAAAAATGTAGCCATTATTTTAAAATGCTGAATATAAAAATCCCCAGTTGTGTTCACAATGATTGAAAGTGCAAAGCCATCAGCCATGCATGCAATTCAGTCAGAAAGTTTAGATTTTTCTGTTTTCATAAAAACGTGTGGGGGAGATTTTGGCAAAATGCATTCTGCAGATCCTCCTGGATACAGATTGGGTTTAAAAAAAATAAAAGAGGGGGAAGGAAGGGGAGGACAGCAACTACAGAAATTGGCCTTATTAGAGATCAAACAGAACACAGGACCAATATCCTCAAACCAACGCTATCAACTGTCCACTCACATTCAACTACTTAATTTTTGTTAGCCAAAAATACTTGATACATATGAAACTTCAAGAAGCTATAACTTAAAACAATATGAAAACAATTACGTGTGAGAAGATTATTCCAAATTTAGGTTGTATAATTGATAAATGCAACTACAAAATACAACTTTTTTTTATTGTGATGTCATCAACTTGGCAAGGTGATATTGTCCAATAGGAAATTTATGAACATATTGGTGTTGATTTGGGCATTTCTTGTCTAAAAATGGTACATTACAGATTCAGTGTATTGAAGGGGGGATGGCTTCTTCACACATAGTCAGCAAAGCAGCAAGATTCATATGGCAAAGTGCTGGTTGATCTCAAGCAATTCATTATCTGAGGCTGATCCGATCCAAGGGTAGGCATTGCCAATTCTAGACACCCCCTTGTATATTCATTTAAAGTGGTATCCACTTCAGTCTCAACACCAGAATTCTTAGGAGGCATATTTATGTATCTGGTATATTGAGGGGTGATACCAAGCCTACAAGTATATTAAAACTTAGTTAAGTGATGAGGGTGGGGGTATGGAGGCATAAACCAAAAAAACAATATTCTGAGATGAAAAGAAGAGAAAAAAGAAGTGTTTGGCAAACATGATACAAGAAAATTGCTGGGCAGGGTAGCCCATGGAAGGAAGTTGGACAGGAGATCTGAGGGATATCTTTGTGGCTGATTAAAATATCCACCTCCTTTGTTCTAGAAATAATTGCTCACGGTTATCATTTACATTGGCTGCCATTTGGCATCCCATACCAAAGCTACTCCAAAATGGAAGGTTTATACTGTAAAAACACTGAAAATTGTATAATTCTATAATTCTGTAATTCTTTAAATTTGACCCTTTACACTGAATGCACCTCTCCATATTTAAAAACTACAGAAACCAGATTTGAATCAAACATGCACAAGATGTATAAAATGTGGTCAGACTGCAAGTAGCACTTATATGCAAATATGTAAATCCTGAAACTGTTCACTCTGAGTTTATGCATTAAAGTGGATGGCTGAAACAGAGGGGGAAAATACTCTGGGGAAAAGTTGTGGTACTGAAAGGATTTAATTATTAGTTTCAAGGCTGTCAATAAGTATTGGTCCATCTGTATGTAATAAATAGACTAGCCTCATAATCTCCCTCATAATGGTTTAAGGACACCAAAGGGCCCAGTAAAGAACAGCAGAGCCTATTGATCCACAAGATAAATGATCTTTAGAATGTTAATAGTCTAATTTGCTTTAATGATTCCTCTTTGTGTTCCTCTGCATTAGACAGGGTAATATATACTTAACAGAGAAGTCAAGGCAGCAGCATTGAAACTAAATGTTTCCTGTATGGAAATATTAGAGCTTCTGAGTCTTAAACTTATCATCTGAATGAGGCCAAACCACAGTTTTTTTTTTCCTACATCCAAAGGGTGCGAAACTGAAAATACTGAATTGTTCCATCATATTATTCTTATTACGCTGAAAAACCTTCTGTTTGAGGGCAACGGCTATTATTCCTGGAGACAGAAATACTTTTTTTGCTAATGCAAAAACACTTGGTAAGTGATACTCTGGTAGTGAGAAGGAGACAACACAGTTCTGGCGTGATGCTCCTCTGTCTTATTGCGCTTTGTAAAGATTATGTGAAACATTTACAGCATCCGGGTGACTTGCTGTGAAACAACGGTGCTCTTGTGGTCCTTGTGTTAGGCAATATTGTTTTGTCTCACTTTTAATATATTGTCTCTCCCCCGTGGGAAAACTTCCGTCGTAATGGGCAAAAGTACTGTTTTGCAACCAGCTAGTGGAAAATGTACTTTTAAGTGTTTGTGCCCTGTACGATATCGCTTTACTGGTTTGAAACATAAATTACGTTGCCTTTCAGAGGTGCCGTGCACCTGTTTAAAATGCTCAGTACCTACTAAGTCACATCTGCAGTTGACAAACAGCTAAGGAGTAACCTGAGTCTATGTTCCCTTTACAGGCAATTTTTATATTTTATCATTGAAGTCAATGAGCCAATCTGCAATTTACGCTATCGAGAGCGGGATGAATGTATTCAGAACCCGGTCACACACCCAATCTCCTACTAAAGAGCAGTGGTAATGTAATAATGCCGGTCTGATGTGCAGGCTGTAATGGAGCCGAACATCTCACATTCATCTAACACTACCTGATCATTGCTTTAACGGAATAATACATTACCCCTGAAAATAGCTGTAAACCTCCAACTTTATCTCGAGGAAAGGCACGACTCCTTCCCTGTGAAGCAGCCCCGTTTCTACTCGGCCGTATAAAAAAAATGTATATAAAAAAAAAAAATACCACACAACTAGCAGAGAAAATGGAAAAGAGATTTAAACCTTCGGCTGCAGACAATAGCACGCTACAATAACACATCAACAGAAAGGCGTACGCACGTGCAGAGATGCTGGAGTTTATGAATGGAAGGATACATTTAGAAAAATTATCAGACATTATGGAAGAAACTGAAGGTTTCTTTTCATACTATAGCCCTGTATGTACAAAAGTAATGAGGCCAAAGTGCTATACATTAAGCAAGAGAATCTGATTTAACAATTTGGGCCAAATCAACTCAAACATTAGGCTTACAAATTGCCATAATTCACTTATTTGTAATCCAGGGGGTGCAGGCATATTGCATTTTTTCCAACCCTCTTGTCTTATGAATCTACAGCATTACTTCCACAGTCTAAAAGGCTGTGCCCACCAGTTTCTTGAGTGTTAAAATGTTCTAAAATGAAGTACACTCATATTATTGATGGGTGCTTGGAATAAAAAATGTTAAATTCACATATATTGCTAGGACAGTGGCAGTATATTTTTAAAAATATATTTTAAAATTGTACAGTCTGTAAAGATAACAGTTAAGTACACCATTGCTCTACCATTTTTCTTCTCTGGTGAAGGCATTCATTCAAAGCACGTATCATGCAATGACAAATCAATACAAGGCATGTGTGTAAGTGTAAGTCTATGTACAAAATACAATATGTTGTATACTGGCATAATGTGGTTCCTACCTGCCTCAGATCGTCTGGAAAGAGCTTTAACCTCATTTCACTTCGTACAAGAATGCTTTCGAGGATTCCATGGAAAAGGGCACAACTTAATCGAATCTGTTAACTGTATACCCCAAACAGGACATGAGGAATTTCCACTGATAGATCAGGCTTTTTTGAGACTTTTCACTGAGGTAGGTCTCCTTGAGAGGGCACTCGAAGCAAACCGCCTGGCTATGTATTGCTAAGCAAATTCAAGCTAACTATTAATAGCAATTTTGTGATTTACAGTAGCCAAATGGATTGGAACAAAAGCTGAATGTGATGCTTTAGTAGTATATGGCTTTCGAGCTGTACATTAGCTATATATATTCTCAGGTTACCATTACTCGGGCAGTTACTGTAAACAAGAATATAAGTCGTTAGTGGTTGCTAAATAACAACTACACTTTATTTCAGCGTAATTCTTGATAGTTAATTTACACCTGATAATTAAAAAAAATGTGTAAAATAATGTATTACTGTATATCTTAATCACTGTGAATGTCTGAAAGCAGTATGCTTTAATATATTGCCATGCTGATTATAATGACAGCCATCATCTATTTTTTAAATATAAGCTGTACATTCAATTATATATTTTATATTTGTGTATTTTATAGTCTTGAAAAATGAATGAAATTTTCAACCAGATTTAATTTTATAAATGTATTATTGGGTAATTTCCAAAATAAAGTTCTATATAGTCATATTGCTTCTTCAATGCGTAAAATAGCAAATATTGACTGATAAATACTACGGGACAGTACACATTTTTCATGGCTGTGTTTGTGTTTTACTATAATTGCTTCTGGAGCCTGTACTTCATCTTTCAGTAAAACGTTTTCCATTGGCTGAAAGCAACACCACTGCGATACACCAGTCTTCTCTTTCAAACTCTTCTCTTTAAACTGCGGAGAAGCACTGCAGTCCCCATTTCAAATGCACGCTTAAAAGATGTGCATTGCATCTGTAAACATATACATCTGTACCTGCCACACACAAAATATTTTAGATTGTGTGCTAAGCAACTTTCTGTGGAAATTGCAGAGACATGAAACAAAATGAACAATGTTTCATTCAGTTATTATGATTTTTATATATTTGTCACAATCTAACATTGTAACAAAAATGGATTCTATACTGCAAAAGCAAACTTGTTTCGGTACAATTCTAAAGACATGTAGATTTGCAACAACTGTAGCACTTCATCAAAAGTGACTGGAGCTTTATATAACGAGAGAAGCCCCACAAAATGTTGCTGGCTCATTTACTCATTAATCGGAGGGGTATTCTACAAAGGTTCCTGAAGGTCACTGGAGATCCCAGTTTGTGTTCCACCTACTACCTAAATTACATAATTGATCTAATTAATTTCTTAATTGAGCCCATTTAACATCTTCTCCATTCATTTAAGAATTGAATTGAAAGTTGAGCACAGCAAAGTACGAGATTCCGTAGCGTAGCGTCTCTACCTATTAATTGCACTTGTATTTATTTATTATTAATTTGTATTATTGATGTTTATGTTGACGCTCTTGGTGTACTATGGTAGCCCGTCTGGGAGACTGAGTTCAGCAGAGGGATGGAGGTAGACAGGGGAGGGAACAGTGTGCAAAGACAAGAGCCCTGGAAGGTGACATCTGCTATTAACCTTATATCAGGCCATTTTGTAAATCAATGTCACTCACATTTAATAACAAGTGTAATCAAAGGAATTATGCAAATTTAATTTGATGCTTCTTGCATTATGCAAATCTTCTCCAAATGTAATGAGTCCTGACACCTGCCCAGCCAGCAGCATTGAGAGCTCGGGCATTTCCTCTCTTCAGTGCGCGGCCGTTTGCTGACAGAACGCTCTCTATTTACAGTGAAAGTGCAAGAAGGACAGCAAAGGGGGGGTGGGGGGGGGAAGGAGAAAAAAAACCTAAAGGCATTGATGTTAGCATCATTCCGGAAAAGGGAAGCAATTTTCCACGGATTGTTTTCAAAAGTAATATTGCGGCGAGATTATGTGACTCTAAATTTAACCCCACGTCTTCGAAATGTTACAAAGAGTCTTTAATAACCAGAGGGCCTTCGGTCGGCATCCAGATGCAGTCAACTGCTTCGGTATAACCAAATGTTACAGAATAAAACAGCATGTCACGCTGCCATTTGACATGGTGAAATGAGATTAGATGAAATTCATTTTTAAGTGGAGAAAATTGCAGGCCTTCTATACACACAGACCCCCCCTCCACCCCGTCCCCCCCCCCCCATCCCACCCCCGACACAAAAGCGAAGACGTACCCAGGCATGAAAGCTGACATGCTCGTGGAATGACCTGACGGCCACTGCCACAGCGAATGAGAAAAAAACCGGCCTTATTGTTTCGAGCACACGGAACGCCATTCACACACGTGCGAACACAAAAGGCTATGCGCTTCCGACATAGGAAATAAGGAAGTCCTGAGATTCCATCTGAATGCGTGTGTTCATCTCTTTCGATTCATGCAGCAAAAATGCATACCCTGAAGAATCCAAAAATGTTCTTGCTAAAGACTATACCTCAATTTCGATTTAACATTTACCCTATATGTAATTGGAGTTTTTCATTAATTGCTGGAAAATAAATCAAAAGGCATTTCTGTAAGGTACATCAGGGAAAGTATCTTAGAATGTAACACATGCAGTGTCAAATAAACAGACCTCACAAGATGCCACCTGGTCAGTCCGAGCAAAAACATCCCCTGCTTAATATTTTATTTTTTCCCCTTTATTTGGTGGGGGCACCTCATTTAGTACGTACAAGAACCTGAGAATTTAAAACATACAATAAAATAAGGCTGGAGTTATCAACATCTGTCCTTAGCACTGACTGACAATTAAAAGAAATATTTTTTTCGTCAGAAACAGTTTCCAGCAATCACTTAAATTAACTAGTCAAACTGAGTTTGTGAAGAAAAGGTGTACAAAAAAAGCTTACATTTGAAAGTCAAAGTTAAGGACAAATATTGATTGAATACATACATATACTAATGAAATGTGTGACATTTACCAACGTTAGATTGAAGGCATTCACTTTCTGCTTCATGCTGAAGACTCATGGCTTTTCTGGGAGGTAGAGTTTTGTTACTAATTCATTAATTATTGTAAAGTATGAAACATTTGTCAATGTTTGGCCCTTTGCTGTTCTACATTTAGCCCAAGTCTCAGGAAAGTTTAGGCTCATAATGTGTCATTGACTATATGGCCTTCCCAGCTGCCCCTCTGTAGCAACACAAACACCGCGAGGGCGTTCTTAATGATGTTGGTCCTTTACAGGTTAATTACACTTATGAATTCTGCTAATTATTGCCTTATTCGATAGCGTGTCATACATCACTTGAATATTAATATTTTATATCAGCAGCTCATTTACAGTATGTAAAGTGCATTCGGTAATGATTTTCAGTCATTCTTCTATTGAACACTAATGTTAATGTTGACTGTATAATATGTCGTACTATAGCACCACTACAACCGAGCTCGCATTCACAACTATCAATAATACATTGTGGCAATATTTCATAGCTCTCAACTTTTTAATGGAATTAAGTGTTGTTAAATGGCCACACTAAGATTTTTGTCCACATGGTCCTGTGAAACACATTCGGGCTCCTGAAACTCCTCAAAGTTTCCATATTTTCACACTATCAGAAAAAAAAAAGAAATGTCAATCTCTCCCCGAGGAAGCCCATCGAGAGGTTGGGAGGTTAGTTAGTCGTCATGGTCATCTAGACCTTGCGCTGTGAAAGACTGCCAAAATCAATGCTAATTATACTGCCATCTGCGAGGTGGTTGTTATGTAGACACCTGTTCGCGAAGGAGCCGGTCGGAAAAAAACTCGATACGGGAGAAGCCGACGACAAGGAAAGCCTCGCTCTCCACATCGAAAAACGCGCGGCGTTTCTCCGGCTCGCCCGACGCCGCGTAATGAACACGTTGCTATATCGTGGGCGAATAAAATCAGACAGTGCGCCTCGGCAACGGTCGCCCGGCGACCTCAATAAAGAATCATTGCAAAGCGCGGCTAATCCTCCGAGTCCCGCAGTCCTTCAATACGGAAGGATCTTTACTCTCCTGCCAAGTCAAGCAAGGTCTGTGATTAATGCCTTATCCCTGCTGGAGAGTCCTCCCCTTTTACACAATTTATCTCATGAAAAAGAATCATTTACCCCCCCACCCCCCCCCCCCCCCCCCCCCCCCCCCACAACCCCCCCACGCCCCCCCATCCGGTGGTGATTAATATCCGAGAGCACCTTTTGCAACTTTCGGAGGCTGATCGGCGCGGCGGCACGTCAGACAGGACGTGGCGAAGGGAAGCCGATAAGTGTGTGTTTTGGTGTCTGCCCTCGCCGGGGCCCGGGCCCGTCGATTCGCCGTCCCTCACGAGGGACATGCCATTAGGGGGACACGGGAAACAAATGAGGCCACTTTCCCCGCCAGCCTCCCGTCTGATATGTCAATAAAGACCCGGCGACCGCAGGATGCTCGCAGATAGATTTTTTTTTTTTTCTCGCGCGGTCCGGCGGCCAGCGGAACGCGTCCGAGCCGGCCGGCCTCCTCGCGACAGGCGGACCAGTCGCACAAAAAACCGATGGGGTCGCGTTGATTAGCGACTGCATGTTTGAAGCCCGAGAACGATGAAGAAATTTTTTATATAATCCCCCCCTTCATCCTCTTCAATAACTCACTCACCAGTTATTAGCCACAGACACACAGTACGTAAAAGTAACAAAAAACTTCAATGCAGTACTGAAATGGACAAAGTAGTTTTCAAGACTCGCAGTATTCCAGTACCCCCAGGGTTCGCTTTTTCCCCTTTAGGAACTTCTTAGATATTTGCTAGTGTGTTTTTTTGCTTTAATAAAAAATGTGAATGTATTATCTAATAAAATACATAATCAGTAGAAACCACAATAACACCTTATGCTGCACATTATGACAAGAAGTGCTTTTGTTGTTGCAGTATTTGCAACATTTGTTGTCCGAGAAAAATGTTTGATGTGTGCACAAAGCTAACGTGGAAAAAGATTTGAAGGTGATTTATTCAACTATATTTTTCAATAAATCAATAGATGTAGGTATGCAATAACATGAGGACTATGGGCCACTGGAAATGGCACATAATGTGAATATCCACTGGTACACCTGACCTAGATCCATTCCAGCAGAGTCAGAGGTCAGTTGCCACTGTTACATGTCAGTTGTTAATATGGTGTGACAGAGCTGTGCTTTGGGTTTGAGTGCGTGCAATTTGCAGGTGTCTTTGCAGAATCTAGAGTGAAAAGAAATCAGGGAAGGTGTAGGTGGCTAAATGATTATGCTACCAATCATCCACATAATTCTGTGGTTGCTTGTGATGGTTGCTTTCTCAGCAATGATTACTTTTGTCATATTCAGATTCTAGTATAATTCAAGCTAGCAGAAATAAAAATCACATTTTACTGACCCCAGTGTAGCATGTCCATAGTATAGCTGCTTAAATTGTTGCTTCTAATCAAAGAGAATTCTTACACTGTCTGTGATATGCCATTAAGCACAATATGGCTGTGAAATAAACCATTCATATTAGCCCTTTCTGCTGTTTCTTGCACAGCAAAATAACAGCATACAATAAAATGCAAAATTTTCCTTAGCTTAAATCCTTATTTAATGTGAGGATTAAAATAGACTTGTGTTAGTCAACAATGCTTCACTAAAAAGGCCTACTTTCACTCTGGGCCAATAGGTGGTGTAAAGGTATCAAATGCCCCAGTCATATTAAGGTGCAGCAGAATCAAACTGTAATGGCCCTATGAGAAAAGATTATGTGAGACGGCAGACACAGGTCTAGCACAAAGCCTTACTTTGTCCGTTATTCACAGATATAATACAGGCCATAATTGTAAGAACACAGTAAGTGTTCAGAACCACACTGTATCAAATTGGATTGATTTAACTGAATAATAATATGGATGGATGGCTTTATAATTATTATAATTATTATTATTCTCTCTATATATATATATCTATATATGTGTGTGTATCTATGTATATAGACACACTGTACACATGCACATATATGCACATACACTCTGTATGCAAGCCATAAAGTCAAATGTTTTTGTAACATGGGCAGAAGGCTTAGGGTAGTCTACATCGAGAGACATGAGATGATGGCATATGTTCAGGTGGATTGAGTCCTCAGGCTCCAATCTGCCTTCCTCCCACGGACTTAGAAGATAAATTGTGGAGGCCATTTTTCCATTATGTTAATCAAAACACTTGCCATATGCATTACTATTATTAGGTTGGTGACAGAACACATCCTATTTTCAAAGTTAAATTATAAAACACCACCTTAATAGATTAGAAATTTAGTTTCTATCAAAAGGAGACTCAGAAAATAATTCAACAGCTGGCTTTGTCATAAGACTTTTATTAACAACTTAGAAGTTTAATGATGTGATAATTGCTTTTCTAATATATTACGAGACTATATGAAGGTAATATGAACAGATTAGCTCGTGGAAAATAGAAACGACACACATGGCATTCAATGTCACCGTGAATTGCCAAGCAGAAAAAAAAACAAAGTAGTAAACACCTTAACAGGTTTCGTAATGTGACACGCAGACAATCTCCTGGAAGATTCCATTGCAACCCCCCCATACCCCACCCACCATGGCCCCCACCCCTAAAAATATTTACGTGCCCACACAAGTGGTGTTTTGCGGGCTTTAGGTGAACCATTAGGCAAGATAAACTGCGTGGAGAGCTGGATCTGAATGGCGTCTCGCCGAAACGGAGGTGGATCCCCGCAGCCCCGCTTCCCGCCGTCCGGAGAGACACTCGAGTTGCTAAGGCGCGGCGTTGAACCGCTTAGCGCCGCTAACGGCCTCCAGACTGTCGCTAGGCTGGAGCCAGACAGAGGACTGGGGAAGGATGCTAGGTCAACAAGGCCATTGTTATGGCCTTTGGCACCGTAATTAGCAGAAGGGTGCTAAAACGTCCCCCCCCCCCCCCCTCCCCCTACTCAGCGGGAGCAGTCGTTGCAGGGCTGGCCCGAGCGTGGGACACCGCGCATAAAGCACCAGCTCACGTTCTGGGCACTGACCACTGTCTGGCAGGCTCCGCTCTCTCTTCAGCCGGCTGCTAAACTTGGCCTAGAGGTCACCCTTATCATCCGCACTCATCACTCCTCTTCTGTCCTTGTCATACAGAAATGTGCGTTGTAACAATAATGGACAATTGCACCCTCCCATATGTTCCTAATTACCAGGCTAAATCTATAGCTAACAAAAAAAAAAGAAAAAACGTTGCTAATATTCCGCATTCTAAATTCTCTCTTCCATCTGTCATTTACTGTCTGACACTTTAGAGAGCTTATGAGTGGGAAGTGTGCAATGCTGTGTATTGTTATGTGTATTGTTAAAAAAAAAAAGAAAAAAAAACTGCGATTGAGGTAACAGTGTGAACATCCCCGCTAGCAGAAACGGTGGCTGCTTAAATCAAGCCAGTGTTAAGGTCAATGTATTTCACTAATCGGCTGTCCCTTTAGATCATGGCCGGCCAAGGAACACCTTGAATCTCGCCGTTCGTAATTGAAGCCCATGGTTGGCTCTGTCAGGACTAATATGTGTGTATGGCGTAATGTTTTGAACATTTCGGCACAGACAGAGCAAGTAATGTTGTGCATGCTTAAAAGTCATTTCCATAAGTACTGTAAGTGCAATTTCTGTACAGTTTGTTCCTGTTTAATGAAGTGAAATCTTGTTTGCATTCCTCCCAATTTCACAAGGAAACCCACTCAAGCATCCGTGTCAGGATTAAAGGGAATAAAAATTAAAAACCCTGCTTTTCTTTAACTGAACACAGTTGCACTATTAAAAGTGAACCTATTGTCTGAATGTTAATCGTTTTCTGGCAAACGCTCAGTTTTAGCTTTTTCAATGAGAGGTTTTTTATTGTTATTATTTGGGGAGCCGTCTAAGTGACCTTAACGACAAAAAATGCAAATGACAAAAGAGAGAAAATGGCTAACATTTATTTATTCTCGCTGTTCCCTTGTCTTGTTGGTGTCATTAGAACACCTCGCTGCGTCCCATTCTCTCCCATTATCTCGCCTATCAGCGGAGCCCAGCAAGATTCCAGCAGGGCTATAAATACTTTCCCTGGACCTCATACAGCTTCACCATCATCTCCCAGCCACAGCTTAATGATAGGAAAAAATTTAATGTGTTTTCCTGTTTTTCGCACCCCCCCCCACCCCCACTCTCAGATTTTTACAGAGACTGAAAAAAAAAAAACCCCAAAAAAAAACAGCAACAAACCCTTACGGTTACATGTATTTAAGAAGGTGCATTAACACCTCGCGTTTAAGACGACTGATGAGACAAATGGGCTCAATAGCAGCCGGCCCTGATGCAAAACGCAGGAGCGCCAGCTCTTCCGCGGGATCAGGGTCACTGCTACTAGGTGCATGTGTCCATTAGCGAGCCTCGGCGCAGGAAGGAGAAGAAAAAAAAAGACATCTGAATTCATTACTAATGGATCTATATCTTATGTTTTGGCCAAGGACATGGTTTGAATCACAATGCAAATATCTATCATTAAAAGTTGACAGTTCATTTTTCCCGAAAAAGAAAGAAAAATGATTTTTTATTTTTTTCGCAGTGGTCTACATTACTTTATCTGCCAAAGCTTTAGAAAATAAATTGAAGAAGGTTATTATATATATTAGATATATTATATATATATATATATATATATATATATATATATATATATATATATATAGCGTAAGTATTTGAACAATGACAAAATGACACGATTTTTGTTGTTCCGACTCCAGCGCATTGGATTTCAAATGAAACAATGAATATGGTGTTAAAGTACAGTACAGACTGTCAGCTATAATTTGAAAGTATTTACATCCATATTGGGTGAACTATGCACGAATCACAAATCTTTTTATACATACTACACCATTTTTAGGGGACCAAATGTAATTGGAGACTTGGCTGCTCAGTCATTACATCACCAGTTCATGCACAAGAAAACCAACAAAAAGTCTAGAATTTATTCTAGGTGTGGCATTTGCATTTGGAGTCTGCTTCTGTTGTCTCTCAACATGAGGACCAAAGAAATGTCCGTGCCAGAAAAGCAGGCCATTATGAGGCTGAAAAATCTGAAAAAATAAATCAGAGACATACTCAAAATATCGTGTGTATCAAAATCAACAGTCTGTTACATTGTTAGGAGGCGAGACCGCCCTGATGAGCTTAGCAATAGCAAATAACCTGGTAGACCATGGAAGACCATTGTAGTATATGAAGAATACTTTCAACTGTGAAGAAAAACCCCCTTCTCAACTGTAGCACAGATTAAGAACACTCTCCAGGTTGTAGGCATAGATCGTCATAAAGAGAAGACCATACCAGCATAACCTCAGAGAGTTCACCGTATGATGCAAACCACAGGTAAGCCTCAAGAGAAGAATGACCAGGTTAGGGTTTGCTCAGAAGTACATTAAAACCTGTGCTGTTCTCGAACAAAGTCTTATGAACAGATGAGATGAGTATTAACCTGTAACAAAGTGATGGAAAGAGGAAAGTGTAGAGAAAGAAAGGAACTGTTCATCATCCGAAGCATCCTGCTCATTTGTGAAACATGGTGGGGGTAGTGTTATGGCTTGGACATGTTTGGCTGCCACTGGAACTGGCTCACTTGTCTTTATTGATGATGTGACTGCTGACAGCAGTAGCAGAATGAATTCTTTAGTCTACCAAAACATTTTATCTGTTCATATCCAACCTCAAAACTCATTGGACGGCAGCAGCAGGAAAATGACTCTACTGCTAAAGCCGCCAATGAGTTTTCAGGGCCAAAAAGTGGAATGTTTTAGACTGGTCAAATCAATCACATGACCTGAATCCAACTAGACATACATTTCACATACATTTTCAAGACTGAAGGCAAAACACCCCAAAAACAAACAGGACCTGAAGATGGCTGCAGTGCAGACCAGCCAGTGCATCACCAGGGAAGATAGCCAGCATCTGCTGATGTCCGACATCTAATATAAAGCCTTCCCAGAAGAGTGGAGGTTGTTATAGCAGCAAAGGGTGGATCAGGTGTCCACATACTTTGGGCAATGCAGTGTATACACACACACACACATATATATATATATATAATATATATATCTCACAAAAATAATAAACATATGAGTTCTTCATGTGGTTTGTGTACACACACACACACACACACACACACACACACACACAAACACTTGGCAGAGGCGGTTAATCAGTGCTGAACATCTGAACATTAGGCAAGTACTATAGAAGTCACGGTCCAGTCAAGCACAAAAGGCCACTGACCGTCATGAGCATCTGAACAAAGACCGCTTTTTCTTCTTTGTTTTCATCCCATTTGGATTTATTATTAAGTCCCAGGATATTTAATGCACCACAGTAAAAACAACTCTCTGAGAGTAAGATTTAATCATGCCACAACGTGCCTTCCCCTTAGAGATATAAATTTGTGTTCACTAATTGTATTAAAATGTTGTCGAAATTAACAAAAGTGTCCAAAAATGAAGAACCCTATTTATTATATATACTAGTATTAGTAATATCACATAGAAAATACACAGTTCTTTCAATTTATAAACATTAATATTTTCATTTTGCATTGTGTTAAATGTGTGGTGTGCAGGAGAGGCATTTAAATTAAGGCTCTATCTGCATATTCTCTTCTGAAATTCCTGCAGATGACAGCCACATCAAACCAAATCCAATAACTTTCTTTCTCCTCTACTCACATAAAATGAGTATACACTCACTGGGTGGTCTCAAAAGTATACAGTCACAAAAGCTGGTCTAAAATGTATACAGTCAATTAATGGAATGTGAGGTTGGCTCTCTGTAACTTAATTGATCAAACCTCAAGACAGGTGAACCCAAGGCCAACAGGTGATCGTAATTACCACTTTCCCCTTTAAAAACTTCCTAGCCAACACAACATGTTCTCCCAATGTTACTGGAATGTTTTGTCGACGTTATAACATTCCCAAAGCGTGATGGCAACATGGGGAGAACACTGGCTTCACTCATTGGAGGGGTTCTGACATTGACCGTGTCACACAGCAAGGTACCTGAACAATCAGGGGTAACAGAAAATATTAGATATTTTTAAATGGGACGGAGGTGGCCTCTCCTGCGGGGGCATTAGGATTTAGCGCTGAGGGTTTCGAGGGCGGCGGGTTATTCGCCGGTTTAATCTGTAACCCCACAAACGGCAGTGTGAGGCATGTCAAGCGGACCTGAAAAGAGTCGTTTGACTCAGACATGTCTGATCCTGTCAGCGGAGGAGCCAAAGCGCATCCTGTTGTGTTACTATCTAAATAATGGTTATAAAGCGTATCTAACGCCGTCCTCTGAAATCTGCTCAGGTGTAAAGGACTAGACAAACAGAGACGCAGCGGCGACGCTCTCTCTCTCTCTCTCTCTCTCCCTGGTCCTCTGACACAGAGGACAAAGTGTGTGGCTCATTTCCCTTCCCTAATCAATGTTTACACCCATCAGAGGGGCGATGGCGGAGCGAGGCGCGTATCAATCACCCCGCCGACGGCACCGCATCCCGAAGACTCGCCGGGAGTCCGGGCGGGCCCCTCTCTCTCTCTCGCTCGCTCTCTCTCTCCCTCTTTCTCTCTTACTCTCCCTTTCTCTCTCTCTCTCTCTCTCTCTCCCTCTCTCCTCTCTCTCTCTCTCTCTCTCTCTCTTTTTTTTAACTGCTTATTTGTTTTGGTGGTGATCTCACTCTCTCGCTCTCTCTAATGGGTGCGGTGGAATTACAGCTAATTAAGGATGTAAATGGTGCCGGAGAGTGACAAAGAGCCTGCTTGTAATTCTGCACTAAATTGTCTCTTACCTCAGCAGAAAATTTATCACGAGAGGCAATGTCAACTTTTACAGGGGAGGGCTATTTTGCATTTTTGCATTCATTAGCACTGCGGCGTCCCTCGCTGACATGATCGCTGGGCTGATAACGTGTGCCCCCCCCCCACACGCCCCTTCCCCACCCCCCACCCACAGCAACCTGTAGTCCTCTGGGTTCTGGGTTCTGGGTCCACATTTCTTCCGGCTCTCCTTCACGAGCCGGCCCAGAAAACATTGGGAGGAAGTACCGGATGGACATAGAAGAAGAAGACCTGTCCTACACGTACTGCCTTTGTTCAAAACTAAACACCTACAATAGGCCTGGTAGACTTAACTAGTCAAATGTACTGTTTTCATCAATGTAGTTTTTATTTTTATTTCCCATGGTTCATTCCAGTAGTCGGAGCCACCCATTTCAAGAGAGCATGTGTTCCTTTCATCGAAAAATCAGGCATCCTTTGACAGGAAAAGCCTCCAGGGACATACAGTACATATAACAGTACAGCCAGATCAAGATAGGCACAGTTAGTACATTTCGCTGTGCCGTTTGGTGGCGAGCACCTGTTATTCGCGTAACTCGGATATCGCTGCTTGTCACAGCGCAGGACGACGGCGACTCGTGAAAGCAGAACAGACACAGAGCAAAGGGGAACATGTGATTACTGGAGTGAAGAAATGGAACATGGTAGCGTACATATAAGCGCCAATTATCTCCACGCGTGTTCCTCGAGGTTAATGCGGAGGACTCGAGCGTCGGCCAACTGGTCCCGGTCTGAGGGGACGGCCGTGTCAGAGGTCGCGTTAGCAGACGTGTGGTCGGCGTCACACCGGAGAGCTGGCAAAGCTTCAGAATGCTCCACGTTGCTCAGACCGGTAAGAAATTATTTGAGCACAGGGAATGCGCCAAAATTGCAGTACGAATACTATGAATAAACAAGCGGACTTGGACTCACTGTTCATTTATAATTACTTGAACCTACTTTTGCTACTTTCGTTCCTTGAACAATTGCTCATTGCAGACATTACTTAATAAACATAATATAAGACATTTATTAACTATACAGGTCAAGCACTTCCTTCGGCGATAAATATCAGAAGTCGGTTAGCTTTGAGCGAAATCTTTAACAGCAATACCGCAAGAAAACTCAGACGGAAACTTTAACCATAAAAGCAAATGAGCTGGTATTGAAACTGGTAGACCGGCTCAGGAATATAGGCACCATAATGATGAGCTACGGGGATTTACAGCATCCTATAGTAAATTACCGAGAGCGTTCACAGCGCACAGAATGCAGATTGCCTTAAAAATCATCCCCTGCCTAACTAAAAATGATAATAATATTTGTTATTATTATCTCCTATATTGTGAATTTATTCACTGGCTGTAACTAGCTGGTCTTTAATTAGGCATGCACGCCAGGCAGATGCCACATCATCATTAATAACTGCGTATAAAAGCGACAACTCACGTCCGCTGACACTTTTAATAGCGGAGGAAACAAAATGTAATCTGCGGAAGGCGCCGGCGGGAGGAGTCGTGGGCGTGCGATCAGGGAGGGCCATCGCAGTGCAGTGGTCAGGGCACCGGCCTCTGCGCACGGGTGATGCGGGTTCCGTTCAGGACATTTCCGCGTCTTAAAACGGCGCGTTTTTTTTTCCATCAAAACGATGGCCGTGACCTACGGTGTGAAGTTGTAACTGCAGAGAACAAACAGAGAGCGCGGGGGCCGCAGGTATTAGCAGATTCAGTTGTCGTCCCGCTGAAGCGGTGAGGGGCATGATGGGAACGCGAGGACAATAGCGGGGCGGCGAAACGGGAGCCGTTGCGTCGGCGGTCGATGGGCCCGCGCGGACGTGCGCGCTCAGCCCTCCCGCTCCGCGCCGTCCCCGACTCAGTCCGCCTCTGCAGCAAGCCGTAACCCGGCCCAATTACACAAACGCTTTTATGGGCCTCGTTGCCCTGGTATTAAAAACCTGTCGGCCCGAACCGGTTCGCGGCCTGGACTGCACAACCTTTGCTCCGACACCAGGGCCAAGGTAACGTTACATTTATGCCACAGTGTTGCAGTTTACAGATAGAAAATAATGGCATATTGTCTGTTTCAGTTAATATCTCAGCAGGAAACACAGAAAACTATATTTACAGTGCACCCTTGTGACAGCTCTTACTGAGCTTTTTGTGCAGTAATAACAAGGCTATTTCTTTCATCTAAAAAGCGCTGGAAGGTGAACTTTAAGGGTCCAAGTTTACATTTCTATAACTATGTCTTAGCTTTGATTAAAAGTGTGGATGCAAGATGCAGAAGACGGTATGTGATTATCATGCTCTACTGTTGTTTTCACAACTGTATTTTGGATTAGTGGGTTAGCTATTTTGTACAGTCTCATTGGCTAGATAACTGTCGTCTTATGCATCTGAAGATAATTATTTGCAAGCTATAAACTTTTATTTGTTATAACTATATTGCTGTGTTGTTTTTTTGTCCCGTTATAGTCTACAGGAGGTTTATTGTGGGAGTACAGCTAGCCATGTAGCACAGTTATGGTGGTCACATAGTCTGCGATTTTTTGCAGGGCACTTATTTGCTCTTGATGTTGGTGAAGCCACGTTTCTCAAGTCCATCACTTATTTTCTTCCAAGCATCAGGACCTAAGTGTTGAAAACCACTTATTTACAGCAATCGTAAGTGGCTAGTACCAGTAACAATAAGTGAGACAGACTGGTCGCAGCTATACAGTGGAGAAGGCCATAATAAGTGAGTCAGCCTGGTTTCAGCTCTACATGATACCCAGGTAAGAGACCCAGCCTGGTGCAGGCCTAATGCATATTCAAATATTGAAAATGCGGTTTACTGAGAAACTTCTGCAATACAGCGTGT